>NW_027437182.1:25757563-26495063 GCF_033239565.1 Halichoeres trimaculatus | reverse complement strand
GAGTCTGCGTTCCTTCATTGTTCCTGTCCATTGTCTTGTTTTTTAACCTCTTTGGTCACAGCGGCTGCATTAATCAGCAGGAGCAGGATTAGAATTCACTTTCCACTCATGACCGTGATGCATAGGGGTTTTACAGCTCTGTGCACCGTTTTCCCAGAGGTTTTAGTCAAGAAGGGAGCATGACAAATGGATGACATCAGAGCGCGGGTATTGCAGGGTGATTGGAACCTCATTCTCCTCCATAACCTCCGCCAAAAAATAATCACACATGTCCCAAAACAAGTTCTCGAGTAACCATGTTCATCCCTTCATAATTGCACTCATGTAGGAAGCATTAATTTTTGTATTTATGTGAAGTAGAGCATAAAAGCAGGCAAACTGCTCCTTTAATTTGACTTCTCCTGTAATATGTCTCAGTGAGTGTCTCAGCGAGCGCCTCAGTTTACAGTCATCCTGCTGTGAAGCCCACTGAAAGGAGCGGGCAACTTTAATTATACAGGAGGAAGAGGGGTGAATAGATACCATGTGATGACATTTATGGAGCGGATGACACCACTTTAGCTGTAACCCGGTATTATTAGGTACCGTGTTATCAACAGCAGGACTTGTTTTTTTCCCTGCGGCCCTTTTTCATAGTGATTGTTTTAAGGGTGGTGTTTTTAAAGGGCGGATAACAATAGGATCCTTCTTTGTGCCTGCGTCTTTACTCAGCAATGCTGACATCAGTGGCTCTCTGTGAGGATGAGCCAGCACATCTGTACATGGTCTCGGTGCTGAGAACAACATTTGCCCCTGGTGCTTTGGCACTGTCCTGCCTCTTTCTTTCTCTGTCTCTGTTTCTGCCCCTGCTTACCTGATCTCACGCCCTAACGGCGTCGCTCCTAATCAGCTCTGAATGCTTGCAACTGTTTTTATCTGAGCAGCATCCCACCCTGCCTGTTCTCAGGTGCTCACTGGAACTGGAAACAATACTTCATTCACTTCCCATCTGCAGCGATCAACCCTTAATGTATGGACTTTGAAACAAAAATATTGCTTTCAGAAGAAAATGAACAGTTTCTTCTGAAATCTACTTCTGTGCCAACAAACAAATGTTTTATTTACTTTAATTCTGAGGAATCCAGAATTGTAGTGAATCCAATTCCTTCCTCTTTTATCATGTGTTAACATATTTTAAAAAAACACATGCCTGGAATAAAACAAAATACTTACTGATGAAAACACGTCATTTTTATCAAGTCTATCAGCAAATTACACAGAGACAAATTTTAAATGTAGCAGCTTCTCCCCATTACACCTAAAGGAAAGAATTCAGATGACAGCCAAAGGAATGTGCAGAATGATGCCTACCTCCGTAGACCACCCATAAACTTTAACCACTCATAGGCAGAGTGGCCATCACTGTTCCTGACTTTATCACACATTCATTGCCTTTTTAATTCAGACACCTTTGCACACACACACAGAAACACACACACACACTCACACAAACTCTCTCACACTGTTCGGCTCCTTCATGTCTTACATTTCATCTCAGCCCCCGTTGCTCACTCTGGCTCCCACCTCCTGGTCAAACTAAGCTCCAACACACAAGGAAATGTTCTCCGCTGAATTACCATGGCACATTCAATATAAACTGAATTTACTGCTGGGTCTGATCCAAGCAGCCATATGTTGAGGAGCCTGTTTCCTGACCAGAGCATGACTGATTCTGTTAATGTAGCAAAGCTCTAAATCACCCGAGTGCAAACTTTATGCAGCAGAGGGATCAAGACTTGTAACACTCATTCAACAATCAGAATCTGGTGAACTGGAGACCCGGGGAAGGAGTCTTTCTAGCTGTGGACACTGTAATCCACTTGTGCTTTTGCTAAAATGATGTAGAGCTTGTCATAAGTATTGGACACAGGAGCAGAGGCTCAGCAGTTCTGTACTTTTTTAGCCTGATCTGGATGATGAAATAATTTAATGACACAGGAAAACTCATAAACTCTATGCTTTTTGGCAATAGAAAGCCCCCTTCAATTAGCCCCCTCTCCTGGGCCTTAAAGCTACAAACATCAAGGAGAGCTATGTCAAAAATCTGGAAAATTTAACGTAGCATCATTTCTACTCTTAAACAACTTCAAATAAAGGTGATTGTCTTTTTTTCTCTTGGTTTTTAATTTTAGAAAAATTTGATAATGCTTTATATTTTGATACTTTTTAAGACTCATACCTATAACTGGGGATGCACTGATACCAATCTTGGTATCTGGTATCTGGTATCAGGTATCGGTGGATCAATGCCCCTCAAAGCTTGATTGGTATTGGTTGGAAAGGGGCGGATCCATGGTGCCAAACCAGGCAACCAGCTCTTTACCTTTTTACTAGTGCTCTTGGCTTCTTGATTGAAAATGTTACCTTTGATGCACTTAATTTTTTCCTTATGCTGCATTACCAGTCTACAGGGTATAAAAGTTTACAGTTGAATAGAATTTCTGTACATGTAGCTTTTTTTTTTTTATTTACCAAAATGCTGCTTAACATTTAAATATTTTAAAGTAACTTCAGTTATTGCATCTACTCATTTTTTAACTTTTACCCAAAACATTACCAGTCTTATCCCACAGTAGGGCATGCAGGTTATTATTTATTATTTAACAACTGATACACAAAGCCCAGGTTTCGGTATCAGTATTGGTAATTGGATTGGTGCATCCCTATCTATTACCCCATAAATGATGTGTCACATTATGCGTTATGCGTTGGATGTAGGTTAAAGCTCCTTTGTGACATTTTTGACTGAAAATCCAATCCAGTCCAATCCACTTTATTTATATAGCACATTTTAAAAAACATTTAAGTTTACCAAAGTGCTGCACAGTTAAAATAAAATATAAGAACATCAATAAAAGAAAAAATTAAATCAATTAAAGTTACACATAGAAACAAATAAGAGTCATTAAAAAAAACAAAGCAAAAAAAAAAAAAAAAGGTTAAGACCATAAAAGACATAAATGGACACTTATCACACAACTCTCATGCTGAATTAAAAGCCAAAGAATAAAAGAGTTTTAAGATGCTATTATAAAGTCGTCAGGGTGGGGGATTTTGTTATTTTGAGTGGCAGATCATTCCACAATTTAGGAGCCGCCACCGAAAAGGCTCGATCACCTCAGGTCTTCAAACGGGTTTTTGGGACCACGAGGTGAAGTGATCAGCAGACCTTGGGGACTCTGAGGGGGTGTAAATATTTAAAAGGTCAGGGATGTACTGAGGTGCTGATCCTTGAAAAGATTTAAAAACAAATAATAGAATTTTAAAAAGAATCCTAAAATGACGGGAAGCCAATGGAGGGACTCCAGGATCGGGGTGATGTGTTCATGCTTTCGTGCTCCTGTTAAAAGACGAGCAGCTGCATTTTGGACTAACTGTAAGCATGCGAGGGAAGCCTGATTTACACCAACGTAGAGAGCATTACAGCAGCCTAAAATAGTCAGAATGAAGCGTACAGTAAACCGATGACTATTTATGGGACTTAAAAGAAAACAAAACCATCAGTGACTGTCAGGACTGATTGCTGCCATATTTAATTTTTTAACACTTGTTGCTGCTTCCACAGGGTAGGTGTCAGATAATACAGCTCACTGCAGGAGCAGCTTTGTTCTGCCACAAACATGATCAGTTCTTGACTGTTTAAAGAAAGGAGAATGAGATATGTACAGGACACAATCAGCACAAAGACAATATGTGCCAGGATTTAAACAGATCAGACCAGAAGTGTGTTTTTAATCTGGAACTTTTCTATCATGCAGTGAATAAACATGTTCATTAATCTGCCCAGAAATTTGTGAGAGAGAGCATGTGCATCCAGTCAAAGCCTGATTGACCCACTGCCAGTCCTTCCAGTGCTTTATGAGGGCAGTATTTTTATTTCCTTGTTTGTGTTGTGTGCATGCATAAGGACAGTCAAGGCCTAATTAAGCGATCTCTGATGATATTAGTCATCTTTGTACTGAGTCATGTCACTTCAGACCATCCTGATTGAATTACTCCTGACTCGAGGCAGGGAAACACTCGGCGTTACGTCAGCGGGCCTTGAAACTTAAACGCAGTTATATACCTTGAGCCAAAAAGCAGTAAGAAAAAAAGTCAAACAACAATAAGGAAAAAAATTATTTGGTAAACAGAGGGATTTGTATTGGTTAAAAACAGACCAGAGCTGAGGGACAACTTGCCTCCTGTTAACAGCTTTGAGTGAAACCAGCGTTGTTCCTCTGCTCCCCTGGCGATGTTGGACTGTTTGTGTTGCTTGCTTTGCCGTTTGTGTTTCCGCTACGACCCGTGACAAAACAAATGCAGAGGAGACTGATGATACATAAGCTGTAGGAGGGATATGTCAAAAGATGTTACTTAAACTCTGGATAACATGGCTCACAAAGTTCTCTTGTTTTCTCTTGTCTTTTCTTTGTCCTGGTAACCTTTCCCTCCCCTCCTCTGTTTGCTCTCGCTCCTCATCTGTAACCCGTGTTGTCATATCTTTATTCTTTGTTTGTACTTTTTCTTATTTCATCTGTTGCCCAAGTCTTTGTTGAGCTCAATATTTCTCCCGCTATTTTTACAATAGCTTAATTTTTCTCTCTCACATCATCTTCATTTACTTTCAGTTCCTTTTTATGTCTCTTACATACAGGGTGTTTAGGTGACTGTATTAATAATAGCTCATGGTGTGTGATAACATTGTCAATAACATCATTAGGAGAAAATTGAATTTTGGAAATTGAGTTAGGAAAGTTGGAACAGGGGACACGCGGCCGCCTACACATGAATGTGTGGGGATATCGTCTTACCCTTCACAAATATTTCCTCATACAGCAGAGCCCTCCCTGTGTCCTCTTTCATCTCTCCCTCTTCTGTTTTGATACGTCCAAGTGACATTCATAAAGTGCTTTCATTTTTCTTATTTAATATTCAGGCTATGAGAAAAAAATGATAAAATGAAATCAATGTTTGACAAAAACATGCAAGCAGTAAAAGTAAGTTTTCATTTTTAACCTTCATAATATCTTGTAGCTTTTGTCTTGTGAGCAAAACAGTCTAGTCTTTAAAAAAATAAAATAAAATCTGGTTTCTTATCAAATGTGCCAATAAAGTCACATTTTCATTTTTACAAATGAGGCCTGAACCACATCAAGACAGTCACCTCTGATTTTTAATGTGATGACAAAACTCTTTTTAATTAAAAGTAAATAACACCCAATAGTGTAAGACTACTACCCCCTGTCTTAGCACTCTGAGGTTATATCAGCGACAGTTACAGCCAACTTTAATCACACCTTACCCTCAGGGGACTATTCTCTAATTAATTAATGCAATAACAAATAAATTAAATAATTTCTCTAAAGCTTTTATTGCAAAACATAGGAACAACTGGTGTTAATTTTCATGGACAGTTTATAATTGAAACAGCAGTGACAATTTTATTATTATTATTATTATTACTTGCGCTGGCGGGATCTTCCGGACGCATTCATTTGAGTGAGTTTATTTTTCCATAGAGGACACATCGCCATTTGGAATACAATTCCTCAATTACTCCAGCAATAATATTTGGAGATAAATCTCCCCAGCATCATTCTTACTGTCACTGTTTGGGCTCTGCCAAAGATCTCTGTATATATCACCAGAATCTACAGTTGTGACAGCCAATAATTATTCCTCAAGAGATTATTAATAATCTGATTGGATTTCAACATGTCACTGGTGGCAGCTGTCCCACTATAAACTGATGATTCCTTCAGGGCAGTCAGTAGATCAAGTCCAGTCCAGTCTGCGGGTTTTAAATGTGAGACTGAACCAGAGTCACTGCTGCAATAAAAAGCAGTTTGGTGATTTTTCTCCTCATCTTGTTTCAGTGAACGGCACCTACTGCTTAGAGAAGGATACAGACGCTGAGCTGGGTGACGCTCAGGCCTCCCTGATGCGATGTGGGCAGAGCTTGCCACTGCTGGTGGGGGGTCATTCAGGGGGGCTTTATACCCAGAGCCTCCACAGTGACAGACCTACACCCGACCTCCATCTGCAGGATGGCCCTCACCAGGACACCAGGTAACCCGTTGCTATCATTGCAGCTTTCACTTAATCCTGTTCCAGTTATGAATGTTTCCTGATGGTGTCAAATTACTAACAATGTACAGGTGCAATGTGTTTTTCATCATCTGTGCTTTCATAAAGAAACTGCAAACATGTGTAGCTCTTTTCATTCTTATGAGAAGACACAAAGGGGTCCTAAGTACAACATTTATGTAACACTAATGCGATTCTTCTGTTGTGCTACTACTGTTAGACTAAAGAAGTTTAGTCCTGTGTTACGGGGTTCTCCCTCCTTTCTCTACCTCTAATGTCACCCTTCTAACCAGAAGTTCTTTTGGACAGACATTCACCCCTCGCGTATTCTCTTTCAATATTTTCACTCCAGCCAAACAGGAAATGTCTCTCCTGAAAAGAAAGAATTAGGGGGTCAAGTCTTTATTAACAACAACCAGGACAAGGTCTGCCCATGGCTCTCTAAAATCCTAGCCTGGGTTAGCTCTGCTTTCCCCTCTGAGTGCTCGGGGGAAGGACAAAGATGATTCCTTTATGAGAGAAAAGAGAGCTCTTCTCACATCACTCAGGGGCTTTGGACAAAATCCATAATGAGCCAACTGACAGGAATGATTATGTAGGAGATCACAGCAACGCATGGAGAAATCTGACCTGGGCTCCCCATTCAGCAGGGCAAAGATTCCCACCATAATACACAGTATTGTAAACGGTGACCCTTCATAGGCTGCAATTATGCCACCAAAACAGGTGACTCTCTATTTATCCCCAATGTTGGGTTGGGTTTAACCCCTTTGTGTCATCAAAGCCTGTCAGATGGACACACTAGCCAGTGGCCTCTCAGTCCCAGCAGCCATCCCTCCCCCTGCTCTCTATTCTTAGTCATAAATGCCCATTCATATCCTCTCACTAACACAAGATCCTGTTTCATTTATTCATAAAAACTCTTTGGATCGTGGGCACTGGACTCTACCTGGTGTCCGACATCAACATATGCCTCTAAGTCCATACTAACCATGTATAGTGTGGTTGTTTACACTTCAGGTTGTTTTATGATGAACAAATCGAGGTCTGTAAAACAGTTCAATCATAATATGATGATTCCTAACTCCTAAAGGTTAGCAGGGGGCTAAGCTCTGACAGTGCTGGGGAAGGATCAACCAACCAGAATCTGTCATCATCCTGCAAGCTAATGGTGCTCATATTCCCGCCTGTGTCTCATCCTCCTTACAGATCCTCCCCTGCCTTCCAAAGGACCCTGCCTGGGGCCTCACCTGGCCTGGGCTGCAGTAGCACCAGCGGCGCTCTCACCTCTCTCCTCTACCCAATCAAACAGGAGAACCCAATGGGCTACAAAATCACCAACACAGGGCCTGGTGTCCACAACACAGCTCAGACGGGCTTTCAGAATTGCAGAGCAGGCCAAGTTCTGGGGCTGAGGAGGGATGAGGGGGCTGGAGCAACACAAGCTAGCAACAACGGTAGTGGCGTATGTGCAGTAAGCAGCGTAGGAGGTGCTGTGTCAGGGGACGCAGTGCAAGCCTTTAATAATGAAGATGGCTCCTCCCCGCTGGCTTTGTCCCCAACTGGCTCCCGTCATTCAGCGCGGCAGCTCAGTGCTAGCAGTCTGAAGAGACGCTGCCAGTCCACCGCGGCTGCAACGGGTTCCCCATCAAATACTGGCGCTGTCTCCGAAGGGATCAACATCACCGCCATCATCTGCTCCTCCTCACAGATGTCGATGGTCGCTTGCGTCAACGGGTTCCGCACAAACCTCTCGCCCGGCCAAGCCAGCAGTGCCGGCTTTTCTTCCTCCTCCTCCTCCTCTTCGACATCCCCACCCTCCAACTCCTGCTCACGGGAAGCCCCCCAGAGGCCCCCACCACACCGCAGCCCCCAGCAGGCCTCTCTACAGGAGAGCTGTCAGCTTTCCTCACCTGCCACCTGCCTGCACTCCCTCTCCTCCACTTCCTCCTCCTCCTCATCCTCTTCGTCAGTGTCATCGGCGGAGCCGGAGCAGGTCCAGGGGCTGTGCGAGGAGCAGGGCTCCATGATACAGGGGCGTGGGGCTGGAGGAACAGCTGGGGGAGGAGGGGGAGGCCAGGATGGGTTGGGGCTGATGATGAGTGGGGCCCTGATGTCTGGGATGCTGCATTCAGGGCCTGAATCTGGGGCTCTACTGGATGGGGGCCAAAGATCAGGAGCTGCCCTCAAGCAAGAGCCCATGGATGATTTTTCCCCGAGTGAAGACGAACTCTTTCAGCACCACTTTCACCACCACCAACACATGAGTGGCCGCAGCGGGCACCTCCGTCACCCCCATCACACGTCTCGGCCTGCCATGCCTCCACCTTACCACTTGCACCAATATGTGGGGTCTAGTCCAGGGGGGCCGCTGCACCATCAGGGCCAACAATCAGCGCCTCAGACCTCTTCGCTAGGACTCAAGCAGACCTCCGGAGGCCATCCTGGCTCTCACTCAGCAACAGAACGGGAAGAAGTCGGGGGCGGAGCTTTGGCTGATAAGCAGGTGTGTCGCTGGATTGACTGCAGCGCTGCGTACGAGCAGCAGGAGGAGCTGGTGAGGCACATTGAGAAGGTTCACATTGACCAGCGCAAAGGTGAGGACTTCACCTGTTTCTGGGCTGGCTGCATTCGCCGGTACAAGCCCTTCAACGCTCGCTACAAGCTGCTCATTCACATGAGAGTTCACTCTGGAGAAAAACCAAACAAGTGTATGGTGAGTCAACAGCACTGTGATGTTAAATACCAAACGCTGACAAAGGCAACATAATGTGTACAATACTGCACCCAGTAGAGTAAAAAGTGCTCGCTGCCAGCTGGTACATTTGAAGTAACATTTCTTATTCTGAATCGATTGGGTTCTGTTTAATCTGTGGTTTACTGTTTGTTTTTCTCACATGACTGCATCCATTTGGAAACTTTCTAAATTTAACTGAAGCAAAAGTTTACCAAAGTTCCTCCAGACAACTTTCTCTCAACAAGGCTCTCACCTATTTAACCAGAAAACAAGACTTGACTTGCTCCACTGCTGATTACTTTTCAACACAAACTTTTATTTAGTTTTGGTTGAGGAACAGTTATAATTGTTGTTTCTGTATTTTTATTGGAAATGTAACTTTCTTCAGGAGACGTGGTAGAAACTTTACTTCCCTGTCAGTATAAATACATTTTGTGATTGTGTATTTTACAGGTAAGTTTCCAATTCCACAAGTCAGCACACTAATCAGTGTCAAGCTGTCACTTCCCTGCGTCCGTTAGCGAATGGAAAAAGCCCTCCAACCTCAAGAACGATTCTGTCCAAATACACAATTAGTCCACAATTTGTGTAGGGAGAAGCCGTGTTTATTTTCTCAAGCACTCTGTTTTTGGAGAAGGGATTCAGATCATGAAAAGCCAACACATATGGTTAACATAACCAAACAATACCCAACACTCGAACCTTTTTAATAGGAGCTTTAAACATTGAGCTGTCCTATGAGTATTAAGTGCTTCGTCTCCAAGCCAAACACGGGGAGAAATGCAGTAGTCTGCAGAAGCTGAGGGATCGTCGCTAACATTTGCTCGTCATGCTTAATTCACGGCTTCACTTAAAGCCCCTGTCAGAAGTGTTCCTCTTCAAGTTCAGGAACTCATCCAAGACCTAATTATTGAAGCACTGAGTCTGCAATATGGCTGCAGCACCTGTTTTATCTCAAGGCCATTTTATTCTGAAAAAGAAACAAAACCTAGGCTTGTTTATTTTTTCTAAATAACAGTGGCTTGGAGGATAAGCTGAGATGAGGGTCTGCTAATAGGAAGTTGTTTATCATGGCAGTTTTCTGAGGGGTTGGATTAGAAATCCTTGTTTATCCTGACTGATTCTGGTACTTGTTAGCGCAAATCTGAGCTCGGAGACAAAAACTCAACTGTTGCTGCTTTGCGTCACTTTTTGTTTCTGCTCCCTTGGCTCAGTGGGAACTAAAAATGTTGAGGTAATGTTAAATAGTCAGTTTTTCAAACCTTTAACTTTGCTTTAAAAACCTGTAGTTTTAAAAAAATATATCCTTTTTGTCTTGTTGCTCTCTGGCGTTCTGTGCAGTCATGTGTTTTATTCAGCAAGCTCCGAATCAAGTAAACACAGAGTGAATGGTTTTATGTGTATGTAGTCTATGTGCATGCATGAATATGTCACTTCGAGGGGTGTGTGTGTGTTGTTGGAGATGTTTACCATATGTGAGCACTGGAACAATTCAGGGTGGACGAGCCACTGGACTCTGTTTGGGGACATGAGGCACAGAAAAACTACAGTCCCACACCTTCAACCCCCTGATCAACCTTCAAGCACACACACACACACAAACACACACACACATAAACAGGTATATACAAAGCCATGTTGAAATTTAAAAAAAGGAGAAATTGTTTCCTTTGACTTCACAATAGGAAGTATTGATTCCCTGTACAGTACGTTGAACTGCAGCTTTTCCGACAGAACGTAAACAGCAAAGTGAAATGTTTTCAAGTTTGAATCAACACATTTAATCAGCAGGGATTGAAAGTATGTTGCTGTGTGACTGCTGTAGATAAACTTGCAGAGATAGAGAAAATAAGCACACTTTCTGTGTGTGTTTGTGTTTTCATATAGCCTATGCAGATTTAAATACATACCATGTACAATTTAGGATACCCAGAGTCTGTCTGTGTGTGTGTTATAAAAAGCCTGCGTCTTCCAGCTTTAGCCATCCTCGATTCTCTCTTTTTTTCCCCAGAGCTTGTGTGCCTCTTGGCCACTGGCTTTGATTCCTCTTGTGTTTGTGGCAATAGACAAAGGCATTCAAGAATTCGAGCAATCCGTGCAGAGGAAACAGATGAGACATTCTGTTTTTTGGACCAAATGCTCTAGAAACACCAGAGCTAATCCTTTTATTATCTTTCCAGCAGCAGATTCCAGCAGGCGCTCATGAAACAGGGCTCTCCTCACATCCAAACATAACACATTTCTCTCCTCTTTCTCCCTCTCTCTCTTTTTATACATGTGCATGTATATAGTGTAGCTCTTCTCACAGCTGCGCAGCGTTTGCTTCACGCTGCGTCTTGGCAGGAAAAAGTCATTATCACAACACACTGGTTGTACCCGCACACCCCTGCATGGACCTGTCACAGTCTGTACCTGGATCATATTTTAAGAAAATCTGCATGAGTAAAGTCATTTCCCTCCATATGTAGATGGCTAAGTTTGAAGCTCTTAAAAAGTCCTTCAACCTTTCAGTTTGATTCCCTTTCCTCACCAATTAAAGGCAGCCCCGGGCTGTTGTGTAGGACAGGCGAACACTGAAGGGCATGGGCCAAAAGGAAACAACATAATCTCTCTGCAATATCCTGTTGTGTTTCATGCCTAATTCACTTGTTGTTTTA
This sequence comes from Halichoeres trimaculatus, assembly GCF_033239565.1. Classification (NCBI taxonomy): domain Eukaryota; kingdom Metazoa; phylum Chordata; class Actinopteri; order Labriformes; family Labridae; genus Halichoeres; species Halichoeres trimaculatus. Next base: position 26,483,561 of record NW_027437182.1, on the reverse strand, counting down.
GTTTATTACATTTTTTTACTGCGTCTGCATAAATATTAAAAATATATCCAGCAGGAGTAGCCCTGACATGGTCCCAGACTTTGATATTGTTCTGCTTTGACAGAGGCCGGCACAGCGGATTTGAAGCGTCTGAAAGACAGACTGAGAGCTGTTATATTGAGGTCAGAAAATATCTTCCTGAACCATGCAGGCGCTTTTTGTGGAGAGTGCACAGCAGTTACATGACTTCAGCCAGGAGGGCAACCCCCTCGTGCTTTATTTTGCTGTTTCAGTTGTATCTATGTGGTTCTGTTCAAAACATTAGCATGCTTTTATTGCTGAGTGAAAGATTTTAAATAATCTTGTAGAAAGTTGCAGGAGATTGGGAAATTTATCAGGGTACTTAAAAACAAAAAGAAAAGCTAAATTAGTTTGAAATAACGAATAAAGCCAAAATGTTTTGGAAAGGCAATGAGCTGCATGACTTAATACACAAATTTAAATTTACAGTAAAATGATTTTATTCTTATTTTTGTGTGTACAAAGACATTTGAAAAATCATATAAGCAAAAAAATGTGTGTGAACCCTGATTTATACAACAGACGTTGTAGTTTTCATTTGGATGCAAACTTAGCTCTGTTATTGATCCACAGACTGATAAAGCTATTTTGATCTACATGTTTCATCATGTTCATCTCCTGTTATGCTGAGAGGTGTTCAAAAAGACAAAACATTGCAAACAAAAATTATAAATCAACATAAATCATCTGCAGCAAAAACAACTCTAAGCTAGCAGTGAATCCAAAATGCTGGAGAAAGTTTAAAGTGCTTCTTCAGTATTTCTGAAGTGGAGTTGTGTGAGGTTCACGTCATGAATAATTGTAGTAACCACAATGGATGTCCCTCAGATTGCTCGTTTGGTGAGAAACTGCTCACATTAAACAACAAACCCTGGAAAAATACCTTTAAATATGTGAATACAAGTGGAGTTGGACTTTATTTTCTGTGTGAATGAACCTTGTGGCTGAAGCAGATGACGACTCGTGCTTTTAGGCAAACACAACAGCCCCTCAGACGGTTAGTGTGAGAACCAGAGGAGCTGTATGGATAAGGCGAAAACAACTGATTGTGGTAAAATTGTCTACATACCTTCAGTTTGTCAACTCCCTTGAGGTGATTCAGCTTATTTGATATAGCCTCTAAAATTTGTGTTATGTAGATTAACTATAAAATTGCTTTCTGTTACATTTCAGGCTCTCAATTCACCTTGAGTGTAGTTATTGAATCAAATGAACCAACATCATATGTCCATTGTGGTGAGCAATGTTGACGCTAACGTATGGCAGGTTTGTGTTGATTTTTGCGCCCCCTCTGGACAAAGCAGTCTGCTGATATTGACGTGTAATACATGTATGATTAGATTCTTAAGAAAAAGATCTGTCCGGCTCTTTGCTAATGGTCAAATGCATCACTTAGTGAGAATCTTTGCTCTGGATCATGTTAAAAAAAGACTGTTTCAGCAGCGTGGCAGCAACCCACCAGTAGTCTTCTTTTCCTTCTTTTCAGGTCAAAAATGAACTTAACTCATGTTTTCACTCTGTTTCATAACAAGCGATTGGAGCTTTAAGGAGATTGATGTGTCTTTAGTGAAGCATCATTCAGAAATTCAAAATAGACATGTATTCTTTTTATCAGGACGTAGTGTTCCTCTCTGCTTCTTACCATTAAGATGAGGTAGCTGTCAAATAGCTCAAAATAAGACAGAATGCCTCCATAGCTGGTAGATATTTGTTAACTCCCTGTCAGAGCCAGATGTAAGACAGAAAACCGGCTGCCTCTTTCACAATGAGAAAACACAGCCAGCATTAGCTGCTTCTCTTAATGGGATCCTTTCCAATCCACACACACACAAACACACACACAAGCTGTAAACCACACACACCTAACTGACTCACTCAGTCAAACCACTTGTTGAAGGAAAGTTGGATGTTGAACGTGCTGGAAAAATATATAGATCATGGAATTTTCTTTATTCATTCGTCTGAAACCAACAAACATATCGTATAGATTTGGATTGACCAGAGTGATTTTTGGAGAGTAGTAAAATCCCTCGCCTAGAGATGTTGAGACATAGAACATGAGCCGGTGCCAAGATGGCGTCTGTGTTTTCAGGGGTAAATGGAGTCTTTTGTGAGCAATCAGCTCGGACACAGGAGATGAAACAGGGAGCGCCATTAGCTAATTAAAACTGAGGTTCAGCACATGACTGGACTTTTCCTCTGAATGCCGCCTGAAACTGGAGCCGTCTGGGCACTGGGTACGGGCGGCGAGTGACGTTGATATTAATGTGATTGTACCCGTATGAGACTTTGAAACTCTGGCCTGTCTGCACGATTTAGAGGCCAGAATCTCAAGTCCAGCTTCAGAACCACCTGGGACCAGAAGTAATGGTACCTGATGTAGTCTTTGTTTTCTTTTGGAAGATGCTGAAGAGCAGTGTGAGCACTTGGAGAAAAACGCTCAGCCGTGAAAGTGTTGGCTTTTCAGTGAATGAGAAAACAAAATGTGAGTGATTTTTCATTCTTCGTTGCAGCACGTCATTGCTCAGAATAGGAAAAAGCCATGTTCAAATCCCAGTAAATTTCATCTGCAATTAAACTGACCCAGATAACTCAGGCATGCATGGAAACTGTATAACTAACTCGAAATACTACGGGTCAGTGAAGCCAACTGGTTCATCAGGCTGCTGCACACGCTGACATTCACTCTGACGTTCCAGGGGAGGAGAGGTCTGTCCATGGCTCATTGAAAGGAATCAGGGTCAGTAGGCTAGAAAGGGCATTGATTTAGCTTGTCAGGAGTGACTTCATGCTTCAGAAACAGAGCTCCTTAAGTCTGTTAAGTTGGCACAAATACACAGACCTAATCAGACCCAAAGCAGCACCTGGTGAGGCTGAGTATTTAGCAACTTTATATGAACGTCCTGTGCCTCTGTTTTCCATGAAATCAGTCTCAGAATGAACTCTGTCAGTCATTCCCCTGCCAAAAAAGTTCATCATGTAGTTATTTAGTCTAATATCTTTCTCCTAATCCATAATCCCATCCCGTGGTTATCCTCCGTCTCTCAGTGATGTCGGCTCTGCTGTTTGGCAGGCCGTTCTTCATGTTAATAATAACACAACACTATCCACACGTGATGTTGGTATGATGAAATGGCTGGCTGACGTCTCTGGGACTGATGCTGATGTTTTCACATGCCAATGAAAGCTCTGAATTGATGGACCTTGCTTATTTGAGTGAGCTGGGCCAATTTCTTGTCAGACAAAAAAAAGAAACACAAAGAAACATTTTTCCAGTTGATCTTTTGCAGAAATGTCGTCCAATACTCTGAAACCCTGCCAACAACATCCCATCCACCCTCTCTCTGCCAATATCTATCATTCAGATTTGAATTTGGGACGGCTTTTGATACACTCAGCACTTATTGAAGATACAAAACCACAACAAAAACTGGAGGGTCCTCGTGTGTGTTTAGATTCTGAAACACTTGGTGTCAAGTAACAGCTAATGTAACAGTCTGCTGGTTTGTCATACACATTTCTTTTTGTAAACATAATCAGGGCTTGACATTAACTTCTTTGCTCACCAGCCACTGTGGCTAGTGGTATCCCTGAGTTACAAGCCACTCAGTATTTTCACTGGCCACAACTTGTTGTTGGATAATTATGTTCAATAGGATTAAAGCCGATGATGACATGCTAAAGTTTACTTCAAAAAGATTTACAACCTCTTTAAATGTAAATGACCCCTATGCACATTCAAAACAAGACTACATCAATGTTAAAATCCACCGGTCCTTAATCAGGTATTTAGCTCTGATAAAGTTGTGTGTAACATTGTGCTCTTTTCATATGAAAATATGCAGTCTATTAAGACATAGTAATTAAAATAGTAGTTTGTTATTGCTTATAATAAAATGGTAATGGGGATTAATTGAACTGATAAAAACTCAGCAAGAGACACTGTCTGCTTAAATATTTATTAACGATTGTAATCAGAAAATCATTTCTTTTTTCATGAGGATGACAATGAAGGAGAGGTAAATTAAATTTCCTCAGAGCTTTCATCATCAGAGTCATCTTTTTGCTTGTCTCTCTGCTCCATGTTTGAGATAAAATTCAACCCACCAAAGTGGCCAGTGCCGGTTGGCCAGTGTTAATGTCAAGCCCTGAACATAATGTTTAATTTTGAATTTGATTTGCCACAACATGGGAAAAATTCAGTTTTTGGTCAGACATAGACCATTTAAACACTTAAATATAAATTTATTAAAGGCAAGGACAAAAAAATGAAACAAAATAAATAAATAAATACATAGATAACTAAATTACACCCTAAGTGTACAACGGTGTGGTAATTTTGTTATTCTCTTCAGCATGAAATCCCATTCATTTAATATTTCTGACCTTTTTCTCTGTCTACTAGAGTAACAACAAAAGGAAAAATGTACAGCAATAAAGATGTTAACATAAGTTGATATGGCCTCTAGAGGTAAGATAAATGAGTATTAAAAAAAGATAAAGAAAATAGAAAAAGAGAGGGTAAGAGAGAAAGTACAAAATATGTACATATTTATGCACATGCGTACCGGACATTTATTTATAATTCAAAAAATAAAAAAATACATGTATTTCATACATCAGGCCTCAAACAACAAAGATTCCAATCTTGATTCTTGATATATACAGAATAACATAAATATTACGCATATACGTCAGCATGCGTACCGATCCATGTGGGAACATATAACTAAATAAATAAATAAATAGAGGCAGATCAACTCACGATTTAGTTGATGGGCTAATCTTATTTCATCCACCCTTAAATTGGGTAAAAACCTTGTGTTCAATTATAACTAAGTACAGACCGCAAGAACTCAAGTTGATAAATTAAAACATTCAATGATAGGTCTCCATCTTTATAAGAAAACATTAAATTTTAAGTGTATCTTAGTAGTTATTTTTCCATTGAATATATGAACACTATCTTTTTATGCCATTGTTGTATTGTGGGTGGGTGTGGATTACACCATGTTTATCATCTTTCTTGCAGTCAGTAGGAGTACATGCAATATATATTTTTTCAGATTATTTACCAAACCTGCTGGGGTCAGACCTATAACATAATATCTAGGGTCTAGAGTTAAATCAATGCCTAAGATTGATAGTATCTCTGACCGGATACTTTGCCAATAAGATTTCAGTTTTGGACATTTCCAGAAAATATGTGAGTGGTCTCCGATTAGCTTACAACCTCTCCAACATAAACCGTTTATTCTTTGATCGTAGTTAGAAACAGTGTTGGGAGTTCTAAAAAAACAATTAATGTTTTCCAATTGAATTCTTTTCAAGTTGTGCTGTTGGTAATTTTATAGGCTCTCTCACACACTTTGCCCCAGTCTTTATCTTAAATAATCACATTTAGTTCTGATCCCCATTTCTCCTCTTTGTCTAGGGTGTTAGGAGCGATTGTAAACATTTATGCACTTTTGATATTTTTTTACTGCTGTCTTTCTCTAAGATTGAACTAATCAATATCAATTCCAGTGGGGATGGTGATTGTCTTAGCTCATCCCAGTGTTTATGTCACGTAAGATAGCTTCTGATTTGAAAATATTTGAAATGATCCTTATGGCTGAGCCCATATTTCATACACATTTCTGACATGTAGTATTTACCAAGTATTTACCAAGTATAATACCAAGTATTTCAAGTTCCTGGTCAAGATTTTATTCAACTTTAAGCTTTTAAAAAAATCTGACCAACCAAGTGACACAACTTACGTGTTTTTATAACTGTCTTTTTAGTTCCTCGAGTAAAATTTGTGATAACTTAAAGATTGAACATTAAAAGACAAAGATACAGTCAGTGTTGCATTATAGTTGGGGGAAAAGTGTCCATACTTGAGAAAACAAAAGGATCCATCAACCAGGCTTTACAGCTGCCCATGAAATACATTATCTTATCAGCATACTAACTTTTGTCCCATAAATCTTGAATATGATATAGCAACCAGTGGCCACTTCTTCTGTTCTTTTTTCTATACAGTAAAGGTTCAACGTGAACAACATGAGCAGAAGAGTATAGTCTTGACTTTATGGCTCACTGCTGAACTTGGACTCTAAAAGGTCAAACCTCCACAGCTACCTTCCTTTCAACCTGGTCACCAGGTATCAAAGCATTCAGGATTTACTACATGTGATACACTCTAATTACATTTGTCTGGAATGCAATATTTTGAGTTTCCCAATTTCCTCGACATTTTATCACGCTCCAGTATCAGAAACCTGAAGACCCAGGGCTGCGGCTGGTTATACATTGCACAGGGATTGTGTCATAATTGTGTCCCATCCAAAAGCTTAATCAGTTTAACCTCTCTACTGAGCCAGATCAGTTTACTAATACATCAGATGGATGAAGTCGGGGTGTGTTTTTAGGGTCCCCGTCTTCACCAGGGGGCTGCTGCAGGGATGCAAACTGGGGTTGAAGGAGGATGGACAGCGACAGGCTGAAGGATCTGCTTCTGAGTTCTGGGGATATTTAAGACTCTTTGCAGACTTGTTAAAAAATTTCCCTGGTTTTTCAAGATCAACAGACGTAATTTTCTGCTGTACCCGGTCATGGATCATGTGCATTGTGGAGGCGTACTGAACTGTTTGTTTGTGGCATTTTTACGGGCTAGACATAACCGTTCCTTTCTCGTCTGAAGCTGCATCCTCTCCCACTCCTCACATTCATACAGTGGCCTCACTTTTTGCCAGGGTTTGACTTGTGCCACAGAAACAGCTCTGCAAACATGCAAACCAAACTGTTTAGTTAGTTGAATGTGTGGAACAAAGGTAAATGTCTTAGAGATTTTAGTTTTATGCTGACTCGTCAGTGTGGCAGAGGCGCTGCATAGATCTCGGTCCAGAACGACGTTTACCCCTGACCGCCTTCACAGCACCCACCAAATAAGCAAACAAAAAGAACATTTATACACACTGGGACCACTTCTGCCTCAGGGCTGCGTCACAGCCCCGAGACGACGGTGTCCCTCCACCCAGCTAGAGCCCACACAGCAGACGGGGCTAGACCTGCAGCTAATGTAGCATATGAGAAACTGAGTTGCTACCGTGCAAAACAAACACTAAGAGAAGTATGGATAAATTATGTAGCGAAAGACGTGTTTACATTCAGGGTGTCAAGTTTAAATTATGCACCGCCGTGTTCTGTGGTGAGAGTGCCGGCTTTAATTTGAATGTTTGAGAAACGAAGTGAAGGTTGGAAGAAATGGAGCCAGACAGGCAATCCAGCTCCACTGATGTCATCCTGAAGAAACTGCATTTTTTTTGGCCCCAGAATTCATCACAAGACATTATGCATGACAAGTGATGTGGTATGCGCTGAATGCGGACTTGAGAGCATTTTTGAAGCGTTAGCAAAGCTGTTGCACACACAACTCGAGTGTTGGTTACAATTGGTTGAGCTTTCCAAGCTGAGACGGGCATGTGTTTATACTGACAGGACACTCAGTGTGTGTTTTCAAATGCTCACCAGAGAGTCAGGGAGTGAAGAGAGATCCAAATGGAAAGATCTGAGTTGAATAAGGAGGCATGGATTGTGGTGTTAAACGGCACATTTATCAAACTGTGAGCCTTTACCGACCACATCTAATTTGATGATTGATAATAAAAGGGAGAAGACCAAAAGTCTTCTGCAGTGGGACAAATGAGGACAAAGAATGGTTCAGTTTGTTTGTAACTGTGTTATGATTATGTGACTGATATTTGAGCTGGGATTTACCTCTCCCCCATAGAGTTTTACACCCCAACAATCTCTAACTGTATCCAGAAAGAAGCCCTTTTGCTTTCTGTTCACTTTTACAAACATCTGCTTCACATTAAGACTGTTCAGCTTTAGATTAGTTCAACATCGATGTAAAAAGATTTATGCGGGATTTAGAACCAGATTGGTTTAGTTATTTGGGCAGAATCACAGTGGAAGTAAGAAGCCTTTAAGTCTGAGCATATCCCTTTGTTTTTCTTCTGTTCCTCCAGCTTCTCATAACACAGATCTTTCATGCTGTTTCATGTAGCAGCTGTCATTTAGCCTGCACTGAATCCTTATTAGAGGTAAACCAAATAAAACATCAGTTCCTCCAGTATGCCAATTTAATTTTGAAGGGCATTAAGCTCAGAAATTAAGATAAGGTCTCAAGGTTTCAAGAATATTATAAGAGGTACATACTGTGTACAGGGAACATGGTGTATTGTATGTTCCTGGAGGCGAGCAGGCAAATTGTTTAAAGCTATCGTGTACCAGCCTTGGACTTAAACAACAGCCTACATAAACATTTGTCTGATGGGAAATTGAAGGAAATATTCCATGAGTATAAGAACTTTTAACAAAGAGTACTTGTGTATCTTGGGACGTTGGCGTTTTCACTGCTGGTAAGTCGATAATAACTGCCCAAGAATGGGGAGTAGATCCGTACTTTAATAAATGTGTTTTCCTAAAGGACAGTGGGCACAGACATGCTGGTGTGGGCCGGATTATCGAGTATAAATGCAGAACTATGAACTGAAATGTGGTGAATTGATTTATTGTAATGTGAATGAGCAGTGATGTGCTGGCTGAGAACGCCTGAGCCGTTATTGGAGCTGACACACTGAATGTCTCGCGTGGTCTGATATATTGCAAGCAGCCGTATCCACAGAACTGGAAAGTGGACCCTGAAACCCGCAGAGAGCAGAAAAGAACACAGCCTTGGCATGCCGACAAGTGAACAAATCCATGGGCACTGTGGCATTCGGTTGCACCACATTTCTTGGGCAGCAGCTTTTTTAACCCAGAAGGCTTTGTGGTCTGGTTTCCCCTTATGAGGGTTGCATAAATGCACTCTTTTCCCCTGCGCCCTGCTTGAGTCCTTGGGCTGGTGTTGCTCACAACGCCATGTTGACCTATTGTTTAATTTTGCTGGCATGTTTTCTGTCTGGAAACTGCATCGCTTCTGGCATCAAGGTATTTGGCTTGGTAACTCTGCGGTGCTTCTGCGGTGTTTATTTGTTGTCATGTCAGAGTTATAGAGTCGCAGAGTGTACACTTCAGTATGTGTGAGCCTTTAGACAGCTGTGTCAACTCTTGCCTTATGTGGACATTGAATGTTTTTCCTTAATGTGGCTTTTAATTCTTTACCTTAAATGTCTCTGTGGCACAGGAAATCTGTTCAATCTATCAGGTTGTCATAAGAAAAGTGAAAAGCAAGTTAGCAACATCAAAAATTACATCCACTCAATAACCTACAGTAGAATTAAAAAGCATTTAGGCTAATGTAAAAGTTTTTGGGCAAAAACATATGTGTCACATATCGTCTATCCACAGCAAAACTCTTGACAAAAAAATAAACAAACACCTTCAGGCTGTTTGAAACCATCCACAGGATAGATGCTGTGGTTTTGCAGTGGATCATTTTTCTTTCTAAAGCAGAAACGGTGAATGTCGGGACTTTTTGTCGGAGTAAAGGGCCTGCTTCCAAACCTGTTGCAATATATCCAGCAAAGCCAATTTTTCCATTACCAGCAGAAAGAATAGGCCAACGCTGAAATACAATCACAAGTCATGTTGAATTTCAAGCGAGTGAGTGACATTTCTTCCTTTGGTCTGTATAATTTTCATTCTGTTAAATAACCAGGAAAATAAGGCTAAAGACAAAAAGGGAACTTTTAGCTTTTAGCTTTTAGGTTAGAGCAAATGAATAGCTTTAAAAAAAAATTATTAATAAAGTTAAAAGAAGTTAAACATGATTGATGTGGATGATGATTTAAAAGTACAGACCAATCATCACTATGGATTGTGCCGGATTTGTCCAACAGTCAAACAAAAGGAAAGGATCTATTAAACATGACTGAACGTCATCTCTATCTGAGCTGAATTGCTGTCTCTCATCCCCCATTAGCACTGATATGAACTGGAGTCCCAGTGTACGCAGAGGTCTCTGACACTCCTTTGTACTGCTGGAATAAGAGGAGGTTATTGGCAGAAGGGGGTAAAAGAGAGACAGAGCGAGTGAGAATGGAGGCATGTGTGAGTGAAAGGTGCTGGACAGATTGAAGCCCGGGTGTCAGAGGACGCCGTGGCTCATGGGCCCGTCAAACTGGATCCTGCATTGACTGCCAGTAACACCAGTCCCGGCGCCGGCTCGGAACACAGATCATGTTTAGGATTTTCATTGCGTAACCCTCAGTCTGTCTTTTTCATGGTGGGTTCGGATTTCTTGAATGAGTTTATAATTAATGGCTTAATGGTTACTAATGGCTGTGGCACTGGAAGCTTTGTATGGCACTCAAATTAGCCTTTATAAACATTGGGGATTGGTTGTGAGGATAAATAATCCGTCACACTGTCACTGCTCATTTTAAAAGTCTTTCACTCGTGTGTCTCCTCGGTGAAATGAACTCACTGATTACCTCTTATACTGTATTTCACAAAGTCTACATGGAAAAAACAATCATTTGTGTTGATCGCTGGCTTTGTTTTAAAAAACTGAAAAGCCTCCGTGTTTACATCCAAAACATTAAACTGGATATACGGTGGGGAAAATAAGTACTGAATGCGGCAATTTTTTTCTCATCACTGTTATTTCCAAAGCTGCAATTCAAACAAAATTTCTACCAGACATTGGTATTAAGTCAAACAATCCACACATAAAAAGAAATCACAACGTTCAGGTCCATAAATAATGATTATGTGGAATTAAGTACGATAACACAGAAAAAAAGTATTGAACACACTAACTGAGACTCATCTAATACTTGGTGGAGAAGCCTTTGTTTGCAATGACAGCTTCCAGACGCTTCTTGTATGTTTTAACTAATCGCCCACACTGCTCAGGTGTGATTTTGGCCCATTCCTCTGCACAGATTGTCTTTAAATCTGGAATATTCTTTGGTGCCCTCTGGTGAACCCTTTTCTTTAGTTCTTTCCACAAATGTTCAATTGGATTTGAGTCAGGTGATTGACTAGGCCATTCTAACAGATTGATTTTCTTTTTTTTTTTAAACCATTTGAGAGTCAACTTTGCCCTGTGCTTTGGATCGTTGTCCTGCTGGAAGGTCCAGCCACGTCTCATCTTCATCATCCTGGTGGATGGCAGCAGATTCATATCAAGAATTTCCCCATACATGGCTCCATTCATTGCTCCGTCAATTATATGAAGTTTGCCAATACCATGAGATGAGTAACAACCCCATGCCATGATGCTTCCTCCTCCAAACTTCACTGTTGGTTTAGTGTTTTTTGGGTGATGTGTAGTGCCATTTCTCCTCCAAACATGGTATGTAGTATGACAGCCGAAAAGTTCAATTTTGGTCTAATCTGACCAGACAACATTCTCCCAGTATTCTACAGGCTTGTCAAGATGCTGATTAGCAAACTTTAAACGAGCTTCAACATGCCTTTTCTTGAGGAATGGAGTCTTGCGGGCTGAGCGTCCATAGAGGCCATGGCGATGGAGTGCATTGCCAATTGTTTTCTCTGTAACAATTGTACCTGCTGCCTCCAAGTCTTTCTGGGGCACTTTCAGGGTGGTCCTTGGCTCGTTGAGTACTCTTCTGACTATCTTTTTGACTCCCTGGTCAGAAATCTTGCAAGGAGCTCCTGAGCGTGGCCTGTTGATGGTAAGGTGGTGCTTCTTCCACTTGTGAATAATTGCCCCAACGGTGCTGACTGGAATATTCAGGTGCTTTGATATAAGTCTGTGACCAGTTCCATTCTGATGCTGAGCAACAATCAGGTTGTGAATGTCTTCAGAGATCTCTTTGCCTTTACCCATCATGAGGTGTGTGGTATTTAACTGCTTGGTGAAAAAACGACCTTTTTTATAGGACCATCAATTTGCTCTGGCCCAGCTGATGTTGGTTTGCACTAAATGGAAGTTCAAGTAATAATTACTGACAGATTTCAGGTGGTATGGTGCATTTCCTTGCCAAAGTATACAGCCTTTCCATGGTGTGTTCAATACTTTTTTCCTGTGTTATTGTACTTAATTCCACATAATCATTATTTATGGACCTGATCATTGTGATTTCTTTTCATGTGTGGATTATTTGAGTAATACAAATGTCTGGTAAAAAATTTCGTTTGAACTGAAGCTTGGAAATAAATGTAATGAGAAAAAAGTTGACACGTTCAATACTTATTTTCCCTACTGTAGCTGAGCTTATTGAACCCCATTTTGAATATTTTTATAGCTTTTTAAGCTCTGGAGATCTTACTTTGTCAGTCACTGACTTTTCTGTCACTCACTACTCAATAAAACTAAAGACCCTTACATGTATAATGAGGGTGATCAGCACAAAGCTATTGTAAGGGAAAGAAAGAAAACAAGTGACGCCGAGGAAGTAGCTTAATAAATAAACCTAAGATATCCACATAAAAGAGGTTAAGGTTCAAGTTGCTTACTGGGCTGAACAAAGTTTGCAGTTGAACTCTTCGGTCCAGCCTGACTCTTAAAGAAATAGGAATTCATTTGTTATTTCTGGGCTGCTAACAGAAAGCTAAAAAGTTTAACACTGTTTTCATGCAGAGCAGGACAAGTACCAGGCAAACAGTGCATTCCTGCTTTAGTGCAGTCATGGTGGAAAATATATTTCAAGAGGCCGAGAATGTGCTCAGAGAGAGATGAAGCCAGTGATACGTTCACAACACGAGTCTGTTTCAAAGGATACTGTTCATCTGACCCATGCTCTTACAGTTGAGTGTTAAATACATCTGTGTGAAAATCTCGACACTTCAATCCTTTGCCCAGAAAGAAAATTTAATATGTTTGGGCAACAGAGGTATTAAATTGGAAGTGGGTTTGCCTCTCTGCTAACGCTGCATGATAAGACACAAACCGTATCCTGTTCCCTGTCAGTCCGCTTCATCTCTTTGAGAACGTGACCCTGTTTTCCTTTTTCCCTCAACCTGGTGAACCGGTAAACCCCAGGCTGCCTGCTTGGAGAGGAAATCACATCTTAGCTCTCTAATCTGATGCAGGTCTGCAGAGCTGGTGGACGTCTGAATGAAGGCCTCTGAATCACAGCAGGTTAAGTGCTTCCATGAAGCCTCAATATGTTGTTGTGCAGCCAGGCTCGCCTGGTGCCAGGCCTCCACCGCAGGAGCAGGGGTTCAGATCCATCACGGCACTTCCTCCTCAATCTTCAGCAAACAGTGTGCGAGAGGAACCCAACAGCTGGGCCGGCTCATTATGTGAGCAGCCTCATTTAGTCATCATAGAAATGCTTCCTGTTGTGCCATCCACAAAGTTTTTAATCTGGCCCCCAAACTATTCAGGCATGAGTGCAAAATGGCTGTTAAGAACAATTTCTTTAGTCATTTACATGACTACTTCCTCCCACCAATTTATCGGCTGAGCTCTTGGTCTGCTCGCTTGTTCATTCGCATCTGGACAACACTCCCTGGCTTTGGGTTGTTTGGTCTATGGACTCATATCCCAGCACTCATAAATCCCAGCTTCCCAAAGCGTCAGCAGAGTGAAGGAAACTTTTAGAAAAGACTAAATGCCAAGAAAAAAAGCAATTAGAGTGAAATAATTAATCTGCATTTGCCAGGAGTAAACTGTGAAAAGCACCACTCGCTATCTTAGATTGTGTGATGAGGTAAAGATGAGGCTGGCTGCTAAAAAGGATCCTGCTTTGCAGTGGAAATGATATATGTAAACTATGTAATGTGAATGTTTTAGCCAACCTGTATTTAATTTTGTATCCTGACGAAGTGCATGAGAAACCTGCCTCTCCTTAGCTGTCTCGTTGAATCATATGGATATAATTTCATCCATTTACGTTTTGCTGCTCTTTGCTGTGGTTGCCACAGGGCATTTGGAAGCAGGCAGATTAAACGCACATGTTCCTCCTCATCCGCAGCCGGGCCACTCCGCTCCGCAGCCTCCCCTCTGAACAGATCCTGAAGTGTTGGTGGTTTTCCTCGTTGGTCAGGGCAGAGAAAGACACCTTGTGATAAACCAACTCATTCCCCTCAAACCCTTTTTTTAATGCTCATAAAGTTATACAGGCTGCTTGTGAGCATTGGCACTTTGTAACATGTTTTATTTGGCAGGGCTTTCTTTTGCCACCAGAGCTCTTCATCGTGTCTGCACAGCTTGGCTGTGAAGGAGCCTGGATGTATTTGGTAAAAGTATTTACTGTGGAGGAACTATGGAGGCTGTTAGTCTCCCAGAACCTGGGTCTTTTATGGGGGCCCCTGTCTGAACATGAGTAATAGTGAATTTCATGCTAATAAGTGACTGAGCGATTGACTCTCATGTCCTCATCATTAGTCAGAAGCCTGATCTTCAGTTACTGCCCATGGCCACAGAGTTTCTCAGGGGGTTCCTCTTGTTGGTTTAGTGGCCCCAGAAGGGTTTGACCATCAGGAGTGAAGACCCAAGGTCTGTTGAGACCCAGGCTGTTTGACATGATTTAATCTGGGAAAGATTGATACAGATTTGTAAATCCACAGTTTTTCTATCAAAAATCAGGTATTCATGAGTTTCTTTTTTTGATGAAAAATTGGATGAGATACTGGTGTAGAATTATCCTGTGTTTCAGGATCACAGCTATCCCAACCTACCTGGATCTTGAAACCAACACACTTAAAGTTTTATTTTTGTAAAAAAAAAGTAAAAAAAAGAAAGATGGTTTACCATTCTTCATTATCCTTTTTGATGTTTGCTGTATTTTCAGATTTAGACTTTGTTTAATGTATGAAAATATCTAGGTTATTCTAGAGCAGATTATTCAGCAGAAAAAAAAGACTCCCCAGATCAGGGGTGGCCAAACAGTCAGAGACCAAGAGCCACAAAAATGACCATGGTACTACAGAGAGCCACGTCACGCATGGGGTCTTACAAACACACTTCCTCTCACACATAAACGAAATGACATAAAATGAAAATTAATACATTTCCATCGTTCAAAGTAAGATTTATTGTGTTTGTAAGCGTGTATAAATTTCTTCTAGAGAAGAGAAACTGAAACTTAAGTATCAATGTGTACACCCAAACATTGATCAACACTGATCCCAACGTTGGCATCAGCATATCAATATTTTAGATTGATTGGCACACCACTACTCATGACACTATATATATTATTTTATGAATGGGTCGAAGAGCCTCACGCTGAGAGGCAAAGAGCCAGGTGCGGCTCCCAAGCCGCAGGTTGGCCACCCCTGCCCCAGATGATCATAGCTAATCCTTCGCTCCTATCTCCTACTGACCAAACATTGGACGTCAGAGAGACATGAAGATCACGTCAGCATTGGGTCGGTCCGTTGTAGACCATGCCTAGATGTCAGAGCAATGTGCAAAATTGACCTTTTTTGGGCGTTGTAATGAAGTTTAGCATTTGGACGTCTTTTGCAGACCAAATCTAGACTTCAGTGAGACATCCAAAACGGATCCAAACATTCATACGTCATTAGTAGAGCTTTTTAGGCATTAATCTGACCTCCATACGACGTCCGAAAAAGACGTAATAAAAACTTCTATTCTGAACCTTCAGGAGACCTGATTTGGACGTCAAAAATTGTGTTGAATACACATCATTTCAACGTTACATTGCTCAGTACTCAATCTTTTAATCTAGTGTCTGTCCTGTAAGTCAGCAGACACATTTGCCCCTGACGCTGCTCCATAACAGCCGTTTTGTTTCCATCATCCTCTGCTCCAGCATGTTGCTAATGAGCCGCTGCATGTGAGGAGGCCCGTACACTGCTGCCTTTTAGCCACAACACTGTTAGGCCTTTTCCCTGCCAGTCAGGAGTCATTTCCCATGAAGGCCTCAGGCTGGCCGCTCCTCCACTCTGCCCGCATGCTGGGCCCATAATCTGTCTGTTGTGATCAGCTGCCCGTCCACCCTTTTCAAGCTGCTCTCGCCCCCTTCAGCCATGTCAGGACCCCGCTGTCATCCTGAATGTTTACCAAGCTACCGAAGCCCAACCACCGAAGGGTGAGACGGTGTCAAAACAGGCTCAAATCTCTCATCCATGCTGCCAGTGTCGCTCCCCCTCTTGTGGTGATCTGCTGGTTTACCTTAGATGAAGGTCTCATAGAGGAAAACTAAATATGTTTAAAGCAATTAATGTGATTAGCGCTGTCTAAACTGTTTTTACAGATAATATCAAAGGTGAAGTCAATGCTGTGTCACAAGCTTGAGCCACCAGAACTCTGTGTTTACACCACTTTAATGTATATAAGCTCATTACCTCCTAAACTGTTTATATTTGAGGCAACTTCTCATGAGACGCACAAGAGACCTACTCACATATGTGCTTATTTAAGGTCCTTATATTACATTTTAAGGCTAATTTTATTTTTAACTCTAAGCAGTTTGGGTCCTAAAAACTTGGAAGAGTGAGAGCTATGGGTCACCTTGTTCCTCACCTGACTGCTGGAGTTTAACAGCCCAGCACTGCATCTCACAATCACAAGAAGGTTTTCTGACAACCCATGAAATCACCAAATGAAGTAATTTTAACCGGCATATTGGCGAAACTTCTACATCTTATTGAAGCATAAAATTTTTCATACAGGGCTCTGGGTAGTATCCATGCCTGGAGGTGGCAGTGCCTGTTGGTTTCGCAGCAGGCAGGAGAGCCTCATTCTCAGCCGTCAGAGTAATAATACGCTCTACACGATTAACACGCTTTCCTCCACGGACCCGTTACTATAATTTAGCCTCAAATTTGTATTGCGGAAAAGAAAGCAATGAAAGAGTGATTATTCCCCTATACATAAATACACACATTTGGCACGTCAATAATAGCTGTGTTTGTTTTCCAAACTCAAACGCCCGGCGCCGTATTTCAGCAGCCAGCATGGGCCATGTCTGTCATGACTGGTACGGCAGTGTGGATGTTCCCTCTGCTCTGAGATTTTTATTAAACTTTCCCACCCTCGCTGCAGCTCTCGTTTCCATCCGAAACATTTGATTGGCATGACTTTAGAATAATATGTTTCCGCTGTACAACACTGTAAAATGTGAACTCTTGGAGACATTTTTCCACGGTTGAAAGCTGAAGTCTAGACAGAATATGTGTGTGCTGATGAATCAAAGATTTTTTACTCTTATTTCTTTTCATGTCTGGTTTAGAAGTCAGCCTCTGTATCATGCATTGCTCCTGAATGTGTCTCAGCTTCACTCTCTCCACTCAGCATACACGTCCAGAGATAATCATGATCAGCTCCAAACTGTCAGTTAAAATTATCTTAAACAGATTTCTGACTTTAGACTGTTTACTTAAGGTTAAGCTTTTTTGTTTTTCTTGAAAACTTTTTTTTCTTTTATTTTTATACATTGATGTAGGGTCACATCCACTCATGTTTCCTTAACCTAGTTTCCAATTGTCTTCACTACCTCAGATAAAATTATTAACTCATCTGCTCATGTCAGAGGGACTTTTTTGTTTCGAGCCTAAGATCTAAAGGTTTTCTAACCTGCATGCAGATCTGTGTGCCCAGTATCTATAATCTCAGAGATTAAAACACTCTCACTGAGCTGCACAAACACACACCCACAGATCATCCTGGTCACCCAACACGGCTCCACCATGCCTGGCTTAGGTTTCGTCTGTATTAAATGGAGCCTCAGTGAATAGAAGGCCCTGCCTGTGCTGTCTGAGTGAATGAAGGAGAGGAAGAGGAGGAGGAGGATGACTATAGTGAGCCTAGATGAAGCTGGAGACCCATTAGAAGAATGGAGTCACTCTCTTCTAAGCCGTAACCCGACCTGTTGTCAGCAGGCTTCACTAAAGGTCAGCCTACAATGGACAGTAGAGGCTGTAGCAGGTTGACAGCAGCTCATCCATGAGGTCAGCTTGAGCCTTTACAAGAAATTAGTTTGATTTGACGTTAAAGCTTGGATTAGCCAGTGTTTTTAAAAGAAATACCCCAACATTAAAATGTTCACTTCAGGGTCCTGATCTTAAAATAGTTGCTCCATGTTTTACCCTGAACAAGTGTCCCCTTACTTTCCAGTTTTTCATACAGGTTTGAAGTTTTGTGTATAGTTCTTTGTTTCCTTGTACTCATTTTTGATTGTTAAATTACTTTAATATTGTTTAAATTATCCCAAATGTATATTTGAAAAAAAGAAAAGCATGTATAAAAGAAAACATAATTGTCTCCAATATCTTGGGACTTTTAATGCCTTCATTTAGAGTACAGGACTGTGGATGGGCAGTGAAACTGGGACAAGAGTTCAGAATGACCAAGGACAACATAAGTGTTTGCTGATTGTGAATCCAAAGTGTTTGGAGCTCCCTCTGGTGGCTGGCTTCGGTATAGGCCATGAATCCGGCCTCTTTTATCTGAACAGATGGAACATGAATCAAACAATAGAATTGAAATTTACATCTAAATATTGTTTTTTTTATTTTTTTATCTTTTTTTAATTTTCTGTCATAGTAGTTAGATGTTAAATCTTACTTTTAATGTTGGGGTGTCTATTTACCTGAGACAATTTCCTGTTCAGTTTTGATGAGTAGTTTGCTCTTATAAAGATTATTAACTCTCCTCCGTCATTTACCAGGTAATCAGAGTAGATCAGGGAGAACAAAAGAGTCGTCAAACTTGCCATAATTGTGAATTTCTACTTCAAACCAACACTCTGTGGACTGTACTGACCAGAAAGATATTTAATGTTTTTAAGGTTTTAAGTTGTGACATGAGTTTAGAGCCTTAGATTTGGGTAAGATTTAAACCCTGGTTGACTTTCAGCTACTTGGCTAAAGCAAAATAAATAAACTTGTGTATTTTCTGAATTAACATTAGAATGATTCTTAAAACTGTCAACAAAAAGCAGTGCTGTTTAATTCACATGGTAGAGCAAGGCCTCCATGTACAGATGTTAAAGTCCTCATCGCACTGGTCATTGGATTCTCCATCCCAGCTGTATTTGGTGAATATCCCTGTGTCTGAATCACTCCTTATAAACGCTCTCACTTGTTTTCTGTCACTATTCCAGCTTTGATAGACTTCAGATGGTCTACATCTGCTCATATCTTTGAAGAAGGCCATATGAGCTGATTCTAGTGGTACTTCACTGTCCAGTAGATCAGAATGAGCCGTTACACAACCAAATTCATGGTTTTGAGGGTGACAGTCATCATGCAATTGTTCTGTAATGATGGTGCTGCCTTCGATTGTCCTTCAGAGTACTTGTGCACTTGTTTATTTAAGTGTGGTATCTGGATGTGACTGTGTTTTCTGTGTTTTTGTGGGGTTTTTTTGCCTGCAAATTTTCCTCAGGGGACAATAAAGTTGAAGTTTGAAGTTTGAGCTGAGAGCCTGAGCTGAGCCTGACCAAAGTCACCAACTCCTTAAAGCTGTACCCAAATCAATATGGGGTGGGCATTATAGTGTAAGAAGTGTCCTAAATGAGAGATTGTCTGTTTGGGTTGAGAGCTTAATTTATCTTTTAACTCAGAAAATTAAGTATGAATATTCTTCTGTGTAAATAGCTTATACAATCATGATTTTTTCAACCTTATATTTTAAAATGTATGTTTTCTTTCAAAATAGAACAAAACACTACAGGAGTTTCTAGTCAGCTTAGAGGTTATTTGCACCTCCTAACAGTCAGAAGAAATAGCTGGTTTTGGACCTGGTCCATACTTTTGTTCACCTTTAGATTTTATGGTTACCTTAGTGCTGTAAAGCTCAAGTCTTTTTCAACAGGAATGTCTCTCAAAAATGCACATAACAGCCCTGGTATAATCAAACTTGTCTCGTGTGAAAATTGGTCCCTTCAGGTGATTCATGGAGTATTTTTTATACCCTGCTGCCAGTGAACCAAAATGTGTAGTGTGCATGTTTGGGATAAGAGAGCAGAGTATCTTTGACATCTCTATTTCTGTTTATGATGCGACCCTGTCCTAAATTGATGAGTTTGGCATTTTCAAATTAGATTGTTTATATTGTCCCCCCAACAATAACCTGCCAAGGGGCCTGTTAGTTAGACTCAGCTACGGCCAAAGGAGCTGGTTAGGTGGCACACATGTGCTTTGGAGATAAAAATTCTTGATGTTTATTTACTTAAAATAAAAAAATCAAAGAATTATATGAGTAACATTAAGTATCTGCATACCATACATCTAAAGACCTAGTGAGGCAGATGGGCTGTAGAGTCTAGGAACGCAAACTTGACCTCCCCTCATGCTCCTGTTCTTCTTCTTGACAGTTCAGTCTCTGCATATTGATGTCATCGTGCTGCAGAATACTTAAACCAGATTAAGCTCAAGTAGATGTGAGTGTCATCGAGCCAAACTATACAGTTCACCCATACACTTTGTGACTCTTTACACAGCAGCTCCTGTACGGGGTCTTGACATGAACCTCATCAACCAATCAGCTGTGTTTTCTGCCCAAGAGCAGGAGTGGATACTCGAGAGGCCTCATGAATCATTCACTTGTTAACAAATCTGTGGTGTTCATTGGCTGAGTGCTTTGGATCAAATGGGCCGAGCTGGATCAGATACGAGTTTGTTTACTGTCACTGTCACTTGTCAGTCTAATGCACCATACAGCTCGCTGCGGAGCACTTATCTCATGCTATGCATTACAGCCCATTAACTGTACGGCACACTCCAGTTTCCCCCTGCAATTTAGACGTAGCAGCGGCCGCCTCGAGGCAGGTGTACTGTCACGTATGCTGCTGTCTTTCAAGTGGACGTGGTTTTCAACAAAGGTCTTTGGATTGGCCGCGTAATTCAAGCCATGGAAAAGTGCTCACAATTATACCACCCATGTTTTCAGCATCTCTTACTTTTCCGTAGCTGGTGAGTATGTGGTGTAGAGTAAACTCCTCCAGCTCTGCCAGTGATCAAGGGACTTAGGGAAAGAGTGGGACAGCATCTCTCTGAGTCACAGACACACACGTATACAGAGCCCACATTGTAGCAGCGTTACACTGATTGATTCCTTTTTTCTACGTGTGCACGTGCATGCAAGTGGGTGTTGGTTTATTTCCTTGTGTGGTTTTGTGCATACCTGTCTGATTGTGGCTGTGTGTGTGTGTGTGTATGCTTCTCTCCCTCCCCCACAGTTCGAGGGCTGCAACAAAGCATTTTCACGTCTGGAGAACCTGAAGATCCACCTGAGGAGCCACACAGGAGAAAAGCCGTACCTTTGCCAGCACCCTGGCTGCCAGAAAGCTTTCAGCAACTCCAGCGATCGAGCCAAGCATCAGCGCACTCACCTGGACACGGTCAGGAAACTAAGTTGCTGCTCTGAATGACCTCCAAATGTCTCTCCTGGGTAGATTAATGTTTAACAAGTCACAGGCCTATACTTCAAAATGCTGGGTGGTCACCGTGTTTCGGGAAAGATGCCTGCATGACATTAAAGATTATAAATGACAAGTAAACCAGTTCAGATGAAAATAAATCCTAAAGTCAGGGTTAGAAGTTACTGGCTAGTGCTAAATGCTCACACTATATCCCCTCTTTACTTCTACTCCTGCATTAAAAATCTGCACTCCCATCCAAGTCTCACTGCCTGTGTCCACATCTTGACAGTGTCAGGCTTCAGTGGACCGTCAGTCAGAGGGTAGGGTGGCACTCTCCCTCTCTGTACACCAGCAGTGACATGCCACAGATCATTAAATGATCACTTCCATTAGGCCGAGTCGCAGCTTTGGGCTGCTTCAAACTTGGATTGGAGCTGCAAACTTACACAGAGCTTCGCCTGTTTCTCTGACCTGCAGAGAGGAAAGGAAAGGTTGAGTCAGCCATCGCTGCCTTTCGTCATGTCTCAGTAACCCCCACCAATGCCTCACTTTATCACCATGCACACGCAAACACAGCCACGGAGTAAACAAGATGTTTTTTCTCTAAGGATGTATTATAAAATGGTTTAGACTACTTATTTAATCTTTTTTTTTAACTATCATTTTCAGTCATTTCTTATCTTATCAACCATTAAAACCTGAATGCTTCTTGTTAATTTACAAGCATTGTTAATATTTGGTGCAGTACAAGACTGTAAGATATGATTAGATTTAGATATATGATACTAAATGTACTACAATATTCCATGTGATAAACTTTATTGGACTCTTGGGCTAATTTATCGGGGATTCAAGTGCTGTGCATGAACGAAACAGAAATACTTTTTCAAGATTTTTTTCCACATTTCAACAGTTAATTCAATGCTGACCTTCCTTAGAAATCCTGGCCTAATCTAAAAATTGCAAAAAAAATCTGAGTTCATTTTTTGTTTTTTATTTAATTTCTGGATAATGACTAAAAAGCTTTTAATAACCCCTTCAAAATATTTTTCAGGAAGTTAATATTAAATATTGAAGACATTGTAAAATAATTTCAAGAACAGAAGTTTGTTAGTTTCAGGCTCTGCAGGCATTTCCTGGAAAAGACAGAATAAAACTTTGGCAGAAATCCACTTTATGGCCGTGAGGAGTATTTTTTATTAATCTGTAAAGGATCAAATTCACCACTTTCAGCCAGCCTGTAATTGACAGCGATCTCCCTTTTGGTAGTATTTTAATAATATTTTTATTTCCAGAATATGTCCCCCCTGTGTTTCTGTGTTGGCCGGCTACCATTGCTTTCACGGCATGAAAGAGTAAATCATTCAGAACTTTTACTTCAGTGTAGTTTTGAATGCGGGTCTGTGTTATTGTATCGTTTGAGGATTTTCTTCCACCGCCCTCTCTTTCCACAGTAGGACAAATGATACAGCTAATCTGGGACCTCGATGCTTACGGCTTCACATTAACACCCAGCAAATGCAGTCACCGTGGCTGCCCAAAAACACTTTGGGGGAAAATTATTTTCAAACTTAATGATATTTATTCTACACAGAAGTTGTGCTTGATTTCTTTACTTAAGGTTCTGTACTGTATTGGGCGAGTTGCTTGGCAAAACAAACACAGCGGGGATGAGTGGCACAGTAAGCGTCCTGCAATAACAATGGCTTATTTACAGAGCAGGTCGAGGTATGGAGGCAGAGCTAATAAAGACGTGTATCCACTTACACTTTAATGGCCGTCCCGTATTCCTGAGGATGAAAGAAAAATTACCGTGAGGGGAAAAATCCCTCAATCAGCTGGCTTATAGGCTATATTTGCTTGGTTATGAGGAAGAATGTGAAACGATAAGGAAACTCTGTGAAAGTGCCGTTATTTAACGGATGACATGTCTGCTCCTCTAATTCATCCACATCCAGTCAGCTAAGTCATAATCAGATATGCTCTTGCTTCCTTGATACCAATCGAACCTAGCATGACTCATTATATTTCTTAAACATTAGTGTTTTTGGTCATAGCCAGCTATTTAAATTTTCATGCACAACTGAAATCAATACACAAAGGGGGATTTAGTTATGACTGAATCGTAAAATGAACATCAGCAAGAGAAACGTAACATAAGCCACATTTGGAGTCCTGAATTTAAACCCTTTTCAAGCAGGTAATTTTACACTGAAATACAGTCTTCAGTGAGTTTTATAATAAACATTTTCTTTTTTCTCTTTCCATGCTTTTTTCTCCCACTCTTTCTTCAAACTGTCACTCTCAGCAGAAAGGTAGGACTCTCTCTTTGCCTCTACTTTTATGGGCTTCAGTCTTAGCTGAATTATTTTGCCCACTAACACGTTTTGCTAACACTCGTATCTCCTTCGTCTCTTTGCTGAAAAGTGCATTTAATTGTATTTCACATTTGGAAAATTTAATGTGATGCTCTCTTTCCCTCAGAAACCCTACGCATGTCAGATCCCAGGCTGCACCAAGCGATACACAGATCCCAGCTCACTACGCAAACATGTGAAGATCCACTCAGCCAAAGAGCAGCAGGTGCGTAGAAAGGTAAGACCGAGGGTCACATTAAAATACACAATGCAAAGCTTTACATATATGGTCCCAACTATTAATGGAAGATGCTAGCCTTAGATGTTTTATTGACTTTCAGTTTTTATTTTACAAACAAAATCAGCAATAGCACATTGTATACATCTGTTTGTTACAAATACCCTCTACCCTACCCCCACCCACACACAAAGCCGTTGCCAAGAGGGGTCAGCAGGTGGGGATGGGTACTTTTCACATTTGAAACGAAACAGTATCGATGCCCGGTACCCGGCAATCAGTATCGGTACTCAACAGTACCAATTTTTGTACTTTTTTGTGTTTATATGGTAAAAAATATCAATTTGTTTAATAATAGAATGTATTTTTTTTATTTAATATATATTTTTTTCAGTATACATCCATGTACTGCTCTGTTCATGTTCAGCGTGGAAAATTGCTTCTTACTCTTCCACTCTCTCACAGTCACAAGGATACATTTAGGTACCTAAACATGGTACCTTTTGATTCTACGTGAATCGATACGCAGTGCATTTGGCAGACTTTAGTCGGGACCTATAAAAGTGCCTAATTTGGTACCCATCCCTATCAGCAGGTGGTTTCTTTTACGGTGGCTTAGTTTGTAAACAAACATGATAATAAGTTCTAATTTACATAATTAAAAAAAATAATAATGCTAATGTTCACACTCATTTTTTATGGTATTAATACCAATTGAGATTCTTTTAAGTACCAATATTACAGAATGAATATGTCTGCCCCTTATTTTGAAATGTAGTAATTATACTCCTGTGTCTTCCTTTTTGTTTTTGTTTTTTTGAAGTAATTTTGAGCATCAAATCAGTGAAACTGAACTAAATATCTTCTGTCTTTAGATAAGAGGATTTTTAAATTGACCTAATATGGATTTCTAATATGATCCTCTGTCTTTCCTTTGCAGTGGTCCATACAATTCCTTGTGGACAGATTAATGTGTGGGTGGCTTCGTCTGCTATTCCCTCTCAAAAGCTACTGTGCATGACTCTATTTCAAGCCCATACATCAGAGCTAAAGGTTTCACAAACAGACCACTATATGTAATCTGTCTTGCTCTGATGTGCGTTATTCACAGATCAATCTAGTGACTTAATTGAGGGGTTGGGAGGCCGGGGGTGGGGGGAGAAGGACGTCTTTTCCCAACAATAGATCAGGTTTGACCACATTTCATCATGTTCATGGTCAAAAGCTGATTCTTTCCCTGACTGGAAGTGGGTAAATAACAGAGAAAGGGCTCATTGTTGTGGAAGGGGCTGGATAGTGGCAGGCTGGATGATGTGTTCCTTCGCCTAGCGTTGTAAAGGGAAACACATGTGTGCTTGTAGCATTGTTAATAAGCTGTACTGTGGAATCCCCCAGTGGCCAGATGTTATGGACAAATGTCAAACAAACGTTCTGACTCCACTCTTGGAGCGGTCCCGAGAAAAACTGTTAGGAGTGTCGCTGTGGGGAAAACAGAGCCCCAATTACATGTGATGAATGTTTTGCAGGGCTCTCATAAGGATCCCCAGGAGAACATGCCCATACACATTTACTGACATACAATATCTAAGTGTGAAATCATAACGTACATGATGCCAGCTGTGAAACTGTGGAATAAAACAACAGTGAGTTGTTCAATCATATTTGATTTCACTGGCAGAGGGTCTTGAGGATTGTGAGTCACGCACAGATAAAGTTTTTTATTTGCACACTAAGTCACTGAGGTGGATAAACTCTGTGGAGGTAATTGGAGGGAAGAGTGGTTTTCAGTTAAAATGATGAATGATGTTTGCACACGCAGTCCAACAAGAATATGGAAATATGGAATTTATTTTCCACAAATGACAAAGGCTGGAATTGTCAATGAACAGGCAGGCACAGGGAAATAGATGGTTGTATCGATAACTTTGATTAAACAAAAACTCTATTGAGCAACATGGACCAGCTCATCTGTAACTGGATCTGTTCTGTTGAACACAGACTTAAGCTGTACTGGTCTCAGTCACTCTTGGGCAGGTTTACTGTATATGCATCTTGGTATCATAAGATATGAACTTAACAGTTGTATTTTACAAGATATTCAGTCTAAAAACAACCCAGATCAGTGACTTAAATGAAAACAAGTTATTTTTCCCTGAAAGTCTTTGGTTTAAACTGAGTCTGTTTTTAATATAAAGTTGAGCAGATTTAGGGCCTGTGTCCACTAACATCAATTTTGTGCTTGCAGCACAGATAATGTCAATTTCAGCTCTTTGGTGAAAGTTGTCCTTAAGTGTATCATCTCTAGACATGTAAATTTTACCTTTAATAAAACGACTGTTGTGACTTTCCCTGTCTGCACAGATCAGAGGTCCCGCCCCTCTTTGATCGGTTGATGTTGCAGAAGTAATATTGATGAGAACAGTGTTCTTCAAATAGTTTATTTTTCCAGAGGGACCTAAAAAACAAAAACTGAGACCTAAGACGCTACGCTAAACTTAATAAGTGTTGAATAGAAGATAGTCACTGCCACGGCAAATCCGCTGTTAGTGGACACAGGCCCTCACTGCATCACAGAGTTTGAGATGAACTGTTTTAAAGAGACACAAAAAACAGTAACATTTAGAACTCCAAGAAACAATAATATATGAAAAGGTGTTTTATGTAAGCAGAAAGTTAATTAAAAATAACATGAGCACACCAAGCAACAATCTATGCTTAAGGTGAAAAACATGTTGTAAATAAAGGACTGGATGAAAACAGGAGGTGACAAAGTGAGAATACATTGTCATGAGTTCATACTGCTGAAACACTGAAAGTAAAAAAAATAAATGAGATTCAAATAAGACAGACGTCACCTTGTCTGGTCTGAAACCTGCCAAGTGTTTCATTAAATGATAAAATATATTTTAAATTAGAAAAATGGTTTACGATATATTTTGTACTGACTTTTATGTGGACATTAAAGTGAGGTCTGTGGAACAAGTGGATGACCTGTATCAGGCTTTTCCAAACAAATATTAAATCTACTGCAGCAGATCATGTACACTACTCTTTCTCACTACACTACTCTTAAGTCTTTCCTCAAAACTTCATCTGAGATCAGAGCTGGAGCAGATGCCATTCACATTGTGTCGTGGTTCACCTTTTATACAGTCATGATTCTGGAGAACAGCACTGAATCACACACTGCTTTCTTGACCTATTTCTGTTGATTATCTCTGACCCAGTCCTAGTTTTGAATTTACAGCTCATTGCTGATAGTCCACTGATGAATTCAACTCCTCTTCTGATCCAAAAAGGTGGTTGTCTCATGTCTTTAACTGAAACAGGTTTCCTCAGGTTAAGGTTTCTTCTCCCTGGCGTGTGATGGACTCTCCTGCTGAAATCTGTCTTTAGTTGCCCTCTTTACTGTTGGCAGGGAGAGAAACAGAAGCAATCTTGCGTTGGCTCTGAGTTGGTACAGTGATCACTTACCCGCAAGGTCCAAGGCCAAGGCATGACTCAGTGAGTCATGATCTTCGTATGATCTTCCCTTTGGTTCCCCCTGACTGAGAGTGTATTCTTATTTGCTGAGTTACTGCTTCAAATTAACATTACAATCGTGTTATTGCAAAAAGAGAAAACACACCCCACATTGGGCTGGACCTACAAATAGACAAAAATGAAGCTGTCTTTTGTTCTTCTGGTTGTGTAATCGTGCAAACCAGATGTAGTTCTCTTGAAATGACTCAACATCAGTTCTTGTAAACATTTGCTGTTTTTTCCTCTCTGTGTGACTGACAGCTCCGGCCCTGTCCTCATCTGGAGCAGGATGTCCTGAGTGACTGTCTCTCCATGCAGCACCTCCAGAGCTCAGCCTCCTCACAGCACCTCTACAACGGGAAGGATGGTCGTTCTCCTGGACTGGGCCAGGACGTCTTCACAGGTGCAAGCAGAATCCTGCTCAGTCATGTAACACCTTGTTAATATGGCCTTGTCCCCTTGTGAAGTCACTGAGTGATGTGATACTTTACATCAATATAGATTTTACATCACTGTAGTTCTTTCTTTTTTCTCTTCTCACAAACTCTACATAAAAAAACCTTGAACCTGTTGGTGGGAATTGGAATTCAAGTTGTGGGTTGTTAGTACATTTGTAGAATGAGTGGTAATGATTAATCATGTTATAGTAGGCTTTGATGTTTGCAGGAAAAACCACCTGTATGGAGAGCAAAAACATGCTCTTTATACGAATTATTGAAAAGAGAAAATTGGTCTCCTTTCAGGTTCATACTGCTGAAGCTATGGAGGGTGAGGCCTCTGTTTTATTTACTATTTACAGTGAAACTGAGACTCCCCAGTAACACACAAACTGTTTTTTAGTAGCGGAATGTGACAAGTTGTTTGTAGGAGAAAAAGAAGAACTAACAGTCTGTCTTTGATTAAAAAAGGAATAAAAAACTTAAAATCATGTGTAAGGAAAAAGCCTCCGACTGTTAGTTCCCCTGACTTGGGTGAAGGGCTTGTTCCAGTCATCAGAAGTGATGTTCATACTCCTTAAAATGTAAAGCATTATTAATTGTTTTCTTCTCCTCTTATAGACTGATTTCAAATCTCTGAAAAAGATCTGACATGCAATATAATCCTTTAAGAAAACTGCCATGTGATTTTATGTCCTCAAACGTGGGAGTACTTGATTGGCAAAGAATCTGCTAGAAAATTAGTTTCTTTTTCTGTGTAACTGTTCTTTTACAGTGAAACTGAGGCAAAACAAATCTCCTTACACCTAAAACTTACTGTGGTTCTGTGCACTGTCACAAAACATTGTTATTTTTGACATTTCTTCAGAAAAAGTGACATAAAATGTAATGTAAAATGCTCCTTTCCCCTCAAGTGAACAAAAAATGAACATAAAGCCAAGAGTTTAGGAATACCGCTTCATCACTTGTGTTTGAATAGTACATACATCATGTGATGACCATTTCAGCATCATATTTTAGAAGAGCAATGTGAGTTTTGAGTTTAAGACACTGGTTGTGTCTCAATATGTCAAAGGCTGGAGTACATTTTTTTTCCAAAACTGGAGAACAGGCCAGCAAGTGAGGCCTGAACGTCAGAAATCCAAACACCTGGTAAAGCAATCACTCAGTCAAAGGTGGTAATCAACAGCCATGTCAACATTCCTACAGATGTATTGTGGTAATTTTCTGCTTCCAGGCGGTAAAAATCATACTTATGGCGCCTTTGGTCAAACATAAACAAATTATACTCCTGTAATTTTACTGTAATTGCTCCAACACATTTTATATCAACACTTTTGGATGTTGGACATGGTTATTTTAATTTTGGAAGGATGTGTTTCAGCCTTGCTCTTTTGGTTGTGTAGCTGGCCTTCACATCTTGTTATGCAAAAACTGCAAAAGTAATTACCATCAAAAACAGCCATAAATGTTTATTCATCACATGTGGCCTCTAAAACATGTCTCTAATTGATGAATCTGACCGTCACCAAATGTCAACACTGCTTTGGATTGGTAACAAGAGGGAGATAAATGGAGCCTAACAGTCTTAAAGATAAGAGAGATTTCCTGCAGCGTCCTCAGTTTATGGACATCTGTCCTTGTTTTCTGCCTGTATCCCATCCAGGCTCCCCGTTGCTCTCTGTTATTGTTGCTGGAACTCCAGCACACGTTTGACGTGTTAACGCTCAACTTGTATTTGAATGCTGAACCAAGCCTCTGAGTTTTGAGTTTTTCTTCCTCAGTCCCCCCTCGGTTCAGGAGGTGAAGTTACTTGCCCTCTTGTTTAAAGCATTTTAAAGCTGAGGGGATCTCGCTCTTGAGCCTGTGCCAAAGCATTCAGGGATTCAGAGTTATTCAAGGCCAGCAAAGATGTTACTGGTTGGCACTGAGGATCCCTATTTACATGAGTTTCTCTTTGTTCCAGTGCCAATAGGATGCATGGGAGAGGAGGGGCAAAGTGGGCAGCCATCCCATCATTAACACTTGTGGAGCAGAAAATGAGTCATGCTTCCAGTCAGAGCTCGACTTATTTCCCTGTAGGTCGGCTGTAAGTCTGCTCTGCTCTTATTCACAAGGCTGCAGAGCGACTTACGAGAAGCCCCTCTGTTTTATAGGGCATAATTACACTGTTCTCTGATTAACCAGAGGAAATACTCATCATAATTTTAGTGCAGAGGTTTACATTCTCCTGCTGTGATTCTCAGACTGATACACCTCTTTATCTCACCCTCAAACTGAGCTAATTCTTCCCGAACTGACCAAAAAACTCTCAGAGACAGTCCTGAACTGCTTCAGAAAATAATCCTTAGCGGACGCCTGAATAATGCCATCAGATCTCCTCTTTCTCTCCCTCCACGAGGAACCCAAGATAAAATTGAGGCAATCAAAGCCATTATTTGTCGACTGTTTTGCCGGTGTGGTAGCAGATGTTGGGGCTAAAGGGGAAAACATTTAAGGCCTGTGATTGATGATTTGGGGGTAATGAATCAGGCTTGTAGCCATTTCAGAGCGCTGTCAGATCAGACCTTGGCATGCTTCCACTTGAGAACAGCTGGGCCAGGAAACGGCAAAAACAGGAGCGCCAATCTTTTCTCCCACTTTCATCTCATCCTGTCTTCCCTTCTCATCGCTTGTTTAACTGCCCCGGACAGTCAGCACAAATCTCTTCTCTCCTATGGATGCTGGAAAAGAAATTATGGAATAAGCGTAGAAAGAGATGGGGAAAGCAGATTTATTGTACCAGGAGAACAAGTGACAAATGAGCGTAACCTCTCGTATCAACACTTGGCTGTCCTACACATTTAGAATTGACAGTGATTTGTCTCAAGTCTGTCTTTAGCAGCATTGTTATTGAATGAAACTAGCAGCAATTTATCATTGTCGGTATCTCTGTCCATGATAGTCTCTTGAAGCAGCAGCTAACTTTTGGTTGTTGTAGCTAGTGTTAAGTGATAAAGGACCTCCAGCCGAGAACTTTACCTCCTTTTAGCTGTTTGCAGTGTCTGCACTTTTATCCAGATATCAAATAAGGTTAATAAACAAAAGCCTAATAACAGCTAGATAATCACTAAAGGTTGCTGTGATAACATGGTGCTGAACTGAATTTCACTCAATGCCCCAGAACATGCCTGATTTTAGATACAAAAATCAAAAACCTCCTGATGCTAAATATGTGTTACTTGTACAGATTCTGCACTTATCATCTGTAAGGAGAGATTAAATTTAGGATAAACCTGTCAGATTGAAGTAAAAACAGTTGGAGCGCAGATGGCTTAGTGGTCTAGGTCGCGCTCCATGAGGTTTGTCCTCGTGCGAGTGGCCAGGGTTTGATTCCAGTCTGTGGCCTCTTTCCAGCATATCACTCTCCACTCTCCACCCTGTTGCCTACTCTATCCACTGCTCTCCTCTATCTCATTAAAGGCATAAAAAGACCCAAAAAAATAACTTTAAAAAAAAGAGCCAGTACTAATTTAAATGTCAGATTAGCTTATACAGTAGGGAAAATAAGTATTGAACGCATCAACTTTTTTCCCATCACATTTATTTCCAAAGCTGCAATTCAAACAAAATTTCTACCAGACATTGGTATTAACTCAAATAATCCACACATGAAAAGAAATCACAATGTTCAGGTCCATAATTATGTGGAATTCAGTACGATGACACAGGAAAAAGTATTGAACACATCATGGAAAGGCTGTATACTTTGGCAAGGAAATGCACCATACCACCTGAAATCTGTCAGTAATTATTACTTTTACTTCCAATTAGTGCAAACCACCATCAGCTGGGCAAATTGATGGTCCTATAAAAAAGGTCGTTTTTTCACCAAGCAGTTAAATACAACACACCTCATGATGGGTAAAGGCAAAGAGCTCTCTGGAGACATTCACAACCTGATTGTTGCTCAGCATCAGAATGGAACTGGTTACAGACTTATATCAAAGCACCTGAATATTCCAGTCAGCACCGTTGGGGCCATTATTCACAAGTGGAAGAAGCACCACCTTACCATCAACAGACCACGCACAGGAGCTCCTTGCAAGATTTCTGACCAGGGAGTCAGAAAGATAGTCAGAAGAGTACTCAACGAGCCAAGGACCACCCTGAAAGTGCTCCAGAAAGACTTGAAGGCAGCAGGTACAGTTGTTACAGAGAAAACAATAGGCAGTGCACTCCACCGCCATGGCTTCTGTGGACGCTCAGACCGCAAGACTCCATTCCTCCAGAAAAGGCATGTTGAAGCTGGTTTAAAGTTTGCTAAACAGCATCTTGACAAGCCTGTAGAATACTGGGAGAATGTTGTCTGGTCAGACCAGACCAAAATTGAACTTATCGGCTGTCATACTACATACCATGTTTGGAGGAGAAATGGCACTGCACAATGGCACACACCCAAAAAAACACTAAACCAACAGTGAAGTTTGGAGGTGGAAGCATCATAGCATGGGGTTGTTTCTCATTTCATGGTATTGGCAAACTTCATATAATTGACGGAGCAATGAATGGAGCCATGTACGGGGAAATTCTTGATATGAATCTGCTGCCATCCACCAGGATGATGAAGATGAGACGTGGCTGGACCTTCCAGCAGGACAACGATCCAAAGCACAGGGCAAAGTTGACTCTCAAATGGTTTCAAAAACAGAAAATCAATGGCTTAGTCAATCACCTGACTTAAATCCAATTGAACATTTGTGGAAAGAACTAAAGAAAAGGGTTCACCAGAGGGCACCAAAAAATATTCAAGATTTAAAGACAATCTGTGTAGAGGAATGGGCCAAAATCACACCTGAGCAGTGTGGGCGATTAGTTAAAACATACAAGAAGCGTCTGGAAGCTGTCATTGCAAACAAAGGCTTCTCCACTAAGTATTAGATTAGCCAATCTTTGCCTTTTATTCACTGGCAGTTTTGGTCGGCTAAATATACTCTTGCATACCAATATTGAGGTGTGTGGCTAGAATTGTTTGGAATACTATCTTCACTGTTAAAGTGGGTGTGTCTGCATCGTTGATGTTGTGTAGTGGTGTGAGCGATGAGCTGAGTGGGCTCTGGTCATTTTGAATATTTAACATTTTGAAAGCCCTAGTTGCAGCAAAATGAATAGGTTTGAGTATTTTTTTACATAATTTTAAGAAATACTGTAGATATTTATGGCAGTAGTCTAACTGAAGGTGGATTTTTACCGTATGTGTAAATATTTCAGTCCTGCTGAAATTGCAATAAATCTAATTTCCCTAGTTTACACAAACATTCCTCAATTATGTGGTTGGGAATCAGTTTTCTCTTGTATCCTCATATCATAGGTGAACCAAAAATGGCCAAGGCATTCTGCACATGCTCCCAAACTCTTATGCAGAGCTTTGACCCAGAGATTTAACAGTATACAAGCATAGAAAAAAACAGGGAGTTAAATGAAATTTCAACAGAGGAAGAAGATGGAAAATAAACAACACAAAGCTATCTTTTCATATCATATGCCCAGAAGGCACTGAGCTGTAGTTTTCCATGTTCTCATCGATTGACATCAGAGTACTCCCAGCTTTGTGCATGAAATGAGAAAATAAAGAACACATACGTGCCTACATGTGCTCATAAAAACCATAACCCTGAGTGTCAGATGCAAACAGAGGCACACACCAGAGAATATCCCATAAGTTTGAATGCCCCACTATTAAAAGTCCCTTTATAAACCATGAAACGTTTTTGTTTATCATTGTGAAATAAGAAAAAACAGCTGAAAGGACAAAGCAATCCCCATGGCGGCACAAACAATGTACCCTAAATTACAAACAGCACAAACACAGAACATTTGATTTCACAGAGCTCTCTGATTGGATGAAGGTTGTCAAAACAAAATCCTGTTACCGTGAAATGGCTTTTAATTAGCTTAAAGGAAACATGGAGCACATGGCTCTTTGGTTTATTTGGCACCTTTACTGAATTAACTTTGTTTGTCTTTCAGGCCTGTACACTGTCTCCAGCACCCCCCATCACAGCGCCTCAGTGGAGCTCCTCTCCCCCACCCCGAACCCCACCTCTGCTCCTGTCACCGACCTGCCGTCAAGACAACACAGGCTGGAGCGTGACCTCAACAGCCCCCATCATCTGTCCCCGCTGACTGCCATGGACAGCACGAGAGATGGGTGAGTCCTCCATGGATGGAGATTTTTAGATTGTTGAAATTAAATCAATAAAATAGAAACAAGATAAATTGATAAACATTCAACATGTTCCAACCTGCAAATAGTTGCTGATTGCTTGCTACTCTGAGACACGTGGCTGAGATGCTTCTTTTGTTTGAAAGAAGAACCCCGTCTGTTAATCGATACACAAAGGAATCACATTTTCTCTGTCATTTTTCTTACTCAGCCACACTGAAATTAGTTGTTTGAATGGATTCTTATGGTAAGATGGATATATGCATTTCTTCTGTCTCTGCGGTACAATCTTACTTTTCTGATCATAATACACAGAGAGCAACATCTTCGTATGTAGAAAGGCCCCAAAGTGTCCTCAGTCTTTTTATTTTCTTTATGGTTTGTGATCCTTTTCAACTTTTAAATCTTAAAAAAGTATATAAAAGACATGATTTCCCTTCAGTGATGTGTGGGCTCTGAATGATACATAACAACACTATTTAGTACTCCTTCCTGTAGTTCTTCTGATGATTTTTTATACAAACATGAAAGTATCCACATAAATATGGATTATCCATTTAACTTAATTCCTTTAATAATCGTATTGATAGTGTCAGGATCCTCACTGATTTGGACCCTCTATTTTTCTTATTGTTTTCCACCTTTTCATCATCCTGAATCACAGCAGGGCGAGCCCTCTTAGATCATGTTAGGTTAAGCCCCTCTGTCCTGCTGACAAACCCATTCGGTCATCTCACTGGAAACAAACTC
This sequence comes from Halichoeres trimaculatus, assembly GCF_033239565.1. Classification (NCBI taxonomy): domain Eukaryota; kingdom Metazoa; phylum Chordata; class Actinopteri; order Labriformes; family Labridae; genus Halichoeres; species Halichoeres trimaculatus. The sequence continues at coordinate 26,448,747 of NW_027437182.1, read as the reverse complement.
AAGTCTTCAGCCCCTGAGACATCCCTCATGTGGAGAGGGGCTGTGCTGGTCACCACAGGGTCAGCGTGACACATCACCAGCTCTACTTCTGGCACCATGATCAGTATACACAAGGTCCCCTATCTCCACTGGATACAACACCATCAGCGTGATGACCACACCGTTTGGCCTGACACTGTTCACTGTGTAATGAGAGGACACTGTCAGGGCTGCGTGATGGGATCATTGTTTGGTGTTTGTATTGTGAAGTGTTTTAATCTCAGATGACATGATTCAACAAATTCTCCCAAAGACATGACCTTACACTTAGGTTTGTACAAACCCCCTCGTACTGGTGTTTAAAGTGTCCGTTTCATGCTCCTTACACCTTTTACATTTTTGCTCTATGAAACATCCGTAGTAGCTTTTACTAATTTACAATTCAAAAACCACTTTATTGAACCCCCTTATCTGTGAAAACCTGGAGACTTCAGTTTCAGGGTCACTTTTCTGCACTGCACTTCTAAGACCTTCAACTTTTGGGACAGCACCACAGTGTACAGGTTTGCCAAGAGTTGCATTTCTGATGTGCAACAAAAACTCTTAAGTGTGTGAGCGTCTTAATCCTTGCTGTGAGACCACCTCAAGAGTTGTTGATAGGGATGGGAATTGGGAGTTCCTGATGAGAATCAACTTGAAATGTTTCAATCTATCGATATTGTTAGCCCTTGTGCTTAACGATTCCCTTATCAGTTCTTTACATTGTGCTGGGCCTTATGTCGACTAGTCTGCTGCAGCTATTTTAGCTTAGCAGTTAGATAACCTTTCCCCAAAAAACTCTGATTCAGGATTTCCAGCTTGAAGTTTTACTGAAGAACTGACTTCATAAAGAAATTTACATTATTCTCTCACAGGAGATTCATATTCAGTACATTCGGTATAAATCACCTTATTTACCAAAATAACCCAAGCTTGATGCTATTGTATATGTGAAACTGTATTGATATGCTAGCAGTTAGCATACATCGGCATAACTTCAGCTTAAGAATAGAATTTCAACTTTCATCACAGAAACATATCACATCAACTCTTTGTAAAAAAATACTGAGAATTTCAAATTTCAAAAGCTAACAGGCAATTGAAAGGCTCATGGCTGACTTCATAACCACGGAAAGGTTCCAAACAACTTAAACTATTGCTATAACCATTTTGAAACACTAGATGGCCTACTTTAATTATTAATATGTTAAAGCACAGTACATCAACGTCACATTGTGTGTGATTTTTACCTGTTTCTGTATAATTATGCCCAGAAATATCCAGACTCTGTGACCAATTACATTTTATTCACTTACAGTAAAACTCAATTAAATGTTGCTGGCGCAGAAAACCTGTAAAGCTACTTTTTGTACCAAGAAAATTCTCAACAGGAATTGATAAGGGATCGATGAAGAATCAGATCGATAAGCAGAATCGATAAGGGCATCGGTATCGACAAAATCTTAACAATTCCCATCCCTAGTTGTAGAGGAACAACTGAAGTCCTAAAACTGCAACTTCTGAAACGTAATATTGGCAGACACAAAGGATGGGTAACGAATTAGGTACTTTTATTGGTACCGACCAAATTTTGTCAAAAGTACCAATTTTTGTAAAATCAAAAGGTGTCATGTTCAGGTACCCAAATGCATCCCTGTGGCTGTGAGGGAGTGGAAGAGTTGGTGATTTTCCATGGTGGACATGAACACAGCATTGAAAGTTTATATATTGAAGAGTAATTGTGTTAAATTGAAGAAAGAATTTACATTCTATTATCAAACAAATTGATATTTATCACCACATAAACACACACAAAAATACCGAAAATTGGTACTGTTGAGTACCTATACTGATTGCCAGGTACTGGGAATCAGTATAGTATCGTTTCAAATGTGAAAGGTACCCATCCCTAGCTGACACAGGTGATCCCAGATACTGTCTCTTTAAAGGGACCTTACCTGAATGCTCACTTTGTTTATTTTGCTCACTCTTCATGGGTCACCCAGGGATGTCTGTGTGTGTGTGTGTGTGTGTGTGTGTGTGTGTGTGTGTGTGTGTGTGTGTGTCCTTGTCTTGCGGTAACAGGGTTGTGAGAGCAGTAATGGATTGAACAAAATATTGGTGTAGTGTCAATAATGTCAATCATTTCTTTCTGAAGAGGTTTTTTTTTAAAGCATAAAAGAAATTCTGAAGGAAATAGACTTGAGGCCGACTTTTGGTCCCCTGGGACCCGTTAAAACACCCTTACCAGTCATTCCATTTAGAAGTGCCCATAAATGCAGGTTTCTGTATAACTCTCGCTCTGTATGCATTTTAAAAGCATTAACCCATCTGCAGTGTACAAGGGCTACATATCAAAAACTGTTCTTCAAACCTGACAGTTCGTAAGTTTTAATTTACTCTAAAAATGGCCTTTTAAAAAGGACCCAAATGAGAGTTACTTGGCTTTTGCAGACTGTCTCCTCTGGACAATTAAGGAACTGCAGCTTTTTGGTATCAGCACTGACTTCATTTTTTATCAAACTTATTTTGATACTTTGCCTTGAACTTCTGGCCCCATCCCTTTTTGGCTGAAGGCAGTCTCTATGATATGATTGAAATTAAGGTAGAAGTGTGGGTGTAATGTGAATGAGAAAACTACTTCAGAAAATGACCACTCTTTATATGTATCCTTCTCTTTTATCCTGTGTGTGAGTGTATGTGAGAGACTCAGCGTGTTTCCTATTAGTGCTGAAGATTTCCCCAGAGAGCTGAGAGTGGAGCAGAAACACAGGCCCGAGTGTCGTCAGGAGGCACAGAGTGTACTGTACTAAACAATGTGCCGAAAAACCAGGGAGGTAGACGGGGAAAACAGTCTTTCACAGTTTAATAACATTGAGAAAGAGTGGATGGAATCAAGCATGATAAACCCTGTGTTACAAAAGTGATCTTGTTACGTAAACATGCCTTATTTTAACACTGTGGTCCACTCTTTGGGTGTCTTTGTGTGTATATGAGCTTAACTGGAGTATATACAGCACAGGCTTATGACAGAATGAGATTTGAAGGCTTTCTCACTCTAAGAGCTGCTCATGCATGCGTGCACATGTGTCTCTCAGTGTGTGGGAGTGTGTGTGAGTGAGAGGAGTTTACATATAGTTATCCAGGAAACACACATGATTGCGAGTGATTGGGGTGTGAGACACAGCAGACTTCCAGTGCAAATAGAGCAGCGAGCCGAGGCGGCAAAACCGTCTGAGTGTAAACGTCCGAGTGCTGCAGAGAGACGTTTAGTCGGCCTGAAAGCATCTGGACGGTGATGTGTTGTTTCAAGCCTAGAAAACAGGAGGAGAACGCTGTTAGGATTACCGTGTGGTCGCTGTGACTCTTGCACAGTTACCAGCACAAGGAGAGGAATGAAAAGTGAAAAGGACCTGAGTAGAGGATGCTGGAGCAGTGGTTACTCATGCAGTGACATGTTGAAATTGAGACACGCGTCTGCTCCTTCTGAGGCTAGATGAGAAGCATCTGAACTTGTGTTTTGGGCAGAAGAAATCCCATTTGTTCTGTCTTTTTTTGACTTAAATACCCATAATGCCTTTGAAGTATTCCCCCATGCTCATGTTTATCTTTCTCTCTTCATCTCAAGCCCCTACACGCTTCAGACATGTTAACAATGCCGCACTGTAAATGAAGCCATTTTCACAGCTACAAATTTCATGAAATCGAGATGTTTTACTTAAACGCGCGCACACACACACTCATACTCACACTGTGTTGCCCTATCTGTTCATCACACAGTAACGCACTGAGGGTTGGGTAAGGAGTCAGAAAAGCGAGGTTATGGCAGAGACCTACAGAGCAACGCGCTGGGCATGAAACGTCTACTCACATTAGCCCGAAGATGGAGCATTTGATTTACATGTTTTAAAGCCTTGAGTATACAGGCCGCTGCCAAAGTCAATATCACTGCCGCACTTGTTTTTCCCAAACGGTTTAGCAGGACATTAAACATTTTGACAAAATTATCAAACTAACCTGCCTCTAGTGTGGCAGCCTCTGACCTCATTGCTAAATGTGTTTACTCTGGCTCAAATGGACCATTTAGACTCCCTTTACTCTCTAAATACCAGTGTCATTTTTCTGGAGCTAATATTAAAATATGCCAGTTAAAATACATTTGGCAATCTGGTGTGCACTCATATGTGCGGATGTACGTCTGTGTGTGGAGACTATCATGAAAACGGCTGCTCTGCCGCCGCGGCCCGTGCTCACAGAGGGATGGGTGGTAAATGTTGTCATTCAGTGCCTCAGCCATATGTGGTTATATAATTGCAGAGGGGAGAGTATGCAGCCTTTACCTGCGTATTGATATTAGAGCCCCTCTGTAAATATTAGTCTGAGGTGGTTTGATATCTCAGCAGTGATTGACGTAGGCTAATTGAATTAGAGTGGCAGCCGGGACGGCACAGAGCTACATTAAGAGTTTGGGCTCCAAAGGGGGACGTTCAGGGCTCGTAACTCGACACTGTCTGACTTCCAGCCATTATCATTCTACAGTGATCCAGAAAATGAGTGTCAATCTCACAGCCCAAACAAAAACATTTTTGGGGTGGTAGGTCATGACAGAGTGTGGTCAGTAACTCATTTTGTGGTACTCTGCTATTAATGCGTAGCCTTTAATTAACCCGTCTGTTCAAACAGTTAACTCACACGAAAGATTCAGATGATTTACCGTCAATATGTTCCCAAGAAAGACGGTGATTAAGGACAGATCCTTTGTGTTTAGGATAGTTATCTTTCTGGGCCTTTCACAGAGCTTTGAGGCCCCAGAAGTATCCAAAGCCCTGAATGTAGTCCTCACACTGAGGCCTGCAGGGCTGGCTTAGCGTTAGCTTAGCTTTAGCCAGGATGCTGTAGTCTGTCTCTCAAGCACAGCTTTTGCTTGCTAACCAGAACCAGAAGCGTTCCCACCAGTCTGCGCCAAAGTAGCTCCTGTCATCCATCAGGGGGGCTTAATGGTCGGCTGCTAAGGGAGCAGATGAGAGGAGGAGGCCGAGGGTGTTTGTGGGGAACGTAGTGTCTGTGGAGGACGGAGTCTGATCCCAGCTCCCTGGTGGGACAGCGAGCCGCAGGTGAAAGAAGACGAACGAGCAGTGGAGCAGGACTGCTCATGAATCTTCAGGTTTTTCTTTCCATCTCATCACGCCTCAATACAAAGAGCCAAGACTCCGAGGGATGCTTTTCTTTTACACAACAAGAGTCCATCAACTTGTAACATTTCTGGACAATAATCTGCGCAGATTTACCTCAACACAAGTCATCCAGTCCTGACTTCAGACTTACAGTTGGGTCATGAACTTCACCAAATCTGATTCCCAGAATGACATCAGCCTTCCCATATTACTCACAGGGAAAGTCACTGAGACACTTAAGTTTTAAGTCACTGAGCTGTATTTTCAGTGAGTGCGGTGTCCTAAAACACAAGCTCATCACTTCAGAAGTGTTTATGTTTGTACACTCTACAAATCATGTAAGAGGTCAAATTAGTTAGCTACAGGACAGCACCAAAAGATATTTTGAAAACCTGTCCATACTTTTTTATCACCTCTAAACCCTCCTAATATTTATTAGAATTTAGACCATCAATCTCGTTGCCTCACCCTGAAATGGGATCAAACTCTGCCTTTAGGAATCAACAGGTCAAAGGTTGAATCACTTTCTCATCGCTGTGGGACAGGAGTGGGTGGGCTGGCTGGAAAAAGCAGAGTAATGCCGGATGGCCAGTGAAGATGAATATCAGGTTAGAGATTAATGTGGAGTATGAAAGATTCCCCTCATACTTCCAGCCTGAGCAGCTAGCAAGCTAGAGACCAATGAGAGCAGGACTGTGGGCAGCTGGCAGTGATTAGCTTATGATTCACTTTAGCTGCACATAGAGGCAGCTTGTAAAAATATGAACAGTATAACTGTTTCCTGAGTTTGTGCTGACAGCAGCTCCTGGGGGAATGCTGCTCTCTGCAGGACCACATGGCCACGCACTGGGCCTGTGCCAGCCCATGGATTAGCCACGCTCGCTAACAGCTAGCTTCTTCATAGCTGGACTGACGCGAGGTGCCACACAAGCTTCCTGAATTTAAAAGAAGTGGACATGGAGGTCAAGTGCAGTGCATTTACAGTCAAACACTTCCATTTGATACCCAGATGAACATGCTGATGTGTAGTAGGCACTCGGAGGCAGAACAAGTCACAAGTTTTTTTCTTGCCAGAAGCCTTTAGTCCTGCCCATCTGAGGATACGGGGGATTGTGCTGTTATCCTGCTAAAATGTCTATTGCTGCTTGTTTAAAGCTAATACACCTTGCTGTATAAAGTTTTAAGGTCTTCTAACAAAAAATTGACAAAAGAAGAAAGTGTGCAACAAAATTAACTTTAAAGCTCCAGTGGGGAGTTTTCAACATGCTATGAAACAGACTGATACTGATGCTTCTCTATGAGCAACAAAAGTAAACCAGAGCCTCAGTAAAAAATTCACTATTTTTCTACAGTTAGTTCTCATGTCTGATACCTCTGCCAGGAAATAGTTGTCAGCCTGGTGAATAACTGCTCACTACCTACACGGCAAAGATTTTTGATTTGTTAAACAGCTGACTCTTAAGAGAAAGCAGAATGATAATTTTGTTAGACATGTAAAGGACAAAACCAGCAAACAGATAAGGTTTTTCCTTTTTTTTCCCATAGGGGGCACCAAAACTGATTTAACCCAAAAGTTCCTCGCACAAGTTTTAAATACCAACAGTACAACAGTAGATGTCTAAACAAGCTGGTCTCTATTCGTATTTAACATTTTTATACTATTATTCATGTAAATAGTTTAATTACCTTTTAATCACTCTATATAAATATGTCAAATAATATAACAGAAGAAGTGCAACAACTATTTTTTTTCAAGTCTCATTATTGTTTAAGAAGTTAAAACGACTTTCTGTTAAATTCATGCTTATAGACCAGGGGTGGCCAACCAGTCAGAGACACGTAAACAAAATTACATGAAATGAAAATCAATATATTTCCAATTTTCAAAGTGAAATTTATTGTGTTTGTGATTGTGTTTTAATATGTTCTTGAAGACGTGTCAAAGACAAGTCTCTGTTTTTACTCCAGATGAGACAAAGTTTTATCTATCTTTCTATATATCTATCTTTCTATATATCTATCTATCTAGCTAGCTATCTAGCTATGAGCACATAAGTAATTGAGAGGAGCACATGTAGAGAAGAGAAACTGAAACTGAAGTATCAATCTCAGCACCAAGTATTGATCACTACTGATCCCAATGTTGGCATCAGTATATCAGTATTTTAGATTGATCGGCACACCACTACTCATAACAATATTTTTTTATGGATTGGTCAAAGAGCCACACAGTGAAAGGCAAAGAGCCACATGTGGCTCATGTGGCAGGTTGGCCACCCCTGTTATAGACCATATTGAATTATATAAATTTCCTATATATTCTTCTGAAATGGGATTGGGCACAAAAAATTACAAATACTATGCCCCTTCCAGTTTTAATAAAATGATCTAAAAGTCAGGCAAGGACACTAAAATAGGACTTTGAAAAGTAAGCCATAATGTATAAATTATTGTAGTTTTTAAATGTATTTTTCTGATAAGGGAAAAACCTTTCACATTTAAAAAACTACTGTTTGTTCTGGAGTCATGTAAAATGCAGTAAATTTAGCATCACAGGCCATGTGTAAGCATCATGCCCCTTAGTTTGACATCATCAACCTTCATTTGCCACATGTTGTACATATATCTGTCTCCTCACTGCCAGGTGGGACGTCCCCCATGCGTGAAGCAGTAGGTCATTTCGTAGGCTCCAGTCAGGCCAGCGAGCAGCGAGCAGTCATCTGAGGGCTCGCCTGCTTCCAGCAGCACTCTGTCATCACATTCATATAGCGCTTAGTGCAAACCATATGCTTCCTCAGCAAAGCAGCTCACGGTAACACAGCAGCAGTTTATGTGTTGGCATTCCTGACGTGCAGTCATGAGAGGGCACTAAGTGGCTGTTGAATATTTTTGGGAGTGATTGGGCTGCTCTGTTTTTAAAAGGTAGGATTTGGAGTGGATTGCTGTCCTATTAAGTTAATGTCAAATGCACAACATTACAACATTAAGGCTCCAGTGTGTTTTTTTTTTCTGTGATGAAACAGAAAGTCGTTCTTTATGACCTCCAAAGCAATCAGGACAACCAGCAAGAGGATTAATAATTTTTATGTCATTATTTACAAGGCTTGTAACTGCTGCCAGGGGGTGGGTGTCGGATGAAGTGATGATGTTATTAAAAAACACAGCTTACTCATGAACTGAACCAAAGCAGCAGAGATATCAGAGGTATCTTTTTGCACACAGAAGGTGCAAAGATGGAAAGCACCTTAAAGGATGTTAAAATCCTCAAATAAAATGTCCTTTAAATTGAACATATTACAGTTGTGGGTCTACTGTTAGCTTTTTTTAAGCAAATAAGGTAAGATTAGATCTACAACAAGAAGCATGTGTATTGCTGAGTTACAGCTTAAAGCTTTCTTCCTCTGGTTCCAGGTTTTGTACTAAAGCTTACTCTTAAAAGACTCAAGCTGCACAATTTGCCACTTACCAACAAGAAGTTGTACTTATGAAGAGGTTCACTTCAGGCTGGTGCTAAGCTAATGGGAATGTCAATCCTAGTGACCCAGTGAGACCACAGTGGGGACTTTTATGCAAAGTTGACTCAGGTGCTTGAGGCATTTCTAAAGGAGGTTTTACTGTTCTTCTGATGTTTGCACAACTTTGATTTGAGGTGGAATTCCCCTTAAAATGCATGATGTAACTCTCCAAATATTTAGAAATCCATTGATGTGCACACTGTTGAGCGAAGACAAAAAAAATTTAAATAACTAACAACCACCATGATATCAGCATACTTTTGGCGTTAGATGATTTGATGTTAGACAGAGCGTGGTCGTGGATGCTGCTGACAGCTCCTGCGTACACTCTCTGAAGCATGCTGCAGTCTTTCATTTCATCCTGTGATTTTTTTTTCTTTTTGAGGTTGAACCAGTTTAACTGTGACGCTAAATGGGGGAATTACGATCAGCTGGTATTATTGTAAGACTTCAGTATTTTTCTCAGATCTCTATAATGTGGCTTCAGTGCGCAGTGTGACCTTAGTTGGTGCGACTGACAAACACTTGGCAGGACGTTCCACTAAAAAGAAGTCTGAGAATTCCAACTTTTGGATCAGACCTTTCATTTAAATGATCAATACCCACAAAAGTAGGCTGGTGTGGTAACTTGAGTTGTCCTCCGGGCTGTTAGAGTCCACAAAGTCACAAACATGACAGCTTCGTATTTCTCTTTCTCAAAAGTCATGAATGTAAACACACTATTGTGCTTTATTCTGTGTAGGCCACAAAGCCTGTAGTTACTGTACTGTGGGCATTATGTGTGTGTGTGTGTGTGTGTGTGTGTGTGTGTGTGTGTGTGTGTGTGTGTGTGTGTGTGTGTGTGTGTGTGTGTGTGTGTGTGTGTGTGTGTGTGTGTGTGTGTGTGAGGAGGGGGTGGTTTTAGTTGAATGTACACTCTGCTGTTTGTTGACTTAAGATCATAATATGTGGTAGGAGGGCCATTACGTGTGGGGAGCCCAAGTTTCCACACGCCTGGAATGTTTCTTCCTCTGTGTTCAGGATCTCTGAAATCCTCCGCTGGGTTTGGATCATGTGGTCAGAGAGCTGACGTGTAGCTCCAGCTTTGATTGGGATGTTACAAAGCATGAAACATTTCTGACACTGTCTAAAAAAGAACGGATGATGGATCTAGACATCTTGATTTATGTCTCACCCACGATTTCTGTGTCTCCTTCAGGGTGCCAGGTCCTCTCTTGTCTCCAGGGATGAAGGTAACAGGGACATCTCCTCCTCCTTTGGAGAAACAGCATGCCCACCCTCAACACAAGCCGTATTCCCACTATCACCACCATCAGCCAGCCAGCGACGGTAAGGCCAACCCAAAGACATCCTGCTCAGCTTGTTTCAGGAAATCTGCCCTGACTTGGATTTGAAGAATGTTCATTGGCGTTTCAATTTAATATCCTGATTTTGATTTCCTGTGGCAGGTGGTTCAGAAACATGCAGCAGGTATTACTTTCATATAACTTCCTGTGAGGGAATCAAGTGTCAGATCACTTGAATACACATAAGAACAGCCCTGTGTCTGGTTCAAACGTGTACTGTACCAGCACAGCCACATGAAAGGCCTGAAAGGGAGGAAGTTGTCTCTGAGCAGCGATTCTGCCCTGCGGCTCTGTCAGAGTGCTTTTAGGACGGAGGGAGATTAGAGTCGTAGAGACAGAGCAGGGAAAACCACATGCCGGAAGCCTTTTCCCTGCGCTGAATTAGCCAACAAAATGCTGGCTCATGAGCTCAGCTGTCTCTCAGCGCCCTAACATGGCAAGCTCAGCTGTCACTTCGGAGCCTTTTTTCCTAATGCCTTAAACACTGTTTTCCCTGTAAAGATCTACACATGGACGTCTCTGAAACCACGCCGTGGTCAGGGAGTTGCATAAAAGTGCTCAAGGATAGACTGCTTCTCCATTATCGTGACTCCTGCGGTCATTCAGACTGAGACTATTGGGACATATGCAACATAGTGTAGGGCTGGCACACTTAGCAAAATCTCAAATATAGCATTGTCATAAATTTCTGCTCATTTCAGCCGGTGGAAAGGGCGCTTACTTACCTCTGAAACAATCAACCATAGACGCTGGTGGCAGCAGATCAAGTCTGGTGTCTATTTTGTCTTTCTCCTTTCTTACATCCTCCTTCATTTCCTAGAATATCAAGGCAGCTTTCAGAGCTGCTTCCACTTCGGAGACTCCTACAGGATGGAGCAGACAGTCGGTGGCGTCCACGTCCCAGGAGATTCTCATGCCTACAACTCCCATCAACACAACGGCTTCCACATGTCAAACAACAACCCAGGTACTCCAGCTGGGAGCTGTAACTTGGAGACAGCACAGTCTTACAGTCTTACAGTTTCATTCAGCAGACGCTTTTGTCCAAAGCAGCGTACAACACAAGCAAGAATTTAGACAGAAGGAAAACCTAGTTAGTGCAACAAAGTGCTACAAGTTATATACAGGTACTGCCATTAAGTGCAAGTTTGTTTTTTTTTTTTGTTTTTTTTTGTTGTTGTTGTTTTTTTTGTTTTTTTTTTTGGGGGGGGGGGGGGGGGTTACAATAATCAACAAGCCAAAAAAACACAATAAATTGCTGCAACAGTATACTTCAAAATTCATCAACATTCAGTAGTAGTGCTGAAAAATCACAAGTGCTGACCTAAGTCTTAGACCTATTGACTCATTCTACCCCTGAGGGTAAAGAGGAGAATGGTCAGATTAAGTGCACAAGTGTTCCCTGAACAGATGAGTTTTCAGACATCTCTTAAAAGTAGAAAGGATCTCTGTGGATCGTATAGAGTTTGGTTATTCATTCCACCATTTCGGCATAACAGAGGAAAAAAGTCTGGCTAGTGATTTAGAGCCGCGCTGGGCTGGGGGCGTCTTTCACAAGCAGAGCGTTGTGGGCGAGGAGTGTAGACCTGAAAGAGGGACCCCGGGTAGACAGGAGCCATTCTTGTCACTATTTTGTAAACCAGAAGAAGAGCTTTGAATTTGATTCGAGCTGCTACTGGAAGCCAGTGAAGCAAGATTAACAACTGGGTGACGTGCTGTTTTAGGCTGGTTAAAGACCAGTACACCACAAAGGCAGCCTGAATAATCTCACCTAAATGTTTAACTAACTGCAAATTTTCTGCTCTGCTCCAGGTTTCAGCTTGACCCAGGAGCTTCAAGGAGGCGCAGGGTGCCAGTTCTCCTCAAGCCCTGAGGAGAGCATCTTCTTCCAGGTGGGCAGCTTCGACCGCAGCCTGAATCACATGTCTTCTGTCTACACAGAGACATAGAGCAGCACTGAAGCAGGGCACGCTTCAGCACACCTCATTCAGTTCTTAACTGTCCAGCTACTTCCACAGACATCAGCTGAAAGAAACAAACCCTGCAGTGTCTCACTTCCTGCTTCTCCCAAAGTCCAATCAAGTGATTACAGAGTGGCCAGAACTCTTTGGCTCATAGCCCCTCACAAAATGTCTGAGCAGCAGCTTGTGTCTTCCAATGAAACATGTTCTAACAGTTTCATTCTCACCTGCATTCTCCTCCCCGCTGCTGGGGAGCAGAGTGGGCGGGGAGGGGGTTCGGGGTATCTGCTCCGGTGGACCAATCAGGTCAGACTTGCTCCTGATTGGTCAAAAAAGGGAATCGCTGACGTCAGCAAATCCCCAAAATCCAAACAGCTCGTTTAAGGTCAGGATTTTACATTCACAAACACTACTAAGTACAGGTTTTGCCATTAAATATCACATTTTGTGGGCTGGGAGGAAAGCCAAAGACCTACAAAATTCACTAAAAGACTTAATAAAGTGATTTTTGCATAATATGGGACCTTTAAGGAAGGAAACATTCTGAGGTATTCCTGGCTAAAATAGCAGTAAAACAAGCGCAAAACAGCATCCCTGTTTCAAACTAACCATGGACCTGGAGAATCAAGTAAGCGGGCATTAACCAGGCAGGAGTGGGTCTAATGAAAGATGCTGTGTTGAATTATGGGAGCTGTAGGATTCTGTGCAGTCATGACTTGACCTTTACTGTAAACTATCTTAATGTCTTCAGCATCATTCAGTTTTTAAATGTTGCTCCATCAAGTCCTTGAGTTTAATAATAAAAGACCAACGCTATGTGAACATGACGGCCTCTGTGAGCCTTTGGATTTGTCTTTACGTTCTGTACGAGAGCCTCAAACCGCATGTAAAATCATTGGTTCATGAGACTTTGAATACTCTGAAGGAAAGGTACAAAGGAAGAAAAAAATCCAATATTAACTCACTTGAAATGATTGACACAAGATTAAAAATTTTACCATTCAGAAAAGATCCATTTTTTTGGAACATTTACCTGTCATTAATTTATGGATACATAAGCCTTTTTGTCTGTTTCATAATTATTCATCTAACAGAATCTGATTTGGTCACACTGGTGCTAACACTAACACAGACCGATCATCAGTTTAAGCTGAAACAAAATGTTTTCTATGCCTCATATTTTCACATCCCTTAGGGTTAAAACTGCCCTCTTTCCTCCATCTCCATGTCTTCCTCTCTGATCGTCATTTTTCACCCTGTTTTTGGCTGAAGTGTAGAAAAGAATATATCATTTTGCCGTGTCGTAACAGTGGAATGTTTTTGCATATCTGTATTTTGTCGTGATTTTTTTCACCCTTTTTTTTTCCTTTGTTGATTTATCTCTGAAAAGGGTTCTGAACTCATTAATTCAGCAATAATGCAGAAACCAACCTACTTTATTATGTGTAAAAAATGTACAGTTTGTTTACAGCAGTCTTTTGAATGTTTGTCATTTCTCTAATAAGAAATAAATAATTGTACAATCATCACAATGCGTTCACCATTCTAAATTACTCACCAAAAATGCTTTAATTACACAAATCCTTCACATTTATTGTACTTCTGTTGACCGTTCAGTTTTCAAGTATGACCGTAGAGCTGGACTGACTGCGCACTCAGGGAATCCAGTTTATAAAATGAGTGAAACATACAGACTGTGAGTATGTTGTTCCCCCTAGTGGATGCAAGTGAGTACTGCAGACACCAGCAGACGACGTGGTGAGTTTTTCAGTCTTATTTCTGCTTCTTCTTGTTGAGGTAGCTCTGATAGTAGAAGTTACTGAAGAGGATGATGAGGGTGACGCAGTAACCAAACACCACCACGTTGAAGGAGTCAGGGAAATCACACTCTGTGAACAGGTTGTAGCCTGTGTGCAGGAGGAACAGCAGGAACTGCACCTAGGAGGGGGACAAAGAGGTCATAATCGCTTGTTTCATGCAGGAAAAGTCCACATATTCATAGTTGCTTTAAAGCAGGACTCACCAGCTGCAGAGACGTGAGATATCGCTTCCACCACAGGTACTTCTGCATGTGAGGGCCAATGGCAGCCAGGCCGTAGTAAGAATACATCACAATGTGGACAAATGTGTTGACCAAGCCAATGAAGAATGCTGCAGGGTGGGTAAAAATATTTGGAGCGGCTTGATTAACAACTTTCTGTGCTTTTTGGCTTATTTTTAACGAAAACATCATTATAACGCAAAATAATAAATGCAACACTTGGTTAATATGAGCAGCATATTAAGAAATTGAATTTGGATGAGTAGATAAGAAAAGCTGCTTCATGTAATCAGTCAATTCTTTTTCATTCACCACGGTTAAATTATAACTGCTACATGAAAGCCTGAGTCCATGGACATGCTTTCACTTCATTTTGATGGAGTCAGATGAATTTTAACATGATTTTGTTCCAACTATTGCATTTCATATCGATATACAACAATGATACAGTAAACGTTACATAAAAAGGACTCAATGGTGTATTTTATGAACATGGTGGTGAATATGAGACTGATTCCACATTATCAACAGGAAAACAAAAAGTCATTCATCCAGTGTACGAGCATGACTAGTTACATGTTTGAAATTAAGTGAATGAAAAGACTTGTAAGTTCATGCAAGACTATTTTCTACTTGACTCACACTGTCCTCCTGCTACGTATTTGACTCCCGCCCACCAGTTGAAGATCATGGTGGCATGATGATAAACATGAAGGAAGGTAACCTGATTGTTCTTCTTCCTCAGGATGAAGAAGATCTTCTCAAAGAAATGATAAAAAATCTGGTATCAGTTTTTGAACCTTTAGTTCTCCTCAATATGTCAACAGTTTCAATAAATACATTGTACCGTGTCACTGAGCTCTATGACTTTAGAGAAGAAGAACCACCAGCAGACTCTGGCCATCTGGAGGAAGGATAGGATGGAGTAAGGTGAGTTTTACGTGATACTGTATCTTTTGCCTTACAAATAACATCATCAGCAATCCAGGAGGATTTATGTTCCACTATATTTCATTAGATTTGTACAAACATGCTCAGATGACTGAATGTTTCAGATGAGACACTCACCCTCACTGCGAGCGGACTGGTGCTGTAGTCCACAGGTTGGCAGAGTAGGCTGTAGTTTGAGAGCCAGGATGTTACCAGGAACTGTTAAATAGTTATAAAATTTTAAAAAATCAAGATAAAAAAGTGCTTAAACCATGACTCAGAAATCCCTGAGGAAGCAACATTTTTGAGAAAATAAACAAACAATGGAAGTATTCAACACTATCAGGAAAAACTAAGTGTTTCCATCATGTGTTCAGCGTTGATTTTGTTTCAACAAAAAGCAGCACAAACACACCTCATAGAACATGTAGGCAGACAGGCCAACCATGGCGAAGTTGTAAACTATGAGAACGACTTTGAGGTCAACAGGTTGTCTGTGTTTCATCAATCGAGGGCCGACCCAGACCACACACAGGTACACGAGGAAGATGGCGGAGACTGGGACAGGGGAGTAAACCAGCAGCCACGGGTCTGTCCTTTTATCTGGAACATATCAGAGATCTGTCAAGAACTCATTTTTCAAGAATGAATTCATGTATTACTGCAGCAATTTCAACCAACTTTCAGCTCGAATCATATAAAAAAAAATCCCTGAATTCAAAGGAGTTTGGATGATGAATAATAATTCAAGAAAACTAAATTTGCCAAATGTAAACACCGTGTTCAATGGACCATGAAGCAAAGACAAAATATCAACTGTTTAAACTGAAACTGTTGTTAAATAGCAATAAAACTCATTCAGTATGAACTTGATGCCAGCAACACATTTCTCAAGAGTTGGGACAGTAGGCATGTTATCATTGTGCTGCATCTTTAAAGATCACTTTCTTAGCGTCTGAGAAGCAAGAAAAACAGTTCCCAGAGTTTTGAATGTGAACAGTTGTCCCATTCTTTCCTGCCATAGGATATCAGCTAATTACCAGTGTAGGGTCTTCTTTGTCACATTTTAGTTTCATGATGTATCAATTTTTTTTCAGTGGATGGAATCAAGAGGCAGGCCTAACAGGCTGCGTGGGGAGGAGCTGACAGCTTTTCTGGGTCATGTTGATACTTAGTTTCCTCTTCTGCATGGTACAGTTTTAACCTACGTTTCTTGATGCATGAGCAAACAGTGCTCAAAGTCGATAGCTTTTGACTGTTTTTTTAAGCCCATGCAGTGATTTCCACTACAGAGTCATGTCTTTTTTAATTCAGGGCCGCCTGAAGATCACAGCTATCCAAAATTTTTAAAATTCAAAACTCATTGTAACTTTACATTGAGGAAAATTGGTCAGAGATTCGGCCTCTTTGAAATGCCCTTTATTACTCACCAATTATTTTTTTATTATTATATTTTATTTTACCATTTACACTTTTTCAGTATTCAAGTCAGTTTTTGTCTGATATTGGCACTGCTTGCATCCCTCCTGCTCCACTCCACTAACAAGATAATAGAAGTTAAACTCAGGCAAATCATGTGAAAATCCACAAAGCATTCATTGTGGAGGCAAACAGAGCCACATATCTGCAGTCCACAACTCCCACAAACAGCCTTGTGTTTCATTCAGACTAGGAATCCTCTCTAAAGATGGAAATAAGTAAAAAAATAAATAAATAAGTAAAATAGAAAAAAAAGTGATAAAAAAATTTAAGCAACGAACTGGAAATATTTGTAAAAATAAATATATATATATAAGAAATAACCCAGCATCATACCTCCATTGTCCACTATTCTCTGGTGCACAGAGAGGACACTTTGCCATGCAGAAGCCATCTGATATCAAAGCTGCAGAAAATGATTGGACGAATGAATGAGTGAATGAAAAAAGCAAACAACTCAATCCAACAAGTAGAGACAAAAAACAACTCACCGGCGCACACTTTGTAAAACGATCAGAAATCAGTGACAGCGCTGCAGGACCTTTGGACTCTTATTGAGAAACAATTATTAGCTAAGTTCAACTTTCAGCCCGCCCTCGTTTTTTCTTCTGTGGTGAATGAATGAAGTCAGACCGGGGGGACCAGTAACACAAGAAAACAGAAGCGCTCAAAGACACTCCAGCTGCCCTCTGTGTGAGTAACTGTGACTATAGACTGTAGAGGGGAACTCGGTCCACTTCCTGTTTATCCTACAGATTTTTGTTTAGAATCACTGGTTACATTCTGAGCACGGCAGGGGGCGCTGTTTCTCTCCGTAAATGAACAGACTTGGCTGCCTATTTTCTTTGTCCCATATATTTTATATTACAGTTTATCTTATCTTTAATATATTCTTCGTTTTTACACATTTTATGTATCTCTTTTAATTTTTTCTCTTAATTTATAGTTTGAATTTTATTTAATTTTTATATTATTTATTTATTCATTTAAGTTTATACTATTTATTTCTTATATATCATAAACTTTTTTTTTTTTTTTTTAGTAATCAACTGTATTTTACAATGCACTTTATTTATTTTGTACTGTATTTCATATTTATTATAAAGTCTAGTATTTTATGGAAAAATAAATGCACCCCCATGTATATCAAATGTCCATGTCTTGCACTCTGCTACCTAGATAGCTCATTTCAGTTTCACAACAGTTAAAACCGAACTACGTTGTGCAATTTGGGTTTGATACAAACTAAAAACAATGAAGCTTCTTTTTAATTCCCATGTAACTTGACTCAGAGAAAGAGTAAGGTGACACTGATCAGTAAACTTTGAGTAGAAAATGTGCTAAATGTGAACCAGTATTCACGTAGCTCAGAATAATTTAAAGCAGGTTAAACCAGACGCTAACCCAAACAACAGACACTTTGGACTGATCCTCTTGTACCGCTCAAATTTATAAGCTTTGTGAGAAACTCACTTTCCAGTTATATCTCATCCAAGTTTAATCTTATTCAAACTTTATAACATACAAGTATTTATCTACAAACTGCAAGACATAGACATGTTTATGTAGAAAGCTGGTTACCATGACATCTTCAAGAGTTAGCTAGTTATGTCACAAGTTTATTTTTCAGGACAAAAAACAATGAGGGAAATGATTTACCTTTAAAATATGAACTTGATTTCTGCATAAACAGTAGCTCAAAGAAACTATTAGCTGGTTAGAGAGCTTTATTACACGTCACCTTCTTGTAAAACAAGACAGTGATTTGCTGCGATAATAAAACAATTTATTTATCTTTGACACATCTTAAAAACAGTTGTAGATTTGATATAAAATACATGATTTTATCCTTAAACTACTCGTTAAGTAACATCTTAAACATGATCAACAACTGGTTTCTTACACTTCTGAGAGCAACAGAAAAATAAATGACAGATTTATTGTTAACTTCTTTAAAACTTGTTCTTGTTTCATCATATTTTATCAGACTACTGATACTTAAAATAACACCTTAATGTGAAAAACTATGCACATGTGTTTGGAAAGGCACTTTAAAAGACTCTTGCAGGCATCAGTCTGATTCCTCTTTTACAGTCTTAAAGAAGGAGTTGAGAGAAAGCTGTCTGCTGCCCACATTCGTTGCACTCAGTTTGGGTTTTTTGGAGGTTGGTTGTTTCTTGTCATTCTTCATGTCAGGGAGCTTTTTCCTTTTTCCATCCTGAGTAAGACAAGCAGAGACAGATGACAAATGTAGAATCTGTTTTCAGTCAAAGATTTTAGAGTGATATTCATGTTTCAGAGTACAGAAAGCAGGGGTAGCTTTTACCTTAAAGGTTTGTTCTTTTGCTTCGTCAACAGAATCACAAAGCTTCACAATCTGGAGGAGACATAACACGTTAACAACTTTAAAGATTATTCAGGCATAATCAAGAGAACACTGTCAACTTTAACTGTTCTTTCATGGTCTCTAACATTCAGTTACACAATAAAAATAACCAGAAAGCTTTTTTTTACCCCACATCTAATGGTTTGAAACAACCCCCCTTCTCAAAATTTGTGACAGCCTTTAATGGAACCTTAAAAGGATTGCTGTGCTGAACATGCCTGCTTTTTCTGAGGGCAAGTGTAGGCTTTCTCTGATGCAACAGGTACCGCTGCCCCACATGACACAACAAACACAAAGTGAATAAAATAAATAACCTTTTTCACTCCTGTGGACACAGCAGCTTCCTGCAGAGCAGATCTGGTGAGCCACTGTGCATTTTCATTCTGTGTTTGAGCGTCGCTGTCCTTCAGACATACACTGTGAACCACGTAGGTCTGGTGGATGTGGGAGAAGATGTGGACCACCTGCAAAGAGCAGATCCATGATCCATCACATGATACAAAAATCGGTTCCTACTGAGTTGAATTTACACAGAAAATTATTTGTAACCAGTGAACATGACGCTCACCTCTCCCACATACTGGAAGAGGCTTTCAGTCAAATTGGTTCCTGTCAATTTGCTGATGTCAGCACACAGCGCCCTCTTCTGTTTCACTTCAGAGTTTTTCTCTTCCAGCAGAAGACTTGGGAACTCCCACAAGCCTGCAAGTAAACCTGTTGATACACATACAAAAAGTATTTTTAAAATCTAGTTTTATTCATCTATTTTTATATATCTATGTATCATTTCACACATGTTGAAATAGTCTACTGATAATTCCATGTAGCGCATAAAGGCTACCTTCTTCTATTTTTTTTTATTTTCTTATTTTTTCTGTTTTTAAATTCTGCCCCTTAAAAACAAAAAATGAACATCCACTCCTGAGGAAAATTTAAACCTGCAATCAAATAAAAATTCAAGTAGATTTACTGAAAAAAGGAGACCTGTGAAGTGTTGACCATACTGACCTTTGTTTGGTCTCTGTGTGAGCAGATACTCATCCTCTCCACCCTCTCCTACTCTGATCACCACGCAGGTCAGGGTTCGTTCCACACGAGGCGGTTTTTTTGCCGGCTTCCTGGGAAAATTCTGAACACCCAACTCATCATTCCAGGGCTCAGAGGGACACAGCAGGCACGTCTCAATGTTAACTGAGAGAGACGAGGTAACCATTAAATATGAAATCACGTCCTGATGAAGGTGTGGGATCTGGGTGTGGACACTTACTGCAGTCTTCGATATCGGGCAGGGTGGACGGCTTCCTGCCCGGCTTCCCCAACAGCTTCTGGGAGATTTTTTCTTGTTTGATGTGAACCTACACATTTAAACACTGTATGACTACTATAATGTACATCATGGTGTCAGGTATCAAACTAAATGTTAACACGTTTAGTGGCAAAATCTGAAGGTGCTGTGCATGTTAGCCTTTCAAATAAAGAATTAAATGTTACAACAACCAGCTCACACTGCCTTGGCGTTTTGGTTGGGTTTCTTACTTTGCTGTAAGAGCGACAGTGAGTCTGTACGGGACACTGGCTGCAGAGTGGTCCTTTAGGGGTGCAGATCCGTGCACCCAGCTCCATCATGGCCTGGTTGAAGTCTCCAGGTCTGTCAGGATCCACCAGCTTGTTAGCTAAACTCCTGTAAGAGTATGATTTGGCACATTTTAAAACTATACTTGCATATGTTATAAAAATGAGTTGCTTTGACGCTAGTTTTACAGCCACATTGATATGAGTAGGATTTAATCATGGGGTTTCCATTTTCAAACACAGGGTTTTCTTAAATAATGTGATTTAATGTATACCATAGTCAAATTCAGGTGCTTTGAAATAACCAGTTTTAATTCAATCTTACCAGAGTGCTTCTGTTACTGCAGGACTTGTGCTGTCAGCTCCAATGGCCCTTAGGCGACACAGCACCCGAATCACATTGCCATCCACAGCTCCAGTAACCTAGGCAGCAGAGATTTGGGGATTAATGAGGCAGTGCAGCTACTGAGATGTGTTTTTCCAGGTGTTTTACTGGGTATAATGACTCACATGGCCCAAAGCGATGGAGCCGATAGCTGCAGCAGTGTAGCGTCCCACTCCAGGGAGCTGTTTCAGCAGGCTGTCAACTGTGTTAGGCATCTGTCCCTTTAGCTCTGACACCACCTGAAACAAACCAGATACACAGTTTACCACAATGCACACTTCGTTGGTCAGCATCTTATATTATCTGGTATTTCAGAAATATCTTTTCGGTCCTCACTGGAATATTTTCACTGAGCATGGAGCCCCAAGCCTGAGTATGCAGCTACAGTTAACAACAGGTTGACAAAGCTCATCACTGACCTTCTGAGATCCTTCATGCAATCTTTTTCCCCTGGAGTAATAGCCAAGGCCTGCCCACATCTGGTTCACTTCCTACACATAAACACAAAAAAACACATCAAACTTAAACCAGCTCCATTCAAAACCACCACAACCTCTAGAAAGAGCTTTTAATAATCACCTCTAGAGATGCAGCTGCAAGATCCTGCACAGTGGGCCACCGCTGGAACACAATGAGAGGAAAAGCTCAAATGACACATGACATAAACACAACATAGACAAAAGATTTGAAATTGTTGCAGTAAAGATGCTTACCTTCATCCATTTGTTGTAGTAGTCTATTACTGTGGCAACTTGGGTCTGCTGCAGCATGATTTCTGAAACCCAGACTTAAAAAAGAGGAACTGTCTTATGAGGGAATCTGAAGCTGTTAATTATATCAAACATTAACAAGACGTTTTCTTACCTGCATAGGTCCTGATGTTGAGGTCTGATTCTGTCACAGCCTACGCAAGAATACAAGGTGTTCATCAGTTATAACAGTCTGTGGAAACCGCAATTATTGCTTTTACTTTGCCGAGACAGAAGTTGTGCAAAATATCTTTGTATAACTGGAAATAATTTAACATTTTGTATATCCAGGAATATTGGTGTAACATGTTAAATGATACAAATGCATTTTATTTTTCAGTCATCATAAAGTACTAGAAACTCTCTGTATCTGGTTTAAAATAAACCCATATACCTTTCCTATAACCTGCCAAGCTGCCAGTAGTTATGCATTTTATGCCTAAAACTGTCAGGTCTTTCTGTATAACATTAAAAAATACCCAGTAATTCCCCACAAAAAAAGGTCCCTATGAGGTCATTAAAAAAAAAATCTGCCTTTTTATTTTATTTTTTCTAATTCCAACTCTAATTTCCGGCACTGAAATTAAACTCTGAGATGAAAGATGGAATTCTAGTTTCAGGTCAGAATCTGTAAATCTGTTTTTCATCACAATTTTATAAAGTTATTAAAGTTAGAATTTGAAATTTCTCAGAATTCTGAGAAATTAAGGAATTCTTAGTAAAAGTCAGGTTCATGACTGTAATCTCAGAATTTATTATTCTATACCTTGACTTTAATGCCCATATCAAAAAAAGAAAGAAAACAACAACAAAAAGTAAATCCCTATGAACTATCCAAGAACAAAATTATGAATAAATAAATAAAAATTTTCACCTAAAAATTTATTAAGTGTCAGTACATTTTTTCTAACAATTGCACTAATATATTTATCGCTGCATTATAGCGGTTATGAGCAATTTTTTGTTATCAACCACATAAGTATTGTTTGAAAAAAAATGTAGAACAATATAAAGGATTGTAAAAAAGAAAAAAAAAGAAACACTGCCATGTCAAACCGCACTCTGCACTATTCTTACCACAGCAACTGCATTTTCTTTAATAGGAATTAAAAAAAAAAAAAAAAAAAAAAAAAAAACATGAAAGAACAATTTATGTTTACCAGTGTCCTCCATGGCAGCTCTCTCTTCTCCTTGTCGTACCAACTGAGGAGGTGGGAGCGAAGCCGAACAACATCAGCGGGATCAGAGAAATTGTGGTACGTAGACAGTGATGCGTTTATGGTTTCCTCTTAAGGAAAAAAAAAGAGAAAGCACTGTCATTCAAATTAAGACAACCTCTCACTCAAAGACATTGAAATGAAATAAATTTCCAGGGAATACGGGAAGAATTAGTTCACGAGTACTTTACAAATAAGTGTTAACAGCACAAGTGTCACTGAACGCAACGCATATTCCGACCGAGTAAGGTTTGGTTTAGCAGATGTGCATTCCTCCAAAAATTCATAAACGTACACAATTCCACAAGATTCTCGTGCAGCAAGTCTGCTTCCAATGAGACACCGATAGACAAAAGCCCTGTAGGTATTTTTATCAAAGCTAAATGTTTTGGTCTCGGTCTTACTTCTGTATGAGCCTATACCTACCATCTTTGACAACTGTCTCCGACTTCTTCCGTTTTGGTTTTGCTGTTTCTACCACCTCCTGCCCGACCCTCTTCCCCTTCTCCAGCACTGACCGTAACCTGCTCATAACTTAATGAGAAACTAAATTACATTTATTAGCTAGGAAGCATGGGCGTCTTATTTACTTAACAGATTCATCTTAGCTCCCGCCACGATGAGGACACCCAGTTTCTCATCGTCCAATCAGCTGCATGGAAATGGAACGCTCAACGTACGTCATATCCGGGAGGAGGGCAACGTCGAAATTGTGTAAACACCTCGTGTGTAACAACATATCATACTGAAAACTAAATAAGATAACAATTTGGTGGAATAGATTATCAAGATTACAGATGTAATGAGTATTAGTATTTATTTAAACACACACAAATGATCAAACTGAGAACTGAGTGCAGGTGAAGCAAATTCATGACAGTGATTTTATATTGTGATTAAAAAAACAAAAAGGACAGTTTCCCCTTTTTTTTCAAAAAGTCAAATAAAAAACATCAACAAGATGAAATATTTTAATCATCCTAATACACATCACATTTTCATGACATTGTATGTATCATATTATGGATTCTTCACTCAGTCTTCTGATTTGTTGATGTCATATCCTGGAGCGCAAAGATAAAACAGGTTAAACATTTTTTTTACACAGTATATGTTGGAGAATTTTGAAAAAAAAAAGCTATAAATTGTATAAAATCTTCACCTTTACTTATGTCCAGTTTGTTGTTAAGTAGAATATCTGCTTGTGTTTCACTCATATTCATGTACAAAGTTTCAGGTTTGTCCTGCAGAGAGATGGTGGTTAAATCTGTAAATTGGTTTGCACCTTCTAGCAGATGCTATATTTGAATTATGTCAAAACATGTATCAATATAATATCTTAGTTTACCATAAGGGCTGCATATAGTGTACTGCCGGTGACTCTCCGCACATGTTCCTCTATAGGAGGGTATGAGCGAACAAAATACTGGGAGACAAAAGAAGGCACCATTGCTTAATTACATGGAAATGTAACAAGTGTGTTCATTTTATATAGATTTGCAATACATTACATGCACCTGTAAAGCCAGGCTGGCTTGTATCTGGGTGTCGGTGTGATCCCTGTTGCCCAGAGCAAACAGAAGATGTGGTATCACCCCAAGAGAGAGAAGCTCTTGAGAGACTTCCCGACTGTCTTCAGCCAGCAGGCTTCAAGATGAAAGAAAATAACTTACTCTTTAACAACTACTTGGACTGTTACAATGTGTCAATACAAGTTATTAAAGCAGTATAGCAGTACTGTTCATCAAGACATTGCTTATTAAAATAAATATAACATATAAATAAATAAATAAAAATCACATGGTTTAAAAAGTAACTGAACTGTTAGTTTAGGTTTATGTTTGTTACTTATACTCAACCATACCGCATAGTTTTAGCTGCAGCTGCTTGTTGCACAAACATAGGCAGAGATCCTGTCATCTTGGTCATCTCAGACTCTGATAATGTAAGCATGAAAAAAAGGATCAAACGGATAGTGGACGTTACTTTACTACTATTTATAGTGATGTAAAGATGACTTACTAAAGTTGAAAAACAAAACAGGTATAGGCCAAAAAGTTACCCTCTGTATTCTGGTGCTGGTTTTCTTTACTAGGTCCCAGCAGGGCAACCAGTCCACTGAGCAGCACAAGTCTCACGTCATAAGACTTCAGGAGCAGGATAAGATCAATAGCTACCAGATTTATATATTCACGTGTAGAAGAGAGATTTAGACAGTGTTTTTACTGGTACATCTACAATGACTTTCAACTGCCATTCCACAAAAGTGTAATGTAAGGTTGTAAACAAATAATAATAAATAAAAACAGTCATTAGCCACAACAACCAACAAAATCTGATATCTGTTTACCTGCATCTTGTACCTCTAAGTGCAGGGACCTGAGCATGTTTAAGAGAGGTTCTACAATGCTGTGGTGCGCTGTTTTCATTTTGGACTGTGAGAGGAAAGTAAGGGGAAACTTTGTATTACATTCCAGTTAATCAATTTCCTTTCAATAAAAACCTACTCTTTTGCACAGTGGTCAAATGAATATCACACAATAATACACTACAAGTCTTAAAACAACAAAAGCAATGCCAATGCAGGAAAATTGACCACACACCCTCTTGCTGTACCTGCACAATGTGTAAGGTGAACAGGACCAGCTGCTGTGCCTTTGGGGAAGAACAGATCATGAGTGCAATCAGACCTTTGTAGATTTGGTTGTGATATTTTGGGTTTCCATGAGAAAGAGATTCGAAGAGGGCCCGAGCTGTCTCTTGATTGTGATCGGTGTTTGATGTGGCAAGGGACTCTGCAATGACTTTCACACCTGCAAAGGTAAAAAAAAAAAAAGAAAAAAAAAGATGCTGAAACAAAGCAAAATATGACTCTTTTGGTGCCACAAAATGAACAATAAAATACATGAAAATAGTAATAAAATAAAAGCACATAGCACAGAAAATGATCTTTGATCTAATTAATGATCGTAATGAAATTATAACAAAATTATGTTTGCAATTAACTGATAAACTAACCATTGCTTTCACAGATGAACTCCTTGTACTTCCGACCAGCATTTGAAACAGTGATGAGAAGACAAAGTGCCTCTCTCTTATCCTCCTCTTTACTTTTAGAGTGACCCAAGATCTCCAGCAGAGTGAGAACACCTCCATCATCCACAAACTCCACCAGGTACTGATCACTAAGATATGAGATTTAAAAAAGGGTTCACTGAAAAAGCTTAGAAATGTAAGCAGAGGTACAGTGCTCACAGGAGTATTTAATATCACTTACTGGCTTGATGCAGAGAGGAAAACTCCAATTGCTTTAAGCTGCAGCCCCAAAAATGTCCCAAACATGTATCTGTTTACGGTTAAAGGCTGGCTTCTGGACTAGTACACTTCATTCTGTTTTATTCAACATACTTCTCAAAAGGAGTAATTTCAAAGCATTGTATCACTGACACTGATTTAAGTACCCTACACCTCTGGTAAAGAAAGGATACGTGAGTCTCATCCAGGTGGTCACTCGAGCCAGGAACAGACTCGCAACCTGAGCAAACTCCAGCTCCAGCTCATAAAACGTCTTGCCAGAGTTCTGGCTCAGAAAGGTGTTCAGCATTCGGCCGCGGACCGTCCTGTCACCACGGTCCCAATCCCGGAGAAAACTGAGTACTTTGCCGATATTCGCTTGGACATCTTGAGTTAGCATAGTTTGTTCTTTTTTATCCCGTAGGCAAGCTGAATATTAAAAAGTATTCCTACTGAAATAAAGAAACGGAGCAGTTCAGGGCTTTGGTTACTGCACAGGATTGACCAAATGGCTCAAAACTTTTTCGCGCTTCACTTGCTCAGGATCTCTTCTCTTAGCTTTGTTTATAGCAGCTAGCTTACGGTTGCTAGGTAATGTGAACATGTGGCATTTAGCACGACATAGCAGGTGGCTATTGCCATGGCTATTGCCACTTCAGAAAGAGGGGTAATGAATAGAATAGAATAGAATAGAATAGAATAGAATAGAATAGAATAGAATAGAATAGAATAGAACTTTATTGTCATTGTAACAAGTACAACAAAATTGAAGTCACAGCAGCAATCAAGAAAACAAAAGTAAGAAAGTGTATAGAAAGTGCAAAAAGGTCCATAAGAAAATAGATAATGACAGCTTGTCCATCATTCTCCAGTTCAGCCAGCCTCCACCTCCACAGGGTCCAGGACTGAGCTTCTTCAGCAGTCTGTTCAGACTCTGTCTCATTTGACAATGCTGATAAAGTAATAATTATGGCACAGCAACCATACATTTATTTGGACAACATAACCCTCAGATTTTACCTTGTTGCCCCTTGGCACTATTCCCATTGTGGCCTTTTAAACTCACGCAATACAGTTGTCATGAAATACTTTAAAAAAAAAAAGAGTAAAGGTCTTAAAGAACCAATAACAGTGTTTGAATTTGCCATACTATGGCAAATTCAAATTGTGTACAACCTCCAGGGGGTCATACTATGACCCTCTGGAGGTCATACAGAATCCTTTTTTGCAGACTTTCTTGCAAGGCCATCTCCGCCAATTCTCTACTCAAAGCTGTCCAATAACGTTTTTGTAGTGTCTTTCTCAGTCTAGAAAAAAAAATTAATATCATTATTAACAGACAAGTGAGGCATAATCTCTATTAGTTTGATTTACTTAATTGGCTTATTAAATTAAGGAAACATGGAGAAATGCAAATGTTGCCCTGATGCAACACTGTACCATTACAGATTCACCATGAAAACATTTTGCTATACTGTCTTCAGGTTTACAGACTGTTAAAAAGCAAACTGGTCATTAATTCCTTTTTTTGACCCCTCCAGTTTTCACCTGGATAAATTTGATGTTAGTTTTAGTAAAGTTCAGACTTACACTGCAGGCTCTGGTCTACTAGAGTGAACTTTGTGAGCCTTCTTTACAGAGCACAGGCTTCTGTCCTCCACACGTTTTTCCCATTATGAAAAGCCTGTCTCCTAAAAGCCACAGAAGTTAAGTCTTCTCTTAAATTGTTCATGTAAAATTAGATTAGATATGTTCGGACTCTTTGACTCATTCATTCTAATCGGGTGTTTCTCAATGGTACAGTGTTGCCTGCAGGCAAGTCATCAAGTATTAACCACGTGTTTTGAAAAAAGAAATGTTTTGAAATTTGAATAAATAAATCTCTTTTTTCACTAACCCAAGAAACCCAAAGTCCCCAAAATCAAACTAAAGAAAATATCTATAAAAACATTTTTTTGAAAGTTTCTTTAGATTATGTTTTATTTGATCCCTTTAAAAACAAAAAAAATCAAAACATCTAACTGGCATCACTATGTGTACCATAGAGGGTTAATTAACTTAATTATGAATTTGACTGCAGGGATGAGCCAGGTCTTTTGTTAATTTCCTGTGTGAATTCAGACTGGCTGTGGCCACAATGAACATGTTGCTGGTAGAAGTGAAAAAAGAAGTATGGTAACCATCAGTGTGGAATGAAAAGTCTTATTCTTGGAGAAAATAAAAGATGAGCAATTCAGATGCTACAACAAAACCCTTAAATGCCCCCGAAAGTGTCTGAATACCTTATAAATATCCCATACATGAATGTCATTTGGGCCTCAAAGCAAGCCTCATCTCTCATCAATAGAGGGAGCTGTTTGACAGTGGACATGAATTTGATTCGAACAATACAGAGGTTGTGGAAAAGAAGAACTTTCCTTTATTTGGTCGAAACATCAAGCAAAAGCTCACTGCTATCCATTGGTAGTCATCACCTGTGATTGGATGGTCTAAAAGCAAAATAGAGGGAGAAACAGCCAGAGGTGGACAAGTAAACAGATTGTACACACAGAAACAAAAGGAACAACGGAGGCTCACAGTAGCAATGCCAGCAATAAGCATAGAGATACAGAGATACATCTCAGATGGACAGAACCAGTCACAAAGTATGAAAACAACACCATGCTGTCTACAGCAGAAGAATCTACAAGATAGAAAACCCACAAATTCTAGGAAAAGAGACCATCATCATAAGGCAAGGCAAGGCAAGGCAAGGCAAGTTTATTTGTAGAGCACAATTCATACACAAGGCAATTCAAAGTGCTTTACAGCTAACATAAAATAAAATCACAATAGGCAAAATAAAATCATTGCATAAAATCACATCATAAAACATTAAAAATGATTAATTAAATTAAAAGAGGAGAGTGCAGATAAAATACTTTCAGTTGTTGTATGCTATGCTGAACAGAACTGTTTTCAGCCGGGCTTTGAACATTGTCAGAGATGAGGCCTGTCTCACATCTTCTGGAAGACTGTTCCAGATTTTTGGGGGCATAAAACTGGAATGAAGCCTCACCGTGTTTAGTCCTGACTCTGGACACCAGCAGGAGACCTCTCCCTGAGGTTCTCAGAGACCAAGTTGGTTCATATGGTTCTAGCATGTCCAAGATGTACTTTGGTGCTAGACCATGAAGGGAC
Organism: Halichoeres trimaculatus; assembly: GCF_033239565.1. Classification (NCBI taxonomy): domain Eukaryota; kingdom Metazoa; phylum Chordata; class Actinopteri; order Labriformes; family Labridae; genus Halichoeres; species Halichoeres trimaculatus. Next base: position 26,419,500 of record NW_027437182.1, on the reverse strand, counting down.
TTGTAAACAAGCAGAGCTGTTTTAAAGTCTATTCTCTGAGCCACAGGAAGCCAGTGCAGAGACCTGAGCACTGGACTTATATGGTCGTATTTCCTGGTTCTGGTGACTAACGTATTAAGTCCCCTGGGAGTCTATAAACCTATAGGCATAAACCAAGGCAAGCCTAAGCCAGCAAGTACTTGAAACAAAGATTCAGAGTGAAACATGTTAAGCCATCAATTTAGGGTATCCTTCCCTAGAGCAAAACTGGTTCACAGATACCAGCTTCCCATACTGTTTTCGAAGGTCTGATTATTTTAATTGATTAGTTGTTGATGACTGCTGGTAACACCAATATCCTGTACTCTAGGGATTTAGTGTTTCAGATGTAAAATAGTGCACCATGAGCCCTACAACAGATTTGCCTTATTATTGTAATGGGAGGGAAAAAAAGTTTTCTTTGATATTTATTTTATGTGAGAGTTGGCGGGATTGGTGCTTATCCGTTCAGAAGCTGGAATAGATTCTCCATTTGGCCTGGTTGAAGCTCCTCTAGCTCAATCAGACCTTTTAGTATGATATGAAAATGTCATTTTAACTCTCCACTTGAGAGTTGTACAGCAGCTCAAGGAATCCTATCACAAACGTAAAAGGAGAAATGATCCATTTCCAATAATACCAGTTGAGGAGCTTCATACAGTACTGTATACTTGATGAAATATTGCATCATACTGTCAAGTTTTAGGGTTTCAATTCAGTGCTCTGCCCATCAAAATATTGCTCAGGTACCTCAAGGCTTTTCAAAGTATCTTTACAACCATGATTTACTCTGGCTGTTTTCAACTGAGGTGATCTGGATGAGAGCGTACTTACAGCATATTATGACTTGTGAGTATCTTCTCACTGTATTATATACAAATGTCATGTTCAGGCTTGCCAGTGTGGGTCTGGCTACAGTTCCATTGTTACTAGAGGATTTATGGCTCGGTAGTTAAGGGCAGATTAGTGTTTGAGATGACTGCCTGTGATTGATTTTTACTCTGCCATGCATTAATAGTAAGAAAGACGACTATTGATGTTGCTGATATTTCACAGAACAACTTTTTAAGGTAACTAAGTATGTAGTTAAAAGTTAAAAGAAAAAAATGTACCCTGATTATCTGTTCTTTCTGATGTATCTACACAGATGTTTTCATACATCCATGATGTATACTGTAGTTTTGGTTTATAGTCTAAAAAAATAACTTATAAGTATTACGTTTGAGAAAAGTCATCAATAAACAGAGAATGATTCATACACTCAACGCACTGTAAAATAGGACAAACACTGGACAAGTCCTTCCATGTATAACAATCCTGTTCTACATGGTTGCACACTGTACAAACAGCTTTGCCTTAACTGCCTCTGTAAAGATAGAGGAGTGAACTTTAAAGATTTAAAAATCTCAGAAATCCTCACGAGTGCTTTTTAGAATTAATACAATCAGTAAACACATTTGGGTAGTATGGGAATTATTAATGATTGTTGCAGTCATGCTTCCAAAGTACATTAGGTCTTTAGACAATAACACTGCTTTTATTGTGGCAATAACATGCCAGTACAAATAACTTTTTGAATATATTTATAATTTTTAAAAGAAATACTGTGCTGTTTCAAAAATAAAGTTTAATTGTTCCTGATCTATGCTTGAATGCTCATCTTTATAAACTGTAATATCAGCTCAGACCAAAATAGTCACATGCAGGTTTCCCAAACTTTTCAGCCCCCGAAATTAGCTGTTCCAGAGACTGGTGGTGACCCACTGCCTTGGGAATACACTTATAGGCCAATCCAAAAATAGTCAATCAATCAATCAATCAATCAATCAATCAATCAATCAATCAATCAATCAATCAATCAATCAATCAAATAAGGCTTAAGATTCTTAATGGCCTTGTCCTGAATACCTGACCGAACTTCTTTGTCCTCATGTCCCTGCCAGGACACTTGACCAGTTTGGGAACCACTGGTGTAATATATTTGGATTAAACATTCAGTGTCCACATAAGAAAAGTTTTAGTTATTGTAAGTCTAAAAGCAAGTTGTGCAATTAACAGTTTGTTCACTCAAGATTGATCTGGGGAAGAACAAATGCAAGACAATTTTTAAAGGAATAAATACTGCTGCATGGAGATGGGACTGACATTCAAAAATTCAGGTACAATAAGTATAAGTAGTCCAAGTATAAGCAAAAAAGAAAACCTTTTTTTTTTTCGAAAGATCAACTGAGCTTAAAAATAATTTTTGATTCGTGTAAAAGCTAATAAAGGCCAGTTGACTTTTGCTCTCAATGGATCATATAACAGATGTCTGAGAAAATTAAAGGAAATTCCATAGTAAAAGTACATGAAAATTTCCTCATATCTACCATAGTTACATTATTTCTAACTGAGTTGTTGTGGGTCAAACGCCATCAGTTCTTTCCTGTTGTCTAAACAACAGGCCTGTGAGCACCACGTGGGGGTAAAAGGAACTGAACCCCGCCGGAGGTTTGCTGCCCTCCGCAGGCTGCTTCCCGGTAATTGTGGCTCTTTTCGGAGATAAAAGAAGGAACGTATCGGTGGGAAGAAAACCACAGTGTAACTGAGAAAAGTACAAGGCTAGGTCATATTACGACACCCCACAAATCTCCGTTCTTCGCCCCTGTGTAGGGTTTCTTACACAGAGAGACCTCACAATCAGCAGGATGTACTTTTAATCTGTCTGAATGCCATATCGCGGTTGGTTCACGCGCACAGGGCGACACTTCATCTTTTCCGGAGCAAACGCAGATTTATCGCGTCATTGTCTTTGTTTTAAGGAACATTTAAGACACATCCTGTTATCCTCGCCGATTATTTGATCTAAGTACTGTTTGAGGAGTATTTTTAATCTGATAAATGTGCGAATAATAGCAGATAGACCGGCATGGCACGTCAGGCTGAAGAACACAGGGAGAGTGACAAGGACGGGGAGAGGGAGAAAGAAAGGGGAGGGGAACTGACATTAAAGCAACACAACAAGGAAACTACACTGCAGAGCCTCAGACGCCTTCATTTTATGTTTTTGAATAATAGCAGGAGCTGGTGTGGCGAAGTGTATCTGTGAAATCTGCCCGGAGCTCAGCCCCACACAGCGGCAAGTGCCCCGAAAAGGAGCAGCTTTCCACCGAGTTGGATTTAAAGGCGCTCTCGGACGCTTTCGAGAGATATGGGTGAGGATAATGAGGGATAGGTTTAATTGTAATTCTTTAGGAAATTAACAGAAGGAGGAGAGGCCTCCTTTACAGACAGAGTCGTGTACTAATGGGTGGGGGAACAAAGACCAACCGCGTAGCCCCGTCGTTATTAATGAAATGCCAATTTAGATGATCTTTGAGCTATTTTACCCCCTTGAGATTATTTTCACTGACAGGGCTGCTATCAGTTTAGCATGCTGCAGTTTTAAAGGAGGAATGCTGCCATAGCAGATGAGCTCTCCATTTAAAGTCTTTAGTATTAAAACAATGAGCTTTCGAAGGTGCTGTGCTCCTGGTGTAACGAGTATTCAGAGGTTTTCCTGGTTATCAGGTGTCTAAGCTCTTCTGTACCCAACACATGAGGCTGTTGGATTTGCACACATCAAGTTAATGCACCAGAACGCCCCCAGGTTCTGTTTTTGTGTTCAACACTGGTATTACACCCACATGTCATTCAGGAAGACCCTGACATACTCCATAAAGTGTGTGTGTGTGTGTGTGTGTGTGTGTGTGTGTGTGTGTGTGTGTGTGTGTGTGTGTGTGTGTCCAGGCTCAGAGCCACCCAGCTCTCCACAGGTGGTGGAGGATGGAGGAGAAGAGGATGAGGAGGAGCTGAGCGGAGGGGAGGAGGCAGACCTGCGCTCCAGCTCTGGTCGGGGCTCCCTCCTGACCCGGAGAGGGATCACCCTGAGGGTGCTGCTAAAGGATGGACTGGTGGAACCAGGGGATGGGGTGCTGGCTATACACTATTTGGTAAAGACAAACACTACAGCTGAGTTTAGTAATGATGTTCTTCATTCTTTATGCCCTTGTTGTATCTCGTGAGGTTGGACTTTTGTGAAAACTAACCTCACAGCAAACACTTAAAGCAATGGTTTGAAAAAGCAGCAAATCCAAAAAGTGGCCTGATTTTTTTTTCTTAAGTTAGAAATGCTTTCTTCTCTGTTTCTTACCTCAGGGTAAGAACTTTGTGGGAGACCTGTTGACTGATGGGAAAATCAGATGGGTGGAGACTGGCCAGATCTTCAACTCCCCCAGTGCCTGGGCTACGCACTGCAAACGTCTGGTTAACCCGGCCAAGAAGTCTGGCTGTGGTTGGGCGTCTGTACGCTACAGAGGACAAAAGCTGGTTCAGTACAAAACCACGTGGCTCCACAAGTACCAACCCAGTGCAGACATGGTGAGAACACAACAACTTGTTTTACATCACAGGCAGTAGGGCTGAACAACTGATCGCAAACCGACATCTCAATGTAATAGAATGAAATTTTCAAATCACAAAGGCTGCAATTAAGAAAAAAGTTTTAAAGTGCATATAAAAAGTGCAATTGTTCCCATATTTCAGTGGTGGAGCCGAAACTATTTTTATTTATAGTTTTGCAGTTTAGTTTGTGTTTTTAGACTTTTATGCATTTAATATTTATATTCACTCAGTTCACTCACACACTTCTTTTTCTTTCTACAAAACAGTGCATTCCATATGTTGAGATATTTCAGTGGCTGAGCCAGAGATTTGGTCTTATTTACATTTCTGCTCTTTGTATAATGTGGGATTCATTTATTTTTTATATCATTGTTCATACCAGGCCTGTTCTGCAGTGCTTTGTATCTTTCTGTGATTGTGTTTAGGGTAATTGGCAATAAATATATCACGTCTACAAGGCTTGAAGTTAAATCAATCAGTCAATATTCTAATTTGATTGCGATAGTTAAAGATGCGTTTTTCATATCAATTCATGCATGAATTCATCTCATTTCATCATAACATGTAGGCCTGGCTCATAGGACAGAATTGTTTATATGTTACAGTATCCTTTGTCGTGTTGGCCATACTGCAGAATGATTTATTGCTTGTGTTTAGTGAATAAGGCAGAAGATAACACCCCCCCCCCCCCAAAAATAAAAAATAAAAAATAAAAATCGTTCAGCCCTAACAGGCAGTGTTATAGCAAGGAATGTACAGTAAAACAAAACATCAGCATTTGGAAGTTAAATGTATCAAGATCAAGTGTGGCCTTAATTTTGACTTGATATTGGAAACAAAAGTGCTTCTGGAAAACTCACAAAAAGTCAAGTACCCAAAGAGTGTTTGTTTTCATTAGTTGAAGGTAAAACCTTTCTGTTTTATAAACCCATCCAACAACATGACTATTATAGATGTTTCATAACTAATATAGAGCAGACAATTGTTTGACTTCTGCTCATGAATTTCCTGTAGATTGTAGTGTTGAAACAAAATGTGTGCCAATTGTGAAAGTGGAGTGATGTAAGTTTTAGGATTAGTTGTGCACTGAAAAAATCATAGTGTCAGTCTTTTCAAGGCGTCGCTGTCCTCAGATGATTCCAAAATTCCTCACTTCCTGATACTCAAAGTGACTCACTAATCTGAAACATAAAGAATGCTGGTTATAAATATACAGAGAAAAATTATTTTATTAAAAGCTGAAATATTTCTTCGGTATTTTCTTAATATATCAACAGAAACCTTTGAATTCAGGTTTTAAATGACCATATGAACCCTCAGTTTTATTCTGGGTGGAAATAGTTGTGATTTTTTTCCCCCACTCTTTACATTAACCGTATTATCCTAGCCTGTGCTGTTGTTCTCTTATTGTTGATTTCTTACGATGCTAGAGCCTGGTGAGTGAAGAGGACGATGATGAGGATGAAGAGGAAGGGAAAACAGCTGTGCAGCCGGATGACAAAAACAAGAACAGCAAACCTGGATTGCATGGTATAATTACTCTCTCTTCTAAGTGAAAATATCTGTGTTTCATAGCCCTGCAGTCACAAAAAGTGTTGTTTTTACTGTTACAGACATAATGGTTTCACGGAGAGCTGACAGAGAGAGAATTCCTGTCAGATATTGCACCTTGGGTACCAGAGATGCTGCCAAGTACTGACTTTAATTCCAAAAAAATCAATGTAATTTCATTTGACAGATGCATTGCTCTTTCTCAGAATGCATTAGAGTGTGATGCACATTAATTTTGATCCTCAGAGATCCTCACACACTGGTGGAGCTGTCGGCCTTCTCAGCCATCAACAGATTCCAGCCCTTCAATGTAGCCGTATCCAGTAATGTGCTGCTGCTAATGGTAAGTACATACTGACTAAAAAAAGGAAACTGAATTGAAGAGCGAGTAAGGACACAAAACTGTGAACCTTTTATGCTCATCAGGACTTCCACTGTCACATGACCACCAGTGAGGTGGTGGGATACCTTGGAGGAAGATGGGATACTAACACACAATGTGAGTGTGGCTCTACCTCATGTGGTTAAATGTACATCAGTGTGAGATAATAGTGAAGCCTGTCATTGCTTTCTTTGTCGTCCATGTGTTTCAGTGCTGACAGTCTTGAGGGCTTTTCCCTGTCGAACCAGGCTGGCAGATAGAGACGCTGCGTCTGCTGTTGAGGAGGAGGTAACACATAAACAGTACATCAGTAGTCTGCAGTAACAGCATGCATGCCTTAAGAAAACATGATGACAAGAAAACAACACTTGTTTTAAAAATTAACAAGTGCTTTCAGCGTCTCAGGACAGCTCAGCAGCCAGTGCTTGTCAACATGCATCTCTTTTTCTAAGAGCCAGAAACTAAAGGACACAGTCTTACATTTCAATCTCATTGAAAGGGTTTGGAGCCCAAGATTTGAGTAGTTTGTAGTTGAAACACCAGTTAGTTTCCGCAAATAAGTTTTTTTTCTTAAAGGTGTCCCTCCACCAAGTTTTTTGGATAATTTTTGTTTTAAAAAAGCAAGTTAATGACAATTTGATTAAATACTTGACTAGATAATTGAATAAGAAAAGTAAAGTGATTAAAACTTTGCTATCAGGTCATACAGTAAAATTAAAGAATACTTAATCTTTATATATAGTGTTAGGGTTAGGGGTTAGGGTTAGGGTTAACAGCACATGTTAACCCATCTTAATCTACCATAAGTACAGCACTTTGATAAATGAACTCTAGCCACTTAGTCTTGTCTTCTTCAGAGATGGAAAGCTTGTGCATGGAACTATGTGACTGTTTACAGCCAAAAACAAAGCAGTGATGGCTCTTCAACTTTGGCATTGGGGGAGTGGGCCGGGGAGGGGGTTCGGGGGTATCTGCTCTGATCAGGCCAGACTTGCTCCTGATTGGTCAAAATAGGGAATAGCTGACATCGGCAAATCCCCATAATCCAAACAGCTCGTTTTATGTCAGGATTTTACATTCACAAGCACTACTAAGTACAGATTTTGTCATTAAACATAATATTTTGTGGGCTGGGAGGAAAGCCAAAGACCCACAAATTTCACTAAAATACTTAAGGTGACTTTTGCATAATATGGGACCTTTAAAATAGAAAGACAAGCTCCCTTGTCTTAATCGGAACTATCCATAATAATTTCTGTTGTAGTTAAAATTGAGTTTTCTATCGTTAGAGTAAGAAAAAAACCCCAACAGCAATAAAGTAGAGATACTTTTCAAACCGTCTCCTGTCACCTTTGCTCTGCTCCAGATCTGTCAGAACCTGTTCATGCGCGGGCTGTCATTGGTGGGCTGGTACCACAGTCACCCAAGAGGTCCTGCTCTGCCATCGCTACAGGATATCGACTCCCAGATGGATCACCAGCTGAGGCTGCAGGGCTCAAACAATGGCTTCCAGCCGTGTCTGGGCATCATCTGTGGTGAGTGTCAGCTTTTATTTTTATAGTTTGACTTTTTCTGATTAGACCTGTGCAGGAAATGTTTCTTCCATAAAGTGTGTGGATTGTTTTGTCCCCAAAATATTTTTTTTTATCAAGGTCATGGCTTAGAAAATAATACACCACTAAGATTTCAACTTCATATCTCATGCAGGTCCATATTACCACGGCAATCAAGGAGTGGCGTCCACAATAACTCCATTTTGGGTCGTACCACCACCTGAGGTGAGAATAGACTTCACCCAGGTTTCATACTTACAAAAGTGTTAACTTTTACAGCAAAATTTCTACTCAAGCTCAAACTTCAGCTTAAGTTCTGCATCTGTTGCCTTTCTGCAGCAACGATCCAATGACTACGGTATTCCAGTGGCTGTGGAGGTCACCTACGTACAGGACAACTTCCTCACCAGTGATGTGCTTAATGAGATGGTACAGAAACTGCAGCCTTTGAGCTGGGATGTAAAATGGCTGTTTGATACAACATTGTAATACTGTATATCACTATAAAGAGGTCCTGTTTCTGTCCTCTACAGATGCTGCTGGTTGACTACTACAGGGGGGCTCCTGATCTTGTCCAGTTCGGCCAGTTCTGGTGTCCTGATACAACCATGTTAGATAAGATAAAGGTAGGAGGATGTACAGACACCCTGACACTTTAAACACGAGGCTGACTTCAGGTGATGAGACTGCATTCACTGTCCAGCACCGAGCTCACCTAACTACAAACTTCTGTCCTCTCCTTCAGGGCTCCCTAAGCTGTCATGCTCCCAAAGATCAGGCCTACTCTCAGATCCTGGAGCACGTCTACAGCCAGCTGAGCATCATGCACTGAGTGGGTCTGCAGTGCATATGCTCATGAGGCTTTTCTCCAACTTTAGGGGTGTCCATTCTTTTTGTGCCGAGCTGACAGGACGGGGCTGGAGTGACAGATGTACAATGTAAAAACCTGCTTGAAAAACATATAGATGCCTTGAATTCTTTGCTTTTTAGCGGAACTTAATTTTGACACAGCATTACCATGACTTGAAAACATTTAAAAGACTCTGGAAGTGTTAAATCTGTGATATTTGTCCCCCTGGTGGTTGTGATGAGAATATAGAAATATGCGACTGATAGATGAAACTAGACAGCACTGTATTAGAGGACGTAATACTGATTAGTATTTTAAGTATTTTATAGAGGACACTAAGTCAAATCATTTCATCAACAAGAATTTGTCCCACCTGACTGGCCTCTTATCTTCTACACCTGGACCTACATGTGCCTATCTGTGCCAGTATTCTGTGCTATGAGTGGATACTGACAGATATGTACAGTTTAACTTTTTAATGTGTTGTTATTGCCTTCAAAGACTAAAGACTGGTTGTGGGGAGAAAAAAGCGCTACTAGCGCCAAAAATACTACCTTAGTGATGTATGCAAATGTGTCTTGGTATGATCTTAGCTGTACTCTGCACTTGGTTTGGTGAATGTTTATGTTCCTTAAGACTGCAGTGTGGTACAAGTAGTTCACTGTGCCAAGCATTTAGTTTTTACTATCCCGTGTGAGTGTGTGTGTGTGTGTGTGTGTCAGTGTGTGTGTGTGAAATATTTTGTTTAAGTTCCCCATTACTGTCTCTCAAGTTCTCAGACAGATGTTTGCTTGTTCTTTCCCTGTACTGTATTTATTACTAATTGTGGATTGTTTGATGTACGAGTATGAAGACAGAGCAATGCCTTAAGCCTGCTGATGATCCACAAACCATTAAAATATACACACTGGAACTATTTAAAAACACGCTTTTGTTGTTGTTTACTGTATTGCTTGAAGTTTTCAGAGATTGTATTAAGAATTATTTAAGCTAAGGGCTAATGTTGAAATTTATAAAAAGCTCATTATTATTATATCCAGTGACTTGACCTTGAGTGTCCACTTAAGGCTGTTTCTCAAAGCTGGCTTGACCTACAGGTAGGCACATTGTAGCTGTTAGCAGGGGTAACGTACTGGATTACAATACAGATGTAGTCTCAGTGACCAAACACACTAGTTTCTGGAACTTACTTTTGAAAACCAGCAATGGGGGCTGCCATATTGGAAACCTAAATGAAAAGCAAATAAAAAGAGTCTGAGTCAAGGTGCACTTTGAGACTCCCTTCTGACAGCCACAAGTGTTTCATTTAGGTAAGCCAATATATTCATTCCTGCTGCCCAGAAAGCCATTTTAACATGGGCATCTCCTGGGCTTTGAGAAACAGCCTCAAGTGGACACTCGAGGAACTGAAGTGGATATAATAATAATGAGCTTGTTATAAATCCAACATTAGCAAAAAGTACTTTCTTAATACAATCTCACATTTAGAGTCTGGTTTAAAAATAGTTTTGGTCTGAACAGTCCATTTCACGACCCCCAGACTGCATTGGGGGTAAATGTCTGTCTCCATAATTTATTTGTTTGGAAAATATTTAAGGCTTGAGCTTTGTACAATTTGGTGAATGGCTAACCTAAATGAAACAATGTAGCTGTTATAAAGGAGTCTCAAAGCACACCTTGACTCAGACTCTATGTACTTTGTCAACGATAGATTTCCAATATGACGGCCTGCATTGTTGGTTTTCAAAACTAAGTATCAGAAAGTAGTGTGTGAGGTCACTAAGATTACATCTGTGTTTTAATCTAGTATGTTACACTTTATTTTGATGGTTCTTTAATCGTTTCTCTGGACTTGCATCTTCATTTTTGAGGCCTTATGTCACCCATTGATAGGCAAAGAAAAACGGGTGAGGTTAGCCACCCCGTTAACTGCTACAACGTGCCTATCTGTTGGTCAAGTCAGTTATACCTCTGATAAAACTCAAAGCCTCAATGTTTCAAAGCTTATGAGTTATAAAGTCCTCCCCTGACAGTGTGTGTGGATAAAAATGAGTTTTTCTTAAACCTGTTTATTTCTGCTGTGAAGGTGGGCTTTGCAGCCAGCCAAAAGCAGACTTGAGTTTTTAGCACTCTGGCTTTATATCTCGAGACCAGCGGTTGTCACTTTGTTAGTTCATAAAAAGTCTGGAGACGCCCCTGCTGAAAAGTCTGAGAACAAACAATGCAAACCAACAAACGCAACAAGTTTCTATTCCTATATTTTCATGTACAATCATCCCAGATGAAATATTTGACTATGCCTCTAAAATAAAACGATTGTAATTTTTTAACAAAAAAACATTAAGACAAGGTGTTATAACATGCAAGTTACAACAGCTGACTGCAGACCATGAAGAAGTTGCAGGGGTAAACTGAGAAAAGTGTTCACTTCTGATCTAAAAATAAAATCACTGAAACATTTCAAAACAACATTAAGTTAAATGTTCAATAAATGCTCTAAGTCAAGTGCTGACAAAATGTAACACCACTTTTTTCTTTATTATTTATTGTAAGAAGGGGGAGGGGGACAACAAAGAAGCACATACAAATACTTTGATAATAAAAGAAAAACTGTTGCGGTTAATTTCTGTTCTCATACCAAAAAGTAAAAAGGCAACTTAAATCTAAGACATACATTTATGTGGTGTAATAGAGGACTACATGCAAAGATTAATTTAAATGTTTTAAAGGTCTTGTATATAAAAATAATAAAATAAAGAGCCAGAATGATTTAATGCTGTTCAAAAGAGCATTTAAGACTGATTAAACAATTACATAGCCCTTTAAAAGAAGAAGAAATCAGTGGGATTTTTTTCAAACATGGATTAAAACCAACATAAATCAGTTTCCACCTCACAATAGTCCAACAACTCGTGTGCAAGAAACTGCCTGTAGTGTCAGGATGTGCAGAAATTTGCACACATGCATTTCATCTTTACACAGGAAAAGTGCCAACGGCTAAAAATAAAACCAAACATAGGGAAGAAATTCTTTACTTTTTTAAGTAGCTAGGTTAAGTTTTGGTTGCTGTTTTAGTTTCAGTACATGACCTTTTTCTTTTTTTCAAAGTTACCCAAAAAAGGTAGCAAGGACTTTTTTTTTTTTAGAAATCAGTTTGATCCAATCAGTCCTTTAACTCTGCCCTGAACTCGATACAAGCATTGAAATGTTTTAGATCACAGATGTAAACATATTAGACAAGGACTGGATCCAGGAGGGAGGGTGAGATTGGCAGCAAAGAGTGGTTGACAAACACAGAAAGTGAGAGAAATGCAGTGATAAGTGTCTGATAAAGATTCATGTTTGGTAACAAAAATTCTCCAATTCCAGTCAAGAAGCCAATGTTTTTTCCCTTGATGTTTTCCCTTTCAATCCAGGTCTTTCCCTCATTCTGTACAGTGTATTTTGGACCAGACTTTATCTGTGGTTAAATCCAGAGCAAGGAACCAGCCTTGTCTAAAGAGATTATATCAAAAAGAAAAGGCATTATGAATCAGGAGAAGGTCATAAGTTTCAAAGCGGGGATGAGTTTCACATTATCAGAGACTACAGGGCAGACACAAACACACACAGTGGGATAGTTAGTGATGGAGAGATTGCTTCGCTGCCTGCAGCGTTATTTATTCAGGCACTGCATCGTCGACAGGTGCCTAAAACCGTGTTGTAAAAGAAAACATGCACAGACGAACAGGCCCAAACGTGGATGTAAAATATGGCTGTGGTACAGAATAGTTAGCAGTTCAACGCTCACGACACTATTGCATTTTAAAAAGACTTTTTGGCTCTGTTTCCTCTAGTGAACAGACTAACGGACAACCACTTAACAACAAACACCCGCCTACCTAAGTGACACAAAGGTGCAACGTCTGCATTTAACTTTGGGTCTGTGTGTAAAGGTGGAGTAAGTCTGTCACACACACACACAACAATCTCATTAGAGGACCAAGGTGCAATTACATTTTCTCACATACTCAGTGAGAACATATGAAACTACTGTAGTACGCTGAGACAGAGAGAAACCAAATACTGAAATAATAAAAGGAGACCAGTGTACGTGGTCTGTTGTTCTCTTAAGCTATCGACAGGACACGGAAAAGGCCAAACCTGAAAACTGTCATCACAGAACTAACACAAACTTTGTCTTATGTTTATCACAAAAAATGTGATTGCAGTGTTTTTCTTTTTCAGTACAACTAGTTCAACTACATCTTGAGCTGTGCAGTTTCATTTTAGAAATGTTATTATCAGTTCTGCCAGCAGGAGGCACCAAGGATACTTCAAGTTCTTAAGGGGCAAAAACAAATATTTTCAGTTTTGAAATGACGTTGACTGAGGTGGAGGTGGACCTCTTCAGTCTGACTGTTGAGCTCATGACCAACCTGAGTTTGAGGCAGACTTCAGTCACACAAAGAGACCGACATAAAAGTGTCATTCAGCCACTCAAATCACCAGATTTAACACAAATAGTCTCACTCTATCAGTGATTTATGCTTAAAGGAAATATTGCTTAGAAATGTATCAATAGTTAGCCCTCAAAAATGTTTCTGACTGCCAGATAATGAGTTCTGGTGGTCTGTGTCCATGAAACCCTCTTACCTATGGGGGAACAGGTTAACGTTCTGGTCTGGACTTTGAAATGTGACCAGAAATCCTGTTGACAACAAGTGCTCGTCCGTGAAAATGATGCTGGAGCTGAAGTTGAAAATGAATATTCTGTGGACCATCCCTTGGCTTCACTTCCTCCCTCTCTATGAATTCTACTTGCTCTCTTCTCCTCCTCTCCTTTAGTCTCCTCTTTGCTCTCTTGCTCTCTGCATTAGTGCGGCAACGGGACAAGGACCTCGACGTAGTTAAGAGGGAAGAATCCAGACTGGCCGTTAAGCATTCCCTCGTACCAGTTCTCATCGATCTGATTGGTCAGGGTGATGATGTCGCCCTCGCGGAAGCCCAGCTCTCCCTCATTCTCTGGCTCAAAGTCGTACAGCGCCTTACAGCTTGGCTGCTCTGGAGCTGACACAAACACAAACAAGGAGAAAAAGTGAGGAACTTGGTGCAGGAAGAGAAGAAAAGTGGTGGATGCTTTTAGACATGATGAGTAGCTAAAGCAAGCTGTCACACTGCACACCTTCATTCAACATTTACTGTGGGTTACAACTTAACTGCTCCAAAAGTACCTTCACAACTCGATGGTATCCTGCTTTCTTTGCCTTGTTCCCCCCTTTATCCCTTTCTGTGACCTCACAAGGATCAGCAGAGGGGAGCGGGGCTTCACACAGACAAACTGGGCTTTTTTGTCCCCAAACAATTTTCTCATTGTATCAAGTTTACCCACAGACTGCAGGGCAGGCTGCTGATGAGGAAGGCTTTGGTCACTCATGCTCTCTGTTTTACTCTCTACTGTATCAATTTACAAGAGCAGAATCAGAAATGTTTACACTCCTTGAAACAGTATAACATCTGGAGTATCTTAATGACAATTCCAAGCTGACGCTTTCTCTTAGCTTACAAGTTAATATTTCACCAGTAGCACAGACTGTGAAGTCTGTGAAGTGTTTTGGTAATATGATTAGCACTTTTTTCAACATTAAGATGCTGCAGAAACTAGCTGTCACTTTTACAGTTAAACTTGATCATAGTTTTTTTTTTTATGATGCTCTTAGCAGGGTTATCAATGATTCAAACTCATGACTTTGGCCAGCTGATTCAGTGTAGAAACTGAGATCTAAGCATGTTTTTCTTATTTTTCAGTAAAAATTCCATATTATACTTAATATAAGCCCCATTTACTTCACAAGTTTAGGAAAATGATTCATTTTCGAGATATTAAAAGACAAAAAAAAGATGCCTAAATTGCTCACAAAGCGTAAAAGAAATTTTCCTGTGGGCAAAGAAAAAGTTACTAGTTAAGTTTTTTGTGTTAAGATGTTATGCTAATTACATGGAACTTGAAATGTACTTTTTTATAATCAACTGGTAAATTATCTTTGACTTTACAATTCAGGCAACATTTTTCTTTTAATATCTTGAAATGAGAGATTTTCTGGACTTGTCAGGTGAATGCAGCTCATATTAGGTCTTATATGACTATTTGTTTTACTTAAAATGAGACAAACACTTTGAGTTTGCAGTGGTCATTGTTTATAGCCAGACAAGATGATTGCTAACTATGTCTGCCTGTTGTTGGGTGCATGTGCCAGAAAATAGGTTAGTAAACACTTCTTTGTTAAAAACAGGGGTGTGAAATTTTGACAAGATGAGGGTATAAAAATGACAGAGAATAAAAGCTGTTAAATTATTTTTTGGAAAAATTTACAACCATCATTTAAAAAAAGCTTGTTTCCATTTCTTTTGAGTATGTGCTTCACTGAGCATGTTGCGTCTGAGTCATGACAGTTTTATACTTTATGGCTCATCTTGATGGCCACAATTGTTTACACAGGAGCCACTAAACAAATGTTATGTCTCTTGTACTTAGCAACATGACGTTGGCAGGTAAACCAAACACCAACTTCCCTGCTACCATATCATAAAATGTAAATTATCGTGGCTTCACAAGAGAAAGTACCCAGGCATGTATCGATTCAGAAGTTCAGCTGAAAGCAGACACTGATCATTTGTTTAAGGTGTGTTGAATGCTTTGTGTTTAAATCTGCTGTTAAGACATCTCAGGGATTAAACTGCACGTCAAAATGTTTTAATACACACACTCACATGCTGTTATACTGTACATGCAGCATTAAGTACCAATAATGTGAGGAACCTGTGAGAGACTGTACGTTCTGCCGGAGACATTTCACACCAGAGGCTGTGTGAGCACACGGCAGCATTTGCACAACACAGAAAATGTGACTTTGAAAAGTGGCCCACACACTCTGTGACTCACACAATCTTGGTTTCCGAAAGGACAATCTGGCCGAGGAAAAAGACGGCTCTGATGATGACGTCCAAGGAGAAAGGAACAAAGTCAGATGGAGAAAGGCCAGCCAGATGACAGGGCAGGACACACGCTCACTGACGCTCACCCACTCACACATCAACTCTCACATGGTGAAACAGAGTCAAACATTCAGAGCCTGTCACCATTTACAAGCCAGAAGAAGACTCCAGAAAAAAAGAATTGTTTTGTATTTTTTCTACTCAGTGGTACTGATTAGTGGCAGGTCTTGAGCAATCATGTTGGCACTTTAGAGAGTTTGGAGTGGGATCTTTGCTTCTTGTTGTGCGTAGCCTGTTTAATGTGTGTGTGGAGACAGCTGGGTGTTTTGTTGTTGTTGGAATATGTAGTGGAGCAGCTCTTCTCCACATATTTTACGCTGCCCTCTTGAATGACTCTGAGAATGATGTGATTGTCAGCGAGAATTCAAAATAAAGACACAGAGAGATTCTACTTTGCGGATTGTTTTGCCTTTTATACTTCAACATTTTTGACACCATCGGTGCATTGGAATTTATTTTACCGCAGAGATAAAGGTAGAATATTAAAATGTGGACCAGATACTGGACTGTGAACTCATGTTCAGTGCTGTTTCTCACCTGAGTTACGTGATGGTGGCATAGCCATAGAGGTTGGGTAGCCGCCGTTTGAATGGCTGTCCTCTCCGAAGTCAAAGATAGGTTTGGGTTTAGGTGTGTATTCACGTCTCGGTCGATTCTGGGCCTCATTCATCCTTTCGTAGAAATAAATCAGTGAAGTTTTATATTTCTAAACCTTCACAATGATTAAAAAGTAATCATTCTATACGTAAACCACATTAATTTATCTGTGTGTGTGTGTGTGTGTGTGTGTTTGGGAATTGATGCTGCACCTGTCTCTGAGTTTATCAGAAAGCTCTTCCAGCACCTGCACAGCCTGTCTGTGGTACTGCAGCTGGGACTCCACCAGAGAGGAGAGCTGGCTCACCTGCTCAATCTACAAGCAGACAAATAAAAAGCATCTAAATACACAAATACACAAGACAATATGTGCAGATGTTAATGTAACTGTAAATAAATGTATATCCAAAGCAATGAAGAAAGCCTTGGTATGAAGGAAGAAAGACAAAACATTAGAAAGGCTCTGGTGTTCATGTTCAAATTTACCAACAGTTAGTGTATGTATAGTCATAGCCCTCAACGTCAGATAAAAGCTGACTAAGGAATTTACAGGAAATATGAAACAGACATACTTCCCCTACATTGCACTGTTCATACTCATATCATCAACCGTCAATATAAAATCAAACCCTTTACAGCTCTGTTTCAACCGATCATTACTCTAAAATTACAGTGATTTTATATGTTCGTACACTCAGTTGCTCTGTCTTTTTCGCCATTGTTTCCCCTTGCCTTTGTTTTAAACAGAGAGATATTCTTAAAACTAAACCCACATAGTGATTAAATGTTGTGTAACTGTTTCACCGTGTTTATTTTAAGACCTGTTTATCTTTTATAAGAGTTTTATTGTGCTGGATGGGTGTGTTTCATTACTCTTTAAAGCGTATCTATTGGACTGTTTGTCCAGCGGGTGTGTGTAGGAAAGTAGGACACGGTGATGTTAACAGATGTGCACAATAACAACTAGGCTGAAAGTGGGTGCCTGACCGTGTGAGGTAGGGATGGAACGGTTCACAAAATCCAAGGTTCAGATCTTATCATGTTTTGTGCTCACAGTTTTTAGTTTGGTTCAGTGTACATTGTAGTTTTTTAAACACCCCAGAATACCATACTACCATTAACATTTTTAATCAATTATGTAATGTACAGTCATCTAAAACCTGAAAGATTGAAGCACTTTTCCATTTGGCAGTTTTTCATTTGCTGGCCCCAAGTGATCCAAAAGAGATGAGCACTTGTGTGATTAATTTGCATGCAGTCACCTGCTCTGGCTGCAGCTCTACTCTAAGGATAACCTGTCAGCCTGTGAGTGATCTGGACAGGGGAGGGGCCCACAGCAGCATCCGCTGCTCATTGAGGAGAATTAGATCAAAAAATGCTTTAATGTCAGAGTCTCCAAAATCCAGAATAGTTGCTAGATTTGTCGCTAGTTGCTTTTCTGAAAAAAAGTCACAAGAGGGGTCTGAAAAGTTGCTGAATACAGTGACAAGGTCGCTGAGTTGGCAACACAGTGCAGTTTTATCCACTGCTTCTTATTGTCGTTAGTTAAGCTTACACTAAATCTTAAGTGCTCCCATACAGCAGAAGATACAGTGCCATGTCCACAACACACACGCCTCCCTCCATAACTGTCCAGCTGTACACCTTAGCCTTGCATCGCATGGAACTACAAACACATGCACACACACACCCTCCAAACTGAGAAGCAAATCAAAGAAAAAAACACAACATATACACTCCAAAACCCGAGTCAGCTAGACCAAACATTATTTTTTCATAAACAGTTCCATCCTAATGTGAGGTGGGTACGTTTAAAAACAGTCAGCTGTTATTATTTTAACAACATTGTGGCTTAATGGATGTTCTTTAAAAGATAATGTTGCATGTTGCATTGCAATGTTGGCAAATACACTGTGCAGTACATTCTAATGACTGATTATTTTCTGTTATTTTATAAACAGCATTGTTGGGGGCATGTAACTGTGGTTAATACAACAGAGAAATACAACAACACAGGAATGCTCTAACATGATACCATCAGGGATCACCTTTCCTATAAGGTGCAGTAACCACTCACTAACTCTGCACACTGAGGACTACTGAAGTGGTTTCTTACATCAGTCTCCAGTAGGTTGTACATGCTTGTCTCAGCCACTTCCTTTGACTCATGAAACTTCTCCAGAGCCTGCCGAACCTCCTCATCTGGGATTTTCCCCTGACGCTTTTTCTTGTAATCGTAGTCCAGGCGGCGGCCTTCCAGCTTTTTCAGGTGGTGCTAAGGTAGAGAAAGCCAATGTAAGTAGAGGAGAGGGTAAAGACATTACTACCTTGCATTACATGAAATCAGCATGTCAGAGTACCTGTATCTCTCTAAGGTCCTTGTCGCACAGCCCTTGCAATGGATCAATAAAGTTCTGTTTGACATCAATATCTAGAGAGTCTTTGACTTCTGCCAGTCTTCTCATGGCTTCTCCTACATCTACTAATGCTCCACCTAAACCACAGAGACGATATGTTAATAGCCCATTGACATTGGAAAATTTATCGTATGGTACCAAAAAGTCACATCACACATACAGACAAAAACAGGAAGTATTTAACAACACCCTCCACACACAGACACAAATAGAGAAACATTACTTAAATAGTGAAAAAAAAAGCCTCATAAGCCACTATGGGTTGATTTATCAACAAGTATTTTCAATATAGTACAGAAAACCACAGAAACAAAACCACACACCCCAAAAAAACCCGTAATAACAAACGTCAACATTCTTCCTTCAAGAATTTACTATCCAAAAACACACAAACACTTCTCACCAAAGTTAGTGTCCTCTCCGAGTTCCCGTCCATACTTGCCCATACATTCCCCCAGCAGCCCCTCAGCCTGAGGGTAGCCTGGGTTCTTCACCTGACCACGGATCTTGGACATGGTGTTCAACATGGACAGTTTGGCCCGCGATGCTGTGAGAGAGAGTGGAAAGTAGTTTAATCGGAATTATCAATTGTTGTAAATAAAAACATCCAGAATGGTGTTTTTCTTACCTGGGTTGGGCTGAAGGTACTCTGATGTTTTGGAGATAACCTCCACTACGGCTTTACTGGTCACATCTACTTTCTACAAATCACAGCAAACACATGGACATCACAGGTGTACAGAGGGACCACTACATTCACAAAGCCACAGAAGAAACTGGAATCTTTACTGGGACTACATGGGTTATGATTTATAAGTGTTCTTATCATTTTAATGGCATTTTGAGTTACAACATGCGTTATGTATAGATTGCTGTTTCTTTTTGTTGTTTTATTCAATAATGCTGCTGTGGAGGCAGCTAAATATGTGCAAGTTTGAGCCCAAAGATACATTTCACCAGGGAGTCAATCAAGTGGAAGTTTTGATATGTTAGGTTTATCATTACATCTTATTCCAACCTATGTAATTTTGTGGTGTGGTCTGGTATGTTACTCTGAATGTTTCATTTAGAATATGTCAAAGAAAGTAAATTCTTTCAAAGCATCATGCAGTGTTTCTTGTATGTTAAAATAAGACATTAATTTAAGATCACATTTGATAACTATGAAACAAAGTATCTAAAGCTACAAGTTTTTTCACACTAATCATGAACACAATGACTCCCTTCCAAACAGTGTCTGATTAATTTGCTTGTTTAATGAAACAAACCTTGTAATTTAGGCTGTGTCAACGTTCAGCTGCCTGATAACATTGACTTATCGATCTTCTCCACACACATCTCCAACCATTCCACAAACTCAAGGACTGAGCATGACGTGAGCCAACAGAGGATGAGGTAATGCTTTTAATGAGGTGTGAACATTAACAACAGAAGACCCACAGAGGGGGTTTGTGTATTGTGCACTGTGTTACACCAATAAGGCCTTCACATTTGGCAAAAAGATGCTGTTTTTTTAAGACCACAAATAGATGCCTCCCTTACCCGTTCCAGATCTCTGAAGTCATCATCAAGCTTGGTTCCTTCAGCACCACCAACTTTCTCACTAACCATCTAGAGAGAGGAAGAGAGATGGGGGGGTTAATTAATGCTGCTCATAAGGTCTTGATTTGTTTGGTGAGTCTTGACGGTTTTACATCCCTGCTCTGTGTAGAAAACACAATGAAAAACCTTTTTGTGAGTAAATGGATGTGTCCTACCTTTAACCTAATGCCTAAGGTGACTTGGAGCATAGGAATGTAGAGTGACAGATAACAGAAGAGCAACACAGCACAGACAGCGTTATGCAATCTCTTATGGTTTCACTTAACGGAGAGAAAAAATGTTGGACGATCGAGCTAAATGACTTTAACTCCAATAAAGACAACCAGAAACAACTTCAGTCATTTAGAGTGGCTTGATTGAAAGCATATGTCTTTCCAAGCAAGATTTTTCAAAATGTTTTAGGTCACATGAAAAATGTTTTAGCTCAGTTCTTGTACATTTACAGTACAACTATTTCTGAACATCATTTTTGGTTTGTTAAATCTCAACAGTGAGCAGTGTTTGTGCTTTTTCAGAAGCAGGCAGGGTTGAATTAGATTGGTCCTGGCAGGAAAGACATCAAGACACTTCAAATCTTTACCTTAAAATCTGTAAAGAAGAAGGTTCATGTCTTCCAACTAAAACCTTTGATAACTGCACCAGCAGCAGGGGTTTCAGAAACACCATGCAACAACAGGCCCTGGTTGCACACTAACTTTGAGACTGAACCAAAACAACTTGTCTGTCTTTTTGTTTCAGGCTCTGATTCACATGAAAATTACTCACAAATCTTTGGCTGTGATATGACCTGTGTCACAGCAGGATGTAACAGATCAGTCTTGCACTGAGGGTCGGAAGGGAAGTTTGCAAGAGCCAACAATGCTTTAAACAATGCTCTACAGTAAAAACCGAGTAAGCATTGGCAACTAGAGAAAGTTAAAGACGCCGTGAGGAGGATCCGTGTCAAATGGCACCTTGCCGCCTTGTGGCCTGGGGTCTCAGGCACACTGTGGTAAAGATGTGACTTAACCAGGCATGTGTTTGTTTTGGAATAAATTTTCTTTGTTCAAGACAACTTTTTACCCGGTACAAGGCAACGGGGTAAGGTATTCATCGGTACAGTTATGTAGCGCTGTTGTTGGAAACATGACAACAAGCAAACAATGCGAGTTTGTATCGTGCATAAGTAGCCGGCTAAATGTTGCGCTACTAGCAGCCCAGTGCTACAACGTATCCGTAGACTAGCATTACAACAAGCAAACTGTTAGTACGTACAGTAGTTTAGTAGCCGTCCATATGTAGCGCTACTGACAGCCCAGTGCTGTGAGACGTGTCGGTACCATGTAGTGCTGCACGATTTGGGGAAAAAGTGCAATTTGCGATTTGGTGGACAATATTGCGATTGCGATTGTGCTTGCGATTTAATAAAAAAAGTTGTGTCATGATGAGTCTACAGACTTGCTTGGTTATCATGGAGAAAAATCTGAATTGCATGTGCTGACATTGCGATTGCGATAATCGTGCAGCCCTAGTACCATGTAATGTTAGTGAATCCTGATCATGTCTCTCTTCTCTTCTAAACTTCATCAGCCAGCGTGGTGTTGTCATGGAGACTTGGACATGCTGTAAATCAATCCAGTGTTGCTTGACCCAACTGGGAAGCTACTAAGAAGCTAAGAAGTAGAATTTTGAAATAACCTATATTGGTGCTGATAATCTCATTTTGAAGTGTGGATTATAGAAATGACATCCCGTCATGTAAATAAGATTAAGGCTATTTCGCTACCCCCCATATGTTGCCAGCCTGTGCTGCATATTACCCGTGTGTGTGCAATAACTAATAAGAGACGCACCATATTAAAGGAATATTGTGACAGTGCCTCAGTATTGAAAGATACAGTGATACAAATCTTTTCCTAAACCCCTTTGCACTACAAAAAAACTGTACTTCAAAAGGAGGAATAAATATCCTTAAGAGAGTGAAAAAAGCCGAACCAATTACAGAGAAGCTGGCTGAACTCATCGTTTGGACAACAAGCCATCTCCATGGTAGAGAATGCAGCTTTTAACATCTTTTGGATGCACAGAATGTCCTGCGGTCCAACACTACATTTCAGACACCTCTCAGCAGAGCTGTACAGCCAAGTTCACAGCATGGGATGTGATTTAAACAGGATGTGACTGCTGTTAGTTGGCGTGTGTCAGTGCTGAGCCTGACTGCACACTGGATTGATTCCTCTACTCGCAGATTAAAGCTGATCAAGGTAAATTGATGTTGTATTGTATGAGATAGAGCAAAAATGTAACAATGGCAGAGGAATAAGCTCAGAAAGCTGTGTAAATGCCCTAGATTTCTGTTGTGGTTGTAGCAGGTGCGCCTTCATCATTAATCTCACATAGTGTTGTAAGATTTGCAGCACAGCCTCTGTACAACATTCACACCAGGTTCTTGGTTTTTGTGTTTTAACACTTGTACTTGTTTTTCTACAAAGCTGGACAAAGTCAGATGGATGAGGCTGATGACGTCTTTAGGTTTTCTTCAGTTTTTATCTGTAGAGGGAAGCACACGGACAAAAAGCTGTGTGCAGCTTTAATATCTGGGCAAACACAGATATCAGATTGGGACTTGGTTATCAGCAGGTACAATATTAGAAAACAATCAGATCAGGACGGGAGGCCACAAAGGCTGGCAGAAAGACCACATCACAACTGTTATGAAAAACCTTACTGAACAAAACATTAACCCTTTCTTTGGCAAAATATACTGGACTGTGTTCCTAAAGGAGGAACAGATTTTCTTTATACATGTCCCACATAAACAGAATTTTTGAGACATTGGAGTAATAACACAAGACTTTAACAAAACTATAAAAGTCTCCTTAAGGATGCTATGAGGAGGATCTGACTTATTTGTACTGCCTTGCCACCTTCTGGCCCAGAGTCTCACTTATACTGTCCTTATACTTATACTTATACTGTTTGTTTGGGAATTGAAAGGAGATTGGATGGATTCAAATTTTCTTTGTTCAAGACAACTTTTTACCAGATGCAATACATCATGGTAAGGTATTTTTCAGTACAGTTGTGTAGCAGTATATTTTTAAACGTGTCAACAAGTGATTGTTGTAATAGCTGGCTGTATGTAGCGCTGTTGTCAGTCCAATGCTCTGATGTATCTGTAGGCTAACGTGACAGCAAGCAAACACTGTCGGTTTGTAAGAAGTTTAGTTGCAGTCTATATTTAGCACAGCTGGCAGCCCGGTGCTCTTAGACCTATCGGTAATGTGTAACGTTAGTAAATCTTGGTTATGTCCTGCCAGTTATCTACCAGGCAGAGCTAATATAACCTGGCTCTTTATTTTTTTTGATAGACCCAAGTAGGGCTGGGAGATATGAGAAAAAATCTTATCACAAGATTTGTCAAGATTTATTTTTTTTGTCAAAGGTTGAAGATGACAGATGTACTAAAGAACATTATACAACTACTTTAAATAAATAACACAGGTACAATAACTTTACTTTTGTGATCAGTGGTTGTGTTGCAACTGATCTACCAAGACTGTGTGCGCAATTGATAACAGGTGCAAACTACTATTTTTAAATGTGGATTTAGCGTGGGCTACCTGCTGTCACCATGGAGAGTTTGGGAGAGCAGAGTGGCCGTAAATGAAAAATGAAGTCTGAAGCAATGGAGCTGGAGAACTCAGACAGATGGGTCACAGGCTATTGCACAGGAGGTGAGAGTTGTGTCCAATGTGGTGCGCGCCCTCCACCGTGACAATCGGGCCATCGTTGCAGGTTTGGTAATCACTCTGCAAGTGCTAAATGGTTATATTTGCATCTCCTCCTAATTGGCTAATCAAATGTCTGTCAAAACATGAATGAATTCTATCGAAATGCCATCAACCATGTCTCACATTTCTACTGAGGAAAACTTATTTTGCGATATATATCTTTCTCGTTTTATCGCCCAGGCCTACTCTCAAGTTTGTACAAACCACTGCGGCATAACTGCTGCATGTGGGTTGGAATGGACATTATCACAAACAGTGCAGCCCGTTTTCACCTTTAGCTTGTGTCTTAGTCTTAAGCTTGTGCATTGTGTCCCGTCTTCTGCTTTCCTTTTTCTGTCTGACAGCTAGGCTCTTGTGTCCACCATCACTACCAAATTAATCACAGAAACCATTTTCATCAGGAAAAAACACAGCTCTATCCTGAACTTCGTCTTGCCCGACCTTATCTGAAGTTTAAGAAGTAGCAATTTGAAATAGCCTGTAACCTGTAATATTGGCGCTGATAATCTCATTTTTAATTGTGGATTATGATCAGGCATATATCTAGAAAGGAGACTTTTGCAAGATCCCTTTCAACTCCTCACAGCCCCTTTAAAGTCAATTGTAAATGCATTTTTTTTGCAGATCAAAGAAAATCCACTGTATTGAACAGATTCTTCTCACGCTGATATTTTTATGTGCAGATTGAGTAATGAAACATTATGCACAATCGTCCCAAAAAGCAGCAGCTCACAGACTTTATCTGCAGTGATTTGTAGGATCTTCAAGATAAACTGCAGATTCTTCACTCGATGAGGAAAGCACATGACAGGGGGCCTTTAGGGAATCAGGTCACAAGTAAAGATACAGCTTCAACTCTGAGCTGAATCAGCATCTGACTGTTTGCCTCAGGAAGGGCTGCACTTTGCTGGACTATATTTTTGAGATGTTATCTTTGTCTGCACCCTCGTGCTTCTCATAGCATCAAACTCTCGTGTCAGTGTAACACAACAGTTTATATGCACACAGGCTCAGAGAGTTGGAGCCCGTAAACATCCACAAAAGAATCATCTGGAAGTTTTGGTATAAACATGCAAAGAGCTACACTGAGGGATGAGTCTCTTCGAGGTATTCTTATCATCATAATAACTGGGTATTTAAGCTACAGGTGGTTGGTTAAAAGCCACTGCATCATCACAAAGCCTCAAGACTTGGATTTTATTTGTCTTTGTCTTAGACAACAGGAAACTTTTAAGGCCCTGTAAGTTGACTCATACAGGCGTAAACACCACATGAGGAGCTAGAGTGGAGAGCAAAAAGCAGCTTTTTGTTGATCACTCGTGTCCTAAAGCAGCAAGGAAAATATAGCTGGAGAACATCCATTTAAAGAGAAGACAGACTCATGTTTTCAGCAGGTCATTGGTCTTTGATGAGTATATTAACCAGACGGTCAACTTTTAGTTGATGATTTTCAGTTAAAGCCATCAGCTTTGGGTAAAACAGTGTCTACAAAGACTGATGGGACATAATTCATCATGTTTGCATACAGACATGAAAGATAGGTCAGCAGAGGTCAAGATCAAAGTTGGCGATAAAACAAGCTCTTCCGCCAGTATCTGGTTGAACAACAGGGCCTTTTGGCAATATATCAGAAGCCTTCTGGCATATTCAATATAACAATAGAGCTTTGGTGGGTTTCATTAGAAATATCATTCAGTCAGAAAATTTATGTGTGGTCTGTCAAGCTTGTTTTGTGTATTTTTATCTTATTTATGACCAATTCTAGAGGAAAAAAAGAAAAATCTACCCAAAGGGAATTTTACTCATAGATTGTTTATCACCCCTACATGTAAAACTAAGTATTGAGAAGTCTGTTCTTAATCTTTAGTCTTCTTTTAATGTATCAATTCATAACCTACTTTCTCCTGATTCATATCTGTCTTATCATCTGATAGAGTTAACAGTCAAAGAGGTGCTAACATTGATGAACGACCTTGCTATACTTCTGTAGCAATATTGTTAAAGGCATCAAGCAAAGAGCTGAATTGACTAATTAAATCCATGCAAGAAGCGTTGTGAACACATTTAACATTTTCTCTAACTGGTCGTCCAGTACCAAACCTGACAAATGTGATACTTAACAAGTGGAGTTTTTCTCCCTTATTGGCATGATTTTTGTAAATAATATCTTCCCACAAATTCAGGCCTGAATGCTTCTTTAACACCATGACCCTCATGTTAAGAAGAGAGACAATAATAACTGCATGATATCAAAATCTGAAGGTGTTGGCTGAGCAGTGTGATTACACACCTAAACTTATGCTTATCAGCTCCAGTATTCACCTCAAACCAGAAAGCATCGCTCTGAACATCAAACTTATCCTGTTAGTATATCCTATAAAAAATGAAACAAACCAATATTTGTTGGAAATTTTCAGATTTTCTAAAAAAAAATTCTCTAAAACTAACAGTCAATGCCCTGTCTGCTAAACTATGTCTGCGCTACATGAGTGTGGCATTTTAGGTATAGTATTTAAGGAAAGAGTAAGACTGCATGGAAAATAAACAATATGGATGATTAAAAGAGAAAAATAAGGATGTGTGAGCTACAGGGAATAGATTTCTTTTCCACAGCCAACTTCCTGCATGCCTTCAGCGTAGAAAATCTGAGCTATGTCAAGAGTTATTTACTCTCATGGAGTTTTGGCAAGAAAAGAAGCTGCATTGCAGTGAAATAAAGGGAAGGCACACTCTATTCCCACCTCCCCACTGCATCACTTCTTACCCTTTCTAATACACTACTCTGGTTATTGTGCTGCGAACACCTTGAGTATTTGTTTACATAACGGCGAACAGCCACAGTCCAAAAATGACAGCTGTGTTATTTATCTTCACAACCAAACCCACAGGGATCCGAGCGTGTTCCTGACAGGAAGCTGGGGCAGAAACCAAATGTCTTTCCTGCTTAGATCAGCAGGGGTAGGAAGGGAAAAAAAGGGCTCAGAAAAATCTTTTAACCGTCCCCGCCCATGACTGAGGTGGCACAAATTGAAAACACTCATGTTGAGGTTCATAGATAGAAAGACAAAAAGTATTCTTAAGCTCCATGAAGAATACTGTGTTTTGAACACTTGTCCCGTCAAATCGGATTTAGCATGCTTCTCATAAGACTCGCACAGAATAAAACCGCTGGAAACAGGTAACTAGGTTTTCACTTCAAAGAAGCACTGCTGAAATTGAAATAATCAGTCGTCACAGTCCCAGGCATAGGACAGTAAATATGAAAACATCTGAAAACCACTGACTACATAGATACTCGCTCTCATGATATATTGACCAACTTTTCCCTGAATTGTTTAATGCTGCTTTGAGCTCTGAGTCACTCGGCGGGCTCATTTTGGCCAACAGAGTCGTTTACATTAACCACGGGATTAACACTTGCTGAAGCTGACTTGATGCAGTCTTTGGTAGAAAAAAAAGCACAAAGTGTGCACGAGCTATAAACCGTTAGCATAATAACGTTTCTTAGCATTAGCTAAAGTTAGTTAACCGCTAGTTAAACCAGCATTTATTCAAACAGTCTGATAAAGTGAGCGCTAAACTAACTCTAAAATAACACAAGCAACAAATTAAAGCAACAATGATGCTTTACACTCTGGTACAAACTGTTTCTAACATTAGCCAGCCTCTGACACCGCACAAAACGTTATCGGTAGCAGACTAAAATCGCTAGTTAGCCGAATATGCTAACTGTGGCTAGCGGCTAACCATACATGACAGTTACTCGTTCAGAAAAAAAAGTTTTGCAAACCTGGCTGGCTTTATAAAACTGTTTCTTCAAGCCCGCGACAGACATCTTGAGCCCCGTGCGTCTTCAACTTCCAGCGAAGGGGAAAATAGGTCACGATATAACTAAAGTTAGCGATATAGTTAGTTAGAAAAGGGGCCAGTGCAGAATTGTTTAGGAGGAATCATAGGACTGCACAGCCGTCACTCCAAGTCGGGACACGCCAACTGACCACGTCTACGCCGGGGAGGGCGATTCTTCACTCAGTAAGAGCAGGTAACTCAGCAAAAATACGCTAAATCCACATACAGACTCAGTAATACCCTGTAACACGCAATGAAACTAGGGCACAGTTGAACGAGGATGGCACCAAATCTGCCCCATCCACTTAAAAGAAATCAGTTTCCTGACTTTCCACAGCCAACGTAAGAGCCGTCTTGTGTTGGTGCACACTGCCATCTGCTGCAAGGAGCAGGTACACACACGTATGTCTGCTGCAAGACTTTGACAAGGCTCCCTGTGTGAGGAGAAAAAACAACATTGCTTTATAATGTCCCGAAGGCAAAATGAGCTATGCTGGGTCCCCAAATTGAGCCTTAATCCTTTGTACACTTCTTAGTGTGTTCATAAGTGAGTCAAACCAAAATAACATGAACCTAAACCCACATTAATAGTCATTTAACTCTACTTTGATATGGGCAGAGCCTCTTAAGGTTTAGGCTTTTAGACCAAGAAATAAACTTGGGTGACCTCAAAGCTCACGTTATTGAAATTTATATTGTTAATCAGTGGTTCATATCCTCAACGAAATTTCCAATTAAAACAGCAAAAACCACTTGATGATCTGCAGGTCTGGGCCTCCTGGGGGATTTGAATGAGGGGCCCTGGGTCAGTCAAGTGTTATATCAGATACAGCTTCACCCATGCTCTGAGCATTTTTTTTTGTTTGGAAAGTTTCCCTTTTTGTGGACATCAAATTATCAGCTTAATGACTCAGTTTGTCTGGGGGACAACTAATCAGATGTGAAATGCAGTGGA
The DNA here is from genome assembly GCF_033239565.1 of Halichoeres trimaculatus. Taxonomy (NCBI): domain Eukaryota; kingdom Metazoa; phylum Chordata; class Actinopteri; order Labriformes; family Labridae; genus Halichoeres; species Halichoeres trimaculatus. The sequence continues at coordinate 26,390,496 of NW_027437182.1, read as the reverse complement.
AGTTAACCAAACCACAGAACATGATATAAAGGGATCATCTTGTGTTTTATAGTGATGTTTTATTTGAGTATAGAATGAAGAATATATGAAATGTATTATACAAGTCATACTTAAATGTCATCCCTTAAGTTGAAATAATAAAAAAACACAAAAAACAATTTTTTAACTGTAAAAAGAACTTTTATTACATTCTTAAATCCACATATTGTATCACCATTGTGCAATAACACCTTACAGTGTTAAAACCTCTCGGGCTTTATATCCATGACATATCATAAATTATTTTTTTTATTAAAATCTATATTGATTCATTAATAATAATCTTAAAATAGCATAAACATATCATAAACAGAAGGATCATGACAAAAGAGAAACTTTTAGGGAGACATTGTTAAAAACGCTCTTTAAAAAAATAGAATTACATCTCTCCAAGACAAAAAGGACACTAAACTGATGAGAAAAAAAACAGTACACATGAGGATAAAAATTAAGAAACAAAAGATCACAACAAAACCAACACGAGATTCAGAGATTATAATCCATCTTTTAAATTTATTTAACTATACTTACTTTATCCTATTTTAATCTATGACTCAAACTCCATAAAGTTTTGAAATAATGATATTAGACAGGGGTAAAATCTTTGATACTTCTGAAATCAAACATTCACAAGAACATGAGCTGTACACAGTGATCAAGGTTTTAAGGTCTTCTATGTTGGTGCAAGGTGTCCTGCTAGCGAGACTATCTGCAGACACTGTAGGACAGAGAGCCCAGCTATCTCCCTGAGTAACTCTAGACGGAAATGTTAGTGCAGATCTTCAGCGCTGCCCCCTGGACAGCTTCAGACCAGCAGAACTATAAACAAAGCTGATTCTTTTCAAATCAGCATGTCTAACATTCGAGGACTCGACACACAAAGTATTGCACTTTGTTACAATCTCCAAACGCCATCTGGCTGTGTCAGCTTTTTGCTGGCCTGTGTAGTGGTTGGCTGTTTATTTGGTGCATTATATTTTTAGTTTAATCATCAGTTGTGCTGCGAGGTTAACTGTGCTGGAGTGCTTGTGAAATATTATCTGTAATACATGGCAACAAAGGCCGACCCAACATACTGAGAACAATGGGAAAGACATTATTGCACAATCCCATCATGCCACTGTCTGACGTACCCAAAAAAGGGTAATAACCCTTCATACTGTGTGAGATAATATAGTGTATGGCAAACAGCACTGTCCCAGCAGTGCAAACCTGGCTGACATACTATATAGACACAGACATGAAACATAAGCCATGTGATTGTCTTCAAATGAAAAAGCAATCTGCTATTTTCTTCTGTTATTTCCTCTTTCAAATAACAGCAGAAATGGTTTTTGTTTTGTTTTGAGCAGAAATCCAATGTATCCTCTTACTTTGAAGAGAAAGGTTTTATCTGGACACACCCTCTTGCCCTCATGTGTCTCCAGAGACCTCGCTTCACAAAGATCTGTATCTAAGTAGGTCATTCAGGACCTCAAAGTGTGCACTGCTTTCAAGTGACAGAAAAGCAGTCAAGAAGGAAAGGTAGTAAAGTTCAATCCAGCAGCTAAGCGTGCTTTAGTCGTCTGTCCAGTTGGAAAAGCATAGTAAAAGTGTATTTGAATGTTATCACTGGCCTTCAAATATCACCAATAACTGTTATATATATATTTTTAAGAAACTCTCCAGCATAGATGCATAAATACTAACTCAGGGGGGTAGCTGACGGCTCTGTCAACCCTTTTCTGTGCCCCGTAGTGTTTGAAGAGGGTGAGGTAGTAAGGGAGCAGGGGGAAAGGGAACAGAGGATTTAACACTCCAGTCAGAACACCAAGGCCGCCTGTGGCAGCACAGCCCGTCTGACCCTGAAGCAGTGAAAGTTGGCGCATGCAGTAAATCCCCTCTAACTGATGTGTAAGCAGCTTAAACAACACCAGCACCCACCTGTCCATTTTATATTCTTTGCCCCTCATTCAGCCACACAGGTGTTAAAGTTTCAACATTAAAATTTCTGTTAATCTCTTTTGCTTTTACTCCATAAGTAATTTGCAGTTGCTGGTTGAGATGCTGCTGGATGCTTTGAGAAATGGCACTTTTCTGCGAGGGAGCTTAGGCGCACAAGAGAGCAGACGCTGTAACCCGACAGGGGTCAGCATGCCTACAAGCTCCTTGTTCATGCAACTGTGTTATAATGAGAAGGTGTATTGAGCTTTTTTGAGTGTATTCAAAAACATTTCATAGATGGCAGCAAGAGTGCAAACCCGTAAAATATTGTGCTAAGAGTTCATTATGGATTCTTTTGGGGATATAAGTGCTAAGTTTCAGTGAGTTTCCACTCCTTAAAAATGATCTCCCCTTCCCATCCCAGAACCCAAAGTATGGGCAGGCAGTGTCTGTTAAAGAGACCTGAGCACAAGCAAAGTGTCCCTCTTTCTTTCTAACTCAAAAAGAATTCCCCTCTGTTCTCATCTGAAATAATATACCAATGTTTTTATGCTGTATGTATTGTAGGAGAGTAACTTCTGAGATTGCTCTGAGATTCTCCTGCTCTCACTCTAAGTGGCATGTTAAGGAAGAGGGAATAAGGACTGAGGTCACTGATTGCATTAAAAAAAAGAGCCCACCTACATCTGTGTGCGAGGGTGTGCCAGTAAAAAATAGACAAAGATCAGGATAAGTGCTAAGTTTTCTGCACTGTGTGCGAGATTTTGTAGGTGCATGGTGGCAGACACTCAGGAGTGTTTCCCACATGATTCACATAGTTTGAAAAAACCTGTCTGTTTGAGAGTTTGATCATGGTCCCTTTACACAGTTTGTTCATTTGTTACAAAACTGCAAAATATGGGCGCTACCAAAGAGATTGAAAGAAACAAGAATATATAACTAGACTGACAACTGAAACAGGCATCATTACTGCAAATCTCCACAAAGTGGCTGAGGGTTGAAGTATGTACATTCTATAACAAGCCTAGGGCTGTGCTGAGCGGTTAAAGGAAAAAGGGTTACATTCAACAATAGCTTACAGGAACTGTGAGAACCGTGTCAAATTTATAAAAGAAAGGAATCCAAGTTAGGAGGGGTTAAAGTCTCCTTGTAGAAAAATATTTTTGTTTTGCAAATACAAATTATGCACGCTACTATCAAGAAATTTCTGTTATAAAGAGGTAACATGCTCTGAGTAGCCAGCAGCAGTTCCTGTGTTGTTACGATGAAGCTGAACGAACTAGCTTGCAGGGCAGGAGGTGAGAGGAGTGTGTCCTAAAGTGTAGCGTGCAGGATTGTCACTGAGCTGCTGGTTGGTTTTGTCTCAGCTGGTTACCACATTTACGCCTCCCCCTCCCTACACCTCAGTGTCACAATTCAAATCACACTATTTAGCTAAACAGTGCTAGCCCTCTGTGGAGTCTGGAAAGGTGATTTCACTGCCAAAAACTTCTCTATAAAGAGGAGGAAAGGTGTATGCCGTCTCAGGGTGAACCAGGCGGAAAAACTCCAGTTTGTCAATGTGAAGGTTGCAGATGGACTTCATTACGGGGAGCTTGGACACCATCTAGAGGAGGAGGACAGAGGAGCAAGAAGTGTTTAAAGGACAGGAATGAATATAATATAATAAATAATAAAAGGTGTATTAGGTATTGTATCATTTTAGACGTCATCAATAGAGAGTGGTTTCCTTTTACCTTAGCAAGCTTCTCTTCAGGTGCTCCTTCTTTCTGTAGACAGCGCTGCAGAGCCACGTAGACTTTCTCCTGCAGCTTTTGGATCTTCTGCACGTCTGTCAGCCAGGGTCGGTCTGAGAAATTGAAGGGACAGAATGTTTTCATTTGTGTTGTAAGTGTTGTCAGTTTGAAACTCTATTGGTGAGTTATTGGTGTACTAACATGAGAAGACTACAACTGAGCAGAGCATTAGATCTGTTGTTATTTTACATTGGCATTTTAAATTCTCTTCTCCTTTTTGATTATTTCAGTGTTTTGTAACTCTTTAAATTATTTTGATTTTCTTCAAAGCAGTCTCTGGCTACATAACATATAAAAATAGTTTGTTGGGTTATTAAACTGGGCGGGACTGTTTTCACAACTGGTTCTTGTTGGAAATTTATAACCCTTCATTATGCTATTTAAAAAGGCTGCCAATTAACACTGCTTTTGTGGTGTCAAACTTGTAATAACTCCGGGTTAACTTATTTCATGCTCTATGGCAATCAGCTGTATACGTGTATTATGTTTGGCTTTGTGACAATGCTTGGATTGCACTATATCATGCAAGAGCACAGAAATGATCCACTCAGGAGTTTGCCACCAGCACCAAGGCATCATGAGAGTTCTGTAACTATTCTGCCAACATGGGTGCAGCATTGTTAATATGGGTGTGTTATTAATTTGTTAAAGGCAATATGCGAATCTAAGGTGCATTACATTTGTGACGGTAGCAGCTGAATGGTTAGACTACTTTTTAATTCTGTTTCATTTAGTATTCAGTGTAGATGGATTCACAAACGAAGGGCTGCTACATTTTGAATAGAGCAGTACAAGAAAACAGGTTGCAGGAACGATTATTTCACCTGGTGAGAGAAGCACAGCAGCACTGAAGAGAGCCATCTCCTCCTCTGACATCTGAATACGGCTCAGGCTTTTAGCTAGATCAAAAACTGCATTCACAAGGTCGTCACAGCCTGAGGGAGGAAGAAAAATAAAAATAAATGGATGACTGTGATGACCTCAATTCAGATAAATGAAAAAAGGAGCTAAAAATCCCCCGCTCTTCCTCTATTGAGTGGAAGTTTCCCTTGAAAGAGAGAAAGTAAACACATTGACTCACCAAGAGCTTTGAACAGCTGAGCGATGGCAAACTTCCCATCAAAGAGCAAAGTGTTGTTGATGGGGTTATAGGCCCGACACATCCTGATCAGAAGAACATCCATGCAACCTAGAGACACACAACAATAAACATCACTTTTAGAAAATAAAAACAAATATACAGAAACATCAAAAATGACTCTACTGTGGTCATGGCAGCTAATACAGTTGCAGAGAAATTGTTTGAACATGTATCTTGGTTTTTCATTGAGAGGACTTGTATCCTAACAGGTGATGATGTGTTGTTGTGGTTTTGATGGTGTTACAGTAACATTGATGACACTTGCAGAAAGGCGTTCCCATTTTGTGTTGACAACCTCTTCTTAGCCTCCGACCACAAACCTGTAATCTTTCCCCACTGTTCAGTGTTTGGCATATTTGAGGGATTATGTGTGGGTGTGGACATTCTTCATTCTCTATTCACATTTAATTAGTCCAAACGAATGCACTGTGTCAAACCTTTGTGTGCATCCCCTTTTCTGCTTGATCTCAGAGAGGAATACACTGCTCAAAGCCATAAATCTACTTTTTCACTGATGTTCTGTTCTGGTTGTCACAGACAAACCATACATCCCAAATATATTGGTAAACAGATCACACTTAGGCCTCGTTTATCCATAACTTGTGACACTTCAAAGCATGTTGACCACTTAAAGTAGCCCAGAGGGGACAGTGTGGTAAAGCCAGGCCAGCCTTTCTACAGAAACAGAACAACTGTGTGATTTTTCAGGTCACCTTACATGCATGTGATTTTTCTGTGAAGTCAGCATTTGGGGGTAATCTACAGCTCATATGATAACAGTTATCTGTGTTACACTTAAAAGTTTGCTCAGTCATAAACATCTCAGCAGTTGTCTTGCTGGAGGCACATCTGTTGTAAGAAAAACAAAACAACAACAGCTCCTGGCCTTTATGTGGTAAAAACATAGTGCAAACAGCTGATTTAGGACTGCAGGGTGTGTGTGTGTGTGTGTGTGTGTGTGTGTGTGTGTGTGTGTGTGTGTGTGTGTGTGTGTGTGTGTGTGTGTGTGTGTGTGTGTGTGTGTTGTGGTGTCTTGCACTGACCTGCTTTGAGGAGGATAATCTGATCGTTTTGACAGAGATCCATGAAGCCAGAGATGCGCTTGGCAAACTCTACCACATACTGGATGGCGTTGGTGATGTGAATGGCACATTGTTGCCACATCACCTCAGCTGACTGTGAGAGAAAAACAACAGACAGGGAGGCTTTTATGAGAACACTAGTCAAGCATCATACACTGAGGCCTGTCTCCTTTTTGCCTGTAACAGCTACAACAATGCAGTTTGAGTGGCTGAATATCAGCACTCCAGGTGGAAAGCTTGTTCTCAACAGATTTCCTGATCCATAATGATCCATATTTTTTAAAAAGTGTCAGTTTAACTTCAAGTTGTTTGTTTTTCAGAGGCATTGACTCTCTTGCCTCAATTAAATCAAAACTCAAAGCCCATCTGTTTCAAGTTGCTTTTTCCTATACCCCTGATTCATTTCAACTTGATGTCAACTTTGTTTGTCTGTTTGGTTTTATTTGTTGCTATTGTGATTGTATTTTTTTAAATGTGCTCTTAATTAACTGTAAAGTGACCCTGAATGCCAAGAGGTGTTTTTAAATAAAATGTATTATTATTATTATTATTATTACTACTATCATTAAGTGTACCTTGGTCTGGTGTAAGCGTGTCTCCTCTGGGCTATACAAGGTCCAGGCCATTCTCTTCAGCTCCTCTGTGCTGTACTGGCTCGTCTCGATATGGGACTTTACCACATTCTGGGTTATACGCTCTGTAGAAAGGGAAAGATTCATTGATTTTTCTTCTTTGTTACAGTTTTCACTCTGGCTCATGAGGATTTTGGGAAAGACTTGAGATCTAAGGAATTGATACGGACCTATCTCAAGCAGGGAGCAGCCTTCAGGCAGTGGGTTGAGGATAGCGTGAGAGAAGAGTCCAGAGTCATGCAACAGCTGATACTCGTGCTTGATGCTGTTGGTTCCGTCTACAAAGTCCAAGTTGGTCTGTTCTGGTGAACTCTGAGAGGATGAGCCACTTCCTGCACTGCCACCCAGCATGTCCAGGCTGCAGTAGTCTCCTCCAGCATCTTCTGGGGTCAGCGGCAGGTCGAAAAGAAGCCCCTCTGGCAGTGTGGTGATGTCATCCAGGTCACTGAGCGCTGTGCTGGAGCCTCTTCTGTAGGCACGGCTGAGGACAACCAAGTCACTGGGCTCCTCCTGGGCAACAACTCCTGCACACTCCTGGGACTGCTGGTGCTTCTGGACTTCTGCGTACAGGCTGTCGCGCTGCTTTTTGGACATTCTGCCAAACTTGACCGCTACAACAGGAGAATGAAGACAAAAATTAAACATTCAAGAAGGTAAGGTCCAGGCCAAACAAGGATTAAATGACTCATTCAGTGTGATAAGAAAAAAAGGGAGACCAAAACTTGAAACTTGAGTTAATTAAATATAGATCAAACGGTTAGACTCACCATCACGGCTCATGCCCAAAGCGAGACACTTCTGTAGCCTACAGTGCTGACAACGGTTACGGTTGGTCCGGTCGATGAGACAGTTCCTCTGTCGTGAGCAGGAGTACATTGCATTATTCTGCTGGCTGCGGCGAAAGAAACCCTGTAGGGTAAGAGACAAACATACAGTTTGAATTAGAGAAAAATAAAAAATCCTCTACATGTTTAAAGGTAAAAAAAAAATAAGGTGAATGAAAAACACTTTGGAACTCTGTGACATCAAATGATTCAAACAGAAATTGGTGAGGGAAATGGGAGTTAGCTCACCTTGCACCCTTCACAGGTGATGACACCATAATGAATCCCTGATGATTTGTCCCCACAGATTTTACAGGGAATCACTTCTATTTGAGCTGGAACGAGAAATAAGAAGGAAAGATGAGAGACATAGAAAAAAATAATTGCACACAGTCAGACATCATTTATCTTCTGACATTTAGGTAAATCATTTCAAAGCTTCAACCATTTCAACTATTACACAATCTCTATCTACATACGCATAAAAACAGCCCTGAGCTATGTGACATGCAAACATACATCTGGCAACAATCCAGTAGGATTGCAAATACAGGGTTTTTTTGCACAACTTCTAGGAACAGCTGACATTTGCTTTTGAGGCCTTCTCTGCAAATATTGTGGATAACACGCCTTTGCCAGATCAAATTAAGTAGGCTGTCTGTAACAGATCAAAACAGTCACGGCTGTGCTTGCTTTGTTTTCCAGTTACTTGGATCACCTGATATACACTAAAAAGCAACTAACACCACGACAGTCAAATCTGTCATCTGCTCATACTGAGGTTTCATCGTGGCTTCCCATGATGAAGGCATGTTAATTCTCTAGGAGTTAGAGGACACAACAAAGTGTCACAAAAAGTGGGTCATGTGATTGACAGAACAAACTGTAAATACGTTGTACACCTTGTTTTCATAGTGGAAGCGTGAGCCTTCTTACCTAGGAACAGCCTGTTCTTTTCATTATGTTGTTTATCTAAGTAGCTGGGCCTCCTCAAGCCCAGAATAGCACGTCAATTGCATTAGCTGAGGCCCAGGGTTATAAAGTTTCACTTCTCTCACTCTCCCTCTGACTCTCCTTCTCCAGGATGAACTCAGTGTCAGCAGGCATTCAAAGTAATACTGTTTTGCTTGTTTTCCATGAAATAGCTGCTGGTTCCTGCGCTGACTGTGTGGAAGATTTGATTTGGTTAGAGCTGCAGGGTGCGCCAAACATTCCCTTAACCACTTTTGTTGGGTCAGACGGGGTATTATTAGATAACCTGCACACCAAAGCAACGGCTTTAACTGGCCATCGCTGCTCTTCAGAAAATTGCTTTTTTCTGAAGTACTTACAACCAACCGTTCATATGAGTCACTCAGAGTGGGGACTGACATGCGTCACACAATGAGGCAAAGCAAAGTGGGCAGCGACTGACATTTCCCCTGAAGTACTTCATCTCCTTCCTCCTACAGAGACAGTCTGTGCAGACCAGGTAACATGTTTGGGTGTTCTGGTTTGGTAGGATTCCTGCTTGCCGACACAACTGAGCAATATAAAGAAATAAATAAAAGGCAATGGAAAAAAAGATCCCTTTCTCCGTTGCTCCCTTTATCGCTCCCCCTCCAGAGCCTCCACCCCGCCCATCAGCCTGTTATATAACCACCGTCTGGCCACATTCCATGAACAACACTCATTCAAAGGTGGTTGTCAAGGCAACAGTGTGACGATCCTCCCTAACCTCTTCGTGCTCCCATTGGCTGCCGAATGGGCGGTATCATCTGTGACTTGCTGCCTCACCTGCCAGTCAGCTGAGCAGCACAGTCAGGCCCAGAGAGCAGGAGCTGCTCCACTGACACAGTTTCCCATTCAGCAAAGGGGAGGTACTTGAGGTGGCAGTCACACAAGGAACACAACCTGATTCTTTGCCTCCTCTCTTTTTTTAAGGTGGAACCAAACTTGGCTTTAGCAAAGGGAAGGAGGAGGCTTTACTTTCTGTGTTGGGAGGAAAACAATGTAGGGTTTGATTACAGTAAGATGGATGACCAGTTGAAACTGGCAGGGCCAAACGGCTCCACTGGAGATTTTACAACTTGTGCAACATCTGGAAATACTTCCAGAAACATCCAGAGCTGTAAAGTGCAGCAAAGAAACAGACATGGCTAATAGTAGCCTAGTGCTCAACTTGTTGTAGCATGTCAAGTATTTGAGTGAAATTTCAGCTGCATATGTGCTCAACCATGACTCTATTTTTACTCTGCCGCAGCGTGTACTGCCCAGAGATTCCTCTGGCTCTTCTTATCTATTACGAAATAAATGTCGCACAATATTTGTTTTGCACAGAAGTGTGTGCTCCTGTGTTCAAGTGAGTACAATCAGAGTGGACTCAGGTAGCAAAAAAAAGTCTGCTCCAGGGACATTTTTTTTTTTTGCATGTTGTTTTACAGAGTAGCCCATACTGACATCACCCTAAATCCCATAAAGGGGCATCTCAGTGAGTCTTTTCTCTCAGAAAAAATGTCCAACTATGTTATGTAACTAAGCTAGACTAGGGGATAGTGACTTTAAATCAGTACTATACCAGAAACTTCTAATTAACATCCAAAAAGATGGAAATCAAGCTTTGTTGTGCAGTGCCAGTGTTGAAATATAAATATTATTAAATATATCAGTGCCATATTATGACCTTATTTTTTAAGATGCATTTTATGTACGGTTGTATATATAAGACTTTTACAGCTTTAGGTCTTCTTTGTGTCACTCAGTCAGTGTGTCAGTCAGTCCCTGACAGTCAGCACTTTTCTCGGAGCTGCTGTAAACCTCCAGTAAGGGGACTTTGCCCTCTCCTCCCAGCTAATCAAACACAGTCCAAGGTCCTATTTGCCCTGCACTTTACTCTTACCCGACATACTGTATGCTTAACCTACATTTTAAGGGGCTTCTGTCTTATAGTGAAAGGCATGGCACAGTCAGGGTTGACCATTAATGTAATAAATAGTTGGATACGTCTCGTCACACATCCTTCCTTCTATTACAGCACTTAAACTCCTTCATACATACTCTCAACACTGATTCTTGTTTTTTTTATCACTCTCCTGATCAAGAAAACAGAGATAATATTACATGGCCTGACACCTCCTACTCTTTCAGAATGCAATGCAAGTATTGGCAATTACTCAGCAGATGCAATCAGCTGAAGTGTTTGCTGGAGCTTGTTGAGTAGTTGAGTACTTTTTGTGTACGCTGAGAAATGTTTCACTAACTAAAAAGATGAACATGAATACTAACTGCCTTTAAGTGGAAATGCACAATATTGTGTTGTGTGTTAAGCAGAAAAAAAGGAAGAAACTGGAAATTCACTCGTTTATATTCCTCAGCTGGTACATATTTTAGATACTTGATGTCTCTCTACTGCTTACATGATACCTCTTCTTCACTCTGTGGTATCACCAGCATCATATAATACATGATGATACAACTATGTCCTGACCGTGTTGTGGATAAAAATGTAAAAATTTCTATTTACGCACCGAATAGAACCAGTTTCTATTGCTTTGTCTGTGAGAGACATTTGCACTAAGAACAACAGCCCCACCACACAGCTTCCATGAAAGCAGGATTCACACCCGGTGCCTCTGTAATCTCTCACCATTGATTAGAGGAGATGGAGTGCATTTACTTGATCATGCAGTGTTTGCAGCACCCATCTGCAAGAATCTAAGCGGGCCTCTGCAGCACAAGCAAATCCAGACTTAGGAATTCAGCTCACAGCAAAACAGTCATTTTAAATGCTCCTCCCCCAGAAGAAACAAATTTTGGAGTGTTCCACAGCAACCACAGTCACCTCAAATTAAAACCTCTTTCAGCTCAGTATCTAGTTGTGCACACGGGCCTATCAGAAATTACTTAACCTAAGAATACTTCAAAACCCTTAAGAGAGACGTGATTTTTATGTTGTGGACATTATTGTGCTGCCGCATGAAATGCGTTGCTTGTGCTTGAAAGACACAAAAGGACACAGATCCACGCTGACATTTTGGCATTCATCTTTTGTCATGACACGAAGGCAAGGGGTAGAGTTGACGCTCTAGATAAGGGGAATGAAATCTTAGCATTCAGTTGTCAGAGAGAAAGGGCACCTTGACACATACTGTAGCTCACTGTGAACTTCCCCAAGGCTGCAAACTCGTCAGATAGAGTCTGAGCAAAGCATTGGCCTTGGGAAGCAAAGACAGCGTGCCTTTTTCTCTTTGCTGCTGCTGCACCTTTGATCTCGTACTAAGTGAGCTGCAGCAGCCTTATGAGGCCTCAGCTCTGCACAATACTGGTGCACTGGAGAATAAAATCTTATTGTGTTCAAGGTTTGTTTATTGTATCATGTTGCATATAACCTGTCTAACCTGTTTATGAAACAGGTGACAAGAATAAGTCATTAGAAAAAGTGCAACAGGTTCACAACTTGTACATTACAAGTCTAAGGTATTAGGATGACACAAAGGCTGGCTGTCAGCTAAAATCTGAACATGACATTATAAATTATATGCATGTCACTGTTTTCTTTTCATAAGAAAATCAGGAAGATAAGCCAGGCTTATCTGACATGACACTCACTCTGGTTGATGTAAGTAACCTTAGCTGGCAGAGGAAACTGAGCTTAACTGAACCCTGCTGTGCTTCATGGTTACGTGTGAGCTTGCTGTGCCCATATCCTGCTTGTCACAGCGGTGTATAGCTTTGAAAACAAAACCGTACAACACATTTTTTTTACTGATTTGTAAAAATGAAGCAAAACTTATACCAGGAATAAAGGATTGGTGCCTTTCATAACTGTTTAACAGAAAACTTGAGGTTCTTTTTGGTAATAAAACTGAAAAAATAAAAAGTTAATCTGGTGATCTGTGGTAATAAAATGCACCTGCCACATGCTTTCAAATCATAAGCTTCAATGCAGATCATATCTACAGTGTTTCAGAGAAGAGCATTCTGCCCCACCAACTGATTTAACTTATCAACAATGTCTCATCAGTAATGACGACAAACCATGCCCTCCCACCCCCAGGCAGGCGCGCACACGCGCGTACACACACGCACACAACTGCTGTAATCCTCAATGACAGAACTAGGTCAATGGAGCACCTCTCTCTCTCTCCGCCATTATGCTGACGGTGAAAACAGCAACACAATAACTGCCCATGAACTATCCGTCAAAGTAAAACACACACACACACACACACACACACACACACACACACACACACACACACACACACACACACACACACACACACACACACACACTTTAACATTAATGACCTAGTGCTTACAGTCACATTAAAACATCATGCGCAACAACGAACAATTCAGCATACGTCATCCTCAAAGGTAGTCAGATCACAAAAAGTGATACTAAAGCCTGCATGCCTTCAATGTGCAGAAAATGAGTTAATTCAACATAAACAATCGCTGCCAGTGGACGTTGGTGCAGGTTGACAGGCTCTGAATCACTCCGCTCACTCCCTCTCCCTCCCCCCTCTCTTCGCTCTTACATAACCAGAGTCGCTCAGCAGTGGAATAAAGTAACACGGCCCTAATGCATTCCTCTCCCCACCGGCAAAAATAAAGAAATGTACTTAATCCCCACAGTTAGTAGACCTATAGAAATACTGGACACACTTTAGCACGTTACTTTACTTTTAAACTGTTTGTGTAAAGGTATAAATAAAGCAGTTTCTTTAAAAATAGCTTTAATACACATGTACAACTCGTGGAGGATGTAAAAACTTTTAAGGGTAACACATTAGACACTACCTGTAAATACAAATTATCACAAAAAAGGTTTGTGTTTCCAAGTCAATGTGGCGTTTATTCACGCGCGCGACTGCAGCCTACGCACTTTGGACTCAGCCTGAAAGCAGTGCTTTCATGAAGCTGTACGCAACTCTAAAGTTATTTACGAACCAAAGTCGAGCGCAAATTCAGACTAATGAAACAATTTCATAAAGAAACTTACCTCTCATGTCGGCGGTGGAGTCTTCTCAACTCTAAGTCATTCAACTCCAGGTGGAAAAAGAGCGAAGAAACACTGAAAGCGACGCGCACGTATTCGCTCCCAACCGGAGCAGCTGAAAACTGTCACAACAGCGAATCCTCATACGGATTTCTGCCTTTTCTTCGCGCGCGCAGACCTCAAACTTAAATAAAAGCAACGCTGGGTTTCAACCAGCTTCTTTCTGTCGGCTCTGCGCAGTCTCAGAGGTGCTGCGGTGACAACACTCTTTAAAATAATAAAGCAGCAGCTCCTTGTCCTCAAGCTCTTTCCTTCTCTGCGGCTAGCTGTAACCTAGTTTCGGCGCGTGGACTACACATGATCCTCACCCCGCGGTCCGCCCGCCTCGTGTCCCGTGAGCTGTCGCGCGCGCCACCCTCCGCGCGCTTTAAGGAGGACTCGCGTGCGTGGGAAAGTGTGGCAGTGTGTCAGTTTAGACTGACAGTCAAACGGCGTGGGAACTGTTTAATAACATGAGCAGAGTTTTATGTAATTGTAGTTCTGCTGACTTTAGTAATGAGCGGCTCAGTTTGTTTTCCCCTACTGCTCCTCCATGAACAAGAGTAGACAAAGGAAGATTTAGTTCATTGAAAAAATCCAAAGATTACAAATGAAAGGCCCTTAGGCATGCTATAATGTAAATATAAATGAAGCTTTCAAAACTTTTGCTGTCTTTGTAGAATTCCACATTGTACACACATTATGACCTGAAGAAGAAACAGACAACTCATTACCTAAGCTTAAACCTTACCTATTAACTATAAATGCAAATCAGAGGTAAAACAACACGAGTACTTATATTTATTTAAAAAGGGGATATCCACACCTCTTTTTATGTGTTTTATTCAACTTTTTTGGCCTCTTAAATGTAAAGTGGCTATTCAGAAAGAAGAAAGATTCTGACAACCAATCTGCTGAGTAACATAAATCATAGCATGGTAGTTACATAAGTAATGGTAAGAGTGACTATGTTGTATAATGTATGGCCAAAATTACCCCGTTCTAGTAAAAACTATTATAATATAATATAATATAATATAATATAATATAATATAATATAATATATACAGAAGTGGCCAAAATTGGTACACCTGACAGGTCTCAAAGTATTGTCTTTTTTTTTTTTTCTTTTTTTTTTTTCCTTTTGCCTCCATAGCATGTTCATGAAACATGCAAATGATTGCTCTAAGCTCAACAAATGTAACATGTAGTCAGTCCTTCTGGGATTTTTCTTTTTATCAACTTCTGATTTTAATATCTGTTATGTCTACCTTTTGCAGCAGTTACAACTGCACATGTCTCTAGCATAGTAATACTACATTTCCTGAAAACTGCAACACTGCAACTCGAGCCAAAGTCTTTCCTTGGAATGTACAATATATCTGTTCAGTTTATTTTTCTAGCTTGACCAAGTTTGCTGGATGGGTTTGAGAGTCGGACTCCCTTGGCAGGACTCTACAGTATATCACTAAATATTCTAACTTTTATCTTTTCAGAAGAATGAAATGTCAACACAGATTATTCTATCATGTTTGTTTACCACTCTCTGATACCTTATTATGTAAGTTACACCAGGAACTTTTTGGAGCTTCTAAACCAAATAAAGGTTGGATCCTCCATTAACTGCAATGTTCCGAAAAGACTGTAAATTTGGTACAACATAGTGGTTAAATGGGTAAATTAACACATACATTAACAAATGATTATTTGCTATCTAAATATAATTCATAACAATCTATCTATTGTACCATAGTGCATTCCTATTGCTCTGAATTGTTGGCCCGTGTCATTGTTAATCTTTGTAAGACAAAAGAGGCAGGCACACCCTCTGTCACAGAAACCAAAATATTAATGACAGTGCAGATGAGAATAATTGATTTGCAAGCGTGGTTAAGATGACAAATGTATCACGTAACTTAAGCACAGTTATGAAATGAGGAGAAGCGAGAGATTATGGAAAGTAGGTTAGTAGAGCAACACAGAGCATTCACACCCCTCCCTCCCTTGTCTTTCTGGTGTGCATGCGTGGTGAGACTCCTCCTGTCTTTCTGTCATTTTCCACTTCCAGCGTGTTTGTCTCAAAACATATCCAAACCAAAGCCTGTGCTTTTACACAACTTTTACAGTGGCTTCATTTCTGTAAAAACTTCTTTTTATCATTGAAAAACAACTCATTTTCTTTAAAAAGTCTTTAACCTATACTTCCCCAAAGATCTTTCCCAACAAACAGGCACAAAATTGTATGACTTGAAAAATGTGAAACATTATTTAAATGCTTTCCTTTAAATCTATAAAAATATTGCTGGGAAAAGTGCAACAAGTGTTTTCCTTTATTTTAGTCTTTGTCTGTAAACTTCCATTTCCTTCCATTTATGTGCTTTTTTGTCAGTCTGATGGTTTCCTTCCTGATCCTCATCTGCCATGTTTCTCTGGTTATATTATTTCCCTCAGTCTGTCCCTCTGTCGCCACGAAGCAGCCACACATCCATCCGGTGTTTGCTTGCAACGTCACTGACCTCCTGACCCCGAATCTTATGTAACCATGGCAATACCCAAATTAGAACATGGAGCATGGAAAGAGGGCGGGACTTGGGCTTCACATTGAGGCACGTAGCATCGAACCAGCTTTCCAGATTAAGGCAGATGGAATGAGCGCGCCTGTTGCTCTGTGAGTGTGTGCCTGTGTGTCTATGTGTGTCTATGTGTGCACTATGTGTGTGTGTCTGTGTCTGTGTATTAGGCCAGAGATAGAAACCAATATTAAAACAAACACCTACTCCTTTAAAACAGAGGCGATCATACTTATTTGAGTGTTATTTGCATATTCAATCCAAGGTCTATGATTGCAGAGACAATTTAATATCTCAATCTAGCCTCTTCCCCATGGTGCATAAAGCCCAGTGTACTGAGAGGATTATTTTGGGATCCAGGCTCTGCCTTCCATAATCCTCCATCCTCTCCTCTCCCTCATCCCACTAAATCCCCTCCCTTCTCCCCTTTCAAACTCCAACTAATCTCTCGCACTCGGACTCTTTGCTTGGCTGTAATCTGGTTTGTACCTATCTTTTACCTACACCAGGTTCACATCAATAGGTCAGTGTGCCAAACTACAAGGGGCTTCTTTCTTTTTCTTCCTTTGCACTTGGTCACAATCATTTGCTACTCATTCACAGCTACTGTACTGTTTGTACTGTACTGTTTGAATGTTGTTAGACTTAAATGAGAAAGGGCACAATAAAGGCTTTTTATTCCTTACTTTTAAAACAATTTACTGGCATATGAACAGACTACAATATTTATTTGGGTGGACTGTGACTTTTAATCAAAGCACATCGTTGTAATTTGCCTACATTTAATGCAATTGTCCGTCAAAACAGTAGTATTTAAGTTAAAGTGAAGTTCTTGACTTGCCAAGTAAAGTAAAAGTGTTTCTTCAACACACTTGTTTTGCAGTTTTCAGTTTGTGTGATTGAAAAACAAACTAAACAATTTAGTAAAAGGGCTTTGATTAGAGATTTTTCTTTTGTAACAAGAACAGTCAGGTTCATGTTCGGTGCTTTTTTTAGAGAATGTGCACAACCTCAATTACTGCCGATACTGTTTGTGTTGCAAGCTAAGAGATCTACAATTACAGGATTTGTAAACTGAGTTAATGTCTAATTCAGTTAGCTACTGGTCACTTAAGGGCTTGACCTTGTCTGCTACTGTCATTCATTCATTCACTTGACAAAAGCCTTCTAACAAGTTTCCTCTCATAGTCTTGTTACGTGAGTGCTAATAACAGCATGCTAGCATGATTTAAACTCACTGGGTGAATGTGGAATATATAGACTGGACTTGACTCAGTTTATTGTAATCCCTCAGTATGAAGACAGAAATATCTCTGCACAATATTAGCACTAAGAAAAATGAAATGAAAAAAATATGAGATGTGGTCTCAGACTGCAAAGCTACGATTAATTGGGAAGTTAGCTCTAATTTGAGGTTCAAATGGCTGATTACCAGTTTGTTTACTTCTGACTGGATCTATAACCACGAGCAGGAAACCCAGCCCATTTAAAATACATACTTGTAACTGGACTGACCTGAATCAGATGAAGGTTTTGTTTGAAGGGAGGTGTGGTTTATCTGGTAGAGCAAATGAAACATTAACTTGCGGATATGCCCGACATCTTTGGGATTCAACAGTGCCTTCAGAGCCCCTAAAAGATATGGTTTTCATTTTTTGTTGGTAAAAATATCTTCATGTTAGAGGTTTAAATCAACCTGTGCATACAAGAAAATCAACACGTGTGAACAAGTCAACTTTCTTGTAGCAACAGTCTTACCACCTTTTTGTTTGTCATTTCAGGCCTTTTAAAGTCATTTTTTTAATCTTTCAGTTGTTATTTTGCTTTTTTTAGTTATGGATTTCTTCCTTGTGTTGGTCTTTAAGCCTTGGCTCTTTACCCCAGCAGACAGGGCACTGTGCCACCCTTCCCCCCTCATTTACCACACCCCTGTAAGTGTTAGCCGTGGACACAGTGGCATATGCAGACATGTACAGACATGTTGGGAAGCTGTCAGAGTGCAGTTTCTCTTTCCAGTGAACATATTTCATCATTCATCCACTGGAGTGCAGGCATGACTGATGATATCAGTTAAATAACATGTGTTGTATCCATAGAAATGAGGACAAGATTAGCACTTAATTAGCTATGAAGAGAAGGGTGGGGAAAAATAACAGCAGATGGCAGGAATGAGATATGAGGTGATGAACTGACAGGCCTTACAGAAGGAGGACACACAAATGCCTTTGGATCTTTGCAGATGACTGCTCAGTCAAAGATGACCAGGGAATGAAGGGATTTACACATATTCATATTTAAGGTGACATGGTGGTTGAACAAAGATAGAGATGATTGTACCGAGTGTTTTCAGGTGGATCATTTGATTGTTCGATTGAGCTGCGGTTTTACTTCTGTATCACACTGAATTCACAAAGCCAGGATCAGTAATATTATTCAGAGAAGATAAATCCATCTGTTCCCAGTGGGTTCTCTTGTCCACATCCATTCTTATTCAATCTTTCTCTAAGACTCACTTTTTATCTTGCAGACATAATCTTTGCTATAATCTCCCCTAGTATTATCTTTCTGGCTGTCTAAATTGATGTTTATTCTTTTATCCTTTTATCAAACCCACGGTCCCAGCTCTGTAAATGCCTGTGGTCGCATCTTCCTGTCATGGCTGTTAGATGCTGTATTATCTTGATGGAGGCAGAGCGCTATCGACAGATAAACAAGACAAACAGTGCAGCGGAAGCCTGCACTGACAGATCCACCATGGTAAATGTCAACTTTGATTGGATTCCAATCGTTTAATTATTGCCCGTCAAGACCGAACAAACAGCGTGACTTCCAGTCACAGGATGTGAAGCTAACAGGCACCTGAGGGCCATTCAGGCATCTCTGGTATCACCAGCTGCTGGGGGAGGATGGATACCCAGTTAAAAGTGAACTAAGGGCACTCCAGTTTGATTCTTGATTCTTTGTTTAGCTCATTATCTCATGCAGCCCATGTGACTTCAAGTTCACCTTGTTACAACAAGATGGAGAGTGTTGAGGGAAGCAGCAGAATACTCAAGTTGCAGCATGAGTGCAGATTTGGTGTAATGACTTTTCTGTGTGGGTCTCTAGAAGTCTGAAATACCTGAAAGGGAAAAACTCTAGCAACATTTTACCACAAGGTTTTGTTGATAAGCAATTTGATTTGGTGGACATGTAAACATCTCAACATCTGGGGATGGGTAGACATTAGTTTTTGTTCAAAACTCATTGTCCCAAATGGGTGACTTGTGCTGATCCCCTGACTTGTACATGGGAATAATATTTTTCATTTTATTGAACTGACTTACACAACTGAATCATCCTTTATAAAAATCTTTTCCTTAAATAGGATTTTAAATTACCCTTTTAAAAGCTTTTACTTACTTTTAAGTATCATTACCAACCCTATATGTGTAACTGCCAGAGAAAATAACATAGACCTCAGTGATATTTTGTGAATATTTCTACTATGTTAAACATTGGAGCTGCTAAGATGCTTTGAGTTCATCTCTCAGAATGACTTTCTTATGTGGATCCTGCAAGTGAAAGTAAAAATGTATTGATAAATTATTATTGTTAGTAAATAATGTGATCTATGTATCATTTGTGGTGAAACACCAATTTTGGCTGCCATCTTTTATTTTCTGACTTTGTAAAACTGTTGATTTTTTTTTTCAGAACTTATTCTGTCCTTGTTTAGGTCAGTTGTCTCAGTTTGGCCAGTCCAGTTAAAAAGAGTCAAGATTCATCAGTATCTTAATCATTATACCAATCTGACCACCTTCTTTAAAACCGCAGCCCAGTCAGATGCTAATCTCCTGAAAAGTTCCTAACCCAACTTTGATGAAAGCAATTCATTTATTATCCAACAGAAAACCAATAACAGTCACCCAGTTATCTCCGCAACTCATCATATGTTCTCTACTTCTATCCCACCATTCATTGCTTTGATACAGCTTGTTTACCAAGGTCAGCCCAGGTTCTGTAGCAGGGATGAGAAAAAGAAGACATTATACTGGATGGAGATCAGCAGAGGCTATACATGAATGAAAGAACTATGATCAGACATACATCCAGCTGGAACATGGTGTCTCAGTGTATGTACTGAGAGTGAGAGTGAAAACCACAGTGTGAAATGAATGATGAGTTCAGATAATGATAAAAGGATGAGAGCGGGTACAAATGAGGCATTCTGACGGACAAAATGCTTCTACAAAAATAAAATGAATGAGACTTTTGCACATTTAAGGAGGAAATAAAATCTCCAGAGTGAAAAGCCTGATCATGAAAGAAAGAGAACAGAAAAAAAGTCAGTGTCCCAAACAATCTGAAGATGATACTGAAAGGAGATCTGCCATTTCCAACACTTGCTTCCATGACAACAACCACTGACAGGGCCCCCGACCCCATGGCTTGTCTGTAATGAATCATCTGCCCTGGAGCTGAGGCAACACCCACAAATGTCCACACACACACACACACACACACACACACACACACACACACACACACACACACACGCATGCACGCACGCACGCACGCACGCACGCACGCACGCACGCACGCACACACACACACACACACACACACACACACACACACACACACACACACACACACACACACACACACACGGCATCGCCCTCCCGGATAAGTTTTCAGAGAACGCCTGTTTACCCTGACAGAGACACTACACTTGTTTACATCAAGATGATTGTTTTTCCACTGTGGCCTGTTGAACGTAAAAGAAGACGATTGTATGTTAAAGCCATACTTTTGTGATAATGACTAACTGAGAAAGCAGGTACAGAAGTAAAGCAATCTGTTAAAATGTTGAAGCATCTAAAGCTAAGCTGAGAAGCAAAGGGGAGGGGGGCATGAAACAAACAAAAAAAACAATCAAAAACACCTTATGAACAAAACTGCTGGATAGAAGTTATGATCAGGGTGTGGCACACTAAGAGCATGGTAAACTTTTTCTGAATCAAGCTTGAATTTAGACTTACAGTTATTTCATTGCATTTTCCAGGCCAGCACTTCCATATTTTTCCTCAAAGTAAGCCCAGGCTAATGGTAATCAGCTGTAAACCACATCATGCATGGATAAGTACCTCATGATGTCACCTGAGCTCAAAAATCTCAACTATTCTTTCTCCTGAGAGAACTTTGATTACATGTTTTAGTACACACACCTGAAATCTCTGCCCATATGTTTGCATGTTCGTGACATAGTCAGTATGGTATGTGTGCGCCTATGTGTGTGTTTGTGTTGAGCTGTAATCTGGCAACACACAGAGGTGTGCCCCTATGTGTCCTGGAGAAATGAAGCTCCCACAGCTGCTTTGGCTTTGAGCTCATACGATGACAGCCAGTTACTCTGTTTTCATAGAGTGTTCATCCTGTTCTGGTGTTACACATGGAATATGCAGAGTTAAAGCCATCTAAAGGAGTAAAGTTTTAAAGTTCACACATGTTTGAAAGATCTTAAATCATCCTCATGGTTGGCACTGGCATCTTGGCCTGAAGCAATCAGAGTGTGTGACAAACCATCGATCACTCAAGTGCTGTTGGGGGGGTCAGTTTGAGCTCCAACTTTTTCAAGTTGTATAACACATTCTCTATTTACCTCTTCGCTTTCCTCTGTTCTGCTAAATATGAAAAAAGTAACACACACTTGAAATTTCTTTAAAGCTCCTGTGGGGAGTACTGATTTTTCTGTGTAGTTATCTTTAAATCGTTCTGAATTGACACTGCTTTGACCATAGAGGGTGTGAAAATGGACAAAAACAGAAAGTCTCTCACAAGCACTTAAAGTATTGGTCATTTAATGCACAAAGCTCCAGTATTAAACAGCACACTTTAATTACTGAACGTCCTTGTAGAGGCTCAAATCTAACTCCTGCCACTCTGGTTCTTGAACTGACTGCTTTGCAAAGGCAGAGACTTTGGGGTATTACATGTTGCATATGAATATGATTAAATTGTAATCCTTATGATTGCAAGCTTGTTTTTTGGTGACATGTCACAATAAGTGGGGGTTTACCTAACTCTGTTGGTGGAAACAGAAGAAGAGAGGTGTTGTTTCACTGTATCATTACTACAGCAAATAAAAGTCTTTTATTAGTAACATGGGAACACAATGAATTACTAACTTGATTTTATGCCACACAAATTTTTGCTGGTTTTGAGACAACTTGAATTCAATGAATTGATTCATGATTAATTACATAAATGAATTAATTTATTTTGAAGGTGCTAACATCAGTGGCAAACAGGGGTGCCCTGTGTGGGGGACAGAAGTTGTAATAGTTATCGAGGCCTAGGACTGATGGTGGCCCAAAAAACATATTACTATTTTGTGCTATTTAAGCTTATAATAAAAAAAAAACATTTTTATGGTTAAAAAAAAACAATGACTGGGAGCAACAAATGGACAAAACTACAAGGAAAGATGTTGACTTCAACACTTCTTTCCTCTGATTTCTTTTGGCTAATGCAATTTAGGATCTTACATAAGTTTGAAGACTCCACAAGTGACAAAAAAAAACATTTTAACAATTTGTCTATTACTTGGCAAAGGCAATCCAACAATACGTTTTTTTTTCTTTTTCTTTTTTTTTTTTTTTTGTGGACCACTTGACATCAAAAATCAAAGTTTGACTGTACAGACTCTCTCAGTGAAGTAGCAACTGCCATATGTGTCCCCAATTTCTCTTTAATTGTGAAGAGGTGAATTAAGATGAGAGAGCTCTGTTTGGTCAGTGCCATGCTGCTGAGGATTTACTTATCCCTGATGAATCAGCATGATATGTCATTTGTTTCTGACCTACTTAACAAATCATGACCCATGTATACATGAACCCACAAGCAGGTATGAGTCTCATGCACGCGTCAGACAAAGCAGACGAGAGCCTCGTCACACCCTTGCAGCTGACTCACAACAATGTTACCATCTGAAATCTCTGTCCAGCTGTAGCTTACTGACACCTATAAAATGACTCCTCACGCTCCTTCTTCCTATGGTAATATTATAAAAGTAAAAACACACAACCACTAGTGCCAATTAAAGACATAAGAAGCAGTATGAATGACTCATTTTTCAACTTTCATAATATTCCCTGTTTTTTCTTTCTCTGACTTGTTTTCCGCTCTTCTTTTTTCTTTTAACACAAGTGGCCTACTTTTTTCAACCCCCATCACCTCAGTCCATCAGAGCCGTGTTGCTCCTCTATCCTCAAGCCCTCAGGGGCACTAAGGTCGAGTCAGATAAAGTGAGGTCATGCACTTATTTTCTTTCCTTCAACTTTCCTCCATTAGAAATTAACCTCTATTTAGGGCCTGTTAAAAAAATACTGCTTCTCTATGTCAGTGTGCATGACTTCACCGGGCAGTGCAAAGAACAAACTTCGTAGTGTCTGAGGTTTTTTAAGGTGGACACTGACCAAATTTTGTGTTGTCAGTTTATTGCAAGTGTGTTTCTTATATCCTTAGACTATACCATTGCTATTATACACCACCTGTTGTCTTCAGTTTGTTTTCTTGTAAAACTTTGAATCTTTGAGGGAAAAAAAACAAAAACAAATCAAAAGTTAAGTTCTCAGTATTGTATTTCATTCTGAAACATGATTTTGATCAGTATCACTGGCTCAACCAGATTTACATTCAGGTGTTCATTTGATAGAAAACTGAATAAATAAGTAACAATTGCATATGTTGAAGCTTCATTATCACCGACGACAGAGTGTTGCAGCATCAGAGCATCTTTTTGGCACATTCAGGTACCCATTAAAAGTTACACTAGTTTAGGCCCAAGATGACCAGAAAATGTACCAAAGCTTTAGCCACTTTTCAAGAGACAAATCACCCTGATGTTAGCAATGACCTACATCTGACAGGGATTTTGCCCATTCAGTGTCACACCAAGGTTTCAGGCGGTCTGTGATAGGTACTCCACAGGATTTGCAATGGTAGTAGGGCACACATATGAAGGCAGACTCTATACAGAGGAAAGGAACTGAGCTGAGAGGTTTCACTCTCAGGCCAAAAGATAATCTTCTACTGACCAAGTGAAAAACAACAATGATAAAAACAAACTAACAAACAAAACAACAACAGCAAAAAACAAACAGAATTTTGTAGATGTCATGACTGTGTTTTGAAAAACAGCTGTGTGACAAACAGAACCTATTTGAAAAGACAGAACAGGAGGGGTCTGAGAACAGAACCCTGAGGAACCCCAGCATTGAAACTTCAAAGCCAGGATACTGATTCCTTTAAAGTTACCTTGAAAATTTGAACGTTTGTGATATATGAGGGAAACAGAACTGGAATCTAGATTCTTCAGGTAATCTGGTGAGGAGGAGCACTTGACGTCATGTTTTTTTTATATCAATTATTGAACAAGATGGTTAGTACAGGGGAAAAGGAGTTGAGGAATAAATATTAATTTGGAGAGCTTTGCAGAAGGAAGATTAAATCTAGATTCACAATAAGAGCTTGTATCTCCAGATAAAAGCACATAGAAAGACATGAGGACATTTATTGACCCAGAGTTTCTCTACAGGCCTGGGTTTTGGATGAGCTGGTGGAGAAGGATGGGGCTGTCGGCTAGGTCGAAGTCAAACAATCTGGGAGCTGGAGGGGTTGGATTCAGCAGTAAGTGTTTCAGCTCTCTGGACTTTTTGTGGAGTGTTTTAGTCTTTTCTCTCAGCAGAAGAGACTCCTTTGTTTTTGTGTGTCACTTCACTCCCTGTTTGTTTTAATTAGGTCTCATGTGGTGGGGGTTGTTTTGAATAATAAATCACAGCAGTAAAACTACGACCCCTGGTGACTGTAGAGGGAACGCTCCTTACATAATAGACGTCAACCCAGCTGCTTTGGCATCAGATGGAAAGGAAAGCTTATGAAGCGTAATGATTATAATGAGAACATTATAATTCTGCACATGTGTTTGGGAACTTAGGCATTAATATTCTCTCTAAGCCAAATGAATCAGTTGAGCACACAGAAAATGAAAGGAAAACTCATTATAAAACTGCTGGGGGAGAGGCTGCCTGTGCAGAGCTGTACAGGTTGTTTTGAGCTGTTAAGCTTTTACGAACTTTAAACATGAATACATGATTTGACTTGACATTTGCAGTCATTGAAGTAGGTCTAAGTCCCCCAACCTTTAAACTGCAAAACCAGTTAATCAGTGAATCTGGCAGCTCTGTGTTGTCTTCTGTCCTCAGGCAAAGAAAGGAGATGAAGCCGCAGAGGGAGGGCTTATGGCAAGCCTTGCAGCCGAATGTGCACCTTCATTTTTAAATCATTAAATAGGTTGCCTTTGGGTTTTCAGATTCCATTTTTAAGAGTATTTTTTTCTAAAAGAATTTGTCCAAAATAAAAGAAAAAGACTGGTTTTAACTCAACTCTTCCTTTTTATGCACAAGCTTAAGAAAAAAATTCTCATGTTTATCCTTGGGCCACTAAATATGAACACACACCTGCTTTGCCTCTAGTTGATCAAATATTTTTGCATCTGTTGTGCACTCATTTGTTACTAAATTTTATCAAGTGTATTTTAAGTTGCCTTTTATGAAGCTGATTGAAAACTTTTATCCACATCCTTATATTTTTAATATAGCCTCAAAAACAATTCCGATTTGCTAAGTAAAGGAGTTATACAAATGTTTAGAAATGTGATTTATTGTGATTGAAAAAATGTATTGTGATACACCACAGTGAAGAACCATAAGCTGTAATTTCAAGATTTAATTCATGTCTGGTAGAAATCTGTGTCACACAGAAAAAAGAAATGATTAGAGAAAGGTTTCAACTGCTGGTCTCATCCACACCACATTCACACACTGATCACAGAGACTTCTATGGTAGGAACCATCAGTTTTATCTACCCAACCATCCACACACAACACTGACAAACAGACAGAGCAATTTGGGGTCCAGTGCCTTGCTCAATGACACTTCAGCATGTTACTGCAGGAGCTGGGATTGAAATCTTCAACCTTTTGATTGAGAGACATTATCTACCACTAATCCACAGCTGCCCCAACCATAAAGTTAAAGAACCTGTTATTTTTTTTTACAAATTTTACAAATTTCAAATGTGACTTGCGATAGATTATTACTTAACATCTATTAGATTTAGGTGTTTTCACATTAGATGTGTCAGGCAAGGTTATAATGGTTAACTAAAACAAAACTAAACACGAAAACTATAATTTAAAATACATTGCAGTTAACTCAAACTAATAAAAACTAGAAAAGAAAACAAAAACGATAAGTAAACTAAAACTGTATCATGTGTTCACAAAACTAACTGAAACTAACCAAAATTAAAGACAAAATGTCCTGAGTTATTGTTTCTGACAATATTAATAACCTTTAGGATTTGAATTAATCCAACACATTTTCCCAACCAATTTTATGACAGTTTTCAGCAGTTGTCAGTGCCGTACAGCACCATCAAAGTGACTACTGGGACGTGCTTGTTTACTGCACTGACTGTCTGTGCGCTGTGCTGCGACGAAATGTAGTGGAGCAATGAATCAGAGCATCTGTAATAGTTTAATTTCATGTGAGTCTGACTTTATTGTTACAGAGTCCAAGTTTCTGATTATTCAAGCTCATATTATATATTTTTTAATATAATCTATGTCTATATTATTTTTATGTAATTTATGTTAACATTATTTTATATAATTTATGTTTATATTTTTTACACAAAGCTTATATTATTTTCTTGTGTTTAAGGCAGCAGCCAACAGTTCAGTATCAGCATTGACTGAGCAGTGAGCACTATGTTGGACTTGAAAATAAACAGTATTACAAAATATTTACTCTGACCTTTTTGAATCCTGCACCTGGTTAATAAGGTATGAAAAACTAAAACTAAACTGAAACTTAACCAAACTAAAATTGAGCCTTGTTGCAAAAATCAAAACTAAATAAAAACTAGAATGCCTGCTCTAAAACTAATTATAACTAAACTGTAATGGAAAAAATGTCAAAACTAACTAATACTAACCTATAATGACAAATCCAAAACTATTATAACCTTGGTGTCAGGCCTGCTTTCAAACTTAAATGAGGAAAAGAAGAGAAGGGGAAGCTGGACGGATGGTAGGAAAGAAGAAGAAGAAGACAACACAGAGGGAGGGAGACCTACTTACAGCTCAAAGCTGGGAGGGAAATAACTGCATAGCACCACATCCAGCCCCCCTCCACCGTTCCCCTTTCCTCTACATCCTGCACAGATTCGAAATGAATTGACACTCACACACAAATTCATATTTTGCAGAAAACACTGGCTACACCTTTGAGCACTTCTACTCAAACAGCATGATTTATTTTTATTTCAGCAGAGCTTCTGTGTATTTCACTAGTTTTCAGATGTAATTTAAGAAACCTGGGGCTTGTTCATTTGTTACATTTTAGTGGTTTATATTCATGTCCTTCATTTACAAAAACACTTTTTTTCTGTTTTAAGACATACAGCAATGTAAAGACCTGTTAAGTTATTATGTGGAGTGAAAAAAATCATCTCTTGATTATCTAAAGCAAATAGAGTGTTGTTTAAGTTGAATTGCTGGAGGACTTGAGTCATGGATTTATTATTTCCTGCTCAGTAATATTCTGCGACATCCCCAGGAGCTTTAATCTAATCTCCGTCTAGATTCAATATGGAGAGGCACTGAGATGAGATCATGGTGACACTTTATTGTTCCTCCTCATGAGAGCTTCTAGGTTAGTGGAGAAACAGCCGGTGTGTTTTAATCTTTCGCTTGAACAAAAAATCCAAGGTTTTAATAAAGTGTAAAATAATAGCCATGGGTTTTTTTACTCACTCAAAATATATTCAGTACCTGACTAATTATTCTGAGAAATTTAAGTGAAATTGGAATTTCGGAAATAAATCTCCAAGTTTAAGTTGATTCCTCAAATGTAAAAGACAAGTTTACTAGAAAACAAGTTATTTACTTTGGCCTGTTGTTCAAAACCGTTCAACAAACTCAGTTACCTACTGTCTGCTATAATTTAATTATATGTTCTTGGCTTAAACAGTACAGTACAATATGTCTTCCACAGTACAAGTGTACACATAATCTAATACAGGCCTTACTTACTTCTATAAGTGTGTAGGCTTTCTCATTACATAACGAAGTGTCAGTAAACAAACCCTAATTATTCTGACCTGATGCCAAATGTGCCAGAAGTTGTGAATAATACATTAAACTTTGTCCTAGAAGTGTTCAACTGACCCAGATCAGGGTTTCCTTTAATTTGCTGATGGGACAGCTCAATGTTTTTAGTCTTCGAGTGTAAAAGACAAGAAAGTCACATTTGTTTAAACTTATTCAGAGATTAAATTGAATTTAATAAATGTGATGCAGCGCACCAGCTTCAGAAATGAGGGCACAAACAAGACAACAAAGGTATTCCTGTTTTTGCGTCCTGTTTCACAGACTTTGTGGTTGTTCCACATCTTGTGATTGCAGCTTGTGATGAGTTGTGCAATCTGTGGTGAAAAAGTGGTAAATGGATTATGGACAGTATCAGAAAGGGAACAGGAGGAAAGAGAATAAAAGTGCAGTTTAAAGGCTCATGATAATCCAGCTAAGCATTGTAAGTTAAAAGTCACAAATATCCAAAGAATAATGGGTATCTTATCTATCACAGTTAAATGGCACACTTTGTTTTTCATTGTAAAATGATTTCTTTATATTTCTAATGAGTCATAAACAGCATGAAGTAACATCTCAAACCCTTTCATACCACTCTACAACCATCACATTCGAAAGAGATAATGAAATGCATATTTTCTTGTGGACTAATTACAAAGCAAAGATCGTTGTACCACTGAACACAAAGTTCTAGGAGAAAATACACCCACACATGCACACAAACACACATAGCTGCTAATCTTTGCTTCGGGAGACTGATTGTTCTCATGCAGGGTGTTGTGGGTGTGGTAACAGGAAAAAGTGGGTCTTCCTTAACGTTCAGACAAAAGCAGCTGAAAATAGATGATGTTTTGGTGTGTGCATGAGCTGGGGCAATCAGAGAGAAATAGTAGAATTACACCTGGAGCTAATCAAATTACGGGCAGCTGTAATCACGTAATTGAGTCTCTTTGAAAAAAAACATAAGCAGAACCCCAGACTCCAAATATGCAGTATAAAAACGTTTAATATTCTGCAGGGAGAGGAAATTTACTGCATGCAGGTGTTGGAAAAAGTGTCTTTTCATAAAAGTTGGACCAACAACTCCCACAGTTCATGCTTTGAGATAATGAAACGTTTGGTTTTCCATTACCTTTTATGCAATTCCCACATAAGAGCTGCAGGCATTGTATGGATGTGGTGAAGGAACTTTGTGCAAAAGGATGTCTGCTCAGACAAGGTTTTGTATTAATGTTTTTCTCCATTGGTTTGGCTTTTTTATTGAAACCGAAATTAAATTCTCAAAATAACATGAACAAATCTCCAAACCGTTCAGCAGTTGTTCACAGCATAACTGAATTTCTTATTCATTTAATCAAATTGCAAATTCCTTTGTACATTTTTGCAAATGAAGAAGTAAAGCCTACAGTTAGCACAATTTTCAAGTGAATAGATCTTATTGATCTAACTGATTGTTGATTCTCAGTCTATAATGGTTGTTCTCTCCAAAACATGTCAGCATCATTTCACTTTATAGATCATCACATCCATAATAGTGTGTTCAATTGTCAAAATTAGTCAACAACATAATACCATGAAAACCATATCTGAATCTTTTAGAACATTTCATAAATTGATAAGTTGACTGTCGGGTGAAATTGGGAAACTTTGACTAACTCAGAGGAGTTTCACACAATTTGAGATGACTAATCAAACAGTATTTATTTTAACAAACCAAATATTACTGTGATTCAAAACTAATGTATATAATTCCAACAATGATGTTGAAAAGATGTCTTTTGAATGTCTATTTGTGCAGTGGCGAGGTACTGTGGACGTAATAAATGGTCAGACCAAAATTAGACATCCACAAATGACACTGAAAGGACGTTCTTTGAAAGTCTGTTTGCTCAGTGGACTTACTCACTCACTCTGCTTAGACATCTACTTGAGGTCCAAAATGCCAATTCTTAAAAGCTTTATTTATTTATTTATCTATTAGATCCCCATTAGCTGCTGAAATTAACAGCAGCTGACAGCATGTTGAATTGCAAACTGACAACCAAGTGGTTAGATGGCAAGATGTTCAAATACCGAACCTAATTTGAAGATTTTGTAGTGTTCAGAAATGGTTTTGGACCGACAGATGCAATATAGACATGAGCCACACATCCTTCAGATGTCGATTGTTAATTGGGTAGAGCTTGACCAGGACCAGCACAAATTTTGATTGGTGAGTCACCCGGCCAAGTAAATAAACAAGGGCAACTGCCTTCCGAAGGAAGAGGAAGAGGAAGAGGAATAAGGGTGCATGGTGGTGGGTTGAAATAGGGGGAAGAGGCCAAGAAGCATGTAGACACCTTATATTAGGGGCAGGAGAAAAAAATGATCGACATACAATATACCTGGACATTTTGTTTGACAATATCAAAATCGTGATTCTTTGTCAAAACTGTTTTTTCTTTTCAAATTCGAACTCCTCATCTCAGTCTTTGTTCATAAACTGGATTGGAAAAAGTTACCACTTTTCTCCAGCAGAGGGTGAAATGTTTCTCTCTGACTCATATGAAGTGCATTTTATGGGAAAATATGGCTTCTGATCTGTAGACATTATCTCCATTTAACTTTTTCACATGGTCAGGTTTTAAAAAAGCAAACTAAAAATCCCCAAATTGTAAATATTGAAGAATTGCAACTCAAATTAAATCGGCAGCCTAAAAATCGTAATAGAATCAAATTGCAAAAATATCAGATTGTCCCAGCCCTACCATACATTGCACTATATTGTGCTGTATGCATTTTCTTTCTACTCTGATGAAGACATTTAGCTTTATGTGTGTGAATAATGGTTACAATTTCCTTGGCAGTATGAGTGCAATGAGGGATGTTAAACCTTGGAGGTTACTTCTATTGTGAAATTGTTTTTCTTCTTCTTTGTTGTATACACAATTGTATTGCGTTCGCTAGACAAAAAAATAGCCTTGTAAACGAAGGACTGGGCTAAGACTGAGAGGTGCATATTTCAATGGTCCTCTGCCATAGTAACAAAAGAATCTAAATGTTTTGTCTTGCAGTGCTTACACAATGCCAAAGGGACCATACATTTTGGAAACACTGACTATTCATGTGAGAAAGGAATTTAGTCTTGAAGCATGAGTGAACAGTTTTGGGAGATATATGAGCTTTTACAAGTGAGCTATGGTGTTATGCTGAACTGTTTTGCCAAATGAACTTAGAATTTGAGAATGTTTCAAGAAATGAGCCAAGCCAATGGAGAAAAACTGTCATCTGAAGGTGAGGCAGTATGTTTTCCTCTTCCTCTTACATATGGTGCCATTTAATCACATCCTTTGTATTGTATAGCACAGAACAGTGATTAATAGAAAGCTTGATAGGGTGGATAATATGGAGCATGAACAGGCAGATGTAATGTTTTGTACATACCTATTGCACACACATAAGTATGTATGACCAGAGAACTGCACAATGAATGGACATGAAAAATAGACATGGGCACATATACACATTGATTCAATTACAATACTTTGGAGGACACACAACTGTAAGTGTTGTCTCTGTGTTTCATAAGCTTGTTGAGGCCCTTTAACTGAAGAAATATGTGACCTCTGAACCAAAAGTGGCCATGGTGCCTCTGTGAACATGTGCTTTGAGTAAAGATCAGTTGTCCTTTAAATTGCTTAGTTTTATCTTGAACAAATACTATACTGCTGAATATGTAGCAAACACCAGTAGTCATCCGCTCAGTGGCCCAGCATGAGCTACCTTCAAACATTGTCAGCAGTGGGTTACTTTCATTTTTTTAGATGTGGGAGTGGTTTTACTTTATATATGAAAACAATCAAAGTATTTCTCATGTTACCTTAATGTAATCCAAACCCAAGCAGCTCTTACAAAAAAGGTTGCAAAATTAGCTGTGCTAGCCTAAGTGAAGACAGCTGTTTCCCCCTGTTTAAAGAAAAATATGCTTTTATTGGATGCTTTGACTTACATTGTTTACACACAGAAGTAGTATCTCATTAACTGCAATAAGACGGCAAAGAAAAGAACACCCAATATTCTAATGTTAAATAAACCCCACAGATACTAGCTAGCAAGGACTACAAACAGAAAAAATACACCACCAACCTGGTATATCTACTCCTCTCAGTCACATTGGCCTTTTTCTGTTGCACAGCCACAGGTTGCTCACATGATAAAAGCAAGCTGAAGTATTGCTCAGCACATGGTTCAGGCTAAATGTTTAAAACCCTATTCAGAAAAAAACAGCCCTTTGAGAACATGACCTCACTCAAGGTCTAAAACTGAACAGAACACAGACTTCTAGATGTAAAGCCACCATGACTCATGGTAGTCAGTGTCTTGATCTGTACATTCAAACTCTTTCTTTGTTTTGTATGTTTACATGTCTGGCTGCAAGAATAGAAAGAAA
This sequence comes from Halichoeres trimaculatus, assembly GCF_033239565.1. Lineage (NCBI taxonomy): Eukaryota > Metazoa > Chordata > Actinopteri > Labriformes > Labridae > Halichoeres > Halichoeres trimaculatus. The sequence continues at coordinate 26,357,838 of NW_027437182.1, read as the reverse complement.
GTCTTGCCAGGCTTAAACACAGACCTCGATGACCCTTGTTCTTTTGTTGAGAAATGGCTCACCATGACGCATCGTCTTTTGACTGATCTAAAAATAAATACCCTGAAGATTGAAAGCCTAATGCCTAGATTGAGGATTTTAAATGAGTTTTTTTTTCTGAAAACACAGATGATTCCCCTGATTTCCCTTTTTAATGAGTGATGAAACTAAACTGATGAGGTCAGAGATGCATGGTGCCATGTGTGCCAGTCTTACTTTCAGCTTGTCCGCGGTCTGTGCATTCTGGTAAGACAAGGCACAAGATAAGAGATATCACAGCCAGTGATCACTAATGTCCTGAAGGAAGCTCAGTTTTCATTTAATCCAGCTGGTGTTGTGTTTCAGAGCATCAGTTCCTGAGCTAATCACAAGGACTGCGTCTGGCACACTGACACAAATTTACCACCAAACATACAATACGTACTAAGGATGTGAAATGTTTGAAATTCTGTGTTATTTTTTCCTGTTTTTCCCTCCTTTTTTAAAAAAAATCTTTTCTTTTTTTGGTGGAGCAAATATATATTTTCTTTCCACTTTTAAGAGGTTTTTAGGTTGAACTTAGAATTCAAGTCATACACAAGTTTTGACAAAGCATGTACCTTATTGTTCCTTAGTGCTACACACCTCAAAAATGATTCTACATTGAGGTTACCATGTCTAGATTTTTTTCCATATAAAAATTGAACCAAATGAATTATATGTAAATTAACAATGAATAGGAACGTAAGAAAATAATTATAATAATCATTTCTCTATTGTTAAATAATCATACAGTGCTGTATAAGCTTTTTGTTAAAGATTTGGACAGCGATGCTCTACATTAATTTAAAAAACACAAGCTTTCTCAATGAACTTTTTCCAGATTTTCAGACAGAGGTTGTACACCCAGCATTCTCCCAGGTCTTGTCACGATGCATCAATTTGCACGTGTTTACATCTCGACAAAGTACATCTGCAAAAATACTGACCCCTGAACTGTGTCTCCATGGTGATGCCTGTTTGCCCCGGCGACTCACTCAGCCGGACAAAGGCAGAAGCAATCTCAGCATCACATAAAGCTGGTAAACACCTTTGTGCACAGCAGCAAAAGAAAAAATGAGGACAGTTTGCTGGAAAATTGGTAAAGAGATTGAGGCAAAAATGAAGGCTGCATCGAAGAGAGGACAGAGGAACAAAGGAGACCACATATAAAAGCATGTATTCTCCTCCTCTGGCCCAATAAACTCTTGACACCTCCGACTCTCATTTATGTGTTCTGCAGTCTGTAACAAAGGCTGAACATATAACAGAGAAAAGCCTGGATTTATGTTTGACTAGCCAACATATAGAAGTTTGGAGAATATATAAATGAGCAACATTAATCTTGTGTAATGAAAGACCAAATTATATGTTCTTTTAATGTCCTGAACCGAGTGTATAAAAAGAGAGATTGTTAACTTAAAGGAATATTACTTCAACTTTTTTCAAATATAAAGACTTGTTAATGTTTTAGGAATAGCCTGAACTGATGATATAGCTAATGATGTAAGTAATGAGCCTTTTTGGCACCATGCAACATTGTCTGTCAGATTGGTATTACCACCTAAGACTATAATGCACAAAACCTAACATTAAATAAAAAGTGTTTATTTCTTTTGGTTTTCAGGGCAAACATTTTTAGGAAAATGATCAGTACCACAAAGTATGACACCAAAGTGGTTTAAATCATTCAAATGGCTTCATCATGTCACGATTTGTATAACTGTGATAATAAATAAATAAATAAATAAATAAATAAATAAATAAATAAATAAATAAATAAAATGACTTCAAATATACAGAAAGCATTTTTTGAGGGAAATTTTTTTTTAACAATATTATTGTAAATAATTCCAAGGGAGTAGTCAGTAAAATCCTGCACAAAACTGACCTTTTATGTTTTTCCCCCTCACAAATAACAAGGTCTTTATAACAATATATTTTTTAAATATAATCCAGGCATAATCTGGTTACTCTTACTTGAGGTTAAAAAGAATTATGACAGAAAAGTAATTTCTCAAAACTATTTTTGATAACAAAAAATTCCCATCCATGGAGATCCTCCAAAGCCTTGTTTTCTACAATTTTTCCCCACCATTGTGTAAAATTGAATGAATGACTTTAATGTACATGTTCAATTATAAAGTGTCAATTGTTTACAAAAGCTATCTAAACTTCAGCCATGTCAATACTTAAAAAATGTCATCCCCAAAAATATCCCCAAAGTAGCTACAAGTTGTCTTATAATAAAACAAATAGCAAGCATGCAAGACAGATGACAAAACTTGACCCAAATTTCCAAAACCAACCTTTGTGTTCAAAACCCTTAAAAGTATCCTGTAAATAAAGTGGTTAAATTAAACAGTTTTATCATATGACACCTGATGTCTTGCAACATTCTGTCACAAGATGAAGTAGTCTTTTGATTTGGGCTTGATATGACTGACATTAATCATCATCAAGATGATTTGACTGTGGGGACATTTCCTTCTTATCATTACAATGAAGATAACAAAGTGAAACAGCCCTTTAAACAGCCCTTTTTGCTGGTGGCAAAGTCTGTAAAAAGTTTCATCACTGTAAACTTTCATTTCTAAATTTCTTTGATATTTAATACAATATATTAGAAGTTGTTGTTTGTTTTTCAATTATGGTAGATTTTTGCGTTAAAATATCAACAAAATGAACTGGTGCTTTGATGTTGCAATAGTTAGCACAGCTGCCACACAGCAAGAAGCTCCCTGGCTCAAATCCTCAGCAGTGCAGGTGCCTTCCTGCTTTTAGTGTGCATGCACAAGTTCTCTGACTTCTTCCTTCAGCCCTAAAACATGCTCATCGGGTTCATTAGTGACTCTTAATTCCTTGTAGGTGTGAGTGTGTGCATGTTGTCTGGCTGGCGACATGTCCAGGGGGTACCCAGCCAGCACCCGTTGACAGCTGGGATAGACTCCAGCTTCCTGTAACCCAGAAAGGAAAACACTCAAGGATGATGTAAAGATGATAAATGAAACAAAGTATGTCTGTATTTTTTCATTCAAAAGCTTTTAAAAAACATCAGAGGATCAGACACAGATTCAAACAAGGTAGAAATTGAGAAAGCTTAGCAAATTTCAGAGTACATTAGTAATTCTGTCCATCCATTTCCCAAACGATGATGCCCATTTGGGGGATACCAGGAGCCAGGTGACTTTCTCAGCTAAAACTTGGTGAGAGAGCAGGTATATTCTGGACAGGTAGCCAGCCTATCACAAATATGTTGGTTGATGAAATGTATGATAGTTTTTGTGAGGGGTGTGAAGACCATAGACTGTATATAAAGTGGATAGCGTGGCTTCGCCATTTATCATTGTACGGTTTTGAAGCCAAAATAAGCCCATCACAGGCGCAGCCATTGAAGCAGTTGTGCAGCCAGAGTCTGCGCAGTAGAGAGGATGAGGGATTCTGGGAGAATCTGAGTGGAGATGGGTGACAAAAATAATATATATATTTTTTCTTTCGACAGTCTAATCACTTCTTGACTCTATCTCCCGACATATTTTTCAATCCCCCCAAAAAATACATGAGAATGGCAGCTGTTAATCATTGTTAAACGTTACGTAAAACCTCGTTTTTAACCATGTATAACTAATGAAAACGAAACTTTTCAGAAAAAAGAGGACTTGGATGCAAGACAGCCAACAACACCACAACAATCCGACGTGAGAAAGGTGTAATCATTTTTTAGTTTGACCACAGCCCATCTGGAATGGCTGGGAAGTTGGATGTTTTAACCTATACTGCAGCCAGGCACCAGGGGGAGCAGTTTTTGTGGAGACCTCACTTAGAGCCGAGCAAGCAGACATCCATTTTTTTTTACAGTCTGTGGTGAAGACTCTAAGCATATACTGCCCCCTACTGCACCAGATGAATAAAACTGTTCACTTCTAATAATGTATGTATGCAGCACTGCCATACTTTGTGCTACATTAGCACAAATAAGCTGAAGCTTGAATGTGTTTGTGTTCATATGGCTGTTTGTTGTGCACTGCTCAAACTGTTTGCACAGGGTGTAGCTGTACACCCTGCTGACTCTGCAATTAGGCCCCATGCATTTACTCATGCACCCTGCTGATTTTCCTATTACACCTGCACACTCACACATGCTGCCGGCTATAATTAGGCCTTCCTGTGATGCACAGATGTGTACTTCATGTTCCACTGCTGGGAATATTGCTCCTAATGTGCACCTATCAAACTCTAGTTAAAATCAGTCAAATTAAAGGTAGGAAGACGTGTTTAGATGAAAAATAATGAGGTGTAAAAGGAATAGAAAAAGGCGTGATGGACAGACAAACTGCAGAGCTTCCAGATGATATTCTGTGTTCATACAGAGTAGTGTAGCTCCATAAAATAAATGTAATATGTGGTGAGCTGAGGATAATGACAATAAAATGTTTGTTATATTGCATTTAACTGAAGTGACCTGCTTATGTTTCCTTTTTTACCTGTATTGCACTGCAAAGAAATGAATGATAATGAGTTGGAATGCTAAATGCATAATTAATTACTGTAAAGTGAAGATGGTGGATGTGGCCCAGAAACATGTCTGTGCGTAATAAACACATATACACACATACAGAATGTGTCCAGTTAGCTTATATAAAGCTGGCATATATCCACAATTATTAAAGATCAACATATCCAGAGGTCTGCCATGATACCTTTGTGTCAGTCAACAGAAGAGCAGCAGCAGTGAGTCATGAAGTCCACACCTTCTGCTTTGTTCCTCTTACTATACGGTGTGTCCAGCTGGGGGCTCTCTGCTCCCACTCAAACAGCAAAATTAGATTTTTATAAACCTGTCTATCAACACAAGCCATCCGAAACTCCCTTCATCTCTCCCACTCTCTTACCAAGAGATTCCTTTTTATTATGTCTGTCTTATTGCAATACTTTTCTCCTCTCAATTTTCCTCATAATATTCAACATCACAGTCACATAGTGAGGTTAAAATATTACGAATATTTGAGGAGTTAAATCTGTAACAGAGTCGAACAATAAAACAAGTTAAAAGATATATGCAGAGTAAATTAATAGTTACTGAAATGTCAGAGGGACAGCTGAAAATAAAAGAAGAGACAGGAACAATAAGAAAATCAAATCCACTGTTCTGGATCAAAAGCCTCAGCTTACCTGTTTTAATAAGAGTTACACTGCCCCCTGGTGGTCAAAATGTAATTCGCAGCAATGACAATACAATTATTTTTAACATTTTTTTGGGGAGTAATGTTGACATGGTGATGTTCAATCAGTGATTCTCTGAAACATTTTCTGAACCATTAAAGATCGCATCGATCATTGCCCTCCTGTACTTGTCTACAATACTCCTCCCTCCACCTGTTGCCTTCTCTTTCTTATTTTACCTCCTTCCCAGACAGGCATGAATGTTTCAGCAAGAGCTCATTGCCTTTGTCACATTTTTTTTTTTTTTTGATCTCTTGGAGAGAACACTCCCTGTCATTGACTTGTAAACATTTAATGGTGTTTAAAGGTGTTTTCTTTTTTGCTGGTTTCACAGGTAAAGAACATTTCTAACTTGCAGTGCACAGAGACAACCACAGGTCTGCCATACAACAAGACCAGCTTTTAAACTTTAGAAAATAATAGAATATTTTTATTTTTATTTTTTTACCGGGACATAGGATTTTCATTGTCCAACATACTGAGAGGTGGGATGGATTACAGCTGGCATTACATGGAGCTCAGCTGTGAAGTGGGAAGTCAAATCAAGGAGAGTACCTGCTGGCACTATTTCAGCCTCTTCATTAATGAGATTCATCATACAGTGTGCGTGTGTGTGTGTGTGTGTGTGTGTGTGTGTGTGTGTGTGTGTGTGTGTGTGTGTGTGTGTGTGTGTGTGTGTGTGTGTGTGTGTGTGTGTGTGTGTGTGTGTGTGTGTGTGGTGTGTGAACATGCATGTGTGTGTTTGAGATAGATAGATAGATAGATAGATAGATAGATAGATAGATAGATAGATAGATAGATAGATAGATAGATAGATAGATAGATAGATAGATAGATAGATAGATGTACCTTATACAATCTCACAGACCAGATTGAACGGGGTCTGGGCGTACACAAGCTGTAAATTATTTCAGGCCTAGCACATTCAGCTACCTTAAATCTACAGAGCAGGGTGAGTGGGGTGCCATGAACACTCCTGTGGAACAGCACACAGGGTGGGACACAGTAACAGTCTTCCTCCCCCTCCTCTACCTCCTCCTCCTTCATTCCCATCACTTTGATACTGCAGCACTGGAGGGCTTCAGTCCCATAAAACATCAGGGAATGAGATCCCCTGACAGGTCCTTGCGGTCCTCCAACACTCAACAGATGTGTAATGGCCTGATCGCCTCCCCAGAGAAATGAAGAGCAGGAGGGGGCGAGGTAGAGGAGAGGAGAGGAGCAAGACTACTGTGAGGAGAAGATAGGGGTCAAAATAAGGCTGTCCACATAGGTGAATGTGAACTGATTTCAACATGCACATCACTGATTTATACATTTTTCTGTCTTACTGAATATGCATAGGTGTTGCATCATTTATCACAACAGTCTTCAGGTGTGTAATGGAGCATTGGCCCCCTCTAATGAAGACCGATGGTACTGCACTACAATAAGCTGTTCAGAGTTTCAGCCATGTTCAGGGAAAAATACAGATCCCAGTGGAAATAAACGTTCATTCTTGTTGGAAAAAATGTGTTGCCCTGTTGCTGCTGGTAAAGAAAATATTATTCAAAAAAGAAGCTGAAGTGAATGAACTGTAAGCTCTTCATTTATTATGTACCTTGTGCTATCCATAACTCAAACTCTAAAGATCTATTTGAGTACGAGGGTACGCACTGACATCACTTTTTGCACTGGTACAAGCTTCCTCAGTCGAACAGAGAAGTAAAACATCTTCCGACATGGCTGCCTCTTACAGAGAAATCATCAAATATGGGAGAAGAATATCTGCTCAAATAAAGGGCAGATGGGAAAGACAGAGACTGGTATTTGTATGCCAGCTGAATCTCGAGCTAGAGAAAAAAGCAGGCAAACCTGCAGGAAACTGTAATGTAATCCTGAGGAGAAACACATACATTTAAACATCTGATATACTGTTTTTTCCCCCTCACAGCTGTTTTCTTACTGTTTCTCACTATGTAAACAACTACTAAATACATAGACAATCTCGGATGAGGATTCATGGTACTTAGCTTGGTTCAGAAGGTGTGTTTTTGTAGCTTCAGGCTGAATGGTAATACTCCTCCTGTAATGTGACATACACTCCCTCTTTAAAGTTATTCTAGATTATGACACTATGTCGGGTTTAGTTTTGATGTTATTCTCTGTTGTATTTTGTATTCACCCTTGTCTCTATTTTCTAGTTCCCTCTGGGTGCATCAACCCTGTCCTAATTAGATCCACCTGGGTCTCATTACCTCCTTATTTTCTGTGTATATTCTTTGAGAGTCATTCTTCTATTTAACAGTTTGTTGTGTGTTCCCAAGTGTTGCCTCGTTTTTTTCTGCCTGTCAGGATGGTCACTGTGTCGTGTTAGATGATCACAGAGCCATATATTTGTGCTGTGAATTGACCTACTGGCACAATATACTACATGGTGGTAGCCCACCAATCATCATGACCAACGTGATGATGTTGAAAGGAAGAGGGGCTGAGCTGTAGGCGACACCTGGAAATGCCAACAGCACTATGGTGATCCCTAAACAACACATCAGGGCAAAGGCAAGGATGTTTCTACCAGAGCTCTGTAAACATGTGCTCTTTCTTAGTTATGAGAGAAAAAAAAGAAAAGCTTATTGATGCATAATTTTACATATGTAGGGGAGGTCGGGTATGGTTGTAACATAGGAAGAGTTGTAACACCACCAATTCCACCAGTCAGGGATACGACAGGAGTCATATGATTGTTTCAGTATTTACCCACTTCCACTCTGATCACACATGGTGACTGTAAGGGCTGGAAACAGGTGCATGCAGATTCTGCAGAGCAAAAAATATTTTGAGGTAAGAAAGTAAAGTTTTTGACTGAGACTATATTTTGTTTGGCACTTAGGCTATTCCAGATAAAACCATTGGACTTATTTTAGAATAAATCATAGTTTCTAGGGCAAAATGTGATGCATTTTCTCCATGATAATTTCAATACAGCTAGCCAAACACTGGCTGACAGGGGTGGGTGGGTTGTAACACATCTTTAAAAAGTGTCACAACCACCTTCTTATGTACAGCTAAGAACATTTTCTTGATTTTAATAATCTTACATAACCCCTAGGCCAGGGGTGGGCAAACTTTTTGATTCGTGGGCCACAATGGGTTCTAACATTTGACAAAGGGGCCGGACCAAGAGCAGATGGATGGAGTGCTTTGGTAACTATCAGGGTATCATTCGTTCATTCCATATCCGTTTTAGAATCCAAAATCGGAAAACAGATAACAACTTGTTATTCAGTTTTTCAAATTCAAATCAAAAATCAGAAAACAAATAACGGTCTATTTTTCGCTGTTTTGATTTTGTTTTGAAATTAAAAATAGAATATGAAAGAATGGAATTATAATGGGATTTTTAATCCGTGTATGGTTCATTCTTTCGTGATTCTGTTTCAAAACAAAACAAAAAAACAAAAAAACAAAAAAAATGGACTTGTTTTTTTGTTTTTCTGTTGTAAAACCAAAACGGAAAAACAGAATTACAGGAAAACAGAAAAACACGTTTTTTCTGTCCTGGTTTTAAAAATGAAAAAACGAAAAATAATAAAAGATTGTGTCAAAATTGTTTGTGTGATATTTTGATATTAAATGTGAACGTCTCTATATAAAAATTAGACAAATTACTCACATTGAAGGTTTATACAGACATGTTCCTGAGCTTTTTTTTCTATTAGTAACAGAACGCTGACAATCCACTCCATCTTATCCTGCGAACTTCCATGTTTTTTAATGAGTTTTGTTTTGTCCACTTTCCTTTTCTTAGGTCCGTTCATCTTTACAGAAGGGCTGATGGGTCAGAGGGTAAAGTGTAAACGTGGAGTAATAGGCCTACACTTCACCCCAACAAAGCCAATGTCTCTACAGTGCGCCATCTAGTGGGAAAACATCAGAATTGCAGGGAAAATAAAACATTAACAAGGTTTATTCATTTAATTTTTTCAAGTTCGGTGGGCCGGATTAAAACGTTTAACGGGCTGCATGTGGCCCCCGGGCCATAGTTTGCCCATGCCTGCTCCAGGCAGTGGAAAAGAAAGACTGACAGGTGTGATGAAGTCACAGAGAACGGTAAGTCAGTCAGATCAGTCATGAAGGCACATGGGATCTGCCATGTTACTACCAATCACTGGAGAGGCTGAGGGTCCAGTTATATCCCTGTGTAGGTTACTGGAGCAGCGGCAAAGTTTTCTCTGAGGGGCAGGAGGAAATGTTGCACCTCAGAAAAAAAAGAAAAGAAAAGAAGAAGAAAATAAATTACTACTCCAGAGTTTCAAACAGTCATTTGTGACTTTACACAGCTACATTGTAGTGTTTGACCACACATACTGTTTCGGATTAACTCTTGAGTCAAACAGAAAGTGAGTTATGGTCAGTCACACGGAAAGACATTGTTCTGGATTGTTCTATTTCAATACACCTCCTTCTGAGGGGCGTGACCTCTGTTTTTTAATTTTTTAAATTTTTGTCTAATTTTTACAACTTACCTCAGCATGTGTTGCAACCTACCCTGGTAGTGGGGTAGGCTGTAACAAAGGACCACCATGTATTAAACATCACCCGGTGAGGTCTGTGATATTCTTGCAGAGGTTTGAAATGGTGCCATTTTTAGTAAACAAATGTGAAAACTTTGCATTCAAGTTTGAGAACTCTGACTCAAAAATTCAGTGAGTTAGAGGTGCTGAAGCAGAAAGTGTTACAACCAAACCCGGTCTCCCCTACCCTTGCATGATTTGTTTTTGGAGCCATCATTCTGTTTTCAGTAGCTGTTAGGTTAATACTTAAGCATCTGAACATCACAGCTCAGGCAGCCCTACCTCCTACAGTACTGTCTAGTCTATTTCTCAGTTTGGTTGGATATGATTGTGTTACATCTCTAGCAGACTGGGGTGATGAGGCTGTATCCCTTCATCCTGGTGCAGAGAGATGGCCAGCACTGCTTCAGAATCACTCAAACTGGTCATACAGGCATTGGAGCCAGATTGCTTTCTTTGTGTTTTAATGGAATAAAAGTATAACCTAGATTAGAGTGTTTAAACCCTGAACTTTTTAGTGTGTTTAGATTTTTTACCCGCTGTTAAGAATAATTGAAGTTTCATTGTGATACTTTTAAACTGAACACTTTCCCCACACAAACAAATTGATCTCGGTAAGAGACCAGAGTGGTTCTGAAAAACAACAATTTCAGGTTTAATAAAATTCACTGATAAAGTTTCCGATATAATGAAGTTATAAAAAGAGAAATAAAAATCAGTGGGAAAACCAAACACACCGCAGTCATCAAAGATACATTAAAGGTTCAATGTCTGAGTGGTTTATTAGAATAAGAAAGTTGACACAGAGCAAAGTCTCCATGCGGAGTGACAGGCAGAGCTCAGGACAGTGTGGACATGATGAACAACTGCTGCGTGTGGAGTGTGTCTGTGTGTGTGTGTGTGTGTGTGTGTGTGTGTGTGTTTGGCGTGTGTGCAGTGTGTACAGTGCAGTTGACAGAGGGTGCATGCACATGTTGCTTTTTTTTGCATGACAACAGACAAATTTGTTGGCGGACACAAGCACACACACACTTGTGTGTACTGTACAAATTCACACGTCGCTACTTCTGTACACACACAGAGGCTGTGTCGTCATGCAGCTACTGCACTTAAATTACATGAAAGCATCAGGGTTATGTACATGTAGCAGGGACTTGTGTTGTCATCTAATGACTGTCTGCGATGAGGTCCCTGGGGCAGCAGTGTGGCAGGGTGGAGGGGGTGGGGCCTCTGGTTGGGGGCCCAGGACAGCAGGGTCCTTCACAGTAGCAAGAGACTCCACTCTGCAGGAGAAATTTCTATTTTTCTAAATCAACCTGTGCGAGTCCATCCCTTCTCTTCTTCTACTATCCCCCATCCAATCAAGACACAACACCTCAGTGCTGCTCACAGCTTCATTGTCACTGTCCGTATAACAATAATAATAATAATGATAGTCATCAGGTTCATTGTCTTCATCAAATCTGGCACACCAGAGGATTATAATTGAAATCATATACAATAATATTCCATATAATTTCAAACCACAGAAACAAACAATAGAAAACAAACATGACAGAAAATGATCAGTGCTGACTAAATACATCTACAGCTTTACAAAAATGCAAAGGTTGATTCCGTTTTCGACTTGTTTTTGTGCTTTTTTCTTTCAGATGTCGGCCTCCTAAGTGCGATATTGGGATTATTACAAGTCAGCCTCCGATTTCTGGACTCAGCGGGCACACACAGTACAGAGGATCACTGCAGGGTAAGATGGCAGTTATTGGCTGGGGAGGGGGGCATTGCATCACTTAGGCCACACGGCACAGACAACCCCAACACACAAAGGCATGGTCTCTTTAATAAGCACGCACACTCACGACCTGATACACCAGAAAACGAGACAGACTGACTGGGTCATGAGGGCTGGATGAGAGCTTCATGGGGTATGTGTGTGTTGATATGTGCAGCATAGGGAAAAAGACAGAGTGTGTGTTTGTGCAGGACTGAAGGCAGTGTGAGCTACATTTAACACAAATTAAAAAAAAGACCTCAAACAGAATCATTTCTAAGCAAAAGAAAAGCAATTTCTTGCATGAAAGGCTCTGAAAATGCCCCCCAAAATTTGTCACACGTTTCAGATTTGACACGAAGTACAGCGGTGTTTCTGAATTACTCTGATTTCTGTTTCTGCCACTGACTCATATAATCAACCGGCTAGACTTGAATAGTTACAAACGGGAGAAAAGTATGACTCAGGCTTGCATTAGGTGGACATTTCAGACGTGCATGTGTGTGTGAGCTTGGATTGTGAGAAGAATAGAGACAAGGCTTGAAAGAAGATGACAAAGTGCAGCTGTTGAACAAACAGGAATGGGAATGACAAGAAGAATGTAAAAAGAGGGGGATGATGGCTTTAATAAACAACAATCTGACCATTAAGTCACACCTATATTCTTCAGCTGGCCTGTAATGTTAAACTAAGTTCATCAAATTATGCTGTCAGCCAGATAACATCATGTACAGTACCGTTCCTCGAACCAGTCAGTGTTTGGCCTATTTCAAGCCTGAACTCTGTTTCTGAGCTTAATTCAATTGCATCCCAAATTTGGTTAAAGGGCTAGCAGTTTTTGTGTGTCTGCATGTGCGTGAGTGAAGAGGGGTAAAGAGTTGGTTAAATGTGAACCTCCCTCTCAGGGCTGATGTGTCTGTTGTAATCTTCTCAAGGGCTCATCAGGCCATTAGAGGGCCGGGAATGTACTTTGCCTAATCAAGCATGTTTAGCGAAACACCGGAGGAGATGCAGAGCGAGGACACGGGTGGCTGGGCAAGCCGGACGAGACAAGAGAGACCTCATTCAAACACACACAAACACACACACACACACACACACACAAACAGAGAAACGCAGCACTCAGGTCACAGCAGAGATGAAGACAGAGAGATGGGGCTGGTGGATCGCTCCGTATCCTCAATACTAATGACCTGTTTCAGGGTGGAATGTGTAAAGAATACACTGTACTAATGTGGCGAGGCTGTATTGCAGTAACATCATGTTCGCTCGTCTGACCTCCCCCTCTGTCCTTGCTTTCATAAATCTCTTTCACTGGCTTGTCTCCTGCTGTAGCTCCAGCTCTGCCTGTGAAGTTTTTACTGCTGGGTATTGAACCACAGTACTGTTTGGGTTCCATCCGAGACGGTTTTGTTGCACAAAGCGTCAAAACCTGTCAACCAGTAAAGTAAAACAAATCAAACAGGTCTCAAACTGAATCAAAACTGTTTGGGCTTTTTACTGAAAGTCCTGCTTGTGTGTGGACACATTTAACACTTGTTTCAGATGATAAAAAAAAAAAAAAAGATCTCACAGAAAAAAACATCTTTATATATCTCTCAGAGAAAGATAAAAAAGTAGTTCTCTGTAGTTTTGTCATGAGTATCAAAGTGTTTTTCTTTCCTCACCATGCACCACATTTAACATGTTGAGTTCCAGTGACATCATCCACTGGTTTCTAAAAAGGCATTTTGAAGCCCACGGCAGCTACCAGATTAGCTGCCTCCAGCTAGCTTTCAACCATGCTAGAAATAGTCCAAAGAGGAGGAGCTGAGGCTGTAGCCTGGTCGCACCAACGCATGTACTTGTCGGTCAGATCAGCCACACTCCAAATTGTGGATGGCCTGAACCCTCCCCATAGGATAAATCGATTAGGTATATGAAAAGTAACCCCCTGTATAAATATAGACCAAAAGCAAATTTGTACCAGATGCAATTTACCTACAGGCTCTTATCAAGCAGAAACCACCTAAATTTGCAAAATACACCATTTAAAAAGCTGATCTTAACGGGACAAAAAAATAAAAATAAAATAAAAATCATGTTTCCGGCTTGGTTCAAAAAATGGTTTTGATCACAGTACCTCAGCAACATGTGGGTACATCAAGCTATAAACACTGAGGCTAAAGGCCTGCCTCAACAACACCATTGAAATTTAGGTTGAGTCTGCATTTCTATTATGGCATCATCAATCAGCATCACAACAGCCGTTCAGAAAACAGTGGGTGATGTTACAAAGACTATGTCCATGATTTATCAAGCCAGTGGCTCTGATGGGGCTTCTGTGGCTTTTGGACTCAGCCCAAGTGGCCACTTAAGGAAATGCAGTTTCTTGCACCATTACCTCGACCTCATTTCCAATTTTTTAAAAAATATTTTACCTCTACTTATTTATTTATTTGTACTATAGAGAAACAATGAGTTCATGTTGAGGATATTATTGTGATACCATTACTTGACTCAGGCAAAAATGTTAACTAAGAATTGCCTTTCAAAATAAATGTGGTGGATGTGGTGTACATTTGTTTTCCTTATTTACATAATTTTGAATTCTTTTTCTGGCGTCAAGATGAAGTGATGAAGAGATGCATCATTTCACCTTTTTTGTTTGGATCCCAGCCAACTTTGTAAATCTGCTGTTTGCAGCTGTGCTAATTGGAACAAGTCATTTTCTTTCTCCTTTTGATTCAAGAATTATTGCTGTAATCAGTTGCAAGATGAAATTAGATTTAAGAAAAATAAGAGAACAAATTGTAAAAAGTTAAGATTATTTTTTAGAACTTTTCTTTAAGATGGAAAATAACAGTAGGTAGAGTCAGATACAGGGAGAAGCGGGTGAGAAATAACACTAGAGTTGTTTTGAGAGTCCAGGGCTGCTGCTTCGAGAACTGTAGCCTCTATGCAGGGTGCATGAACACAGAGCAAAACCAGCACCCCAAATTAATCAAATTTTGGTTGTAGAAATAAAAAGCAAGAGTTGAAAAGTGTTGTACAGAAGTACATTGCCACTATGAATGGAGAAAAAGCATTTTGTTCAAGAAATTGTTTATTTTAAATGTAATTTTTACAGCTGTAAAACTATGAGATGACATAGGGGCCGTAGTGATGAACAGTGTCCTGGAGCTTTTCTTGACACACTGTGACATTCTTGTTTGTTTTACTTTGTATCTACAATCTGACCCAGTTCAAGCAAGCACACGCAACCTTCTCCATTATACCTGCTGGTCTTTGTGTAAATCATAATGAGCTAAATGTAATATATAGCATACACTACTCCCACTCAGGGCTCTCACAGTGTAAGCACAGGCTTGTGAATGTGAGGCAAAGGGCTGCTGCACAACTTTAATGGCTCAACAGAGGGAAAATAAATCAGAAGATAGTGGAGATAAGAGTAAAAATGGATCAAAGCTGTTTTTGCACTCAATATGAGTCACACATTCATGAACAAAAACCTGGAGAGACTCACGCACACAAGCCGACAGAGTGACGTACACAAAAAGCACCACTACCTCCACCAGGCTGTGACCCAGATGAATAAGAAAAAGCTATCTCTAGATCTACATTTGAATCGAGAACGGATGAGAACAGGCGAAAACATCAAAAGATCAGATAATGGTGTGAAAGAGTAACTCCACACCCAAAGTACACCCATGCCCATCTGTTTTCTTTATCCCACTTTTGTTGTGAAACACACAGAGAGACAGAAAGGAGTAAAACCACGAGGGATGAGCATTGTGGCAGTTAGCTTTGCCCCAGCCTCAGCCCCTCGGCTCTCTGGGCAAAAAGATGTGAATAACTGGAGAGGTTGAAGGTACGAGATGCCCCGTGTTGGGGTTGGTACACCTCACATGTCGGATGGAGCCGCTGTCCTCCTTCATTGATATTCTGCTGGGCTGCGGTGCCGGGTAGGTCCCTGACTCTTAACGGCTATTTGTTGCCGCAGTCTCCTCCTGCTTCGGGGGGCACAAAGAGGCTCAGTGTCGGGCAGAAGAGGCTGAATGGAGCTCCCAAGCGGCCGGGCCTCACAGACAGGCAGACAGTCACAGCTCACATTCCCTTCTTCCAATGGACTGCGGAGCCCCAGGGGTGGAGGTGGGGGGGCCTCAGGTCAGGTCAGACAGAGCCGGGCATACTGAGAGGCAGATGGGGGGGATAATGGAGAGGAGATATTGATCCAGGACCCAGCTCTCTCACAAGTCTGTACACTTTAGTTTGCTCTGCTGAGAAAACGTTCTAACCAGAAAAATCAGAGTAAATCATCCTTTTTGTCCTTCTTTCTTATTATTGCTTTCTTAACTTCACGATGGCTCTCTGGAGCTGCTTCTGAGGTACTGGGGATATCAAAAAACCCACAGTGGGAGTTGTCACCAGTTACTGGTCAACCATCCAAACCTCTGATTGCTTCACACATTGAATTTTCAAATAGACACAAAATAAAACTCATCTCTGTGTAATTGTTTATAAAAAAGGTAAATTAATTTCGACATGGACCTCATCCTTACAGGAGCTTCATCATATAGTTATTCTTCACAGTCAAGACGGGACACTGGTTGGGGTTGTTGTGGCCACTCACAATCATAATCACACACAAACACAAGATCTCATTCGCACACTGCATGATTCATTGAGAGTCACTGCCCTCTGGCACGGCTACAACAGTTTTAGTCTCATCTGAAATCCATAGTAAAGCACATTGTTGTCTGCTGGATGCCACAGGCACAAAAAACAAAAGCAGAAACAAAACTTCACACTCAATAAAGATCCATGGTGTCAAAACGATGAACAGAATGGCAGAGGGAGACCTTTCACATGTGGCGCTGCGAGTGGTATTGTCATTTCTTAAAATCCCCACGAGTTCCTGTGTGGTTCCTGTTCCTCTACACCCCTCTCTGTACCTCGCTGTTTGTCAAAGTCGGGCTCTGTGGGTCGTACCACTCAGAGCAGAGGGGTGCACCTCAGATTAAGAGCAGAGGAATGGAGATGGGAGTGGTTTTCTCCTCTTTTTCGACTCTCTCCTTGTTTTTTCCTATCGCTGTCTCTCTCTTCGGTCAGCTGAATGACGTCAGGACATTGAATGACAGTGAGAGAGGACAGACGGGGTAAGGTTTGACTGGGACACTGAGTCTGAGGGGTGGACTTATTCCAGTCTGTTGATTGGAGGGAATGGGTGTTCGGAAAGAATTATGTACTTCCCTCACTGGCCACTAGGGGTGCGCTCGCCCATGTTCTTCCCCATGAGGTGGCTGAAGTCCGCCAGTTCTCCCAGCCCTCGAGGCCCGTGCATGTCAGGCCTGATGAGGCCCTGGCGTTGAGGATGGTATGGCGCTCCGTTGTTGCTGTTGTAGTTGAGCGCCTCGTGACTCCAGCGAGGCTCCCCATAGTCCATGTGAGGAGTGGGAGCAGACACCACCCTCCGTCGGTCGGGGGAGTCCTGCGGCGTGGCAGGGTAGATGTATTCTCCTGCTGAGTTCCTCAGGTTGCCGCTGGGACGACTGCCACCGTGCTCCCCTCTCTGTGTGGCGAGGATAAGGTACCGCTGGCGCTCTGTGTGTGGGGGCAGCATAACCTCTCCTTGATCCTCTATCCGCACCATTCCTCCCCCTCCTCCACCTCCGTGCAGAAACTTGGAGCTCAGGTAAATAACCGAGTTGTTAGGGCAGGGAGTCCCAACAGCTGTGAGGAAGGTCTGGCTCTGGTCCCAGTCTGTGTCGGGAAGACGCATGGCTCGTTTCTGCTGCAGGGGAGTCTGCTCAGGCGTGGGCAGCAACCCGGGGTCCATCTCTCCTTTAGGCCAACCATTGGGCATGACGAAGGGGTTGTCTGCCTGTGAACGCCGCCTCTCACCACCACTGGTTCTTGTCACACTCATTACTGACCCGCTGCGGCCCTGCCCCAGCATGCTCTGCTCTTTGTCGCTTTTGCGGCGAGCACCGTTGGCTCCTGAACCTCTGGAGTGGCGGTGGCGATGACTCATAATCCAGCAGACAGTCAAGCCAGAGAGGATGGCTCCTGTAGCGAAGGCTGAAACTGCAGACACCACCAGCAGGTTTACAGACACCAGGCCATCGGGCTCGTCCATGAAGCTCTCCTGCAGCAGGATCCCTACAGACAGACAGAATCACAGATAGCCATCAGTCCACTGGTGGAAACATGTAATAGCGTCAGTATTTCCAGTAATAAACAAGTGGGAGTTAACAAACAGCGAGACAAAATAGCCTATTTCCTCCCCCCTTTGTGGGTGGGAATCGTTGTACGCTTTCCAGCCAAGGTAACTCTGGCTAATTGCCTTCATTACGTAAAGTGGATGGTGATTTTAATTGCTGTAATAACTGTCTGCCTGATTGAGAATAGCTTTCACCCTTAACATGTTTCACAACATTAGTTTTATGGAGAAAGGTGCCAAGTCTGGCTTCAGTGGAGGGTTGAAAATGAAAGTTTTTATTATTTTTGTCATGAAAACCTGTTTTACTCGCATCTAGACGATGTCACAATTATCAGGTTAACATGTGGCATTTGCGAAGCTGAATGATTCACAGCAAACATACAAAAAAACCGTATCCAGTTTGTTTTCTGTGAATTTTTACTGTGTGGACCTTTAGCTGAACTAAGTATGCTGTTATTTTCTTCCTGTTCTATCTAAACGGCAAAGTCTTAACAACAATGGACATAAAGCGCAGTGGTTTTAGATAAAGGGTACCATATCAGCAGGCAGGACTTTCTTTTGTATGAGAACATTAAGTGAACTCCCTCAGAGAGAACTGTTTATGCATTATTGAAGATATGAATACAGCTCGACCACAGCACAGGCTGCCATGGATCAATTAGGAAAATGCCAGAAGAGAAAGTTGTGCTTTGCTGCGTAAGCTCCTGGGACCAACACCAGCGGACACAATGAAATTGTGCCAAGGGAAGCAGATTGTAGAGAATAAGATGAAGAAAAGAGGAGAGTGTTACACACACACAGAAGAGAAAGATAGCGTGAGGGAGAGAGAAAAGTTGCCTAAAGCCAAGTAGAACATTTGGGGCCTTAGACAAACATGGTAATAGTTGTTAAATTACAACACCAATAGCAGTAGAGGGAGGACTGTCTGCACGAGGACAGAGAAATAAATCTGCTCTCACAGAAAATAAATGGGTGTCATTAAAAGGCACTGGGAGCCAGTTACTTTCTAACACACATCACTTAAAAGGTGAACAAGAGAAAAAGTCAACATAGAGAAAACAGCGGCTCTTTTTAAACAAACATACATTTATTAGCAAACAAATTCATTTGAATGAAGACCAATGGAGCCGATGTGGTTGAAAACTCACAGAGCCTGGTGGGTAATTAATGCGGCCTGTGGCTTGGCTTATTTAAGTCTCACTCCACACATTGACACTAAGCTGAGAAATAGCAGCAAAAAGCCTGTAAGAGGCTCCTGCACTGCTGTGCTGTGCTAGAGGTGATCTTTACAAATTAAAGAGACAGTTTACATACACCACTGAGAGTCCACAAGCTGCTCTGTGCTAATGTATGCACAAGCACTGACCAAACATTGCGTTTCTATTGTCATCTCCAGAAAACCCTCAAAGTACATGTGCCATACATTCACAAAAAGCATGGGAACTTTGGACAAAACTGAAAGAGTCCTGGTATGAGCCATCCATTAACACCAATTGGCTAATCATATTGTGACATGAGGGCTGTGTTATGTGGTGGTTAGATCACTGTAACTTTCTCAGCAGCACTGTAAGCTTCACCGGCAACAAAACAGTTTCTTTTTACTCAGTCACATCCCAGACTAACCAATCAGAGGCCTGCGCAGATGTCTCATTTTTTATCAACTCAACTTTAAACAGTTCAGGACTGTGGAGAGACCGTAAACCGCTCATCATATCCACTCAAATACATGAAATGACTATTGCATATAAATTTTATGAAGTCCTGAAAACTATCAGACGATAATGCCCATCATGTGTGAATGAAGCAGTGGCGATAGTTGCACTTGCATAAACTGGCATCATGTTTTGTTTAAAACTATTATCTGCAATTTGCCTACTTAATTGTGAGAATACAGTTTAAAGTGTATTTCCATGAGCATTACACAAAACTGGCATTTGATTTGCAACATTAGCCCCCTCTGCTGAGCAGGGATAATGGTTGCACCCCATGTTGTGTTGATTTGTAATAAGCTCTGCATAAATACATTAAATTGGGTGTATTCTTCTGAGCCCATGTGCTATTTATCTATGAAATATGTTAAGAAAACCTCCATTTCTAATATTTAACAATCTTGAAATAAATATTGACTTGCTGTAACAGTGTTTTAGCACATTTAAGGTCCCATATTATGCAAAAATCACTTTATTAAGTCTTTTAGTGAAATTTGTGGGTCTTTGGCTTTCCTCCCAGCCCACAAAATGTGATATTTAATGACAAAACCTGTACTTAGTAGTGCTTGTGAATGTAAAATCCTGACCTGAAACGAGCTGTTTGGATTTTGGGGATTTGCCGACGTCAGGGATTCCCTTTTTTGACCAATCAGGAGCAAGTCTGACCTGATTGGTCCACCGGAGCAGATACCCCCAAACCCCCTTCCCGCGGAGGAGAATACCAAAGTTGAAGAGCCATCACTGCTCTGTTTTTGGCTGTAAACAGCCACATAGTTCCATGCACAAGCTTCCCATCTCAGAAGAAGACAAGACTAAGTGGCTAGAGTTCATTTATTAAGGAAATGTTCCAGCTACACTCAGTAAAACTGTGCATGTGTGTGCTAGTCACTTCACAGCCGACTGCTTTTCCAACTTTGGACAGTACAACAGAGGGCTAGTGAATAGACTGGTCCTGAATCCAGGAGCATTACCAACCATCCACAAACAGACCTCAGACCCTGGAAATGTGAGTATTTTAAATGCTGTGTGCTGTGGAGCAGATGTAAGAGCTTTTCCTCAGTGTCCCCCCTGTCTCTGTGTTAGCTTCAGGATGCTAATCAGCGGTGGCTCATTTACATATGAAGGTCACGCCCCCTAAATCAGAGCGTTCTGAACAGAGGGGCTATGAGAGCCTGGAAACAATGCTGCTGTGCTTGATTTATTGGCTTTTTGGACCAAAACATGTAACTACCATTTCACGAAGACATCAATGATCCATATTAAACTGCAGAAAAGGAGCAGAATATGGGACCTTTAAGCTTTGTCAGTGCTATGATATCAAGCTCTGAGTGCAGCGGTGATAGTTCGCATGCTTGATTTCCGTGGTTAAGCATTTTATTTGGATAACTGTTCCTTAGAAGATGACTTTTCTAGACCCAGTATGTACTGTATGCCTGGCTCATAGGAAGAGCATACACAACCACTTCCAAGATTACTTATTTTCTTCTTTTATAGATAAAAAGTTTGCATGACAGAACTTTCTCCTGCAAGCAAACTAAATTTCTTTGTAACTGGTGCAAACAAGGTAAAATCACCTCTGTAAGACTTCAGGGGTCCTGTGGGATTACATTACTCTCAAAGCTCACAATAAGGAAACAAAAAATATAAGGAACAGCCAATAGAAAAAAAAATTGAATTAATGTCAATTCATACATGTCATACATCTTAAAAATGCTGTATTATACTGTTGCTCTGCCCAGATTTTCTATTTTCTCAACAGTGCTTAAAGAGGGCAGTGACAGTGATTGTTTCAGCATAGCCCAGCTACCCTATTGATAGTTCAGCTCGCACATTACTTAGAGCCATACACAACAACAAAACCAGCGCTGGTTGGAGTGAGATATCTCACATTTGATTCAGCCGGGGGCCTAAAGGGGAGCTGGACTCCAGAGACCTTGTGTAATAATTAACTAGAATGATTAAAACAGACACCTATCCATTGTTGATAACAACTGTTTTTATGGCTTCAACATTAAATCCTATTCTCCTGTCAATGTGAGTCC
This sequence comes from Halichoeres trimaculatus, assembly GCF_033239565.1. Taxonomy (NCBI): domain Eukaryota; kingdom Metazoa; phylum Chordata; class Actinopteri; order Labriformes; family Labridae; genus Halichoeres; species Halichoeres trimaculatus. The sequence continues at coordinate 26,336,278 of NW_027437182.1, read as the reverse complement.
ATACTCTCAATAAGGAGGCAGATTCTATTGACTGAAACTAGGCATTAATCAACCCGCCTTCCTGGTCAATCAATGTCCTTTTCAGCACTAATTAGTCCTTTAGCACCAATCTGATAAGCTGAGTGATACACGTGGACACAGGCCTTACTTACAGCCTGATAATTATATGACGCACACAGTTCAGTTAAGTTCAGCTTTAGACAGTACTTCCAGAAATACCATTGTACTCCATCGAGAGAAAGGATTGAGCTTATTTTCGAATCATATTTGTTTTTAATTTTTCTGTTTGCTTAATGTCACGACACTTCCGTCACTCATTTCCTTTTAACTCCTTTTCTCCTTGCACTTCCATTTATTCATTATGACTCTTGAATATTAATACAAGAGTACAAAACCTCCATTTAATTTTGATCTAAAATTGGATTTCTCTGAAGATTTTTTTAACTGGAGTAAGTCCCTGCGCATGGTTTGAATTATACTTTCTAAAGTGTTTAAATAACCGACTATTAGGGTTTATTTCAAAGGTTAGTGCTACCCAGCGGGATGTAAAATCTTGATTGCTTAATCTTTCCAAAATTGCTCCATGCACAGATGGCAGATTGTAAGATACAATGTCATTAAAATCTGTCAGCATCTCTCGTCTGTCTTTTCCTGGAGCTGTCACACCCGTGGTTGCACACGCTAACCTGCACAGACTTCGTGTTTTCATTTAAGCAGCCATGTTTCTGTGTTTACATTGAATTTGGCAGTTGCTAGTTAGGCACTCGTTTTTCCTTGAGCACACTGTTGGCATGTCTGCTGCTGCAGCCTAAACACAGCTCTGATTCTTGCTGTATTTATTTTCAAGTTCCAGGCCAATATTCAATTTAGAAAGACTGCCAGGTTCAATTACATTATCGCTCCTCTCCTCGGTAAAAAAGCCCGTACTTGGGGGAAGCAGATGCGCCACAAAGAAAGGCATTTGGAGGTTACTGGCGTGTTCATTTACAGTATCCACACACACAAACAAACAAACAAACACACACAAACGCTGGAGGAGTCTAAGGGGTCAGGTAATGAATTGATTCAATAAACCACAGCCTTGATGACTTTGTATACAAATATGAAGAACTGCAACCGCAAAAAGACATCCAGAACAAGTCAGCAAAACCACAAATCTCTGCTCACACACATCACATCTGGAACTGCTCTCCTAGAGGTTGGAGAAATTTCTCCAACATGTTCCTCAACTGTGGTCCAGGGTTACTGTGTGGCACTTCAGATTAAATTCTGCACGGTGCAATAATACCACTGTAATGTGGGTGCAGGAGAAGAGGTCTTGACAAGAATGTGTGTAAGGATGCCGGCAGATTTCTTTTTTCCATATAATAAAGGCAGAGTGCCCCCCCTCTCAAACAATATGCTTCCTTAACTTTTCCTGACATGCACATGTCAATGTGATGATTGTAATTTTGCCTTGTGGTATGCACAGCATCTTTTACAGATTTCCATGAGCAAAGATCTGAATGGACTAGGTGGAGTCAAGGTGCTTTTTGCTTGACCCTGTTTAGGCTTAATTTTACCTTTAAACTCAAAACACAACAGCTGTCGACAAACAATGACCAACTTGAAGCCAGTGGTTAGCAGTGAGCAAATTCAGCCAAGGCTACTTTTTCTGTGTGCTGCATTGTTCACAGTCCAGTTGGAAACTTGAGAAGCTAGCATGTGTTTAAATTAAATTTGAGGCAAATTGGCCCCTCTGGATCTGTCTTAGAGTTAATGCTGTCATGTCTTGATTAATATCACCCCCTGCGGAGCACCTGTTTGTGTCTGGTTAGTCTCAGTTTCACTGTAAATAGTAGGTAATCCAGAACCTTTGTTGTGGATTGGAACCCAAAATAAAACAGATGCTCTCATGATTAGGCTGCAGTTAACCCCAGGCTCGTACTGAAGGTCTGATGCAGCTTCCACATGTAATCTGTATCATTAAAATCACTGTTGGAGGCTCACATTAGCCCCACAATGGAAAGAATCCGCAAGAAGTCAATTTTTCCTGTATGCCGGCTGCGTCCTGCGTCAAGCTGAATGAAATACAACAAGCTATATAGGAAGTGAATTGCTGGGTGGAATGAAGATCCGTTGTTTTTCTAAATAAAATCAGTGAACAAAGAAATGTAACTTGACTCTTCTTTGACAGCACAGTCACACTAGTAGTAAATGTAAACACTACATCACACCCAGTGACACGAGGTCGCAAAAGTGAGCAGAGGAATGAAGGTTTGTGTTATTACTCATTGTAGAAGGAAATAACAATTCCAAAAGCACTTGACCACTTGAGCGTGCAGTGTTACAGGCAAACACATTTAGCTTGTTCTCGCGCAAAGTCCAAACAAGAACGTGAACCCATGTGAGCTTCTACTCTTGCGAGTGCCCTTTCTGCACCCGGCACCGGAGCCAGCCGCAGCCTCTATCTGGATCTGATGTGAGTAGCATCCACACAGAATCTGGACTGCAACCGTTCTGAAGCCAATGTGAGCGTGGCGTAAGTTTCATGAAGTTTGCCTTGTCTGGGGAGAAGAAAAATTATTTATTTTTTAATAAGTTAGATCCACTATAATGCATTTGAGGAAGTCAGGAAATCAATCTGCTGATTGGCTTTTGTGACAGTTAGGCTGATTTGTTGCACTTGTTGCATTTGTTTGTTTGTTTTTTTTAAATCTCAAATGGATTGTAAACTGCAGCTGCATTCAGATATCTGTTTCGAGATGAATAAATCATCTGATAGAAGCCACTGAGACGGATAATTTTTCACCACAGTCCAGTAGGACAGAGATGCATTCTCCATTTTTATGCACAATCTGTAATTAACCTTGATAAATTAACCTCATGCACTTAAAAGGTGACAGCCGATGCAGCAGCTTCCACGCTCTGTCATCACTTCCACTTTCCCATCCTCAATCCTGCTCATATTAAAGCTTAATAGAAGCCAACGGGCCCGTCTGTCAGCCTGACGCACACCGAAACTGCTTGTCTTGAGGCTTCCAGCTCCAATTACAGCGTAACAATCGGAGGAGAGGAAAGGAGCGAAGATTAGAGGAGAGGGATTTCACAGAAGTTTCTGGACAAGGGTGGAGAAATGAGGAGGAGTGAACACGTGACAAATGAGGAGGAGACATGAAACACAGTAGGTGAGAAGATGAGTCAGGAAGACATGGGAGGAAAAAGATTAAAGGTGAAGAGAAAGGAAAGGGAAAAATAGACCTAGTTAGAATTAAAAACTGATAGAGGTGGGCTGGTAAAAGCATCATGGAGAGGGTATTTTCTGTAGTCCATACAATCTGAACTTTAAAAATGAATTCTATTATGAATGCAACAGTTTGCAGTCATATTTAAAAGTACAAAGGAGTCTGAACAAGGATTCAATTTTTCTTTGGTACTCTGTTTCCTTTGTCACTAACCCAAAGTCATGTGTTCTTTTACACACTGTATCATCCTTTCCTCTCTCCGATCCCATTGTTAGCTGCTAATCCTCTCTCTGTATCCCTCTCTCTAACCCAGCGCTCCTTTGATCACAGAGGGTGGCAGCATGATGGGAGTAATGGCTTAAAAAGTAAAGAAACTTTCACTCCACTCTTTCAAATCAAGGTCGTTCCTGCATGATCAAATTTAATATATCCACGCGACAAAATGATGTTTCCGTAATACAGCAAGTGTGACAGCTGTGGTCCTGTTAATCGATGTGACTTTTTAGCGGCTGCCTCTGAGTTTTCCCTCACGTCTTTCCCGCTCTTGTTCCTCTCTCTGTTCTGCCGGTGAGTAAAGGAAATTAATGAAAAGCCTTGCTGCCAGTTGTTAAACAGTTCCTCTGATTGGAACACTGGCAGGAAACTCTGTGTATCTACACAGGCCATGCTGGCAATTTGGCGACACTTTCCACAATGGCCTTGTGAACATGTGTGTGAGTGTGAGATAAAAGACAGCAGAGCCAGATGAAGTGGAGCAGGATCATTTTCAAATCAGGATCAGTGGTGTTGATTAGAAGCACACATCCAAAAGATAATCACACTTTATTATGACTGGGGTCCAATTTTAATAGTTTTGGCTGTCATTTCTGCAGGCTAAGACGGCTCTGTACTCATCAATGTGATTGCTGTAAATTTAAGAGTTGAGCATCACCACAAAAAAGTCTGAAGAGAAACACAAGGGTACAAAAACAACTGTAAACTATAAAGATGGGCAACACAACAGCTCCCCAGGAGTGAGGCTGAAAAATTTGGATTAGAATGAAAACAATGTTTAATGCCCTGACCAACAGCGCTATTGAAGAATGGCAAAAAGAGATGTTAAAACTAACACTAGTCACTGAAATTTGGGTGTGGGAGGTCACCTCATACTGACCGAAGAATCTGTTCCGACGTACACTATGCTAGCTTGTTTCATGAGTAAGTTAAGTTTTTTTGGTTAGCAGCAGAGGCAAGATGTAACTCTTGTGGCTTTGCCAGACAAACCCTAGTATACGTCAGTGGTGGCTGCTGGTCAGTCAAGGAGGGGAAGCTCATTTTTTATGGCCTACATCATAAATTTGTTTATTTATTTAAACATAAATTCTACCCTCCATTCCTTTTCAAGTAAATGATCTGTGACCCTGTCGTACAAACCAGGCGTTTTTTTCCAGGGATTTTACCAGCGTTCTCTCGTCTTCTTTAAAAAAGGTAAACTTGCTGGGGATCGATAAAGCCTCCAGATCAGTTCAGAAGAACTGAGAAGATGCTCCGGTGGAGGGTTATACTTCAAGATCACTGACTGGCTCATTTCACTGTCAATCTAAAAGGGATTCTGCCTCAGACAGATCATCCAATCATCATGCAGAAGCCCAGCGTCCAGGCCAGCCCACTGCCTCATAAACCCCCATGGATGCTGAGCATCTGATGGGCGGGACAAAGCCCAGCGTTTATCCAATGACCGTCCAGTTTCTACAGTGGAACAACCCACTCTACGCTGAAGTCAGAAGACGCTCAGCATCCAACTGTGTTAAAGCACTGAGACACTGCGGGGATGAATGAGAAGGAGGTTGAGCCAGTTACCTGTGATAGGAGCTGATTCTGAACAAAAGATGAAGGAATTCTAGCTCATATTTTGTCAATAAAATGTACACACAGCAGAACATATCACCACTTTTTTTGGGGATATTTTAGGGGAAGCTGAGCTTCCCTTCCAGGCTTAGAGCAATCGCCACTGATACATACTCTGGCTTAAAATGGCATTGCCTGCACAAGATGTACCAAAAGAGGCTGTTTTGGCTTCACTTTTGGAGAGTGGGTGCTGGCAGTGACACACTGTCCATGTTTACATAAATGTAACGAGAGAAATGACAAAGAAAGTTGAGGAATAAAATATTTTAATTTCACACCTCATTTAATTTGTAGGTAACCAAAAAGCGTAGGGAAAAATGTCTTTTTCCAGTGATATGACGTATAAACGCTATTAAACATTAACACTCGGTCACATCGTGGAGACAGTTGACAGTTTCTCTCTAAAAGGCAGCACTTCAAAAATCCACCCCAATCTGGATTTTTGCACACAGAAAATCAGTTGGCAACAAGTTTAATTCACTCCACCAGGGCTACAAATGCCAAAGCGAGAACGCAAAAAACCTCAGCCTCAGTTTCGACTCACACTCGGTTCCTCTGCCTGAAGCCTATAAGAAAGTGGACGCCTTTGCTAACACACCAGCAAGACTCACAGGCTACAGAAAGTGTGTCCTTTGATGATCCAACATCGAGCGCTCTTGCATCAGAGATTAAGGCAATCCCTGCATCAAGGCAAAATATCCAGGACAGCATCTTAAGCTGTCTGTGCGCTGCAACAAAAGTGGTTTTGGGGAGACTGATCAGCGGGGAAACAACCTCCCCTCTGACTTTCGACAATGGCTTTGGAAAGCTTAGTCTAACATTATCTATAGGTAACTGAGTTTGACATCTGACATAGTTTTTCTATTAAGTTGTTTGAGTCTTCCAAGTTTTTGTGAGTGTGTGCTATGATTGTGTCTCTCTCCTGTTATCTTTATTAAAGGTGCCTCTGCACTCCGTTTTGTGAGGCCAGTCTGAAATAGTAAGACTCAAGGATTGCATGTAACACTTAAACCCAAGTGGCAAAACCTTGCATGCTACAAGATTAATAATTAGACAACCTATAAAGATGAAAGCCAAAACAACTGCAAAGAGTCCATGCAGCAAAAAACTAAAAAAAAATGTTGTGAAAAGAAACTCATGAAAACACCACAAAAAGAGAAAACAACAACAAAACCTGCGTCCACTCCTCACTTACTCTTTTAATCATAGTGGAAAGGTGTTAGCCATTTCAGAGAAACTAATTGAAAACTATTTGAGTTTTCCAACAGTTCAATAAGTTTCTTAATGAAAAGCCATGAAGGGGAACTTTGTTCACTCTGGAAGCAGGAAATACATGTATTCGAAACAGCACATCAAAACAGAACAAAGAGACTTCAGAGCATCCCGGCGGACCTGTCGATGCCACGAGAACACACTTCAGAGCTTGATAGGTTACGACTGTGTCGGCGTACAGCCACTGATCTGAGGGGCTTTCATCTTCACAATCCACCATTTCTCTGCATGTTAATGTGTTTATGTGCGCAGTGACGGCGGGGATGCACGTGGCAGAGCATGTGCAATGAAGTGTGAATAAATGGGAATAGACGTATGAATATGTGCGTGTGTGTGCGTGTGTGTGTGTGTGTTAATAAGAGAGTGTGAGCATCCTCTGCACCCATGGCTCAGTGATTTTGCTCATTATCCTCCTCTCTTTTTCTGGTGTTGTTAGACTGCAGGCTCTATTTTGTATCTTATTTCTTCCAGGCCATCCTCCTCCCTGCTTTCTTACCTCTTTTTATTACCTCTCCCGTTACCTTTCTTTCAGCTAATAAATTATACATCTCACTATTTCTACTACTTCATCTCTCGCTTTCACACCCAAACATGCAGCACACCTCATGTTGCGAGCTGTGACGCTAATCCCAGTGTGTGTTTGAGGATGGGAAGAAGCTGAAAGAGAATTAAAGTGCCTCCAAAAAGAATAAGCAGGAATGCTGCGGACTCCTTTCGTGGACTAAATCTTGCTCGCTTGTAAACCGTGTTTACTCTCGGGATGATTGTAAAACCATTTACAGTCCCACCCTGACAGCATTTTCAGAGCTGAAAGAGTTCTGCACGACTCTCTGGTTAAAAATGAAAAAATAAGAAAAAGAAAAAGATAAAAAAAAAACAGCTGTAGCTCCTGAGGGCCAGTCGGACGTGCCTCCCCTGCTCTCGCCTGATCAATATGTTAAAACATTTATGCACAACAGCCATGTGCTAGCAATTAAAACACCATAAAATCTTAGCCAAAAACCCTTCTGTTAATAGATTCAGGTCCACAGCTGAGTGTATTAGTGGGGGCACATCAGGCTTAAAGCTGGCCCCGTGTCAGGGTTTGCAATGATGGCTGAATAATTACATACCTGCACGTCTCTCCCCTCAGTCTGTACATTCCTCTCTTCAACTTTTAACAACCCTGTGTGTTAAATTTTTAACTCTCCCAATTTCATCATTTTCTTTCTCCCTTTTTGCGCTTCAAGAGAAAAATCTCTGCTTGGGGTAAACAAGGTAGGTCCAGAGATGGTGTGTTAAACCATCAGAGGGGGTCTGACTCTCTACTGCAGCTATGTAATAAAAGAACAACAGGACGTGTTGTGTTTTTTTGTACACGTCAATATGTTTTTTTTATGTAGCTGTCAGGAATGTTCCTCATTGACTTTGCAGATTCAATTATAACAGGAGACTTTTTTTTTTTTCCTCCGATCCGGTCAACCTTCAGCGAGAGGCGGCTTAACAAAGACCAAGTCTGTGAGCAGTTTCCAATCCAAACAAAACAACTGGGCTGTGGCGGATGCTGTGGTGAAATAAATTGTTTTCCAGAGAGTTTTGTGTGCGTGAGTGTAAGTGTGAATACGCACATGTGTTGGTTTCATAATAGTTTTTTTTCTCTTTTTTGCTTCATCCCATATTTTAGAGGAGATGGAGTTGGCTCTGCTTTCGTCCCGTAATTGATATTCCCATTTTAGGTGCAAAGCAAACTGTGGAGAGCGGTAATAAATATGCACATTTATGTCACAGGCGATAAATTGGAGTGCAGGTCCGCTAAGCGTTATTCGAACTATCAGCCCAGAGGCCTCATATCTTTCGATCCCAAATCACAAACCAGACAATTTCAGCTAAATCTTTCTCACATGCAACATCCGAGCTATGTGTGCTGCTAAAGTATTTCACCACACACCCACCAGCTGGACACACATGCCAATTTGTTTTTATGTTAACACCCCAAGAGTTTGAGTGTTGGACCTTTTCCTGATACAAATTTCTGGAGGTTTAACGGAATGATTAAACCATCAGGTCTCATGTCGGTGCTGCACGCCATCTGGGCGCCTGATGGAAAGGAAACTCGCCCCGTCCATTCGGCTGCCCTCCCCCCACCCTGCTCTGTTAATTTATACACTGCCTTTAATGAATTGTCTCCGCTGTGACATGACCAAGCCAGGGCCTTGCAGGTGGATGTGCAGGCAGGACACATCCTGGGCTGAACGATTGCTCAGAATCACAGCGGCTGTCAGCTGACCCAGACTAAGGAGAGTTTAAGGAGATCGATCGCGAGATGGTGCGGGAAACCCACGAGGGAAGAGATGGGAGGATGCTGATAGACAGACAGAGAAACAGAACCAGAAATAGATATGTGGAAAAGTGAAGTGACATGCTAAGAAAAAGGGGGGAGTGTTAGGCGGGAGACAAACAAATGAAGTGAATGAGGCTGAGACAGAGTGCAGGAGTGTTATTGACGGGCTGTGAAGAGGAGGAAAAGTGCTGTTTGATGCTGGGAGTTTGGGGAACTCTGTGTAGTCGATTCCTGTCTGAATGATAGACACAAAAACAATCCCCACTGCTGTGAGTGGAGAGTAGTTACAGTACTTCAGGATGTCACACTGCAGGACTCTCTGCTGAGGCATCACACAGCGCCTAAAGGTCTGCTGGGACTTTATTGGGCAACTATTACTCAGCAGCAGCCACAGAGCAGCCCCAGGCCTCTATTCTTCTTCAGATCTCTGCGCGTGTGCGTGTGTGTGTGTGTGTGTGTGTGTGTGTGTGTGTGTGTGTGTGTGTGTACTGTATGTGTGCTGGTGCATACGTTTTGCCAAATTCTTCAAATGTCTGGTGTGCAATTTGGCAGATAGCGAGCCAACCCAGCGGATTTGGCTGATGGTATTCACGGTGGTGAGCAGTGGTGTGTAAAAATGCCCCAGGTTTCATCGCATGGTGTTTAATGTCCTGATCTATCATTTTCCATCTATTAAACAAACACAAACACACAGTCACAAACACCCGCCCGGATGTAGTCATTCTGTCTGAGACATTTGAATAAAAAAAAGACCCATTAATCCAATTAAACATGGACATCAAACACGAGTGCTAACACTTAAAAACAAAGCAAGACTAAAGCTGCTGGCAGATTTGGTTTCTTTGTAAGATTCCCAGAAAGTGTTGACAGTTCTGTTGAAAATTACGCTGGATTTAGTCAACAACCACTTAAAAGTGAAAAATTAATTAAATGTGGTGTGATTTTAGAAAGATTTAATGTGCTTGCATTCAAGCTACCAAACAGTGTTTTGGTCTTCATTAAAAAAACAGTGTTGCTTTTTTATTAATCCAACAAGATGCTTCCACTCATTTGAGATGTTCAAGCTTTTCTTCGTCATAATAACAAGACACCACCGTCATATCTCTGTAGAAACAGTTTGATTCAATGTTTAGAAAGAGAAACTTTGTTCTATTCACTAATAACTTTAAGGTATAAATAGTAGTTTGATTTTTTCTTTTTGTTATACTGGTCAAAATGATCTGTATGTCCCAATGGCAAGTAATACATGATGTTTTCTTAAATGAGAGCGAATAATATCCGCTATCCACAGCAGGAGAAAACCCAGGAAAACATCAGCCAATCACATCGATTAGGATCCAACCTGTTCACACGATGCCCCTGACTTAATGTGTGTTCCCAAGTTAAGCGGTGAACAGGTTTGTACTCAGCAGAAGAACGGCAGAGAAACTACCCATACCCTGATTACTGGTAACCACTCCTCCAGCTAAACAGAGCAAGAAAAGAAAGACAGAGGCTTTATTTTCTTTTTCTGTTCCCCTGCCTCTAACTACTGCTCCTCTCACTCGACCTCGGGCCTGTCCCCTCTGACCCAATGAGGTACTTGTCTCTGGGCTGTAGTCTGGATCAGAGTCTAATAAACTCTCTCCACAGGGACTCTGACAAGCAAAAAAATTGTGATTTTTAGTAAGTCCTAGAGAAAATGTACATGTACTATTTGTTTTATAGCTTTACTCCTGATATCATGTCACAGGTGAAAGTGGATAATGCTAGCATGACGGTTTGAGTACTAACAAAAGTCACGTTTGTTTTTTAGCTTTACGTTTCAACGTTTTGGTGTTTCCTTACCTCTAAATGAGACATGACTCAACGTAGTGCAAAAGACAAAATGATGTGCTGAGTCTGTCTTTCAGTCATTCACAATCATAGTCGCTAATCAGCAGCACTCATTCGTGTGAGCGGGGGCGTTGCTTTGGAGGAGCTCCAAGGGGAGGGGGAGGCAGAGTCCTGATGAGATGCTACATTCAAATTCATGCTAGTTTTTCAGGACTGCCAACCCTGCCTTTAACGCCTAAAACTGGGCTCTGTAACAGCCAAATGTGTGTGGTTTGTTCACATTTGAATAACAGGGACCTGGAAACACTGGAAACAAAGCAACACCTGTTATCAGACACTTCCGCATGTTTGTAGCATGAAAATGAAAAAATAAGTTTTTCCTCAGACACAGAATGCTTTTTAGTCAGTCGTGTTAAACCCAAACTTTCATGACAGAAACATTAAAGGTCAATGAGATCTATAAAGAACAAAACAGGAGTTTCTATTCATCGTTTTAATTCTCCAAAGCTGAAGTTTTCCATTTTTTCAATTTTTATAACCACAAGCACTTTATGAGCTGTCACAGCTGCTGAGGGATCCTGACTGCATTAATACGAGGTGAACAGTAACCGCTTGCATCATTAAAAAGCTCTCAGATGCTTCCAGACTTTAAAGGACTCTCAGATGCTGTGACCTGCTTTGTTGGGTTAAAACCTTTGATGTACGGGTTTGAGACAAAAAAAAAGGGAAAAAAAAAAAGAATTTTCAGAAAGTAACTTTTGGCAATATTTATATATAGATACAACCTTCACCACCCAAAATTTCTCCTCGCCTAATCCCTGAGGGAACTTTTTCCACACACACACAAGCACATCTATCAACAAGGGTTGGAAGCTCTCAGAGGGGTCTACAGGCCCTCCTGTGTGTTTCAAGACTCCCTCTGATGCTCCTGCTGTTGGGAAGGAGATGTGAGGAGCAGAGGGAGGATACAGAGGAGGAAAGAAAGATCTAAAGCCCTTCATGATTCCCTCTACCTCGCCAAGCTCTCCTTCGGATGAGTCTGCTATTCATATCTTCTTTGAGCTCGCCCTGAAAACTTCCGTATATATATCTATGCTGTGTTGCATTTCACTGTTTTCCTTTTTTTGTGTTTCCAGCGTACACACACATTTGCAGCGGTCCTCGTATTTCATCATTCAGGCTCTGTATTCAGCAAGAGGATCAGCCCTCTGCTTCAAGCCTCTCAGAAGCTCCCGTCGGGTGAGAGAAACGCGTGAGTTAGAGCTCAGTCTGGCATCTGGGGATGCTCACATCACATTTCCTCCCGATCTGCCTGTCTTTTCTTCTCTGTCTCTCTGCAGGAGTGACAGCAGCGGGAGTTAGGAAAAGGAGGAAGGAAAGGGAGGATGACCGTGGCGTCAAGGTTACTGAGCCCTCTTTTTGTCTGCAAGAGGAGACCACATCAAACTCCATAAACTAATGTGGCAAACGTTCCCCTTCACTCACTTTCGTTCCCATTTCCTGTCTGTCTCTGTCTCCCAGCAGGGGGTCGAGCTTCAGGACAGCACATTTATCATGAGCAGGCTTAAGGCCCTGTGCTTTAACTAGCTGCCATGTAAATACAAAGCAGCGTGTCGGCTTTATGGGTCCCCCCTCCTAAGCTGCAGCGCAATTAGAAAGGAATCAGATGAGACCACAGCTGTAAATTTGGCAACAAATTTTCTTTTCCCGCACAAAGCTTCTCATAACCAGCAGAGACAAAGCCGGAGTTGGTCCTGGCTCTGCGGTGATCGTCATGATGCCACAAAAAGGAATCTCCAGTCTGCTTCTCTCCCCTCATTGATGTTTCAGTGGACCACAATTACTGAGTGATTGCATCCCGCTGCTCCACCAGTCAAAACAGCGCCTTTCTTCAGGAAATATTTTCACAGCGCCATAATTGTTTCCATCTGTAGCTGCACTGTGGCAACACTGGCTGTGTCATTACGCCTGAGTGAGTTCACAGCAAAAAACAGAACAACTAATGTGTGTGTGTGAGAGTGTGTGAGAGTGTGTGTGTGTGAGAGAGTGTGTGAGAGTGTGATATGGTGTGTGGTTGAAAAACCTCCCATGCTTTTATGAAGACAGACGAAACAGAGATTTGAGGAAGGTGTTGGGATGAGAAGAAATGAAGCGGGACGTGTATCTGGTAGCAACAGCATCACACACACCTCCACACCACCACCAACCTCCTTCTCCTCCTCCTCCTCCTCCTCCTCATCCTATTTGATGGCTGGTTTAACAGAGTTGACTTTAGCTGATGAGCTGTCTGAGCAAACACAATTTGACTCGTCACCCCCAAAAGGCATGCAAACAGCAAAACAAAATGAGGCAGTGTTTAACTCATCGCTGTCGAGAATCAGCCGTCTGGCATTTCTGAGGCTGCTGCAGGGTTCAGACCAAACGGTTTAGAAGGAGGACCCTTTCTCTGAAACCTTTGTTGCAAATTAAAAGAGAAAAGTCTGAGGTTTGACAGACCATTTAGCCCAAGTTTACACTGTAACTGATCTGCTGTCAGCAAAGAGGTCACAACCTGGATAGAAAAAACAACGGCAGCCAATCAACACGTCGTGATAACCCGCCGTAAGTGGATCTGACTTCTTACGCCGTCTGTCGACGCCTGGGCCAAACTTGACTCATTACGCTGTTTACAGGAATGGTTAGTATTACCTGTCACATGCCCGCTCACACACACACAGCACACGGCACACAGCGCTCAGAGTCAGTTAGGTGATTTCTGTCAGCAGGGGAGAGTTCTACTCAAACATCATTAAAACTAAATCCAGCATAAATCCAGCTGCAGTTTGTCACGCTGGCTGAGTTGTCCACTGCGGAGAGGTTGCTAATTTTGGGGGCGTACACACACACACACACACACACACACACACACACACACACACACACACACACACACGATTTAATGGCTTTATTTCCCTGCGAGCAGAATCACTAGTTCAAACTCTGGGCACAAGTGGGTGTGACCAGCTAATCTTTTGCAATTTCAGAGACCACAGGTGCACAGTAAAGCTGAAAAAGTGGCTGAAGTACAAATTAAAACTTTATTAGAAGGAGGAGTACAATATCAGGCAGGTGGGTTTCCTTCAGCCTTCCCTAATAAACAATCACATCAAGTATGACACCTTACTAATGAGTTTGGAGATGAGGACCAACACTCCAGAGGTGTTGATTCAGCTCTCTGAATGAGACTTTGAGGACAGATCACCTCCATTTTTAAAATACACGCCTGATTTTAATTGAATTTTTTGAGCTGTAACCATCCCATCTTAGACAAAAATCAAAACATAACTATCATTCAACCAAGATCTATGTGTGTAGCCTGGGCCTTATATTAGTTCAGTCAGACAACTCACGTTTGAATTGTTTATTTAGCAGCAAATATATTTTATGTTTGGCGTCCAGGCTCCGGCCTCATCACCCCTCACAATAAATTTACATGGTGACATTGAGGAGTGATGAGCAAAACATACTGAACATAATCCCCCCGGAGCCTGCAGGTGGTTGCTGGGGTGATGGTGGGGGCAAAGAAACATGCAGCATTACAAACGCAGGGCAGCCAAGGCATTGACAGGCAGAGAGGGATGAGAGACTCCCGGTTTAAATAGACCGCCCAATTGAGAGAGTGTGATTGCAAGATGGTTATGACGTGTGAGACACGTGGTATGTGTATAGCAGTGCTGCTCGAGTTGACTGCCTGAACTAGCTCGTGGGCTCGCCCCATTTATGCCTCTTGGCTTTGGAGCTCCATGATTACACCCAAAACCATAAAAATGCAATAAAGTTTTTTAGTACTTTGAGACACTCAGTTTGTCTGTGGTAAAATCTACTCAGTTTGAACTGCTGTGGAAAAAGAGCTTTTTCCCAGCAGGAAAATGGTGTCTGGAGATTTAAGGGAAACACACAATGTCCAAAGATCACTGCTTAAGACGCAGCTTCTTTACTGCGGTCATCTAACTCAGCAGCATAAACATGGAGTCTGTCCTATAAATACTTTATAAGCCTGAGATGTTGTGTGTCTGTTTGGTTAGATTCACATTGCTGTGTGAGAAAGTGATGTGAGTGTTCTCGCTGCTTGACCAGAGTGTAAAAATGCCTCCTACATCACATCTCTCACACAACAAGCTGTGGATGGAATAAATATAACTGCAGCTGCTTTATGATGGCCACGGAGGTTTAATCAAAAAAGGTTTATTTTTAAAGCATTTTCCAAGAATTGATTTTTAAGTGAGTTTAATAAAACAGTATCGCCCAAGAGGGGGTAATCTAATACTCTTCATCAGTAGCCTGAGGCTTGAGGCTGTGGGCTATAGAGATAAACATCACGTGTTGATCTTCACAGTAACATAACTACTTGATGCAATACAATACGAAACACTTCTATGTTAGAGTACAATAACAATATAATACTATATAATAATTTAATATCATACGATGTGGTACAATACAATATGCTTTGATTCATCACAGCATCATACCAAAAAATATGATACAATATAATCCTTTTAAATTTATTTCATTATATTACATTACGATGTGTTGCAGAGCATTTCGATGTCTTGTGATGTGTTGAGATGCATTGCATTAGCGTTGAGTAGAGCTGGGTGACAAAAATAATGATAATTTTTTTTCTTTTGAGTCTAATCACTTCTTGACTCTACCTCCTGAAAAAATTTACACCACAACAATCCACAAGAAACATTTCTACAAGGAGTATTAATTTTTTAAAGTTTGACCACAGCCCATCTGAAATGGCTGGGAAGCCTGATTTTCTAACCAGCCACCAGGGGGAGCAGATTTTGTGGAGACCTCACTTTAAGCCGAGCAAGATGACGTCCATTTTTTTTACAGTCTATGGTTATGATGCAGTGCATTAACGTGTGCTGCATCACGATATTGTAATATTCCTATTGTATTGTTATGAATGTACTGCAGCAGTGCCGAGTGCCACCCCTAGGTGGTGCCACCTCTCGTTATTTTGCTGTGTTTACATACATGTTCAGAGACTGTGTTCCTGACTGACCGAGCGGAGCACATGGAGCAGTGACATGTTGGTGAAGAATATGGAGCGTGAACTTAGTGCCCTGGAAATCTGGCTACATGTTTTAGTTTAGTTGTGTGGAAAGTCCCTCGTGGACCATTTTCTGTTTTACGCTGAGCTGCTAGCCTGGGATTAGCCTTTAGCTCCATGCACCTGCACCAACTATGTTACATTATGTAGGACAGTATACTGCCTTAACAATTTTGTGAAAACTCCCTGACACCTGGCTGAGGTGCAGTGATACATGGTAAATAAACACAGATCACTTAGTTTAAATCAGCGGTTAAAGAACTTTTTTCAAGAACAAAGGGAAAAGTTCAAACACAGGTGAGCTCCAATTGTGATTTTTATACCTCTTTGTCATAACCTATGACAATGAAGGCCTCAAATTTCTTTGTGTGTTTGTGCAGACGATAAAACCTGGTCTTAGCAGGTGGAAATACAAAGTTTCATGCAACAAGAGCTGACTCACCTCAGCCCCTGTGGCTAATTCTATTTGTTTGGGCCAACAAAACAAACACAAAGATAAAGTTTGCTTGCTTCATGCCTGAACGAAAGTTAGGCCCGAAGGCTAACTTAGCTAAACAGAACCCATACACACTTATACACACGCGTAATTGAACCCAGTTATTTCCCTGACCTCATCTCTTTCATCAGAGAGTTCCTCCCACCACACATCGTCTCAATTAGACGTCATCCTTCCCAACTTTGCTTTGATGTGAGTGCATTTTAGAGAAACAGCATGGCTGCACATACTAATATTTGTTGTGTGTGTGTGTGTGTGTGTGTGTGTGTGTGTGTGTGTGTGTGTGTGTGTGTGTGTGTGTGTATGTGTGTATGTGTTTTTGTAATTGCAAGGCAATGCTCTGAAATCCACTCCACTTCTCACTCAGTTTCCTAAAATTAAGCTGATCAATTGATGGGATTTTTAAATTTTTTTTTGCACCAGTTTTAACATTTTTGCTCATTTCCAAACACTGAAAAATTCAAGATTAAGACGTGGTTATTTGTGTAAAGCCGAATAAAGGCAGGGCTCTGTGATGTATGAAAAGATAAGATGAAGTGGATACAAGGCAGGTGGTGTACATCACCTGGAAAGAGTTATAGCCTTGCCACGAGCCAGCTGAGGAGGTCATTGACATCGCCGTGACATGGGACACACCAGTGGCACTCTCAGTCCATTAGTTACCCACCAAGACAGCCTCCACCCACCCCGCATCCTCCAAGCTTTCATCCACCCTCACTCTCATTTCTCATCCAGCTCCCGTGTGATCACCCAAACCATGAACATCACTTTTTTCCCCTCCTCTGACCTCACTCTTTCCCATCAGCCTGCTTCTTTTCTTTTTCACCCTCACGGCTCCACACTCTGGATCCCCCGAACCCACTCACCCCTTTCCATCCTCAAAGTTTGCCTCCCTCCTATGATCTCTCAATCTCTTTTTAGCTCTGTTCTCTATCCGTGGATCTGATTTATCCGACCTCCCCCTCCTCATCCTCGCTCTCTTCAGCCCCCTTCTCCCTTTTTTCCCCCCTCCTCACAGAATCACCCTTGATATCTATTCGACTGCCATCAGCCAGAGGAGAGATGAAAATCGATTCTCCCTCCAACCAACTGCTCCTCTCTGGCTAAGGAGAACGGGGAGGCAGTTAGCTGAGCTCTAAGTAAGGCCGTCCATCCATCTCCCTTTGAGGTCTGACAACAAGGCTGCTCTGAAATCAGTGTAGGCCTGACTGGGACTGAAGAGAGATGAAGAGCGAGGGAGAGGAGAGGCCTGGAGCAGCACGGGAGCAAAGACTATGGCACAGTAAATGACTTGCTCTTTTTCAGACGAGCTGCAGAGCCAGAGCTAGGATAATATCCTCTTGAAAAAGTGAATATAAAGACCCAAGGCTCTCTTTTAAAGGGCCAGCTGATCCAAATTACTTCAACTTCTTTCTCTTTACAGTACATCTATCATTATCTAGCCATGCAGACTGTTTCTGTTTAAGCTGGCCAGGAATTCAGATAGAAATATCCCTGATTGTCTGATGGAGTAAAAATAGCCTGAAGGAGAAACTAATGTTACTATGGTACAATTCATCACCTCTGTTAGGGTATAAAAATAAATCTGTCAATTGTGGGAATTCAATTACCTCCGACAAGGAGGTTATGTTTTTGGAAGAGTTTGTTTGTTTTTTTGTCTGTGAACGACATAACTCAAAAGTATCAAACAGATCTTGATGAAATTTTCAGGAATTTTTCAAAATAAGATAAGGAAGAGGTGATTGATTTTTGGGTTAGGGTTAGACCCAGGGTTTTTTAAAGGATTTTTATCAACGAAGATAGAGACATTTTCACCATATGTGTATAAATCTCCATGATAAATGGTCTGATTGCTTTACAAAACAATACAAGACAAGGTCACCATCATTTCTGACAGATATAAAAGTATGATCCAGATCCAGGCAATATTCTGGATACTAAGATCCAGTATATGAAATATGTACTGGGTCATAATAATTTTCAACACTAGCTGTGTTTCCATTACACCTAGAATTGTGCAAAATGTAAAAATTGCAATAAAAATATGGTAATGGAAACGCCACATTTTCGAAAAACCTCTTAAATTTCAATAAAAGATTTTACGCTCTCATGAGGTGGTTTTTTAGAAGTTTCCATATTGAAGTTCTTCACAAAAGTGCGATAGAAACAACTTTTTCGCAAAAACATCACATTGTCATAACAACGCACCTCCCTCACTTCCTTGTAAGTGTCCACTGCCACACAACGGGACTCTGGCAGGACGGCTGTGAGCGGGCCAGAGAGCAGCAGGAGGGAGGGGCGGAGGTCTTAATGCGTGAGTGAGAGTTTGTGAGCTGGAGATGATGATTTTCAATCAGTGTTTTGTTCGTGCCTGTTTTGAGTTAGCGTGACAGTTTGAGCAATGAATAAAAACACTAATGTTCAAGAATCGGCATCATCATGAGTGCAGCGTCCAGATGGACATTATGTTTTACTTTACTCAAGTTGTGCGCAATTCTGATCGTAATGGATACACCTGCAAGGTGAAATTGTTCTTTATCGAAACTTCAGAAATATTGCTTTTATTTTGCGAAAAAGTGTAATGGAAATGCAGCTTCAGTCAGGTAATTAATTATCGTACAAACCTGCAACTAACACCAAAGTGTAGCAGACAGTCTGCTGAAAGGGAGTGTAACATTAAAGTAAGACTAAAGTGTTGCATGAGAATCACAATATGCTTGGTGGAGGTCTGCGCTCTCTGAGTGCTTTTCTTGTTCATAATGCAACTGGACTTGGTTTAAGTTCATGGACAGTTTTTGGAATTTGCTGGAAAAACTTTATTGAGTTTAGAACAGAAGAGGCCTCCTATGGGGTGAGGACAAAACATCTTGACATTTCCATAAATTTCAATAAATGTCTCAAAGCCTTAACAGACAAACCAGGATGACTGCACCTTGCCAGATAATCATTGAGTGACTTTGATGGAAACACTGATTTGAGAAACCTCTTACCTCCAGCTGTGCAATATTTCAGATTCAAAATCAAGATTTAAAGGAAGTCTCATGTGTACGGACAGCTGAAAAAGTGTGTGTGAAGTTTTGATTTTGACTACAGCCTGAGAGGTGAAATTCAGTTTGACACATCGCGGCAAAAGAAGACTGCTCTTTGAAGATGGAAGCACGCAAAGAAGACAGAGCGGGAGAGGATGGGGTTTCTAAATTTCCCCAAAGAGGAGAGGAATGGCCTGACCATCTCTCACCTCCCATCCTGTGGGTCAAGACACGGACAGGTGGAATAAGTCCAATATAGAGGTATGAAATATTCAGCAATCGTAAGCCTCGGTTTATTCCACCAATCTGAGCCCCTGAAGGGCTTGTGTTAATATGTGGGAGCATCTGTGTGTGTCTGTAGGTACACAGATGTGGATGAGTGTGGTGTGTGTGTGAAGAAGAAAGCATGTAAAGGCGAGCACAGAGATAGAGGAGACGCTGACAGACGCACACAGAGGCAGTTTTTAAAGCCTAAAGGGTGTCAGTGACAGTTTGTCATAACAAGCTCATTGAAGCTGCTCCTCTCTGTCTTCCTCTGACTGAATATTGTGTTTGCAGACGGCTAAAAGAAACTCTGTCTTACAGAAAGACAAAGAAAGATGGACTCAGCTTTAACAAGAAACTCAGAGGAAAGCCCTCATATCCCAGACAATGAAAGTGTCAAATAAAAAAGAAGATATGATGAAAAGATCGGCCATGGCACAGAGTTCATCACAATATCTGAGACAAAGCGCTCTGTAAGCGTTGGTGGCAGCCGTCAAATAAATGCTGCCTCACATTCCCGCCGTGTCGACCCAGCAGCTCTCGTTCATCCAGCGACAACAGAGCTCACCTCTGTCAACAGAGCTCAGCTCGGCCATATTTCACAACAGGATCAGACACCGGGGCAAATATGCTTCAGAGATCAGGCACTGCTCACAGATGAGGACAGGGATCAGGAAAGTACATCTCTATCTGACACACAACCTGACAGGAGCAGCCGTCAGGGCGCCGTCGTCTGCTTGAATGAAAGTTCATTTTTTGGGGCATATTTAATTCTGTGTCTAAGCTGCAGTTTAGAGATCTCAGATGTTTGTTCCAACTCACTCCTGACTGCACAGCTTGATAAACAGTTCTGGTTTGCTTTTTGTTGTTCAGGAGAAGCTTTCAAGTCCAAAGAAAGACAATACCGTATTGCATTATGGGAAATATGCGGCTAAAGATAAAAGTGCCCTTACTTCATACTTTTATGTGTAACTCAAGGGAGGAAATTGTTTGTAACAAGGCAAAAAAAAAGTCTGGAGCAAATGAAGAAGCATCTTCATGGTGTAGTGAACATGATGCTAAAGTAAATGATTTTTGGCAAACTTAAATCAAGAACATCACCTCTTTTTGTGTTCAAACCTTAGCTAGCACACTGCTTCTTTGTGTTGAAATAGGTCAGCGTGCTGCTTTGGGAGAAGAAAATTGAATTTGTCCAGCCTGTGATCTAGAGGGAATACTCAATTTGCATTCATTTCTGTTTCCGTTTAGCTTTCCCTCATCCTTTGTATTGGATTTCTTTATGGACTTTGTAGCAGAGACATCAAAGATGAACAAGATGCGTCTTGTTAAGAGCGGCTCAAAATAGTTGATGTTGAAACTGAAATGAGTATTCAATCCAAGAGGGAACATTAGGTCATCGTCGCACAGAGTTGTGACTAACACGGCATATGTGCGGATGTGATAGAAAATGTTCCCTGTAGCTGTTCAGCAAAGGTGTCTCATAATCCAAAGGGCTGTGAGGTAGTGTTAGCATAACACCTTATTCATTCATTACAAGACCAGTTATTCCATTTGTGAATGCTTTTCAAGCACGCTGCAGTAGATCTGGATGAATAAAGTGCCTCAACAGTCACTTTTTGTATTTAACCTGAAATGATATTCCAGGTGAATGCAAGGAGGCAGGAAACCACAAGAAATGAGAGAGAAAGAGAGAGTTTCAGGTGACTCATTGGGGAAGAATATGTTACCTAACCCTGTGGAAATATAGCATTACGTCTCTAGGAGCCTCTTTGAAGGAGACGTCTTCAAACCCTTTCAGGAAATAAACTGCTGTAATGATCTACAGCGTTTAGCAAAAGCACCTTCAGTATCTATGTGATTACCTCTTCCAACCTGAACCTCTACACTGGAGGTCAGGACGTAACAAGAAGAGGATCTGAGAGTAGAGCTTGTAAACTCTCCATTAGCACCCAGCAAGAGTAATTATGTTCACTTCTCCGCCACTGGTGTAGTACAGAGCCACACTAATGATCATCAGTTGCACTTTTAATTACAAGCTTACGGCATAACTCTATGTTTTTGCTGAAGTGGAGGAGATATGTTTCAGATTTATTTCATCTGATGTCCCTCATGAAAAAAAACAGGACTCAGACAGTAGACACACGTACATGTGATCTGTTTTCAATAATGTAAACCCTTTTAGAAAATCATGGTACAATGAAGAGTAATAACCGCTCCGACATGCAAAGAGCAAGCGCCCGCCATCAGTTACAGACGCTGTTCCCCCGCGGCTCTGTGGTCAGAAGACCTGAAGTGAGGGAGCAGCATCAAACACGGCGCCCATCTGAAACAGGATTAGAGCCGTACGCAAGTCACGATTATGCAATATTTATCTGTTCTTTTCACAGGGAGCATTGCACATGAACTTGGGGAACTTTCAGAAGCAAAGGATTAATTTGCACGCATTGGAATTAGCGCTCAGATCAAAGAGTGTGGCGCCACGGGAGTATCCAAAAAACCTCTGTGTATCTGGAATAGATATTTCACTTGGCTGTGTACCACTTCTATTTCCATAATGATATGGACAGAGTGAGAAAAAAGAGGGAATCATGGAGGGGGGATTTAAGCTGGAGATGAGTGTCATTAAGTACATGTATATACAACAAAACTTGGAGGAGCTAAGCAAAGATAGCACACGAGTAAGGAGAGAGCAAAGAGGGGAGAAAACAAAGTCAGCTTGAACATACAGTGGGATTTTTCCTGAAAGCTCAGAGACACAATGAAGCCAGCAGACTGTCTTCATGTTGATATTGTCGGCTCATGGGAGAAGTGAGAAACTACAGAGCACTGCTGAAGTGGATTGGGACTTTTCAGTGTTTATTTGTGGATTTCCTCTTTATATATACTGAAACTACCAGGCTTTTCCTTTTTTTTCTTTTTTTTTTAACTGTACTGTTGTTTACTCTGAAGATACAAAACTTACATAAGAAAGACAGGGAAGCTATTAGCTGTAACACTTGTGAGCATACACACACATACATCAGGAGAAACACACACTGACTGAGAATCACTCCTCTTACCGTCACAGTCACCCAAGTGGGCCACGTTTCCCTGTTCAACATCTTGCTCGAACGGCAGTCTGCGGAGGAGAAGAGACATGGTCATTAATCAGAAGGCACAGAGGCGCAGCGACTCGGCCACTGACACACAGCACAGATCCACTCTGATAGAGGAAAACTATCTCAATGATAAAGCAGAGGACAAGTAACAAGGAAACATAAATCTTTAAGAGATCCTTTAACACTCGGATTGTAGAATTCTTTGTTTTTATTTTGACGAAGAAAGCAAAAGCAAATGGGCTCAGGAGGCACTTGAGCCGCCTAATATCCTGCAATAATCACCATGATAATTCAGAGATAACCACTTGTGCCTGCAGGGTCATTAACTAAGCTAATTAATGCACCGAGGAGGGAATATTCTGGGTCAGTTTGCTTGTTTTTCATATTGGATTTTTCTGCCCTAAATATAAACTTTGTGTCCTCAACAAGTTCATGTGGTCTCAAACAAGTCTGTTTCAGTCATTACACTGGAGCCTGAGGTATAAAAGAACACCATAATGAAGAAATTTCAACTTGATTAAAAATCAATTGTTTCCTTATGAAAAAGTAACTTGTCAAGAGAGTCAATGTCAAATAAAACCTCAACCCAGCTCATACTTCATTATTCCAGCAACCGATGACACATTTTCTATAACTCTATCCCCCTGATTTAAAACTCATTTCCTATTTGGGCAACCGGGGAGCGTGGAAAACTCAAAGGACAAAAACATATGATGAGGTGAGGAAGTGGAGAGGAAATGAGAGCAGCGCACAAACCAGGTGCACACAAAGAAAAACACAACTGTTCTTAATCATGGCTCAGATCAGACAGAAAAAGTGCACCACATTTAAAAAGACAGACTGTTAGGGTTTGTGAGATTGAGCGTGCGTGTGTGTGTTTGTGTTACAGGCCTTCAGGGATTAAAGTCCAGTTTGAAAGCTGGCCAGTGTCTATTGGTAAGGCAGTCTTTACATTTTCTGGTTATTATGGATGAATATGACAAATAGGTTGTTTAGTAATGGGAGATGAGTCAGTCGAAGACAAACGCTTACACTTTCACAACTTCCTTTCATGAATAAATTAAAGTATTGTTTTTTCAAGTAATGTTGCTAGGCGCTGCCCTATTGTCTATGGCTGCCTTTTGCAGCAGCTCTTTCTTCTTTGTCCGTTTCTTGTAATTTTTTTTGTCTCTTTTTCTTAATCTTTGTATTTGGAGTGAATCAGTTCTTTGTATGGCTCATTTGTTGGTCATGGACACCAAACTTTTTGTGGCTTCAGTGATATCTTTACTTCTTTTTCTCCTGTGTTTGTCTGGAGATCCTACATGTAACCATGGCTGCATTTACATGTGAACTCAGCTGTTAGCAGCCTGTAGCATGTCAATGCTAACTGGTGCAAGGCCTGATGTCTTACCACAAGGTGAGGACAAGGAGGTGAGGATGACGTGCTGGTTCTCAGGTGTGAGCTAAGAAGTGATGACATGGACCTGTCCTTCCATCCATCATTATTGGGAATGTAAGATCTATCTCCAATAAGATGGACGAGCTAGCTGTGCTAACCCAGCAACAGAGGGAATACCAGAAGGCAGAGTAGCATCATGCTATTCACAGATATGGCTAACAGAGCTAACATCAGACACCAACGCCACATTGGAAGAGCTTCACCTGCAGTGAGCAGACAGGATCTAAGAGACAGAGACTGAACAGACTGCTGAAGAAGCTCAGTCCTGGACCCTGTGGAGGTGGAGGCTGGCTGAACTGGAGAATGATGGACAAGCTGTCATCATCTATTTTCTTATAGACCTTTTTGCACTTTCTATACACTTTCTTACTTTTGTTTTCTTGATTGCTGCTGTGACTTCAATTTCGTTGTACTTGTTACAATGACAATAAAGTTCTATTACTATTCCATTCTATTCTATTCTATTCTATTCTATTCTATTCTATTCTAAAGCTCATTATTCGACCTACAAACAACCTCAGAACAACCCGAGCTCAAACTACTGGAGGGGGTTTAAAAAGCTCAATTGGGAGGAGTGACCAGTCAGTGTTCCCCAATTAGCTAAAGGCTGAAGGAGCGGCACAGCCAACATTCATGCTTTTAATGCTTAAAAAAACAGGTGACAAATGAGACTGAGTGCACCTTGAACCTATAGTAGTTGTCATCATAATAAAGAAAAATGGCTTGTGTTCAGTTGGCTGCCTCTCACGGGCTGTGGGTCATTTACCATGTTTACATTAGCTCTGCCTGTGGGTCTGTGGGCGTGTGTTTATGAGCATGTTGTCCTGTTTTTACTGATTTTTATTTCCAGCACATTCTCCAAGGTACATTGGCTCTAAGATTTCATAATAAAGGAAAAACTGATAAGGACCATATGTTTATTCATGTTGAGTGCTGCTGGCACAGTTTGCAGCATTGTTTCCCAATCAGTGGTACTTGAGCAATAAGAGGGAGTGAGTAGTTCAAATGTGACCACAGAGGCTGGAACAGCGCCCAAGTTTAAGCTTTAGGTAATGCATTATGAATTGTATATTTAGCACAAATGAGTAAATGGATAAAATAGTTAAAGAAATGGATGAACAGTTGAAAAAAATGATTGCTAAAAGTTCAGGATCATTAGTAGAAAAGTTCGTCAAAAGCAGAGGCGGCAAAAGTATTCACATTCATCAAGCAGAAGTATAGATACTAGGGTTTAAAAAGACCTTTTTTTTTTAGAAGTCGAAGTACCAACTGAAGCTTTTACTTAGGTAGAAGTGTAAAAGTACTGGTTTCAAAACTACCTAAAGTATAATAGTAAAAGTAACTTAAAGGGAGAAAAATGCCATTCAGGTCAAAAGCTGAGGCTGTGCCACAGAAGCCTATAGTTCATCTCCCCTCCTGAGTCCCTGGAACCGACATCTTTATACCATGCTACATACCAGTGCCGGACTGGGACTGAAAAACAGCCCCGGACTTCGACTCGGCCGGCCCACAACAACGGGACACGTTGTTGTTGTGGACCAGCAGCATCGATTAAATAGTCAGCTTAAAGTTTTAAGCAAACAGCTGAATAGCTGCATAGTATGGTGAAATGGCTAACAAAGGGTGCTTAAAGTCAGTAGTGTGCGGTGGGGTCAGTCGCCCCCCTTGAAGCCCAATTGTTGAAAAACATAAGCTAAAAGGCCCGTTTGGGAGTCAAAACGTACAAAAGTGCCCTCTTAAAAGCCAAAATGCACTTGCCCTCTTTGTTGTAAAAGGTGAGCTAAAGTGCCCTTGCAAACATGCAGAATTTAGTGCCTTCTTCAGTGGCGTATGTGACTCTTCTTTTCTACCGTTCCTGCCTTTTAAAAGGTCTGTGCACGCCACTGCTTAAAGTAATGACTGTGGGTTACTACATCAGGCCAAAGGAGAAATGTTTGGGATGATTACCTTAAAGCTGTGTATACATGGTTGTTACAGGTTAGCAATTCTAAATGTGCTTTGAAGAGAAAGCTTATAGTCATATATTGTTAATAAATTAGCACAAAGTTATTGTCAAAGAGTTGAAACAGGAAGCTTTAAGTAACGAGTGGTGGATAAGTTATTAAAGCAATTTGCTAAAAGTCACCTTTTCTTTGTACTGGCAGCTATTTATATTAAAAAAATGAAGTTCAGGAACCTCAGTGTGAAACAGCTAGGATTTGCTAACTCTGGAACACAACTGTGCTGTACTGACCAATTTAAACCAAGAGGGGGCGGGACTTGTGATTTCCACTTTGTCAATAAGAAAGGCTGAGACTCGTAGGAGAAAGTGAGATCTAGTTTTCAGGTACAGAGCTGCTTCTACTTGTGTGAGATGATTTTCTTAGGGCTGCTTTTACATTGTAGTTGTAAATTACAATTACGTGACTTGTTGGTCATTGCCAGGGACACCGCCAGGAATTTTTGGCCCTATGAAAAGAAATATTGCCAGGCCTCTGTATAACTTTATAAGGGGCCTTTCTGGGGCCATAGTCACTAGCAACAGAAAGTGTCTGAAGCAAAGTCCCTGAAATTGAGTAAGAGAGCGCCATCAGCTCCAGAAACAATAATATTGGACACACACAGACACAGCCCTAAAAGAGATGGCAGGTGAAACATAAACTCACTGACGATACTTGAAATGGTTAGCTTAATGTTAGGAATTGTTAAATACTTACCTAAAAGTCAATGGATAAAATAGGGATTTAGCTTAAAAAAAATTAAAACAATATCAATATAATATCTACAAATAGATTACTGGTTGAAAGAGTAAGCTAAAAGTTATGGCCACATGGCTGACAATGCTAGCTTGGAGTAGCTGTATGGTGAGTGGTTGAAGTAAATTGATGAGGGTCATTAGAAAAACAGCTTTTTCCCAATATCCTTCATGATAGAAGATAAACAATTTTAATAAAGGGATTTTTTTATACCCTTGTTAAGCTACACAATAGAAACTGTGAACTACCAGTTCCTCAGGAACAGTCAAAATAACATTGGTATGTTACCCAACTCTTCAGCCTGAGCTCTCCTCTGGTGTCACTTTGCAAACAGAGGCTGCATTAGTCCTCAAAGAGGAAATCCACGGTAACTTGATGCAAAATCGATCGCCAAGTTGACCGCCCTTGCTAAATCAAATCAAAACCAACACAGAGGCCTTTAATAGCATAAGCAAGCAGCCTGGGGTGGTCTTTAAGGCCCATGTTGTCTGTTCTGCTGGCGCTACACCTGTGTTTTGAAGCCCTAACTCAATAAGCAGCCTGACTAAACAGAGATTTGATTTCACAGGAGGGAGGCAGCCATGACTGGAGGTGAGCTGTCAAGACAGAGTGCTGCGTCTCAGTAGCAGGAGGAGAGGGAGGTCACACAAACACACATACTCTTACATCCAAACACACTGAGGCATTCAGTCTGACACACACATTCAAGCTCTGCCAGACAAGACACT
Source organism: Halichoeres trimaculatus (assembly GCF_033239565.1). Taxonomy (NCBI): domain Eukaryota; kingdom Metazoa; phylum Chordata; class Actinopteri; order Labriformes; family Labridae; genus Halichoeres; species Halichoeres trimaculatus. Next base: position 26,308,865 of record NW_027437182.1, on the reverse strand, counting down.
GTCTGGATATGTGTGCATAGCACACAGCAAGTTATACAACAGGCAAACACCAAACTTTGCACTCAGACACACACCTACACAGTTTTATATAGCTACAACTTGATAACAAGCAAAGTGAGAGAACACAGTATTGCTTAACTGAAGCTGCAGACATCTTGAATCAATAAGTAAACACAGACCTGACTTTGTGACAGGCTACTTTAAGGACGCAGATGTTACTTAGAGGCTGAAATAGTTGCAGCCACAAGGACTTCCAGGATACACACATAAAATATAGAACATCTCTGTCTCTACGAGATGTCTGTATGAAAAACAGCCTTGACAAAAACAGAGAGGAATGATAAAAGCAAAAACAAATCAAATCAAAACAAAACACAATAATAGAAATCAACAGTCGGATAAAAGTAAGAGGACAGGCAAAGTGGCTAAAACAGCAAACAAATACCAAGTAGATTTACAGAGAACAAGAATAGAGCAGACAGTTTCAGCGCAACTGCATAAGTGTGTGTGTGAGTGTGTGTGTGTGTGTGTGTGTGTTGTGATGTCAGTAAAAATAGAGATATTTCATACCTGGTCCCAGGTCTGAGGAAGGAGCAGGTGCTCCCTCTGGTCCAGCCGCAGTAAGGATCCCTGGAGGCAATACAGTTTCTGCAGAGACACAGAATTCAACTTTAATTTGAATTTGAATAATCTCCATTTCACTTTTAATTCCCTTCAAGTAGCTTAACAGTTTAAGATTGATCTTCTCAATCTTGACTGAATCGTAAAGAGGGCCATCCTTTTCTTTCACGCTCTTATGGCTGAGAGATATTAGTTTAAAATAATTTAAGGAGGACTTTAAGATACCCTGATGAGTCACTTGGTCCACAGTAGTCTTTTTTGGGGCAGAAAGTAATATCTCCTGTTTTTTATTGTCCCTCTAAGTCCCCAACAAAAAAATTATGAAGCCAGTGCTTTATACGCTCATTTCCTAAAGTGTGACATTGGTTTTTAGATTAAAAAGCTTCAGTAAAGCTTTTCATTTACATTAATTTCATACTCTTATACGACAGGAAACTTGCCTGATAATGCTTTTCGTCACAGTGAGTGTTTAGTCATCCACTTCTTTGAGTGAGATATAATGTTGGGCAAGGTGGAACAGAGGGACTGGTTGTGAAAAGAAAAGCTTTTCAGAGTGGATTAAAGTGGCTAAATATAAAAGTTAATCCTCAGCTTTGGAAATAGAAGTTGGGCATATAAAGTTCAGTTAACTTTCTAGCTTTTTCCAAACAGCAGCTCATAACCTCCTCATTAAACCACAATAGCTTAAGAAAACAATGTAAGAGCAGCAGTTGTGTTTCCGAGCAACCTCCGATATAAGAAATAAATATGTTAATAAACAAGTTTTTTATAAGGAGGGCCCTTGTGTAGAGATTCATTAAACATGAACAAAACCCTGAATGTTAAACAAAAGTGTAGGAAAATATTCATGAAACGAGTACAAAAAAGTCCAACATAAGAGTTCAAAAACACCACTGGGAGCATGAAGAAAGACCTGAGGATAAGGAACAGGTGAGGACACAGAGAGAAGGCTCAGGGAAGACTTTTGAAAGACAAAGAGCACAAGGAGACATAATGAGTCACCGACACAAGGAAGGGAACACAGAGGCGAACTACACACTAGATAATGAGCAACAGGTGTGGACGCAGCTGAACTAATGAGTGTAATCAACACACAAGGGCAGGAAGTAAGAGTAAAACAGACACACACTGGATAAGGACTACAAAATAAAACAAGACACAAAATGGACTCGACAAAAGGAAAACAGCAAAAGATATGGACCATTAATAAACATCAAAAGGATAAGAGAACATTTACAGAATACAAATAGGCAGGAAACACGATGTGGAACAAGGTAAAATTACGAAATAAAACAGGAAGTCAAAGACACAATTAACCTGCCATAAAACAACAGCTCATATACCTCATGTACAGCTACAGCCTCTGTTTCTATTGCACATTCATGTTTTTATTTTTTGTTTTGCAAATTGCACATTCCGACGTCTACTCAGTGCACTACTTTTTAACTTTTCAACTTAAATTGTGTATATATCTTTATTCTACTCTGTACAAAGTTCTTTTTTGATATTGTAATTATTATTTTTTCTTTACTACTTAAGTTCTATTTTTTCTACTTTTTAACATTTGGTGTTTCTCAGTGTTTTTCTATTCACAACAATTGTACCAAGAGAGTGCAGCTTAAACCGGAGTCAAATTCCTTGTATTCTGGAAATACTTGGCGAATAAAGCTGATTCCGATTCTGATTCGAAGAGAATGTAAACATAAAAAAATATTTATGACACATGAGGGGATGTGGATTTGTCTTTACGGCTTGAAACATCATGGCATCAACAACAAAGTCACTTTGGCAGAAGAAGCATACTGCACAGGATTGAGGATAAATTCTTGACTGATTAAAGTCTCTTTGTGTTCATTTTTGCACGGGTGTTATAGACATCTATAACGAGGAATTGTTGAGACGTCAAGCAGCTGTTGGCCAGTGATTTGGAAAACTGGTTTTGTTTCCTTTAATAATGTACACTGGCTTGAATCAATGTGAAAAAACACATGACTTACATGCACAGCCTTGCACATAGGGTTAATTGATCTTAAAGTCAGTCTGGGACTGTTAGTACTGGAGAGCAGATCTTTTACGGTAAAAGGATGAATAATTAAAGATCCATTTGAAAGAAAAAACATCTAATCATGTAGCTCTCTGTCGGGGTTAAAACCCAGACCTGGAGCTGCTGGAGCGTAATGAAGAAACCTTGAACTTACTCGCACTAAGAACATTAACTCCTTCATCTAAACACACAAATGCACACCCTGACCACACTTCTAAAGGCATGTGAGCATCCCCTAATGTGCACTGGATTACACGCTTGTATGACTCACCTGGTTCAGTGAACACACCGCTGGTGTGTGTACTGGTTTGTGTTAGTGTGTCAGTGAAGCCTAATGGGCCACAGCCACGCTGCACGGCTCGGTAAGTGTGCCGGAGAGAGGGCTGAGGTGTTGTTGAGCTGTTTGTATGCATGTTTGAAGGTGAGGTATCATTACTTGGAATATTTGCATCTATAAGTTCAATTACGTTGGATTAGTTGACTCAGGGAACTTTTTCTTTTCCTGAAATGCCTCGCTGCACATTCAGTTTGAGTTAAACACAGTCACACTGGCAGGCTGCCAGGATCAGAAGAAATGACTTCACTGGAGCTTCTCATAATCATATAACTACTGAGGGAACAGATGAAATATAATATCCCCAAAAAGAGTAGTATTATCGGCTACATTATACTATATAAACATATCACAACTGTATGCTACAAGGGATTACAACTAATGATGTTCTGTTGTTATTCCAGTATATTTATATCCTTACTACAAGCATTTATTAACCATATTATGTATTTTACTGTCTGTAAACTCCTCATTATCTGTCAGAACAATGGGACATTATTGTTCTGTACAACTAAGTTAAAGAATGCAGGCAAAGGCAATAAAGCAGCATTATTTTTAATGACGGTGCATTACACAACCAAGCTTTATTAGTTTGTCTTCCAATTTAGAGGTGTATTTTATGGCACTTTGACTCATTTCTGGATTATACAGCAGTTAACAGATTGTCACTTTGCTCAAGGACACCGTGACAGTTGTTATTAAGTTGCAGTGGGGTTATTATTGCCAGGAAATTCAGGTCAGCTGAAGTGCAGCAACTCTGTGACTGGCAGGGGTTCACTGTTTCTTGCTCAGGGACGCTTGTGAAGGCCAGATGTTTCTTGAATGGTTACCTAGCTTCTTATCACGCCGTCCTTTTATGTTTCTATTCGGTACTTTGGTGCAGACTTACTTCATGCATCTGGAGTAGAGCTGGCATCGTGCCACAGGTACTCTGACCACACAGGAGGGGAAGGCGAGGAGCAGAGTGTGGCTCACCCGGTCCAGAGTCAGGGACAGCAGCTGCCTGGCCTGTGGCGAATCTCCAGCACACCTGCACCACACACACAGAGGGCGCACGTTAAACACAAAGATACATCAGGTAATTTTAATCACCAGACCAACCAAGGCTGCATGTTAACCCTCTGACCTCACTCAGAGCAAAACACTCCTCTCCACTCAATATGAAACAGAACAAATATAAACAGTGCTTCAAGTGAAAGCCAACATTAAAGTTAAAGCCAGGAGAGGCTGGAGGGGCCAGATGTCTGACCAATAATGTACAGTGCTGGTTGTGGAAGTTCCAGAGGTCGACTAGCCTTCAGAAAACAGCAGCCAAGAGCTGAGCGGCCTCTAATTGGCACTTAAAGCTACGATCACCAGCACTGACCTCCCTCTGTGCAGTGGATTTATACCTTTTTATGCACATGTGCACTCATGCATCAGCTGTATCAGGATGGTTTATGGTAATAACATTGCAGTGGACCCACAGTCATTAAGAAGAATCTATCATTCTGCTAAGGCCAAGCTGTGAGTCATTCTTCACAGGCAATATCACAAAAAGGATGGTGAGGAGGAGGAGGAGGGAGACATGTGGGGGAAGCGAAAAAATAGAATAAACAACCGACAGAAGCAGGGAAAAAAAAAGACAACACACAAAAGAGAGAGTCTCATGAAAAGAAAATAAGTGATATAGAAGCAGGATCAGACAGGGGGAGAAAATAGGAGATGCGGGCTCTGTGAGAGCTGCATCTCTTTCAGGACATTTCCAGGCTCATTAGGGCAGACAGACATAAGCACTGATTTCTATCTGACTGACTTCTAAAAAGAAAACCATGTTAGCGATCCTTCCTCTATGTGCCCTGGAGTTTATAACAGGGCACAAGGCATCTTTGTCAGTGTACGTAAGGTGAGGTTGGGGGTGGCCAAGCCTTGGGCATGAAAGGAGAATAAAAACCTGGCTGCTCTGAGCCTCCTGATTAGCTGGGTGCCTGCTGTTAGAGCTGGACTGTCACAGACCTCCTGGTGGGCTCAACCTGCACACACACTGAATTATCCCTCACACACTGGCTGCAGTCCACACTCGATCATTCATCGCACGGTCTCTTCATTTCACTTGCCATCACTGTCCCTCACTTTGTCAAGTCTGAGGCAGAGGAAATAAGCTGAGGCACAAATTTGTTGGCGCACTTTGGAGAGGCCAGAAAGAAAGAAACTCCATAAGCAAAAAAGAAGTAGATTGCTCTTGGTTAAAACAAAAATAACACTGTTTCATGTATTGAGGAAGAAATGGCATATATTTATGTAAGGGAGCACTGTCAGAGTTTAGAAACGTGAACTCTTTATCTCAAACGTGAATGACAATTACCAGCCAAATCAGCCTGTATCTGCATCAAAACCCCACCTCCCCCTGCAGCCATCGTTCATCATGTGGAAGACTGCACTTCAACAAAGAACAAAAGCTACAAATGAAGATTGAATGGCATTGAACCCAGTGTTCAGTGGGTATCCAATGAAACCGCTAAACTGCCTGCCTCATGTAAAATGCTAATTAGCAGGGGACAGGAAGCCAAATCCACTTCAAACTTCCATCAAGATCCACAAATAAAATATAATTTAGCTTAACACTGAAGATACGGGGTCAGTCCCTTTTCCTGACAGTGCTCTATATCATTTCTGTTAAGATTAAGGATAATGAGATTTTATCTTGGCTTCATTATTTCTCAACCTCATTAGGAGATGTTCAGATCTCCAGATAAAGAATATTAGCCTCTAATCCTCTTCTTTTCTATTTGCTCTATTTGTATTCTCTGCATCCTCTAAGCTTCTGCACAATTACGCAGATCTCTCGATGAATAGGTGAGGTAATCTGAATGATTCAGGATATGTTGTGTTTTTCTTTTCACATACCCCCCCACCAACCCCCCATTTCCAATATACAACAACCTCCCGTGTCATTTCACCACCATCTAACTTGCCTTTGTCTTAAACTGTCTTACATTCGGCACTCTGACTACACAGGTTTGTGAAGTAAAGGAATAGTTTTCGCAATCTGGGTAACATTTTTATTTGTTTCCTCTTTCAGACAAATCTAAAACCATTCAGTTTTCATGCTAAGCCAAGCACAAAGGCTGGAAACAGACAAATATGTTTTACAATAACCATCAGAAAAAGTTCCAGCTCCTCTAGTTTTGTTCTGATAAAAAACACTAGAAGTGATATATGTGTTCATTGAGGAGCTTTGGTGTTGCTGTTGAATAAATTTGTTGTCTTTGATAGCAGCATGCTGGCTGTAAACCTGCCGTCAGCTTGATTAATCCTCACATGTAGTCTTAGAAACGATATAACAGACATTTTCAGGAAGAATTCACTTTCACTGAACAATTTGAAGAACGTGTCTACTTCTTTGGTGCTAACTTTGGCATCTTACTTATCAGGGTTGTAGCCCTCCAGTTCCTCCAAGAAGATGTTGCTGTTTGTGACGGTGTTGTCCTGGTTGGGCATGATGAGGAACTTGAGGATGGTCCCCCTACTGGACCCAAGGAACAGCACAGTCCGGTTTCTGTGAGGCCCGGCTTCTGTATCCACCACAATCTTGTTCAGCTGGTACCTGCAAGGCAGCAGAGATAAAGTGCTAAATAAATGCACCAGTGCTGAGTGGCTCATTTGGGGCTTTATTTTTTATGAAAGCTAAAAGCATAGTAAAGCAGCTCCTGGAGGCAAGTTGATGATTTAAGTGCGATACGACTGATTGGTTAGGGTGTAAAGTACAGACTCCTGCAAATTTAAATCATAATATGCCATTTTCTCTTGAGTCACTGCAAAATGAAATGAATTCCATGGAGAAAAAAACTGCTTATCAAATTTGCATAATAAACTAATTACACCAGACGTTCAGTCATTAATAATATCAGTCAACTGAATGGGCCTGTCTGGGAACAATGGCAGAGCATTGCTGAACTACACACAGTCCTGTGTGTGTGTCAATACACCAGAGCAGAAGTCATGTTTAATATTCCACATACATCCAGTACCCATAATTCCCTGGTGGCTGGCCAGCACAGGGGCTACATACAGGAGATAACACGGACAGAGAGAGGGGAAGAGAGGGGCTTGCTTTTGTTTATGTGAGACTTGATGTGCTACAGCTGCTCGGCTGCTCCCACAGGAGTCCACAGTCCAAACAGACTGACAATGTCTGAGCTGGACTACATACTGTGCTTCTGTGTATGTCTGAAACCCCCGTGCCTTACACTGCAAAACAGTATGTTACTTATAGAGGGATTATCAGTCTACTTCATCATAAAGCTGTGCACACATCTTGACCGCAGAAGCAGCATCTAGTGCCACTCATTCAGACCAGTTAGCATTTTTTAAACACTAAATTAAAGCTGTTATCAGGAAAAAAATGTACAGTTTTTCTGTGGTCAGTTTTTAGAAACTATACTATACAACAGAGGCAACGTTCACCAAGTTTGGACTGTCACAGAGCAACCGGTGTTCTGGAGTCAATAGCGACCATGCTAACTGGTGACTCTCAGTCGACAGTATCTGTGATTAACGGCCGAGAGTCACCAGTTGACAGGGTCACACTTTACATCAAAACACTAACAACGTTTGCGGGTAAATAATTAACTATGGACAGAGTTTTCTGGTTCTTTTATTATGAACCGGTTCTTAGACTCAGCAGTCTGTGTGCTTTTTTGGTTTGGGAGGGTTTCTGATTTATTGACACACGTTTACGTCCTGGTTTGTCACAGTCTGGTAAGTGTCTGTGGATAATGCAGTCATGAGCATCGAGTGACAGTTGCGTGTTTAACTTGCTCTCTGGGTACACATCGGACATCTCAGCTGAAAATGTCTGTCCACCTGACCTGTTCTGTCCACTCACTGCTATTTCACAAACCTTGGAGCTGTTAACCATCTATAAAAGTGATGATATTTAGTTTAAAAATGCGCTTTTTGGTGGTTAGCTCTTCATGTCAGTTGAAAAACCATTATACTCAGCAGTGCTTCTGAACCCAAGATGGGCGTGCATCCAGGGTTGTTGATAAACAAATTATCTCTATAGCAAAGGCAAATCTGACTTAAACACAAGACTTTAATTAGCCTTTATTAAAGTTCAAAATCTACAGGGTGTATTGTACTGCAGGGAAAAAAAGAGGTGTAACTAAAACATGTTCAAAGGTAATTAAAGCTCCTGTGAGGACCTTTCCATCCAACATCTTTGTTGACCTTGTCATGTACAAATGTAGGTATTGGTTTCTAATGAATTATCCTACTCTAAAAAACTGATTACTCACTGTGATATCTTTTTTGTGGAGGTGTTAACAAAGACTGTTTTTATACTGTGGTTGCATTACTTAAGAACAACATCATCAAAATAATCAAAATAATCAGTTTTGTTGAAAAGGCAGGTATCATTTCAGTCTATTTTATAAACCAGCTTTATTACTCTTTAAATGTTTTTTTAACTGTTTTGTTGGTGTTTTTTAATAAGAAATTTAGCTCAAGTATTAAGCTACCCCATCAAAGCATTTTGCTGTTTCTACCATGAAGAGTTAAACAACATCACAGCAAAGATGGACTGTTTTCTCTTGGTTTGTCTTACCTGACCATGGTTCTGACTATCCAGGGTCTTTGTCCCAGCGATGGGACAGCTTCATCCATCAGAGGATGAGTCTTGACAAAGTTGAGCATCTCATCAGGGAACGAATTGGAGGAATTAAACCTTGAACCTTGAATAGCACAGCCGCCGGGTCTGGGGAGGGAAAGATGTGGGACAGGTTTCTCAAGTGGTTCAAAGGCAAAGTCTACAACTTTGTTTTTGGACAACTTCAGGCCTCAGTAAAAATACATTCACCTGATTAAGACGTCTAGACTGTCTGAGTGTCTCACATTCACACACAAACCTCTTTTTGCAGCTTGAGACTGATTTGATTTACCTCACTTTGAAGTATTTGGCAAGTGATGCAGAGTTAAATGAGGTCACAACATGTTTTTAGATTTGATGAGAACAAGTCGTAGCCTTGTGAGAAACAAATTCCAACATCCTGTGTGACTTTCAGTTTACAGAACCAAGTCTCATCAGCCTTGAGTGTTAGTGAAACCTGCTCTTTTCAGGTGCTCTGTGAAATCTTTGGTTGACTTGATGCCCTTATGATAACAAGTTTTTTTTTTTTTCATTTATTTGAGTGTGTATCATTAACCTAGTGGCACTTCATACCATTCTGTAAGCCTATGAGAAGAATCTAAATTTTAATTTGCTTTTGTAAACTGAAGAGGCTGTGAGGAGTTTCTTAAGTGATCTCACAAAAGTCTCCCTTCTCGTAATCCACACTTTACAATGAGATTATCAGCACCAATATTAAAGACTACGGGTTATCTTGCAACACTACTACTTAGCCCCCTGATCGGGTTGATTTAAGGCACGTTTAAGCCTCACCACACCGACTGACAAAGTTTAGGAGTGAGAAGAGATAAAACACAGAGATCTGTGTTTTTCCCTGCTGAAAACGATTACTGTGATTAATTTTGTAGTGATGGTGAAAACAGGGGCTAAATTGTTTGTGATATTGTTCATTCCAACCCACATGCAGCAATTATTCTGCAGTGGTTGAGAGTCAGTCGATAAAATGAAGAGTAAGGCTACGTTACCTCTGCTTGGTAGATGACATACATAACCAGGATTTACTAGCGTAACACAATACAGACATGTCTTAGAGCACCAGGCTGCCAGCTGCGCTAAATGTAGATGACTACAAAACTATTTACGAACTGATAGTGTTTACTTGTCGTCACATTAGCCTACAGATAGGTTGTGCTCGACATGATTTGTAAACCAAGTTAAACTGAGGCTGATATTCTCAGGATCAGATTCTATTACAATTTTCGGGGTGCTGATTCAATGTAAATTGCGATACTTTGATATTTACGATTTTTGCGATTTTTAGTTTCTTTTCTTAACACAAGACCATGTGAAGAAGTTAAATGATGATGTCTACAGACTATACTAGGAGCCATGTTTTCCCATACAGTGCACATCACATGTGTCAGAGGGAAACATTTTTCCTCTGCTGGGGAAAAGTGGTCACTTTTTTCCAATCCAGTTTATAAACAAAGACTGAAATGAAGAATATGAATTTGAAAAAATAAATGTTTTTTTTTTGACAAAGACTCCCGATTTTTATATTGTCAAACAAAGAATCCCGAAATATAGTATAAGGATTTTTCTCCCACCCTTATTAAATACCATCGGGAAGACTATACGTCTTTTGATTGTACAGTCCATGTTCAATACCAAATGTACTAATAGATAACACGTAAATTTACTTGGGTCAATACACTGTATTCTGTAAACTGAGTCATATGGAGGCTTTTGTACACTTTCAAGCTTTGCTAGCGTGTTTCCTGGCATTGAAACTAGGTACATGTTAATAGCAGACATGATTTCTGGCCACATTTGATGTTTGTGGACCTCTGGTTCTCTGGTAGCTTTTCCAAATCAATGTTGAGTCCATCTATCCTTAATTTCAGGTCATATTTCCCATTTTTCCCGGTCTCGCTGGGTTTACTGCCACACTCCACAATGCTAAATGAGGTTTGTTTGCCACTCAGTCCAACTAACAGAGGGGAAGTTACATAAATGCATACCTTCTATAGCCAGCTACTACAACATTCGCTTGACATGTTTCGAACCGTATCACTACTTAACTGCACTGATAAATACCTCAACTCTGTGTGTTGTATTGGGTAAAAAGTTGTCTACAACAAAAAAAAATCCATCTCCTTTTAATTCCAAACACACACCTTGCGCAAAGTCATTATAATCTTTAAGTAAAAACTTGTGCTCTTAAAACTGTTTTTTCTTTTATATGACATGATCAGAACTCGGGTACATAGATTTAGAGCAGCTTTTTGCACCTTGGTTTGGGGATCATTTCATCGGGAACAGGAGTCCAAATAGACTCTGGTGATTTCTGCTCCTTGAACCTCCCGTCAAACACCGCGGCCAGCTGCTCCATGTCGAAAGCGCACACAGCCGATCCAGGGATACTGGAGGGACAGAGAGGTGAGACGGAGTTAGATTGAGACAGAGCCTGTCAGTCATTTGAGCCCTTTCAGCTGACTGACAGTCATCTGTCATGTAGGCTCAAGTTTTAGAAAGCATACAGAGAAAATAAATGTCAGAATAAGAAATGATAAGGCAGATAATACATAAAAAAAGGTTGTGAAATGTGAAAAGTGAAAGAAGTTAAAATGTAGAGAATCAATTGTGAGCGTGAGAAAGAGACAGGCACCCTGGGAGGATGACAAATTGGATTTGGGCTGTTCACATTTTGACATTTGATGCTTGAACACAAAAGAAAATTGTTTCTGAAACGGAAAGAAAGACAGGATAGGATAGATGCTGTCACTTCCCAGGGCGACGGATAGATATGCAGCGGATGCAACAGTGAGATTAGACCCATGAAAAGTACTTGGCTGTAATCCCTGGATTATAAAACGGAATAGGAAATGAGTCATTGAATATTTTCCCTTTTCAATAAAGGAGAGGAGGACTCTCGTAAAAACCAAAAAACACATTCTGGTCTAAATCTAAAACACAGTTCACCTAAGAGGATATTTAACTACTTGAGCACCCCGTGACGGGAATCTGAACATCTGCTCAGAAAACGTCCTCAGCCCACACACCAGTGAACAAATGCACGAGGATATGTAAAAAAAAAAAAGAAAAAAAATCACACAAGGTTAGGCTCTTTCTTCCCTTAGCTGGATGCTACATTTTTGTGTCATGACTTCAGAGACACCAGCAGAGAAAGGAAAATAAAGAGAGCTGTATCAGGAGGTGATAAGGAATGAGTTTTTTAGACAAAATCCCCTGCCTCCTGCTCTGAGACTCAACTCTGGGCTCTGAATGTGTCCTCGTCAATGACTAATGGGGAGCCTGGTGTGAGAGCTGGTGACTAAGTGCTAATACCTCAGTGATACATACACATTGAAAAGAACCTGAGAGACTGAGTCACCTGCAACCTGCTGCTCTATAAATCCCCCACACACTCCATCTGTTTCCAGTCTTCTCTTTCTCTCTTTCTTTCTTTCAAAATAAAAGTCCTGGTGGTGGTTCTGCCGTGGTGTTTCTATTGAGTGCCCTTTTGAAAGGTGCAGAGGTGTTTGTTTGGAAAGGCCTCGCCTGAAGGCTGGATTTTTGGGTTGCAGCAGGGAGCTGTGCACTCTTGATGTGCTATTTGATCGGGTCACGCCGTCTCTCTCAGTACTTATCATTCATAGGCAGGGACGTGACTCAACCCGAGCCAGTGTGGCGATGCTGCGGGCGTATACGATGTGTCCCCGAGGACCTCAGACACCAGATGTTATATGCGACACATGTGCCAGCTCAGCACTAGTGCCAGCTTGGCTTCTTCCCTCTACCTTCAAACCATCGCTACGCCCTGAACTGGCTCTGTATTCCTCTCGCTGCAGGTCGCTGGGTTTGCACCACGTTGGGCTGCGTGACGAACAGAAGTAAGCCAAAAGGCCTCTGGCTGTTTTTCTCTCTGAATTCTCTTAATTATTCTCATTTCACCCTGTGCTTTCCTCACACGCTTTTGTTTGTTATTCCACATGCATTATTGTCATGTTCATACATTTCTATTCTCTCTCTTTATTTGTGACATCTTTGCTTTGTTTGTTTGGGTGTCCCTGTCTTTCTTAGTCCACAGGCGTTTGTCCTTCCTTCCGTCTCTTTTCTTGTTCTGGGTTGACTGGCAGGCTGTCCAGGCTGGTTGCATGTGGTGTCCATTTGAAAGGGCTGCTGTGGAGTCCTAAGTGCCTCCTCACCGTTAAACAATTTCACTGACAGCTTGGAATAACACCAACCTCACAGACCGTTGATGTCACATGAGAGTAGATGAGGAAGGGAAGGGAGTCTTTGGGAGCTTCAGTGTCAAACCTTCAATACGAGGTTACCACAGATTTTGGTGGTCATGAAATAAAGAAGACCATGGGGAGTATGTTATCTATAAATGACAGGTGTCATATTTCAGTGTAAGAGTCAGGGATCAGGTCATAAAGTTTCCTGGGAGAAAATAATTTGACCATTTTTTAAATTGATTTTATTTGAATATATCAAATGTGGCATGGAGCCTTCAAGGAGGTTTCAGGTAATCTTTTTCACTTTCTTCAGCAGAGCCAGACTTACCTTTAGCTGCTATAGGCCCAGTTTCACAGACAAGACTTAAGCCAAGTCGAAAACTAAAATGCAGTTTGAGCTAGCTTAACTTTAAATCACTTGCACAGATTAATCTTAAAACAGTCATAGATTTAGTCCTTTCTGGATTAAACAAAGTCGATTGCAAGAGGGAGAGTGAGAGTTACTCCAGGACTAAATTGAAGTTTATATTAATCCTGCAAAGAGGCAGGTTTAACTTCAGCTTAATGCCCTTAGTTCTCTTAGTTTGTGAAAGGGACAACACAAATGGTTTGAATCAGTTTGATAAAATGACTTTCCAAGACTGCCTTCGTATGTATAAAGAAGACGTATTGGAAATAATCACTTTACTTGAGCCTAGACTTTATTTCATGTCTCAAAGAGGAAGGCCCGTACCCAGTTCTCTTCAGGTTCTGATCACTTTGAGGTTCTTGGCATCCCAAGCACTCCTCTTCTTGTGTTCAATGGAAGCAGTATAGCCTTTACTTTCAATGACAGCATGATATTCCAAAATTTGTTTACGTAGAGTTTTTTTAAACTCAGTAAAGTTCTTTAAACACATTCTTCTGGCTTCACTCATGTTTGGTGTCAAAATTCCCTTCAGCAAAGCTGCCCTCAATTCCATTCCAGGTTTTTATAACCACCGTTAGGCTGATGGGCTGTGCTCCCACTTAGGCTAATAAGAATTGACGTAGGTGTTGTCACTGGAGCTTATTCCAGGACTTCATAGTCTGAGACTAACTAAAACAAATGAAAGCTACGCTCATGCTAGCTACTTTATTGACCCAGCTTTGCCTAGTCTGACTTAGGCCTACTCCTGGCTCAACATAAGCCTTGTCTGTGAAACCGGGCCATAATGGCTTAAAATGTAACAAGAACATGCCTTAACCAGCTGCTTTGTATTGAATTAGATGAAAAGAGACATAAGGACTGTTGGTCTGTAAGAACAAAACTCCATTAGCATCTATGATTACTTGAGAGTAAAGTGTGACTTAGAAACCGTAAAGTTACTTTACATATGATGGGCACAGGGAGAGAAAACACTTGCAGAATTGTTGGGTGGAGATCAGATAGCAGCAGGAGATGTGGAGGATTGTGCAAGACCATAGAGTGTATAATATGTGGCTTTTAGCCTCCCACTTACAGCTACAGTGTGTGTATGTACGTACACAAAGTGTACTTGTGTTAAATTACATGTTTCTATTTTCATATTTAAAAGAAATAAGCCGTCAAAGTCAAGGTAGAAATCATACGGCAATCTTTTAGAGAAAAAGAAGACAGTGTAATAAGAATGTGCCACTGATACTTACATTTTCTATATGTAAGTACTTCAGTATAAACATCTCTTTCAACTTGTGCTTTGACGACAACAGGAGTTGAACTTTCAGAACTTCTACCATCTCTCCTTATAAAACTGTGTACTCTTTTCCCTTTTTTCTTTAATTTATTCAACCACCAACCTCTCACCTGACCTCCTTTTCTGCACTCAGCAGCCTAATTTTCATACTTTTCCTTAACCTTTTAAGATCAGGCTCCTCTGGGTATTCTCTTTTCTTCCTAACAACGATTCTGCTCCTCTGTTGCAGCTCTTTGTATCCCCGTGACACGGCTCTGCTGTCAACATGCTGTGTTCCTTCCCTGTAACTACCTAGCTATCTTCCTCCTTGCTTCCTCACTTGCGCAGGCCCGAGGGGACCGGCTCGAACATCTGTGTATCCTCCCCTGTGTCCCGCTTCTCCTGGCACAGCAAACCTGTTCTCCTCCTGCTCCTTGTCCTCCTCATTTCCCCTCTTCTGCTGTGTTTTCCCAGAGGGACATCCTGCTGTCTGACCCTGTCACATTAGATTCTTTTACAGCTAAAACCAAACATGGACTCCCTGCTCTCAGGATGCACTAGATTTACTTTACTCGGCATGGGATGTTTTCCAGCGGGGCTCCATTAAACCTAATGAGCCCATGTCAGTCGGATGGAGCGACGATAGACGTTTTCAGCTGCCAAAACAATAACTACGACAAGATGAGAGATGTTTGTTTTCAGAGCTAGTCTAGATGAAAGTGAGACTTTATTTGACAACTTGCTGCTCTTCTTTTCACACAAACTCGTGCAATGAAGTTGCTAAGCACTTTTCTCCTCTCTCCTTCTCCCCGCGGTCTTCGTTCTCTCTTTAGAGACTGCTCCAAACGTCTCCTTGACCCCCTGAGCGTCAGGAGTGTGAGCACAGGAGGTGCTCACGAGGAAATCCAAGCTCTTCTTTCATCCCTCTTGAGAGGACAGGCCTGGGGCTTCAGAGGCAGATGCATAAAGGAAATGACAACCTGCAGCGATTTTCTACCAAAGAAGAAGAGACTGAAAAATCCCGCAAATGCAACTTCATAACAGCTAAGGAAGCTGGGCGCAGGAGGAGATGAGTAACTGCAGAGTGAAGACTCCAAGAAAACCTTGACTTCTCTGCACTCTTCTCATACTACAGCCTCATGTATGCTGCATGAGGCCAAATGGCAGGAGAGAATTGCTATTCCTCCTTTCGCAGGTTCTGCTTCACGCTGTTTTTCACCGCACGCTGCCAGCCAAAGCAATTTGTCTGGCGAGCACTTAGCCAACGTGGCGCAGTGGGCCACGCAGGGCTAGTGGGAGTTTTGCAGCTCACCTCACACATTCACTCCTTCTCTTTGTGTTCATTTTCCTCCATCACACATGTCCTTATCCATCTATCAAAGCCTCTCTTTTCTTTCTCTCTTGGCTGGCAGTTATTTAAAAAAAGAAAAAAGAAAAGACCCAACAGCAGTTTATCCAAGCAGGGGTGTGTGTGTTCAGCTGGTTCTCCTTCATGGCTTGCTGTAAATGCTGTTATCTGGGAACCATTGTGTGTGTGTTTATGCACGTGTGTGTGGGATATTAAGTGTGTACGCATGTGTGTGAGGCATCCATCTGTCTGTGCAGGCAGTGGCCCCTGTCTCTTCTAAACACTCAGATAAGATGCAGCTGATGAAACAGTTTTTGATCTCGGGTAGCGAGGGATGCACGTGTTGTCCATTGTTGACTTCCTCGTCCTTGAGCTTCTTTTCCTCCTCTTCACTCTTATCATCTACATCTCCTCTATTCTTCTTAATATCTTCTCCCCTTTGCATTTCCTGGGTTCCTTTTCTTCTCCCTCTTTTTCTCTTCTGCACATAAATGGAAATTTTGGGATCCCTCTTTTCTTACCGCTCCTCTTCCACTGGTTTGGTGTTATACTGGGACCACTCACAGGTGGTAGTTATGCAGCTCTCTGTCTTTATGTGAGACTCTGTATTGATTCCAGACCAGAGGAAAATTGCAGGCAGTTGCAGGTATTTGTATGTTTGCTTCCGTGTGCTTGCACTAGCAGACACAGTAAGTGCTATCAGGCCATTCAGACAGCGCGAGATGAGTGGGCCATCACAGAAACTATGACAGCCCACTGAATACCATTTGATGATTCAAGCCACTTAGACTGCAGCATAGTGTTAAAGTACCTGATTTTTAAGTGTGCTGTTTATCTCTGTGCCACACAAAGTATACGTGAAGGACGCACCCACACATATGCTCACTACAAAGAGCCTTGGTAAGTAATTCTATTTTCCATTAACATACCCTGACAATAAGAAGACCTTCTTTTTTCAAGACTTATTTTTAGGGAAATACTTTTTGAAGAGCAAGTCTTGTTTTTGTAGCGCATTAAAAAGGAGGTAAGTTGATGTTTTTGACACCTAAACTCCTGTTCTTAATACCTTTTCAAATGAAACTCTCATTTAAATGACTGTTGCAAGGCGCTGTGTTGTTTATATTGATATACAATCAGTGAACCAAAGTGAAGTAGATAACAAAAACTGTTTCAGGAAAATAGTTTTGTTTACGTGCACCAGAAGCAAGAAGACTGATACAATCCTCATGGTAGTTTTCTGGTTTGTTTTAGGAAAATTAAAGCCTCTGCAACACACTGAGTCACTTCTGAAAACTTTCCCCATCTAAAAACCAATATGTTTTGTGCATTAAACGGATCTGACGTTTACTTTATATGCAGCTCACATGAGTATTTCAGTCACATTCCTTCATTCTCTGTCTTGTTCAGTTCCTCTGATTTGTTGTTTGTGTTGTCTTTGGCTCTGCAAACACCCTCACTCTCCAATAATCCCCCATTTACCAAACAGCATTCCTCCTCTCCTTGCACCTTTTTTCAATTTAATTTTGTCTTTCACAAATCACCCTTTTGTGCTCAATGAAAGTGTTCCATGTGTCTTAAATTACTCTGTCCCCCCCTGTGGTGACCTTTGTACCTCCACACACACACTTTCATTTCTCTGGAGCTTTGCTTCTCCCCGAAGAAAGGCTTGCTCTTTCTGACTTCACAAGAAGAAAAGGAACAGACTTTGGTGGTCCCTCAAATTTTTAAGGTGAGACATGTGAGTGCTGTTTCACACTGGGCGTCTATCGTGGTCTCCACAGGAAGTGTGTCAAGGCTTTCTCCTGCAGGAGAAAAACTCCCACTGGGACTGAATCCCCTTTTTTTAGAGGACACAGTTACTCTCACTCCTGCTGTTATAGTCAGAAGTTTGCACAAGCACAATATACACAAAGTACAGCTTTATGTTTGACAGCAAACAGGTTGAGTATTGATCCAAAGTTGTGATTCCCTACCAGGGCCTGTGCTTGTTTGAAGCCTGTGGAAAGACTGTGACGCAGTGGGCACAGGTTTACAGAAACATAGGCCCAGTTTTTTAGGAGGACAGAATCATCCCTACTAATATTTTGCCCAACTCATTTGCAGTATCTTTAGTGTGAAGTCAAAGCCTGTTAAATAATTCAGGACAGACCCAAGACAGTGCTGAGAGAGACAGAGAGAGCTGCTAACAGTTCCCCGCTGCTAGTTTTGACAGATTTTTTCATTAATTAAAAATGTTTTGCACTGTTCTACTTCTCCAAACAGTGACAAATTTCACTCATGACCAAATACAGATTTTTTGTTTCCCTGAGCACAATATTTGTGCCTCTGGGTCTTGGCTGTAAGGATGTTATGTTGGGCTGAAGGAAACAGTGCTGCACTCGCTCCAGTGGCTGTGAAATTCTAAGGTTAATTTATACCCAGGAGTGGATTTTTTGGCTTCAAGTGCTCCTGACTAAGGTTCATAGAAGTGTACAGACCCAGACAAAAAAGGTGTATCCAGTTCTTTTACAAATCCAAGACTGAAAGTGAACAATAACTTCTAGCAAAATTTGTTTAACACAAATGTAAATGTGAGGAAATACTGCATAATGTATGTAAAAGGGAACACATCATTAGAGACTTTTACGAATGGTTGAAAGGAAGTGAGACTTTAACAAGGTGACTTTGCCTACAAAAAGTTGATAAGGGATGTGTATAGAAACAATTGAACATAGTGCCACAAGTTAACACAGAATAATCAGTTCAACTGAATATTAATAATGTTATCATCGAAAGCCCAAAATGCTTGTCATATGTTTTGTCTAAGCTGTTGGAAAGCCACTCATCACTAGCTGGGAGTGGAGATTTGATTGAAAGTGATTATCGTGATGCTGTACTACCTAGATGTAAACAAGCTCAGATAACAACAAGAATCATGGGGCATGATGCAATTTAGCAGCATTTTCACCTAAAAATGGCTCAGTTGTAAGTTGGCTATGTCTGATTTGTCTGACATGTAATAACTAATCGATGTGAAACCAGCGGGCATGTGGACATTAACCTGCAAAGAAGACCACAGGCTGATGGTGCTAGCTCTCCTAATGTTAGCCACTGGGGTGCTCGGTGAATAAGATACATTTTGTTGCCCTTTTGCCACTATGATGGATTAAAACTTAACAATTAGCACAGTTTCCAATGTTTGGATCCGGAGAGTGTAAATAAGTTGTGTGCTTGGTTAGACTGATGAATCAGGACTTTGACCTGGATGCAAGATCAAAGGATGGTGGTGATAGCTCAGCTAATTTTAGCTACACTCTGCATACTGATTTGACATTGTTTACCTACAGACTGAGCAATCCTGACATTAGCGTGGCTAACTCATTTGTGCGCAACTTTGACTCTTTCCTGAGTGTTTTCTCATAATAGGTTACAATTCAAATTTCTGATCAAATTACTGGGAAATTAGTTGCTTAAGAATTTTCCTGAAATGTGTAAACCTGTTATACTAACATAGAAAACAGCAAGTTGTAACAGTAAGCTGGTCAAAAATGTGAAATATAGCCATAAGTAACAGATAAATAGTTTGTTAAAGTAAAAAAGGCACTTCAATTACAACCAGGAGTCATGAATGAACAGCTGAGACACTCCTCAGGCAAAACAAGCCGGGTCTCACAAATCTTGACTGATTGTCAAAGGAAAGGAGGCTCTCGACTGTTTGTTTACAGATATCTGACAGCGTGTCTGTGTTGTACCTGTTAGCCGGAGTGGAGAACACCCCCAGGATTATGTCTCTGCCGTGCATCCTGATGATGGGGCTGGTGGAGTGCAGCAGGTTGAAGTAGAAGTGGGAGTCACCAGGGACTGAGCAGTTCAGACGGGCCTTCAGGAACGACGTCCACTGCTTTTCTAGGACGCGCTGAGACCCACCCAGATCGCTCTTACACACTCGAGCCACACGTGACACCACCACCTGCGAGGAGTCAAGCACAGAAGCGCATTGCAGGCATGGAAAATGGCTTAAAAATATACTTACAACGTGATGACAGGTGTGTCTGTATAAGCTCATATATAGGTTTAAGTCCTGTGATAATTGTCAGAACAGGAAAACCTATCCTGAGCTTTCGGTTTCATCTTCAAAAAGATGTATTTTAAAAGCTGTTTTAAGCTGCATTCTGATCTCTGTGGAGTAATTTGCATGCTACTTGCAGTAACTCTGCTCTGACAGGTCGTTGTTTCATAATGTTAAATATACTATCAATTATTCATGCAATGTCAGTACATCTCAGAATTGCTTCTTTGAACACACTGATCCACAAAATGATGCTACTGTTTAAGTATCCATTTACTCTTTTCTCTGTAAACACATCAAGGCCAGAGACCTTGGGCAAGCACTTCCTCCCAAATATGAATTTCTAATTTATTACAGACAATTTTTCCCTTACGCTGATATTTCTTTCATGAGTATTTATACCCAGCTATGGTAGATTTGTGATTCAAAAGGCTCTTCTAAGGTTAATAAAGACATGCATTGTTTGTTCAGACTGTGATTTGTCAGATTAGATATGTAGATAAACAAATATGAGGTTGAAAGGTCATTGAAGCTAAGGGGAAAAGTCTTATATTGACATTCAAATAATACCAGCAGAGAGAAATCAGAGCAGCGTTTGCTTTCATGGATTGCTTTCCATAGTAAACCAGCTCTGAATGAACCAGCATGTAGCTTCTCTGTGTGAAAACTGTGAGTTCAGTGTCGGTGGCGGGGGAAGTTTTCGTGAAGAATGGTTTCTCTACCTTCTCCAGGTAATTGAACTCCATGGCTATCTCTCTGAAGAAGAAGTAGATGTGCTGTCCCCACTCCACGGCGCTGACGAAAAATGGCTCTACAGTGTGGCACAGAGGGAGAGATGGGGTTAAATGAAATGTAATGAGGATATATCACGAGAGCACATGGCAGACAGTGTCTCCATTTGGCAATGTATCATTTGCTCCCACGACACCGAGGTAACACAAGGGCAGTGAGAAAGATGCACAGGCCACGCTTAATTTCATTACATGCTGAAAGGGGATTTCACACCAAACAATAAGCGCTTTATGACTCCCTGATGTTTTCAGAGAACTCCATTTCACACCATGCATTTCTGGTCATTACACTCAAGACAGACCACAACCAGTTTGTCTGATACCATGCTTCATTTTCATTGTTTCATCTTGTTTGACAATAATGTAGCCGCTTCAAACTCTGTCATAGAGCAGTAAGTTTGACAGCTCCCTGTCCAGTGAACCGAACATTCAGCTGTCAGATTGCTGACACAACCCTCTGCTACTGACACACGTATCGATCCTGCGAGCTGCTAAGTGATGTTGACACAGTCAAAACATCGGGCTCCAACGAAAAACATCAACAGTCGACAAGATGCTGCAGAGAAGATGTACTTGAGAAACTGCACTTATGAAAAACATAAACATACCTCTTCACAAACACACACACACTCACACACACACACTCACACGTCTGTACCTCTGAACCACTTGGAGTCGTGTTTGATGGTGCGCAGAGCGGGACTGTCCCCAAGGCTCCGGTAGATCACCGCATCGATGGCCAGGAAGTCTGTCACTGTGGCTGTGAACAGATTCCCCTCTGAAACACACACACACACACACACACACACACACACACACACACACACACACACACACACACACACACACACACACACACACACACACACACACACACACACACACACACACACACACACAATGAAACAATTGTCGATTGGACAGCCTGCCAAAGCAGCAGAATGACAGTGAGCTAAAAAGCTGAACTTGTTTAGTAATAAGAGTCCTGCATCCTAACTGTGACATCACCAAGCATTTAAAAACATAATTGCAGTATTCTGCAAGCAAAAAAACAACATTTTCATCCCACACTAATATTAGATAACAGGGTTACTCCAGACACTTGATGGCTCCCTGCAGTCCCAGCTCCAGAATGCTGCTAATCTGATTATTGCAGTTAGACAATTATACAAACTAAGGAGACAAAACAAAGTCTCAGTATCACAATTGCTCTTTTCTGTTTAACTTGGCTGTTAGATATTCAAGACTAAAAAATCTTGTAGAAACAATGATACACCCTCCAAAAACAGAGAGACAGTGGGATCAAATGGTCAAAAGCTAACAGTAGTGTATGCTACTTGGGGTCAGTGACTTGTGCCTGTCCCCTCAGTCGTGTGCCATCAGTGCAGTACAGAGCAAGAGAAATAGGAAGGAAAGTAGAATGACACTGACGCAAAGTGTTATTTAAAGATTATCTGGTAGATTTTAAAATTATTTACACACACAGCTCCAATTTCAAAGTTGAAAGCAATGGATTTTTGTCAGCCTACTTGTGGGATGAAGAAACATTAAATTGAATACTTTATTTAATGATCAAGTGAAAACATTAGTCTACTTTTTCCATAGTTTATGCCAAACTGAACATTTCCATTGAAAAAAATGAGACAAAGTGAAATTCTGCATGTAATTTTTGACTTTCGTTCCCTTTTAGCTCTCCTTCCTCTAAGGCAGGGATCTCAAACTCGTGCCATGGAGGGACGAGGGGCTGCAGGTTTTCTTTCCAACCAAAAACTCCACCAGCTGATTTCACTGATTACCCCACCTTCAAGTGAGAAAGCAGGGACTAATCAGTGAAATCAGCTGGTGGAGTTTTTGGTTGGAAAGAAAACCTGCAGCCTCTTGACCCTCCATAGCACGGGTTTGAGATCCCTGCTCTAGGGCCTTTAAAACTCACACACTCAAACATTAATGAGGGAGCATCACAGGTTTTAATGTTACTGCTATTATCACTCAGTTTCAGCCTCATTTGAAATGATACCGTACTCACGGTGCCAATGTTTGGTACTTTTTTGTGTTTATGTGGTAAAAAAAAAATCAATTTGTTTAATAATAAAATCTAATTTTTTCAATTGCAATATATAAACTTGTAATGCTGTGTTTGTGTCCAGCATGGAAAATCTCCTACTCTTCCACTCCCTCATAGTCACATGGATGCATTCAGGTACCTAAACATGGTACCTTTTGATTTTACATGAATCAGTACCCGCTACTTTTGACAGAATTCGGTCGTAACCTAAATAATGAAAGTACCTAGTTTGGTACCCATCCGTAATAAGTGACGCATTAGATGGCATACCATCGTCAACTGGCATGGCAGGCCATCGACCACTTACTGATTTATCTTTTACATGGTAAAATGTCTGGGAACCAGAGCTGTGTGAGTCTGTTCAGTAAGAGGAGTGTGTGATGAAGAAACAGAAGAGAAGGGAAAGACTATACAAAAAGGTGACTCACCTGCAAAGAGAGCTACGTTGGCATGTTTAGGATCATAAGGGCATCTTGCCATACCACTGACTGGGTCTGCTATCATCTCCAGAGTGTCTCCCTTTTACAACACAAAGACATGTATACACAGAGACACACACATCAATCAGCAAACTCCAAACAATATGAATGAATCTACATCACCGTTATAAAAATAAACAACAAAGAGAGCAGCAATTAGGGAGTGTTACTGTAAGTGCAAACTAATGATTCACTGGTGGCAATTAAGCCCTGCAGCAACAACACAAGAGTCACGATCTCATGCATAAATAAAGCTCACACACAAGTGTTCAGACACTAAGGGGTCCATACATCCACATAAAGTCAGTGGCAAGTTTCCATTTTTACTCATACACATACTTGTTTATAGTAAAGTCTCTTTTCTCCCCTCTTTCTGTAACGTACACAAACAGTTTCAGCGGCATCGTCTCATCCCCAGCTGAAATAATTTATAGTTGTCATTTTATCAAAACCCGGCTATAAATAAAACAGAAGCTAGCATCGCTAACTAGTCCCCAGAGAAACAGACGGCCTATCAGGCAGAGACAGGTGCGTCACACGCTGTTGTAGAGTGTCATTAGCGGCTGACAGATAATGGTCCAGGTACGTCTCCGTGTTCCACTGTTGCACTACGTTTGAAATGTGAGAGACTGAAAATAACACTTATCTGAAAAAGCCTTTGATAGCGAAAGGTTTTTTTTTCCCTCTCGCTCTCTGAAACTCCACCACCTTCATCCCGCGTTTAATATTCCAGCGGAATGATGTGAAATCAGCCGAGCTGCAGATTAATATTTATGCGTAGTTTCTCCTTCACAAGTTTGAAATCGTTACTGTAATTGAGCGCGGCAGGGATTGGTCGGGAATCGGAGCAGGATGAGGTGTGTGAGCGAGTTGGAATCAAACCTTCAAACTCTGACAGATACATTTTGGAGAGAGTGGGAGAAATATAACTCTGTGTCTAATTGCGAAAGTCAGGTCAGTCCACACGTACACTTTCTGCTTGAACCCTGGTGTCTGTTTAATTCTGTCTCCAACTAGGGGGATTGATTTTGATTTCTTAAAGGAAATCAAACCAGGGAAACAAGTCACGTCTGCGCTCTTACTCTCTGAATACCCTCCTCTTCCTCTTCTCCCTCTTTGTGTTCTTCTTGATTATCCGTCTCTGACTCTCATTGATAACAAGCTCTGCAGACCACAAAGTTTACCCGCCGAGAAATAACAACTGTTATATCTCGGAGGAACAAGGCGCTGGAGCAGCCAGACAACAAGGATAAATAAGTCCTGGGGAGGAAGTCAACATTGCCTGGAGTGTTGAGCTAACAACGCTAATCAAACTGTTAATACAGACGTATTCCTGTACAGCCTTTGTTTGGGACAAACAGATATGACATTTGTTGATTAATGACATCACACTGACATTATGACGCAGGTGAAATGAGTCACTGCTTTAACTTACAGTATAGTTGGCACAAAGCGGATTGAAGGCATTGGTCCCACACACAAACAGGCCGCCTTCTCTGCTCAGCAGCACCTTCATGAAATTACGACACTCATCCTGCAAAAAAAAGGGAGAGGGAGAGAGATAAAAAAGGCTTAATATGCAGAGAGGGTGGAAACCGCAGCGGAGAGAGAGGCGGAAAACCTGGGTCTATTTTTCAAAGACTGATTATCCAAACCGCACTGTGAAATGAAGCTTATTCAGTTGCCTGATGTGTTGAATTATCACACCATTAACACTGCCAATCATAGCCATACAGTCTGAACATAGCCTTCAGACTTAGAGCGTCTACTCTCTTCACACACACACATGAAAAGACACACAAACACACACATGGCTGCCACTGACTGACAGATGTTAATCCAAACCACCTTCAGGATTTTAAAAACAAGCAGAAGATTCAAGGCAAATTTTTGCACCGTGAGGTGTCAAACTGCATCAAACTCTGCTTTAACGACTGAATCAACCCGAGTCACACTTTCATTCTTCCGTCTACATTCTTTGGAAAAAGAAAACGTGTAAGTGCCACAAGACTTAATAGCTGCTCTTGCCCCACAGTGCCAAAATGTAATAAATGATGGCGTAGTGAAACTGAGAAAAAATGACTTCACAGTTAATCTCCTTCCTCCTCAAAAGTATAGTGTGTCGTTGTGTTTATGGTAGAAATGACTGAACACGTGTAACCTCAGATGAATGTTCTGCACTGTTGGGATTAATATACAATGCTGGTACCACAGCGAAGGTTTCATAACTTCTACCACATGGTTTTAACATATTAGCCAGTTCTTAAAGCTTTCTGTATCACCACTAACGTGAATTTTACCAGGGTTGGACTGGGAAAGAAATTCAGGCCAGGAGATTTCCAACCAGTCAGGCCACTTCCGCCACCGCAAGGGTTGTGTTATGTGAGATAATGCACCCCAATTTTTTATTTTTCCTTCCAAAAATATGCCTTTTACATTAATGTTATTGCAATTACAACACTACTAAACTGACAGTGAGTCTATTAAACACATGATATTTAATAGACTTATGGTGATGTATCTCTCTAAAACACACTGGAGACCTTTTCTGACTACTTCTTTCTAAATTATCTGAAGAATCTGTTCAGATATTTGAATAACACTCAATGATTACACTAAAAACTCCATATTTCTCATTCTAGAAGGAAAAGCTTGACAGGCATAGCAACAGTAACCAAGGCGGTGTGGCTTAGCAAAGTGTCACTTGCAACTGACAAAATGAAACAAAGTTTTTTTTTTTATTATAGCCAAGCAAATCAATAATATACCAATCATTTTATATTATATTTTGGCCTTTGAAGTCCTATGGGACGTCTGATGATGCCTTTATGAGAAGAACCGACCTGAAGGGGCGGCCATTAAGCAATTAACCAATCACTAACCAATCATATCTTCTAAAAAAAATTGTCACTTTGACCAGTCCCTATCCTTCCTATTCAGAGCTCAGAGCACTTGCTTTGTGTGAGAGGCAGGATGGTGTGCATGTACTCTGTAAGGCATCTAGCGCTGCTGTCTCTGACCTGTCTGCCAAAAAGCTGACCAACTTTTTTTCATTGGCCTGCCAGTCTGTGGCTGGCCTGTCCAGGCAGGCCAATAAGGAGGCAGGCCACCGGGAAAAGTCACGCCTCTCCCGATTGCCAGTCCAGTCCTGAATTTTACTAACACTGGAATCAGACCTTTTTCATGGCTACTTTAGTGAAGACTGACCAGTGGTTACATTTTGGACGGGCCCAAGTGATTTTGATTCAGCTTTTTAACAATATAATTTATCTGTTACAATATTTCAATGTTTTTAAAGATCATCTTGTCAGATTTCCTCGTGATAAGATATATTTTTGGAAAAATCAAGGCTTAAACACTAAACATGACTAGTGTTTATGATCAAATATTCCTCTGTATGTGGAAACTCTAAGGACTCTAAGCTGTGCCCACACTGTGTGGATTGTCATGTAGAATCAAGATACAGCCAATCAGGAAATCAAGCTGACTGAAAAACTGCTTGCATGGTGTGGTTGGTAAATAGAACTTGAAGGTAGATGAAGGTCAGAAACAAAACAACAACATGTTATATTGTAGCCAAGCAATACACCTCAACAGAACTGAGACAGACTTGTACAGCTACTGCAATGGATTTACAATTTAGCTCTACCACCATTGCCTGCCATGTTTGTTTTCTCTAGAGCTGGGTTTGATGAGTGATTGAGTGAGATTTCTTGTTTTGATTTTCTTGTTTTTGAGAGTTGGAGAAAAGAATCTGTGCTGGTCATACTGATGCACTTCACGCACTGTAAGAATCAAACTGTTAAATCTGCTCTTGTTTGACATCATGTGGGGGGTTGACGTTCACATTTTCAAAATCTGTCAAGATCTTAAAAACCTTGAGCATGAGCTGACCTGAAGGTATGCTTCTCATAAAATGGAAAAAAAACATTTTATTGTTTTTGTCAGGGCTAGTGTTGACCAACACACTGACTTTTATTCAGAACTTTTCAAAGTCAGAAAATTTCCCATGTGCTGAAGTTCTGGGTGGGTTGTTATTTGTACTGAAAGCAGTAGAAGGATACAGATTGTTGTTGTCTGTTGGTGGGCTTGTCTCATTGGAAACTGTCTGTATGTGCTCTCACAACAATGTAGAGAAAATCAGAACAGACAAGATGAAGGCTTTTGAAATCCTGCCTGTCCTTTGAATGTGGTCACTTTTAGAAAGCAAAACCACCAAGATGTTGATGGACAAAGCCAAACCACAAGGTTTAAAAACTTGGAATCACAACCTATTAGTGACATCAAAGCAGTTTTTCTCCCTTCCTCCCTTTAATACAGTCTCTGCTTATAATCATGTAGCTACACGATAATAACCAAATAATACACCTGATGAAAAATCTGTGTGTTGTAGAGTTCATGTTTAGACGGGTATAGAATGTGAATTCTAGCCATAACCTTTCACTTTAAAAGTCCGAAAAAAAACAGAAAGTAATTTGTCTTGTAGTGCCAAGTCTATCACCACCAGTATGAATCTGTGTGTGTGTGTGTGTGTGTGTGTGTGTGTGTGTGTGTGTGTGTGTGTGTGTGTGTGTGTGTGTGTGTCAGCACTGGTGCCGTTCTGGCTGGGACGCTAGTAATTTGGGGAAGGGGGGTTGCTGGCGGCTGCCCACCACTGATCTACTGTACATCAACACTCAGTCTTCAAACACACACACACACACACACACACACACACACACACACACACACACACACACACACACACACACACACACACACACACACTCACACACACACTCACACACACACAGGGTCTACTTCACGACCACCACCCTCTCACTGATGTCATCGGAAAGAGAGGTAGTCGGGGAGCAGAAGCGACAGTGGTGATAGCAGGTTTGTCAAATGACAGTTGCTGTGTGTGTGTGGAAGTGTGTTTCTGTGAGTGTGTGCAAGAGATCAGAGGGTATGCAGTGATATGAGAGGAGAGTGAATGTTATTCCAGATGCTCCACCCTTCACCCATCTACCCCTCCACCTTCCCACTTCACTCCCAGCAGGGTTCTCGTTTTTCAACTCTGAAGAAAAAAAAAATGAAAACAGGAAAGAAGGAAGTGTTTTGATGTGTGAGCGTGACGAGTGTGTATGTCAGAGTGCAGGGGGTGTGTCAAGTGCGGGGTGTAAATTTCTCATGCCGCAGAACTGTGTGACAAATTAAGGAAGTGTTTGTGTGTGTATGTTAAATGTGTGTGTATTGAGTATGTGCATGTCAATCCCACACATACAGCATGTGCTGTTTGCCTGGTACATATATCTATGTGTGCATCTGTCTGTCGCAGCACAGATGCATGGTTTTGTGTGCGTGTGTGTGAGTGTGTGTGTGAGAGAGATTCATTCATTTGCATGCTGTTTGCTGGTAGGGCTGCAGTCTGTCAGCTCGGTCAGAGCTGTAATCACAAAGCCTGATGAAGCACCCTTAATAACAAGCCAGTGTCTCAGAGAGGGAAGCCAAACCTCTGCACGAATACACTCATTTGGCAGAGCTTGTAGACATAAAATGAAACATTGCAGGACTACAAGATAAAAACAACGCTTGGATCATGCATTACATTTCCACCATACAGTGTTGATATTCATTTGGACTTAAAATACATCATCAAAATTCTTCCGCTGCTGCAAACATGCTTTTCATTAACCCATATTCTTTTTTTAACATGAAGCAATTTGGCACTTCTGGGTCTTTATTTAAAGCACATTCCAGTTTGCTGGCTTAGGGTTTTTCACATTAAAAAACTAAAGCAGAATCAAGCAGTAAATGAAAGTATCAAACTATTTATATAAATCTCAATGCCGTACATCTTGATTCTCCCCTATGCCTCCTCTCCCCTCTCCCTGCTCCCTTGCTCTCTGGGCAGAATCCAGACAAAACGCCACCTGTGCTGGCTGGCAAGCCTTCACCAAGACCCAGACGACTGCAGCCCTCCTCCTCTTCCTCCTCCTCTCTTCGCTCTCCTCCTCCTCCTCCTGTTTCTCTCCCTGACAGTGGCAGAGCTACGAGGGCTCTGAAAAATTAATCTGCAGCACAGATGAGTTACACAGTAGCCCGTCTGAGTGCAAATGTGGACACATTTGTGAATGAAAAAGCAATTCAAAGAAGGATGAGATTGAGTGTGGAAAGATAGCATGAGCTGTATGTATGTGTGTTAGTACAAGCGTGCATATGCGTGTGTATGTTGATGTAAACTAGGCTGCATGTTTTCAATCAGTCTCTCAGTCTTGATGCCGATGTCAGACAGGATATTTCTTCTCGGCAGATGTTGACGCTGCAAGTGCATACATCATCGTTTGGATGCTCCATTCTGACAAAGACATTTTACTTAAAGCAGATCCAAAAGCATTCCTATAAATTTCCAGTGATCACACACAAGCAGTCAGAGGCTCTCCTGTTGCTACAACACATCTGCTCAAAACAACCTGCAGCAGTCAGACACCATTAAAGCTGAGGGGGCTCCACCTTCTGCATCTGCTTTTCATCTTTTGTCCGTAACTCAACCTTTAGTTAAAGATGATAAACAACCATTTTCATTTGGCCTGCGAATGGTCTTAATGTTTGTTTTAATGATCGTTTCTGAGCCAAAAATCTAAAACAGCATGGGTTTTACCTGAGGCTACAATTAGCCATCCCATGCTAGGTTGAAGCAAAATACAAAACAGGTTCACGAGTTGTAAAATCTTCTTCCCGTTTCTCTGCTTTGGGAGCCAAAGAGGCCTTTTTCATACCCTCGTAAAATACAAAAGTTATCATGATGACCGGCTTTAGTAATGATCTCACAATAGGAGCCATGTAAGGCACTACATCAGAGGGTTGCATTTAGCAAGCTGCTTCTCTAAATCTCCAAAGTTTCCATTACATGCCTGGCTGGTCCCCTGATGTTCGCGACCAGGGAGAAGAGAGCGTTTGCACTGCCAAGAGCCGCCATTGAGCCAGAAACTCTCCCACACATACCCCATACACACACACACACACACACACACACACTGTATACACAATACACACATACTCTAAGCTTTGGCGAGCCCTCTTCCCCGCTCATTAACAGCAGGCTCGCCATTTCCAGAAAAACCCCTGACGCACACTTTTGACAGAAAACAGTGACTCTCCATGACAGTAAAAAAGTGTGTGTGTACGTGTGTGTGTGTGCATGTGGGTGGAGGATAAATTAACAGCGGTACCAAATTAGCAGCAATGTGCTGATCTGAGTGCTGCGGTCTTACTCAGCATGTCAAAGCTAATCTGCAGCCCTCTGCAACACTTCATCCCTGTTTGATGGTAATTTTGACTGAGCACACCACAGGCCACAAACAAACACCAGACACCAGGGGGAGGGACAAAAGGAGCAAAAGTGAGATAGACGAGATAAGGGGGAGATAACACGAGGTAAAAAAGAGAAAAACCATAAGGAGAAAGGGGAAATAGAAAGAATGGGACAGGAGAAAAAAAAAAAGAGTTTTTCCAGGTCAGTCAGCCATGTGGCAGCCTCAGCGGTGGAGCCAACCTGCAGCAAGACCTACAGATCGAGGGGTCAGCGGATATGCTCTCCCTGGTGGAAACATGCACACATACAGACACACAAACACACACCACCTATCCAACCTAACCTCAACACTTAACCTTAGTCACCCCAGACATCTCTGACTGAAAACCTGCTGAGAAAACAGTGGGAAGGTGTCACATGTTGATTTAAACACACTGTAAGAAATAAGTTTAAGGAGAATGTAATGTTTAGAAAATTTAGGCCCAATAATTAAAATCTTCAATGGTAAAGCTAGACTACATTCCTTTTTATTGAGAGGCTTTAATGGGATTCAAAATGTGATACAGTAAGTGAGTACAAATAGGAGAATATGCTGCAGATGTCATTACTAAATGAATATATAAACCAACAATACCAACTGAGAATAAATGAATACAGACCCAAACAAGATACACCAGTATCTCATATTATTAAATGGCTAGAACTACTGTACTGTATAAATATAAATAATTCAAATACAATGAAAAATCCTGTTTTGTTTTTTTTGTGGAGTGGCTGTGGAAGATGAGTAGTAATATTAAGTAGATACTCAATATGAAATCTTTATCGTTTCTCCATTATTCTTAGTGCTGTTTGACTAAAATCAAGAAGTGAAAGAGCTCTTACCTGCCTTACAGGCCAACAGTTTTTCTGTCTGTAATTTAGATTTTTCCTATTCATTTAATTCCATTACTGTATTTAATCTGTCCATTTTTATTTTTCTGTCAGAGATTTTGTGGAGGGAATTGTCACTAAAGACCAAAATAAACTACTATTTCAATTAAAATGTGTAACAAAGGCACCAGTATACAGTAACAGGAGACAGAGGGACAGGGTTCTTCACATAAACTGGTCTGTAGTGTTGAGTGAGATTACCAAAAGGAGCCAAGCACCAAAAACTGAAAGTGACTTCACATGTGGTATTTTAACTTGATTCATTCAGCAGCCAAAAAATGCCTCTGAAACTGAATCTTCTGCCCATCCAACCGAGAAAAGGCATTTGGGCTGGACGATTGAAAACCCAGAGCTCCTCTGAGAGCACGATCAACGCAATATTGATCAAACAATCTCGCTAAGTGCTGCTTATAACGATGCCTGGCCGCTCTTTAAAAGCGCTCTATATGGAATTGCCTTTGTTTGCATGTTCATACCACACTGCCATGGGCGGATGTGTTGGCACAGAGCCACCTCAGGGGAACGTCTCCGCCTCTTATCTCCTGCTCTCTTTTGTTTTTGTATGAGGAGAAAGGAAGAGGGGAACAGAATGACAGAAGAAGATGAGAAGGGTAAATACAGAGGAGACACAGAGCAAGAGGGGAGCAGTGGACAAAGAAAATATGGCAGGAATATGCAGGGTGAGTGACAGCAAGGCCAACTGTTGCATTCATGGACAATTGTTTGGTCAAGATGGGGAAAAAAAGGCTAAAGAAATTGGATATTGAATTTCCAGCATAATTAGGGAGAATACTATGTCCTCTGTGATCAACCAGGCAGAAACATTTAATTATAAAACCAATTATGAGGTGGTGGATGTGTCACATCTGACACAACCGGCCCCCAAGCAGAACAGGACATATCCAGGAGGTGAAGTGGAGGAGAGGAAGAGTGGAGGAAGACAAGAAGGGGAGGGGATAGACAAAGCTGGAGGCACATATAACATGACAGCATGACGGATGTGTGAGTGGAGATTTCTACCCTTTAATTGTGTTCATGTATGTGTGGGAGAGAGAAGCAAAGTAGATAAAAACACTCGTAAATCATGAATATGTATGAACATGTATTAAATGTTATGTGCATGAGGGTTGGTATTCCACCCACAGCATATCCAAAGAACCTTAACATTCTGTGTTGGTGTGATATTCATTCAGCTTGACCTTCATCATGGTGATCAAAACTGCAACATGAAGGTAAGAAAAACAACGCTGCAGCTACCTAATGCATTTCAATGCAAAAAGCCCTGCAGCAAAAGTCAGACAATGTCAGTGTAATACTGAACTCCTACTATGGAGTGGATAATTTGGGGTATCAAAACAAAATAAAGTTCAGCATACCTTTATCATACCTTATTTGATGCATTATAGCAATAGCAAGAAATAGAGGGTTCCTGTTTGTAGCATATCTGGTTCCTTATTGTAGTTCTCGAGGGGTTCTAACACAGTATCACATTTTGTTATATATGGCTCTAAAAAGACTTTAAGTATAATGAACAAGCTGTGGTAGCTTTTAAGTTCACACTCCAAGTATTATGGATGGGCATTGATAAGATTTTATCGATGTCAATGACCTTATCGTTTCTGCTTATCGATTCCATTTTTTTGTCGATTCCCATAATTCCTTCTTTTTCAAGAGAATAAATATGTAATTGGTCACTGGATCTGGATATCTCCCGGCATTAATGTAAAGAAATAAGTAGAAATTGTGCATCATGTGACGTTGATGTACAGTTTTGTAATATGTCATTGACTCAAGTAGGCCATCTAGTGTCTCGAAGTGGATATGGCATTATTCCAAGTTGTTTGGAACCTTGCCGTAAATATGAAGCCAACCATAAGCCTAACTTTTCTTTCATTTGCCTATAAGTATTTTGACGTTTGAAGTTCTCAGTATTGTTTAAAAAGAGTAACTGTGATATGTTTCTGTGATGAAAGTTGAAATTCTACTCGGAAGCCAAAGTTATACCGATGTATGCTAACTGCTAGCGTATCAATGCAATTTCCCGTATACATTAGCATCAAGTTAGCACTATTTTGTTTATTTTGAATCCATTGATTAGGAATCTCCTGTGAGAGAGTAATGTAGATTTCTGTGTTCAGTTAGTCAGTAAAATTTCAAGCTAGAAATCCTGAAACAGGGTTTTCTTGGGAAATGTTATGTAACTGCCAAGCTAAGAAAGCTGTGGCAGACTAGTCACATAAGATCCTGCAGCTCTGGCATAGTGTCAAGAATTGATAAGGGAATTGTATGGAAGTCCATACTTTAAAGTTTACACTCCGAAGTACACACTTGGAAGTACACTTTTCAAGTTTACGTTTTGAAGTACAAAACTTCAAGTTTACACTTTCAAGTACAAACTTCTAAGCATATATTTTAAAGTTCACTTTTAAGTGTGCACTTCAAGTATACACTTCAAATTGCATTGTGCTTGAGCACGACAATCCAAGTGGCAGTTGCGATAAACTATTTTTAAGTCAATGAAAGCATCTTAAAGTCAATCATCTCTGTCAACTTGTTTGTGTTTTTGATTGGTGGCCAGGTAATTGACGGGATACCCGAGACAGGACCCCTGCAGTCCTGCTCTCCCTGGAAATTCTCATTCTCATAAACACCTGCTCACTCGAATCATCCCTCATTTAGAGGACTGACAGGTTGAGCAAGACTTCTATGCTCAAATCTAACTGGAGCTTCATGTTTAACAATGTCTGCTATAGACAAATGACATGCTGTTGCTATGAAATGTTGCCAAATAAGGGCCAATCAGTGCTGCTGTGTTATAATTCATGTCAAATGCATTTCTGTAAAATTTCCACAGAACATGCAGTAGCATGATGAGAGTAGCTGTTGTGACATTTTCTTAATGAAGCCTGAAGGCACCCTGTGGTGCTTCTGACAAACAGTGGTGCAGAGCAACGCTGTGTGCTGTGTTGTCTTTGTGGGGTCACAGTTTCAACATTATAAATGCACACAATTTAGATTTAAAATATGTGGGTTGCACAAGAAAAAGCATTGAACACAGGTGATGACAGCTCTATGAATTAACATGCTGTTTTGGTTAAAACTGTTTTGGAGGGCTGTTAAAAAATGGTTTTGAAGTTGTTGTTTTTTTTTTTCTACCGGATTAATGCCAGATAGGTTTAGTTCCAACGCTTCCACACACTTTTTCAGCAACTGTTATTTCAAATGAAAATGATTGCTTTTTTAATTCAATT
Source organism: Halichoeres trimaculatus (assembly GCF_033239565.1). Lineage (NCBI taxonomy): Eukaryota > Metazoa > Chordata > Actinopteri > Labriformes > Labridae > Halichoeres > Halichoeres trimaculatus. The sequence continues at coordinate 26,274,132 of NW_027437182.1, read as the reverse complement.
TTTAGTTAAAAAATTTAAAAAAGAAGAGGAAAACAAAAAATAAATGAACATTGTTTTCTAAAATTCAGTATTGGTCATATTCTGCTGGGTGTGTGTGTGTGTGTGTGTGTGTGTGTGTGTGTGATTGTGTGTGTGTTTGTGTGTGTGTTTCTAAACTTGCTTCTGTGTTCGTGCATACACACACAAAGCACAGCCATTCATTTGAGCCCAGAGAGCGGACTGAAAGGACCTGGCAGTGTTCTTATCTCCCTCACATTGCCGTGTGACTCACAGCCTCACCAGGCAGCACAGTCATTAGGGGCAAGAAGACCTTTCATATCTCAGTCAGCCCCACAGCTCTCCTCAGGGCCGGCCAACAGGGACCACAATCCCCCCTCCCTTCTTTCCCTTCCTCTCATTTCCTACCCTGTTTTTCACTTACTTCTCCTCTTCTTTATTCATCTCTCCTCCTCTTCGCTTTCATATCTTTGCCACCTTCCCCCAGCCTCGACTTTTTTTGTGGCTGGTCCCTCTATTCTCCATTGTGTTTCTGTCTGGCACTGTCTCACACAGATTTCATGTCAGGTGTTCTCTCACTGTGTTAAATAAGTCACATTTCCCCCTCTGCCTTAAGGGGACAGAGCCTATGATTCTCTTACTATGACCACAGACACACAGACACACAGACACACAGACACACAGACACACACACATGCGCACACACACGCGCACACACACACAGAGTCATAAGCATTGAATACTGGGTGTTTGTGTGTGGCAGTAAGCAGCTAGGGATGTGTGTGTCTCGGAGATATCAGAGGAATTCAGGCGTGGGCTGCTGGTGACTGCTGGGACGTTTCACCCCATCTCTTCCTTACAGCCTTGGATTCCCGACGCCCACCTGTATTTTCTGAGTGCACAAACCGCATGTCAAGCTCATGAAGGCTGAATAAGTGGTGTATGAGGAGGAGTAGCTGTGTTCTCCTGGTCTGTATGTGTGTGTGTGTATGAAGGGTACTATGAGCTGGCACAATGAGATAATATGGGGTCGAACACCCCCTCTGCTTGAGGCTCCGCCAGCAGACACATGACATTTTGATGACTGGCACAATAACCAAATCAGAGGAAAACATTCAGTCTTATTGTTATTTAACTGTTCAGATTATCTGCATGTGATCTGCAATCATTTTGAGTTTGACCTAAACTTTGTAAGATTTAAAGTAAACCTAGTTGTAAAAAAATATAGGTGCATTTCATTTTGCTAGGTAAATTACTGACTGCTGAACAAGGAACTTGAAAATTTCATTTGAAAAAAAAACATTAAAAGTCAACAGAGATCTTTGTATTTGGAGTGGATCATTACTTTGTATGGCTCTATGGCTGGATCCTACATGTAACCATGGCTGCATTGTTTACATATGAACTCAGCTGTTAGCAGCCTGTAGCATGTCAATGCTAACTGGTGTAAGACCTGATGTCTTCCCACAAGGTGAGGAGAAGGAGGTGAGGACGACGTGCTGGTTCTCAGGTGTGAGCTAAGAAGTGATGACATCCACCTGTCCTTCCATCCATCGTTAGTGGGAACATAAGATCTATCTCCAATAAGATGGACGAGCTAGCTGTGCTAACCCAGCATCAGAGGAAATACCAGAGGCAGTAGCATCATGCTATTCACAGACATGGCTAACAGAGCTCACATCAGACACCAACGCCACATTGGAAGAGCTTCACCTGCTGTGAGCAGACATGATTCAGGAGACAGAGATGGAGCATGACTGAAGAAGCTCAGTCCTGGACCCTGTGGAGGTGGAGGCTGGCTGAACTGGACAATGATGGACAAGTTGTCATCATCTATTTTATAATGGACCTTTTTGCACTTTCTATACACTTTCTTACTTTTGTTTTCTTGATTGCTGCTGTGACTTCAATTTCATTGTACTTGTTACAATGACAATAAAGTTTGATTCTATTCTATTCTATTCTATTCTATTCTATTCTATTCTATTCTATTCTATTCCATTCTATTCTATTCTATTCTGTTCAGGTCTATTCTATTCTATTCTGTTCTATTCTATTCTGTTCAGGTCTATTCTATTCTATTCTGTTCTGGTCTATTCTATATAAGAAACACATCTGGAGTCACTCATTCCAGATCTTCATTTTTATAACAAGAGCTCTCCAGATTCAAAGTGTTTACCATTTCTTTTAACCAAACACAGGCACACTTTCTACCTTCCATATGGTCAATTTTGTTTTAAAATAACCATTTCAAACACAACAACATACTTTTCAAGGTAACTGACAAAAGACTTGAGCTCCTTTCAGCTTGTTATTTTGGTTCTTTGCTGCCAGCATCTATATTGTTGTGTTCAATCTCAGAGCTCTTACACAGCTGTTTGAAGAGAATGATCTATCATAAACTGACTTAACACCACCTCTTTAGTTGTGAACTACCAGTGAATGTTGCTGATATCCATTCTTTAGCAAAGTATCTGGCAGCTTAGGGGCCAAAATTTGACAATAAGTACTAAATATTGTACATGGGCATTTGTCAGGTGCAACAAACCCTTGAGATTTGACAGTAGATTCATTTCTGGTGCATTTTCCAGAAAGACAGAAAGTGCATCACAAAGAGAAGACGAGACACACACACACACACACACACACACACACGGTCAGACTGTCTCACCTCATGCTTGCCCTTCATCCTGCAGATCCTGATGTCATTCTTGTTCGACTCCCACGTTCTCTTCTTCACATGAAAAACACATGAGCACTGCTGGTTAGCTACATTTGCATATCTCAGTGGTAGAATATTACATTTTTCAGCTTGATGACATTTATGATGAAAGGTGTGTGTAATGCTACGGTTATCTGTCCAAAAGGTGCTCACCTTGCCGTAGAACATCTCGTCTCCTGCTACAACGTCCAGCTCCACGCGGTAAAGGTCATCTCTAACAGAAGACAGTGAGAAAGGGAAAGAGTGAGACAGGCAATTAGCCAAACCAGCACTATACTCTGCTCCAGGTGGGATGATGTACCAAACAAACCGCGCACAGGAGTGACAGGTACAGCTGATGAAACATTGCAGGCCGTGAACAGTGCATGTTGAGTCAGATTCTCTTTTGGATGAAGTCCAGGTCAGACACTTAATGCAAACTGGGTGTATGAATATTATCACTATATCTTAAATCTCTGGGGTTTTACTACTAAATAATTCTTTGCATGCAACTGTTTAAGGCATATATATTAGAGAAATCTATTCCTTTTTTAAAGCTGATCGGACCCTGAGAGATTAACGGACAGCTTTACAATATCTTCCATTTCTCCAAGTGTACATATATATGAGAAATGGTACTCGACTGCATAATGCTGTCTCATATTTCCCCTTCGTCTCTTGCCTCTGCTCATTAAACTTGACTTGCTGCATTGAATTTTCTCCACAGCCCAGAATGCAGCTTATCATTCTTATTCAAAAGCTTGAAATTGAATTAATGGATGACTTAATCAAGTAGTTATACTGATGCTCGAGCACCCCCGCTTTCTGCCTACATGTGGCCAGAAACACTATGCATGTATTCATGATACTCCAAACAGTGCTTTCTCGCACTTTTAATTTGCTGATAATTCTGCAGTAACCTTGGATGTTCCTGTGAAAATGCTAACGAAATGAGAGTGGGGCTGGGCAGCTAGCGGCTGACGTTTGCATATTGATCAAGGCCTCGGTATCTGCTGCGATGCATTTGAAGCTCAGGCTTCTTCTGCACTGAGGACCAGGCTTTGAATGGGCTAATCTGTAAATCTACCACAGCTGTGTTATTGCAGCAGTATCGATCCTATCTCTGATCCGGCTCTGCCTCCCATCTATACTGCATGTTCCCTTGGTTTCTCCTTTTCCATGAAACAGGGAGGGTTCATCAGCTCTGCTCATGTGAGTATTCTCACCCATGAGTGTGAGTTTGCGCCTCTTTTTTTTCTGTGCAACAAAGCTATGAAAATATGTGCATTGTGAGAGCACGTGCACGCCGTCTAGTTACTCCACTTTTGAATAATTCACCCTCTTTCCTTAAAGCGTGTTAAAAGATTCCCACTCCTGGTCAACCTCGTTGGGCAGGGAAACGACTAACGGGTGAAGAAGAGTGAAATCACCAAACACTTGCCTTGTGCGTTCCTGCTTAATAGGTCATAGTTTAAGCGTCCTTCAAACAGTGGAGTGGGCCAGAGTGTGAGGCGTAATCTCATCCAGGCTGCTTCAAAGTTGTCTCAGCATTAACATAATGAATATAGCATCAAGCCTTCTAGTCAGAGTGGCGAGCATCCAGGAGTGTTGCTTCTGATAGTGCAGAGGAGGAGGAGGAATTATTGATGCTGCTGCTGTCTCTCTCCAGCTCCTCTCACACCTTGCAGGATGGATGAATGATGCAAATCCTGTGACTTGAATGTTCCTTGTTGGTACAAGGGTTTTGTTGATGGTTTAAGGTAGACTATATGTGCTAGAAGCTTGAAATCCAAAGCACTGACTAACATGAGTGTGTAAGTGAGAGTTCATTATTTTTAAACTCACAAAGGCACCTCCACTCACGTTACAAAATCCAGTTTTAAAACCCACATACCAAAAGCATCCCCTGTCTTTCCCTTTGTCTGCTTCTTGTGTAGGACGTGCACGTGCCTGAGCTGCTATGTCATCAACGCCTCTGACCCTTTTTGACCTGGCTAATCCAAAGTCAACAAGACTCAAGAGAAACTGTCAACATGTCCTTAATTTCTGACTTGACCAGCTGATGAACTTCCTCCTCTTTGACTTGCCAAACAATAGCAAGCTCCAGGTCCTGACATCCTAAGCTGCCAAGTTTCCCATATTCTTACTCTGCTTCGGATCTCTTCTTCTTGCTAGCAGACATGTTCTGGTTCCCCTGCAAGCAGCGCTGAGTCTTTTTGAGCCCTGAAAATGTGTGGAGGAAAAGCTGCTCCAACAGATGAAACCTAAATGGAAAGATTTGGGCTGACCACTGAGTTACCCTGACACTTCTGCTGACTGAGGCAGAGTGCCGTGGCATGGCTTTGAGTGAGTCTGAAGTCACCAGGATGCTGTAAATATGTCTCCCAGTAAGCAGCCTGTACGGTCTGAGAGACTACGCTCTAAAAAGTGAATTTGTAATGCTCTTTTGAATGAAAAGTGAGTAAGTTTAAATGTGCACTACACTCTCAGTTCATTTACAGGTCAACTGTTTGGATGAAGAGGCACTACATTTGCAGTATGACCTCTCTTGTTAAGCACAAGGCTGCAAAAACAATATTTATCCCAAACACAGAGGAAAGATCTTAACATCTGATTCAAATATTGGGCCAAGAAAATGGTAACGAAACAAAAAATTGAAAGGCAACATATTAAGTATACAAAGTTTCAGGTTACTTTATTTGTGCCCATATTTAGATTAGTTTTGCAGTCAATGAGATTATTACAAGCGTTCCAAAACACCAGAGACAGGCGCAAAACAATTACAGTTAAAAAATTCAGCTTGCATGTATAAGGTGTATTCTGCGTTTTTGACTGGGCGTGACATTTATTGTTGTTCTTTATTTGGAGCACTAGTCCAGAAAAAGTTGCTTAAAACTGATATTAAAGGTCTCATATTGTACAAAAATCACTTTATTTTAGTGAAATTTGTGGGTCTTTGGCTTTCCTCCCAGCCCACAAAATGTGATATTTAATGACAAAACCTGTACTTAGTGCTTGTGAAAGTAAAATCCTGACCTAAAACGAGCCGTTTGGATTTTGGGGATTTGCCGATGTCAGCGATTCCCTTTTTTGACCAATCAGGAGCTGAACCCCCTCACCGCCCGCTCCCCTCCCCGCTGCTGGAGAGAGGAGTATGGCTGTTTTTGGCTGTAAACAGCCAAAAAGGCCACCAACAAACCTTGGACCCTGGAAATGTGAGTATTTTAAATGCTGTGTGCTGTGGAGCAGATGTAAGAGCTTTTCCTCAGTGTTCCCCCTGTCTCTGTGTTAGCTTCAGGATGCTAACTTTAGCTGCGGTTAGCCTGTTGTTTTAGCCTGTAATATTACGGTAAACGAGCTTCACTGTTTATAAGCATTGTGCACTCAGGGCTCGTGGCGCCGCTCTCAGTGACCAGGAAGAGCGGGGCGGTATCAGCAGTGGCTCATTTACATATGAAGGTCACGCCCACTAAATCAGAGTGTTCTGAACAGAGGGGCTATGAGAGCCTGGAAACAATGCTGCTGTCCTTGATTTATTGGCTATTTGGACCAAAACATGTTACTACCATTTAATGAAGACATCAATGATCCATATTAAACTGCAGAAAAGGAGCAAAATACAGTTTTTGAACAGTTTGACTAGTAAGACTATTTTTTTCAATATCTTATTTTGTTTAACATTTTCATCTTTTTATTTGTGACATTCAAACAGATATTGTAAATCCAGCTGTAACAGACTAAAAGTTCAAAGCCAAATTGCATGGCTCTACTTGTTTTGTATTTGAGCTCGTATCACTAAAACAAAAAATGACAAAAATGTGTCATCTTCTAAATATTTTGATAATCCACCATATCTATTTATTCTTATTTTAAAAAACAGTGTGTTTAAGCTAAATAAATCCTGGACTTCGTCTCAGTGGCATCACCTGTTGGTTACTGAAGCTGTGCCATGAGATGGAGTAATGATGGTTGCCATGTTGGAAATACTGACTCAGCCTAAAAGTTGATCAGCTTAAGCCTCTTGGCAAACAGCCACAACCTGCAAACCTGACCTTCAACTGGTCATACCTCTATCCTTCAGCCTTAATATCATAAAAACTGATGAGTTACGAAACCCAATTCACTCACTTTACAGCTGACAAAGTTAGAGAAATGAGGGATAGGGACAGAAATGTTTCTGTACCCGGCTGTAAACACGTTTAGATCTGCAGTAAAGACAGTCATATTAAGATATCTATCAGAGTTTCCTCGGAGATCAATGTCAACCCTCTACCTCACATACGTTATTTTCTTGTCAGCATACTAAACTTCTCCTCTCTTCACTCTGCAGCCGCTCAGTCTGGCAGTTTTACCTCCCAAGCTTCACGGCCTTTTCAACAACTGAGCATCTCTTCTGTCTGTCTGCAGTGAGGCATTTGACCTGGCTCAGACTGCTGTGTGAACCCAGGTGACCTCTGAGGTCAGCGTCTGTGAGCTCATAAATAAAGCAGCTTCCTCCAGTTAGTAGGCCAGCACACTTTCCTCTGTTTTACCTGAGGCTGGAGGTAAACACACAGGTGCAGATGACATGGAGATATAATTGAGTTAGATTTGTGTCTTTGGTCAACTTTGCTAGAGGTAAACACACTCCACTGGGTTTGTGTTTGTGAGTGTTAGCCCTTTGGATGTGACAGCGGCCTGAAGACCACAGGATCCGCTACTGCTCGTCTTGACAGCAATGAAATGGGGCTTAACGCAGCAAGGAGCTTTACTCCACCTGCCACCAGCCAAAAACATGGTTTACTTTCATTTAGCAAAGGATGGAGAGAGGACAGGGAGAGGTAGCTGCTCTCAGCGGGTGCTTGGGGCAGGGATTTAGCAGCGCTTGCAGTCTGAGGAGCAGCTATGCTAATGGTGACAGGATTTGGGGATGAGTGAGGCGTCTTATCAGGCCACGCACTCTGCAGGAGCTTTTGGCAGTCAAACCTGCCACCTCACAGGTACTTATTTATACATCATACATTTAAAAACTCTGCCTCCCCTCCAGGCTGTCACTGGCTCACACAAGCATTTGCGCATGGATCTATCATTTTCTGTCAGGAAGTCGCAAACAGTATTAGCCACTTACAAGAAATAAATAAATATAGTCATGAAACACTCTTTCTCTGAATCTCTCATGATGCCATCAACCTCTCTCGCCTCTGTCGTCTTTCTGCCAGTCAGTCTAGAATTTCATTATCATGTGGTTAGCGGAGACATTCATATCAGTTTACCTTTGCTTTTCACTACGAATGTCTCCTGTTGTAAATTGAAATAAACGTCTCTCAGGCTGCTTTATGGCTTTGCTCATATTTTAAAGCAGGCTTATAGACTACAGTTGTTCTAGTTTTCTTAAGGCAGTTTTACTCTATCATGCAGGGGTCATGTGTGTGCTTACAGACCCCCCTCTGTGCAGACAGAATGGCTGGAACCATGTTACATAGCTTGATGTATTTACTACCATGTCTCAGTAGTGAGGTTAGACCAGCTGGAGGCCAGGGACTGGGTCATTTCCTGGACCACAGTGGCGTCTCTTATTGAAAACCACTTCAGTCTCCTCTTAGAACGCCACTACAGCAAAATAACGATCACCATATGTGGGAGCCTACTGTGTCTCCTTTTTGCTGCATGTCTGAAGCTAAATTATCATCTGACAACAGGAGCGCTAAATCTTGAGGTGAGTGTTTTTCGTTAGTTCAGTCTGCTTCAGGTTGGCTCCTGAATGGCTCCAGGGAGCAGCAGATGTAGCTTTATAGTGTAAACTTGGTGCAGTTGAGCAGGCTGTCCTCATCTAGCTCTCCTGACCACCAGGGCTCCTGTCAGCATCAGCACATTCACCAGACTGACAGACATATGGGGACCATCCCCATATGGACACCAACCTAGAAAACATTTGTCATGCTGAATATCAGGCTTGAATGAAGCTACTGTAACAGATTTGTTGGGTCTTTGTACTGATTTTACTACTGTGAAGCATTTATGCAAAAAAAAAAAAAAACTGAGGAGGGTTTTGTAGCTTGGGGTACGTTACATTTACTTTCAATACAACGACGGTCTGCTGGACAGTAAGCTAGTATTTAAAAAAAAAAAACCTATAAATTGTTATGAGAGAGACTAAACTGAGTAAACTTGCCGCATTAGCTTTGTGAAAGTTAAGAAGCTAGTTGGACTGTAAGGTGAGCAATAATTGTGACTTATGGGGATTACATACTAAAGATTGCCACTCACTCGAGACAATTTAGAGCCAGATTTAGGAGATTATTTACTTCACAAAGTTTTGTTTGTTTTTCATTTGAGATCATGTCAGTTTCTGTGGGAACTTGTCCGTATAGGATCCCTGCTCAAATGCTAAGTTTGTGGTGTAGCAGTCTAAAGGGATCATTTAGTGTGTGATCCAATGATTGTCATACCAAAATTTGTGAAAAATGTTTTTATTTTTGTGTACTTCCACAATTTCAAATTTATTTATGATCTTGTAGCGATCTTGTGTGCAGCTGGCCTTACTGTTTGAAAATGAGTCTATGATTAAGTTGTTGACTAACATGGTTCAGCAGCTAACCATGTGAGTTGTCATTGCTTAAAAAGCACAGCTGAGTATATTTCTGGAGGATTTTCAGGTTTGCTATTCAATCATCTTTTTCTTTGTGCAAATAAAACTTATCTTTCAGGACCAGCTTTTCTTAAAAACAAACAAACAACAACAACAAAAAACAACACAGTACCCAGAAATGTTTTGAAGTAGTTTTGAGCACATTTAGAGTGGAGATTTATCAAGGGTGCTGTTAGTGTGAAGTGTTGTGTGTCTTGTTTTTTCTCTCTAAACACAGCATTTGAACCTACTTTACCCTGAGCAGTACTAAGATGTAGTTCCTTAAACACGTTATCATGACCACATTTAACCTTTTGAAACAGATCTAAGTAACAAGAATGAAATATTATGATTTAGTTCTGCCATGAATCATAAAAAACTGTCAGGACACATTTACCTCTCTTCAGCAACGCTGATGGTATGTTTTGATAGTAAATTTAGGTTTGTGGCTCGCCCACTGTAACTCCTAAAATAATGTCCAATAAAACTGGCTGATTTTGTTGCCAAGCAACAAATGCAGTGATAACAGACAATCCAACAGATATCAAAGCTGAAGATGTCTCAGACTGAGCTATATTTGTACTTGTATACGTGTGATGCAAGTTGTCAAAGACATTTCACCACAGCCTAAAAGCTTATCCTTACTGCAGATAAAGCTGTAGAAGAATCATTTAGATGTAAATTTGTATGCATAATGTAAAGACTGTACCTGGCACCAATGTAGAGTGTTCGGTTGACTTGGAGGACCCTCTGGATGTGGAGAGGCTCTTGTCTCAGCCATGTCCGGTGGGGTCGGCCCAGAAACACTGGATGTCTCCTCACCACTTTAAGGAATGACAGATAAAAACAAAGAAAGTGTGACTCAAAACAGACATTCATCTTGGACAAAACATAAAAGTCATTTTGTTTCTGAGAGATATTCAGAGTTTACAGAGACAAAGTTTAAGACCTGAATTTGAAACAGCAGGTGCCTTCTACACCGAGTACATAGGGGCACAGAGCAGAGACGCAAGAAAACAAACAACCTAAAAATGAAAGATGTCTGAACTGAACCTCATATGTCACTGCTATATTTGGACAGTACATGATCTGCCACACAATTCAAACACCTCAGAATGTGAGGCACACAGAGACAAGTAACATTTGAAGAACATCAAAAAGTAAAACAAAAAATGTTCAAAGTGTTTCAGAGGATGAGGAAATCATATGTCAAGAAAGAGAAACCATCAGGGAGAGGATAAAAGTGGAGAAGCAATCTAAGTATGTTTTTCTAATGTTGTCCCCAGATGTGCAAAAACAGAACATGTAAAGAGGAAGAGAAATGAAAGTTTCATCAGAGGCAGATGGATTTTATGTAAATCCAGGATGGCTATCTGTCTAAGACCTTGACTGGGGTGAATGAGGGAGCTCTTCATCTTGCATTCCCTCATCCTATCTCGACTTTCCCATCATTACCCCTTTATGTGCCAGCCTAAAGTGCATTTATCTGCTTCTGCTTCTTATTTACATCTGTGTTTGTCTGCATTGGTTTTATTCCCATCCTGTAATCTTTGTATGTATCATCCCCATCACTCCATCAGTGGACTCTTTGTTACTTCCCAACTTCTCTCTGCATTTTCCCCTTGACTTCTCTTGTCAATCAACAAAAACCTGCATTTTCTACTCTAACTTTTTCTTGCTTTAGCCACTGCCGTGGAGTCTAACACAGCTCCTGTGTAGCTCTCAGTAGCTTGTACTGTTCTGTATTGATACGTCGAGAAAGGTCTGGACCCCGCTGGGAAGCCATCAGTCAATATTATTGAACTGCAATCAATCACAGTCTGGTCTAAGCTGGAGACTGCCAACCTGATATGGAGTCTTAAAGTCTGAGTGTGTAAGCAGCTACGTCTCTCGAGGCTGTGAGTGTGTGGCAATGCGTGGGAAAGCCCCTTCTTTTACTCCCGCCTCATTCCTGAGAGCGACCCCACATCTCCTGACCTGTACCCCCCCAGTCGACAGCCTGAGTGTGAGAGCCTGTCTGACAGCCACAGCCCGCTGTGACCCTTGGCTTCACCATTCACCTCCCACAGTTCAACACTTTCCTGTTCAAGCACAACCCAACACCTCACACATTATGGCATGGGCAAGAGAGGCAGGTGGCCACAGAGCAAGAATATCAAGGAGGTACAGGGGCGTGTCCAGTCCTTCTTTATCTAGAGGGGTGGCCCAACTAGGTCACTGACAAATACAGGGGGTGGCATGAAGTGTGTGCCCACAAACATACAATTACAGCAGTATTTTACCTTTTCTGTCTCCACCAATCACATTTGTTTTAACTTCTGACACTAAATTATCTCACAGACATTACATTTCTGCAACAGAAGGAATAACACATCTAAAAATGTAGAACATTGTAAAAATAAAGTTGATTTGTTTTGGGGGTTTTTGTAATTAAAAACTTCACTCTACTGAATAACTCAAAATGAAATATTGTGTTAGTTTGAGGCACTGTGGGCCATAATGATCAAAAAATAATGAAAAGTTCTGAACAAACATTTTGATTCACGTCTAATGAGTCGAGGAAAATCTAAATTTTCACTTTCTGAAATCAGTAATGACAAATAATAACACACTTTTATAAAACTAAACTATAACAATGATTTTTCCAAGCTTAATTTTGAGAGGAATGAGACAAGGGACAATATGACCAAAATCAAGATTTAAAACTTGTCAAAGTGATAAGTATTTGTCCATTTCTTGTAATTTTTTCGTCTCTTTTTCGTAATCTTTGTATTTGGAGTGGATCATTACTTTGTATGGCTCATTTGTTGGTCATGGACACCAAACTTTTAGTGGCTTCAGTGATATTTTTACTACTTTTCTCCTGTATTTGTCTGGAGAGCTGTTAGCAGCCTGTAGCATGTCAGTGCTAACTGGTGCAAGGCCGGATGTTTCCCACAAGGTGAGGAGAAGGAGGGTGAAGACAACGTGCTGGTTCTCAGATGTGAGCTAAGAAGTGACGACATGGACCTGTCCTTCCATCCATCGTTATTGGGAACGTAAGATCTATCTCCAATAAGATGGACGAGCTAGCTGTGCTAACCCAGCAACAGAGAGAATACCAGAGGGCAGAGTAGCATCATGCTATTTACAGACATGGCTAACTGAGCTCACATCAGACACCAACGACCTTTTTGCACTTTCTATACACTTTCTTACTTTTGTTTTCTTGGTTTCTGCTGTGACTTCAATTTCGTTGTACTTGTTACAATAAAAATTAAGTTCTACTTTATTCTATTCTATCCTATTCTATTCTATACTTAACACAGCCCCCTGTTGCCATGATGAAGCGTCTTCCATGGTCAGTTATTAGTTAATCCCAATCTGATACAATCCACCAACAATGCTGAATTTTGACATCTTAACCCCTGATTGTTTAAATTCCCAACTTTGGAGTTTAGTATGGGGGGCATGCCACCCCTGTCAACACCCCTGTACATGCCCTTGAAGTGGTCATTACCTTCTGTGGGGATGAAGTTCAGGGGTCCAGGTTCCTCTGGAAAAGCTGAGCTGGTCGTTTGGAGCAGCCAACACAACAGAAAGAAGGAGGGAGGGGCCACGGTCGCCATAGCAACAGAACGGCAGAGTCTGTGGAAATTTGAAGAAAGATGGAAAAGGAGTGAGTGGTTGCTAAATGAGGCGAGAGAAGTGAGACGTAAACATAGACAGAAAGTCAAATCACAGCGTCACTAACTAACTGGCTAACTGGCTCGGTGGTTTTCTTGACTGAGCAGTGCTTTTTGTATTCCCACAGCATCCCTGTCTCCTCACCCTGATGTAAAGAGAGATAAATAGCTGCCCAGAAGAACGGATTAAGTCACCCACAAGGGGAGAAGTGTCCACTCAGACCTCAATGCAGTCAGAAAATTGCATAACCACATCAAACATCACACAGTCTATGACAAATCCGGGAAAATTAGAGGCTGAGGGGAAGAATCTTGGACAAGACAGACAGCAGTATGTTGGCTATAGCTGAAAGGAAAATCTGTATAGACAGAATGTGATCAAAATGCTCAGTAACAATCCAGACATAAAGCATTATCAGGGATAAGAAAGACAGTGAGAAAGGCAGGGAAGTGGTGGTTTACTTAAATTAAATGCTTGCCAGCACCACAAATCAGCTCACTGACGATGGAGCTAATCTGTCAGTATTTTTCATCAGAGGCACATGCAGGGCTCAGACATGATTCATGTGGAAATACAAATGATACACAAATTAAGTTACCCTACATGATCCGTCTTGAAAATGCATCCAGCACTCTGCCTCGCGGGGGAAAGGCTCTCAGGATTGCTATCGACTACAGCCACAAACCTCAGATGGCATGACTGGCTGGCCGCTATCTCTGCCTGCTGTTACTGCAATTTGCTGCTGTAGCATGAGTGTGGTGGAATCCAGTGTGCATTACACAGGCACTTTGATTTAAGGTGCCATTATCTTCAGCTCTGACTCATCTGTAATCACCCGCCATTTTTCTCTTCCTGCTTTTATTCCTGGCATGGGATTGTGTTTTTACTAGAAATTTCACACTGTAATTCACAAAACCCCGTAACTCCACTTTCAACTTGTTGTAATCTTATTCAGGATGCATCGAAGAGTAATTTGTTTTGAAAATCAAGTGGGGAGCTCTCTCCATCCCCACTGCCGCAAGAACAAAACATTGTATGCACAATTGCAACATCTCCGATTTGAATACTCATGGTTGAATTTCTTTATGCAAAACTCCTCAGCATGTCACTATGGTCAGGGATGCAGAAGGTGTAAAACAGCACGCTCAGTAACAGTCTCAGTGTGTCAGACTTTGTCTCACTCTGGCTCTTTATGTATGGTTTACGTCAGCTTCACTGGGCTCTGGGGTTTTCAGCTTTGAAGGGAATAAAAAATGTTCCGTATTCCTAGTTAAAGCTCCTGTGGGGAAAATTCTGATCATTATGAAGCAAAAATGAACATCCTAACAAAGACTGGTGGCTTTTGGGTGATGCCTTGTCCATAGGGGTGCCAAAATTGATTCAAAACCTAAAAATCTATTCCTTCACCAGAGCTTAAAGTTAAGCAACCAAACATACCAAAGCAGCCTCTATCACTGAGATATGCATTAACTGGGTGTAAAAATATAAAATACATCATACATTATCTCCATTCATATGTAATCCATTCTTTGTCTATATCTGTAATCTGTTGCTAGGCGCCGCCCTGTTGGCTATGGCTGCCTTTTGCAGCAGCTCTCTCTTCTTTGTCTGTTTCTTTTAATTTTTTCGTCTCTTTTTCATAATCTTTGTATTTGGAGTGGATCATTACTTTGTATGGCTCATTTGTTGGTCATGGACACCAAACTTTTTTTGTCTTCAGTGATATTTTTACTACTTTTTCTCCTGTGTTTGTCCGGAGATCCTACATGTAACCATGGCTGCATTGTTTACATGTGAAATTAGCAGTTAGCAGTCAGTAGCATGTCAGTGCTAACTGGTGCAAGGCCGGATGTTTCCCACAAGGTGAGGAGAAGGAGGTAAGGATGACGTGCTGGTTCTCAGGTGTGAGCTAAGAAGTGATGACATGGACCTGTCCTTCCATCCACCGTTATTGGGAACGTAAGATCTATCTCCAATAAGATGGACGAGCTAGCTGTGCTAACCCAGCAACTGTTTATTTATTTAACAGTTCCAGTTTATTGTTTATTACACTGACAGAAAGAAAGGATATGCCAATCACGTATTTGCTGTTGGATGCTAAGACATAGTGTTTACAGGGTTTAAACAACCCTACACTGGAACGTAAGGTAATATGAAAGTAGCACAAAGTAATTAAGTCACTCTAATACTTTTCTAAATAATATTTATACACTTTCTATTTAAGTTAACACAAGCTACTAGGACAGACGTGTCAATGCAAATGCCCTGACAGCAGGAAACTGTAGAAAGGAAAGTCTCAATGCTGAGAAATTCTTTGTACATGTTCAAGAAATGTGGTGTTCCACCAAATAAGTGTTGTCCTTTTCCAAGAAATTCCTCTGATTATAAATAGGATATATTGCTCAAACAAAAAAACTCCAGATCAAAACGAGAGAGAAAAAAGAAAATACAGTACACAGGAAATTTAACCAACTATGGCTGGTTACTGTAGATTCATAAGTAAAACAATGCAGTAACTTTAAATCTTAAACTTGAATGAAATTAAGTATATCAAAAAATGTTCAGCAGAGAGTGAATAAATATAATATACAAATACAAAAGCTGGCATAGTGTTTCACAGTCTAATTTCCTTTTCAGAGTCAGTGTCAGTGTTTCTTTCTCGCTCCCTCTCTTGCCTGAAGGGTACAAACAGCCTTTGTGCAGCCCATCTCTTTAATGGAGTCCCAGACATAACCTTATCAGGACACATAATCTTTATGGGACATTTCTCAAATTCCCCGCTCTGGCATCAGAATGAAAGTGGGCGGCATGCTAATTACTGAACACCCACAAGCCAAATTACCAAAGGTGAAGGGGAGAGGGTCACAGAGAGACGAAAGGAGGTCATGGGGTAAAGAGAGGGAGATGGAGTGAGGGATATGAGAGAGACATTAAGCGGGACAGAAGATGAGAAGTCAGGAAGTCAGTATATCCAATCAGAGATTGTATTGTTTCTGCGATTAATAATGAATGAATAAATGTCAGGCGGTACGCACTCGATTAGTATAATTAGACACCCTGGGCTATACAATTTCATGGGACAGCAGAATAAGTAGATACACCAGCATAAAAGCCTGTGTGTGTGTGTGTGTGTGTGTGTGTGTGTGTGTGTGTGTGTCGTGTATGTGTGGGTGCACAAATGGTTGAGAGCCAAAGCATCACTGTAATTATGACAAATGGCTCCAGCCAAGTCCATTCAGAAGCCTCGCTGCGTGGCACACGCTGAGCAGTAGTACGCCATTACCACTGAGAGACACATACTACAAGTCACATATACATTTTAGGAGCAGACACTAATCCAAAATATTCAACCCCTGGGTGCCATAGCACTCTGTGTTGGAAAATGAAATGGCAGTAGATGTCACTGAAGTCATACTGAGGCTGGTTTAATGTGTGGACTACAAGGATTTAAGAAACATTCAGAAAGTATCCTGTCAGCTGCAGATTATTGTGTCTCTTCTCTCACTGGTGGGACTATTGTTTCCAGTGTTGTGACAAACATATTCAGTGATTGAGTTTCATTTCAGGCACCGTCCCAGCTGTTTTACTGGCTGCCAAGTTATTACAGATGGAGAGTGATGGGTGGAGGGAAAATGCCAACCAAGGATGGAGAGAAACTTCAGTCTGAGCTTGAATGGTCTTCTACATCAGCTCAATTTTGTAGTCTACCAGTTGAAAAAATGTCTTTGAACTCATCAGCATGCTCCAGTCACTTCAACTGTCATGTTAATTTGTCTTATTCCAGCATGCCATCGAGGAAAGTTATTCCCAACACAGAACAGATCATCAGGTGCAGGAAAATGAGGATAAGTAGGTTGCCTATGGTGTGAGGGGGATCTGTTGTGAAGAGGACTTTAACCCCCCTAATTGTTTCCTTTTTTTGTCCATCTAATGTACGATATATGACATTTTACCGGATTTCTAGTGTCTCCAGTAAAGCCCTAATGAGAACTAATACAGAGTCAAGTCAGGCTGACACATTGAGGCTTAAAAGAGAAGAGAAAATTGTTTGATGATAAGAAAAGATGTGAGGAATTACTACAATGTGGAATTGCACAGTGCTTATGCAGATGGAGTGACCTTCTGCAGCAGGGGTTCAGATACTTTGCATGCAAATAGAATACCTCATCCTCAAATGATGGAGCTAATACACTCAGAAGTGCTTTTTCACTTGTTATAGTTGCCATGGTTCTCATTTTCTCTGTTTTCATGTTCAGAGTCGTGTTACACCTTGGTTTCTTTCTTGTGCTACCTTCGCCTTTTGTCCTGTTGACGTGAACGTTCTCAATGCATTTTCATCACACAGGCTGTGAGGTGCTTGCACGAGGAATTTGTAGTGTTGAAAGAAAACTGAGATTATGCGTGTCCTAGATATAGGGAAAATGCTAATGAAACTGAAGAGAATTAATGGGGACACTGTGGAGGTTGGGGTATTTATGACTGAAATATTTAACAAAGTGGCTGTCAAGTATTTCACTACTATACAGTACTGGTAGAAGACAGAGTTCCAGTAGTCTATAATAATCCCTTTTCATACTGCTTGCACAGTGTGAGAATAAATCCCAACATGTTCTCCGCTTAACCCCTTTCACACCGTCATGGAAATTATGTTTTGATGCATACCGCTATTAATATGTTTCTTATAATTTTCTTCTTTTACACAGATTTGATGGAGCTGTGTTTACAGTTAATGACATGTCTATGTGTATGTTTAAAGATAAATGGCCAAAAATAAAATTGAAAATAATTAAAATGATCTTTCACAGATCTTTGGCTCTCCATGCAGTGTTTTTAGTTAAGTAGCTAAAGTATGTGTAGTATAGAATGGCTGGTGTAGACCAAGGGGCAACAACTGGTTTATTAAAATGAAGCCTATGTGGAAGAGCAAAAAGTTGCTGTTCATCAAGAATCCGCATGAGGCTGGCTGCAGAAAGACCAGAAACAATGTACACAGGAAGACACAAAACCCAGACTTTTACGGAAATGAAAAGCCTTTTTACAGCCTGGTTCAAAAACTGGCTTGGGTCTGAAACGCTAATTTAAATCTGTGGTTTAGAAGATGTTAGGATCATCAAATTGTCCAAGTCCATAGCTGTTAAAAGTTAAGCTCAAAGCTTGTGTCATAGCCAATGTGGCTATGTCTGCCGATAGGCTTTGTTTCACTGTTTCAGGGACAGAAGGTCGTGGAGACTACGTCCATATTTTACACAGTTTATAGTGTAGACTCATTATTACTGTCCCTCCCACTGAGCTAAAAAAAAAACACATATCACATAGAAGGTCTACTGTTCAGCAGCTCCTTGAATATGTTTGAAGCTGAGGACTTCAGATACGGACAAAGCCCTCTGCATGAACTGTTTTGCTGCATGTTTTCAAGAAGCTTCCTAAAAAGATACAGGCCATGCTGTCGGACCATCATAAATCATGGGGGCATTGTCAAGCAGTCTGGTCAACAGTTCAAGCCAAACCACCAAAACACAACTACAGATATTATTTTGGGAAATGGCAACACTTTGTGATATTAATTAGTGTGAGCTAGCTGTTAGCTGTAAAGAAAAAAATGTTATGTCACCTGAGCACAGCAACAGGTAACCGCAGCAGAACAGAAGAACAAAGTCTGGAGAGGAACTAACATCACGTTTGGCTGATTGCGTGAAATGCTTGGGTACAGTTTTTGGCTTCTGTGATAACTAAGAGTTACCACGAACACTAAGTATTTTTGTAATATTTTTCAATGCCATCCATCCTCTCTACATAGAAGCTGTGGAAGCTCCAGTGCCAATCAACCATGACACAGAGGCTGAGGCTTGTCTGGATTCAGCTTGATTCACAGTTTCCAAAGGTCTATAAAAGGACAGTGTATTGAAGGAAGGCCAACAACTACCTGAAGGGTTTTTAAGCTCTAATAACCTTTTGTTACTGTGTGGAAGGCTGACTCCAACAATCAAAAGACTTCAAGCTTGATACTTAAACACTTAATAACATTTTAAGAGGAACTAATGCTCAAAGAAATGCTCCTTTGCCGCAGGCATTAGGGTAAGCTCCACTTTGCTCTGCTTTTATTGTTCCACATCACAGACATGACCTTGAGAGTTCAGTACATGTGAAAGTATACTTAGTACGCAGTGGAGGATTTTATCATTGTCCCATTTTTATGTGGACTCAAAGACACCCCATAGATTTTCCAGAGACTGACCTAATTGTCATATTAGTAAGGAAGGGGAGGCTGCTTTATGGAGTGTGTAGAATCAATGACAGGTGATGTCAGGATGTCGCTTGCAGCTTCTTGAATCAGCACTAACATAAGATGCTCTAAGTAGCAGGGATATGTGGAGAAAAGGAATGAAGAGCGAGAGCAGAGAACGACGGCTTGGGTAGAGGATTTACGTTAAAGATGGAAACTGACCCAACGGCTGTAAAAATAGTTGAGAGAGTGGGGTTAGGACAAGGCAGGACGAAGTGGAAGACAAAAATAATGCACCGCAGGGAGTGATGAAGAGAAACAGAGGTGAAAGAGAGACAAGTGAGGCATTCAGACTGAAAAGAGGGAGTCATTCTGGACAGACAGAGGGAGAAGTCAAAGAATGTCAGGAATGAGAGAGACAAAAAGAAAAAAGAGTGTGAGCCAGCTTTGCCAGATTTTTCTGCAAACTGAGCCAAAAGTAGACAAGTGGAAAGGACCTCCTGGCACAGGACTCTCTCAGTTGGCAAATTCTCTTAAGGAATGACAGTCTTCTGTTTCTCAAGTTGAAGTCCCTCAAGGGTCAATGTTTGGACCACTACCCTCCAGCCAATAACGGTTATTTTCAAGATGTAACAAAGTGTGTCTCACACCACACAAAAACAACAACAGTGCAGCAGGATCTACTTTCTCAGTGGCCTTAGACTGTTTCCAGTGCCAAACATGGGTTTGACTGCTAAAAAATGAACACATCAAGATTCTTTAAGACAAAGATGAGATGGGATACTTTTCATCTGAAACTGATGCTAACTGAATGTTATTTAAAGGGATAGTTCAGTTTTTTTGAAGTGGGGTTGTATGAGCTCTATGTGACCACTAAGGACATTAGATACAGTAGAAAGTTGTCTCCTCCCCCTCAGTAAGACACAGACTGTAATCGATAGTGACGAGGAAATAGACGCTAACAGGGAGAGACCGTACCAAATTAAAAGGCTATTTCCTCTGCCTACAAGAACTAAAATTAAAAACTAATACCACAGTTTAAGAGTACACTACATAAATTTTTTTTATGTGTATTAAGTCTTCGGAAATATGAACATTTATCCAGACCTAACTAACTGGACATGTATCCTTCCACGCAGCACTAGTGCGCTCTGTCCCCCCTCCTCCTTTCAGCTGTAGGGAATGTAAACAAGCTATGCTTCGGGCGCCGGTTGTAGCCTCGCGTAAGTTTGATACAACCCCACTTCAAAAAAACTGAACTATCCCTTTAAGGCACGGTCACACTGGCCATCCAAACTGTGAAGAGCTCAAGCACGATTGTCCTGCAGCGCCGTTCCCCCTGCTGTAGAGTACAACCAGTTAACACACTACTTCAATATGAACCAGACTTTCAGGTATCACACACGCCCATGGCCCGCCTACGTCATCGTGCCTGTTTACATGAAGCACGATTTCATCAGAGTCAGCACAATGAGACACAGAGAGCACTGCTACAACTTTAGGGACTTTTTGCCTTATGGTAAGTTGTTTTGGCCCGACACAGCCCCCTAACACCCTGCTTTGTTTAAAAAGATCGTCGAGAGGTCCAGTGATCATACTTTATGGATCACATGCACTTTCCGTGCTTGTGCTTGTGCATGAAGTGAATCGTGGTCAAGCACGGCACGGTTGTGTTCACACTGGCCATTTGAAAAGTGCTTTAGGGCTTAAGCACGGCACAGTTTGCCAGTGTGACTGCGTCCTCACATAAGCTTTCAGCTGTGATTATGACAAACTGAAAATCATATGACTGAGGTAAGGCAAAAATGATTAAAAATCTCAACCCTATGAACATTTCTTTGTGCAACAAATCACAGCTGCATTTCATCTGATACATTGCTTTCAGTCATGTCCCTTTAAAAAACAGGACTGAGCTGATCTGAAATAAATCTTTTGTTGAAGAATTTTAAATAAACTGGTGGTGTGGGGCTAGAAATAAAGGAATCACCAGAGCTGTATAACCTCGCCTTTGTTTTGCTGTGGGCTTTACTTGCTACTTCCTGACTCACACTGGATATTGGCGCTGAATTCATCCTGACAGGGACTGGACGGGACTGCTATTCTTCTTCTGCAGTACCTGTTTAACTGTCTTCTCTTAAAGACAGCAGGGTGAATACAATATTCAGTTTGCCAAAAACACAAGTCTAATCGAATCAAGCCCCTCACTTTTCAGATCTCTGTATTGCTTCCAGTATGTTTAAGATTGGATTACAAACTTTTTCTTCTTGTACACCAAACCCTACTTGTCCTAGCTTCACAGGGAGTTCCTGTCTCACCTCCTCCGTCACTCCTCACCAGCCCTCTGGTTCCTCAAAGTGTAAAATCAATGTTCACCACTGTGGTTTTCTAACTGCTGGGATACTTTGCCAGAATGCATTAGCTCTTCAACATTAACAATGCAAAAAAAAAATCAGAATGAAAACATTTGTTTTTCTCTGTGCATTTGATTACTTTTTGCTGTGTTTGTTTTAAACTGCATCTTATTGTTCTCGTTGTTTGTTTGTGCTCTGTATCTCCCCTAGAGTAAAATGTTCTACATGAATAAAGATTTTTTTTTACTCTGCTTTGCTTTCCAGAAAAAAAAAACAGCTTAAGTTTGCTCTGTTAGTCAGGCAGTTAGCCTTTTGACTCCCTGGCACAGATGCACGTAAACATGAGCATATGCACTTTTTGCTCAACACAACGTATGCACACAACGAAACCACTAACACAAACATGTCCTCTGAGCATTGTGCCTTCACTTAAGCCAAACCACAGTCTTCCCTCTTTATCTCTCCCTGGCTTAATGTAAGAGCGATGTAGGAATCCTTGAAATGTGCACACAATCTCTTGGCTTTTGCTTGGAACTAGAGTGACCCGGGGTCTGTTTATGAGATATTAGCATCACCATGAAATCCTGGAGCCTTAGACACATTGCACATATTTAAAGAGAGAGTAAAGGCTGAGGGAGAAAAAAGAGGGGGGAGTGCACAGTAAATGATAAATGAAGAGTGACCTTTGTGCACAGAATGCTGATTTTCCCATGCAGTGAGAAACGCTGTAGATTTATGTGGTGGGAAATCTGTGCAGCATGTGCAGAAAGACAAAACATTGCACTTACACTTGTCTTTTAATCAGACCATGAGAGCATATTGTGTGTCTGTCTTCACCCCTGAGGTGAGGCCTGTCACATCAGTTAGCAGAGTATCTGTCATACAGAGCACCATGTGTTTAATAGATACATAATTTCAGGGGATTTAAAGGTTGGAGCTGGAATAAGATAATCTCTGACTCTGTCTGTCTGCGGTGAATGTGCTCTCATTAAAAGGCGAGAGGTAGCCTGACTATGGGGTGCAGGATGACGGAGCAGTAATGCAATACCTGTAAAAGCTTATTGTTGATGAATGGATATCTTTGAGTATTACTGGAGCTCTGCATAGAGTTGTGCTGCTGTCATTAACCTTCACAGTCCTCAAAATCACTGCTACAGAGGACTGAGGAGCCATGGTTACAATCTAGCATGGAGCACAAAAAGATTTTGCTGCAATCTGACAACATCTGCCTGAGTCTTCAGGTAATTACAGGTCTGTATTTCAGGGGGAAGATTCTCCAAAAAGGATCCCTGAGATTATTTTTTTCTCCGTGCTGTGCAAATCTTTTATATTTCAACCTTTCATGTGTCTTCTCCTTGCTTTTCATCTTTTTTGGATTCAGCATACTTCGCGAGACAAGGAGAAACATCATGTCACATCACAACCGAGAAGACAGACCTGACCTTTAGCTTCCCACTAGTTTACAACCATCATTAGCAGGGCAGGGATCAGGGGCCAAAGCCATAAATCATGCTCAAACCATCCACGTAGGAGGAACCAGAGCTACACTGCAGTAAAACTGAAAAGAAAAAAAACTCTCTGAGACTGACAGGAGACTAAAAGCAACTCCATCCATCGCTTGCTGGAGGCTCCATAAAGCCAGTAAAGGAAAACACACAAGGCGATAATCTCCAGCATGGTTATAAATAATACAGAAACCTTGCTAATGGCAATAAAAGGTTCAGGAGCAAAACAGAATCCCTCTTGATGTGATTATTCTACTAAAATTCCCCCAAGGACATGTATTATCTTGCATAAATACTCAGGAGTAACTCAATAGGGCAATATGTTCCCATCCAGAGGCTGTTTGCCCTTCTTGCCTGTGAACCAGGAGAGGTGGATTTATTGTAATGGCAACAAGTGACTGTCAGAGGGGGCATGAGGTCGGTGAGTCAAAAACAGAACATTTGGGGGAAAGGCAAGAGCTTTTAAAAAATAAGACAGACTCTGGAGACTGTACTAATGCATGACTTCATTCCTGAACGATCTACTTATAATGAGTCACTCAACTGAGAAATAACAGCAATAACAGGTTCAGCTGAAAGAGATTTTCACCTTGGTTTTATAATCCAGTTTTCATCCTCCTCAGAACAAACAGGGAGGAATTATGAGCCTCACTTTGATTTTACTCTGACATACTGATGCAGAATGCTGTGCATCACGAAAAGATCAAAACCTGTATAGTTTTGCAAATGCAACATTTTACAGGTGACAAAGTTTTCTCTTCAGTCTCTCTTTATTCCCTTCTTTTGATCAGCTTATTGAGCTCCACAATCAAGCAAACAGATTAGGCAGTGGGTGGCATTTTTTGGAAGAATGATCATTTATCTCTCAAACCAGTGGCGATTGCTCTGAGACTGCAAGGGAAGCTCAGCTTCCCCTACAGTGTCCCCAAAAAAGTGGTGATATGTTCTGCTGTGTGTACATTTTATTGACAAAATATGTGCTAGAATTCCTTCATCTTTTGTTCAGTCAGCAACCTATCACAGGTAACTGGCTCAACCTCCTTCTCATTCATCCCTGCAGCGTCTCAGCTCTTTAACACAGTCGGAGGCTGAGCGTCTTTTGACTTCAGCGGGGAAGCGTAGAGTGGATTGTTCCACTGTAGAAACTGGACGGTCATTGGATAAACGCTGGGCTTTGTACCGCCCATTGGACACTGAGCGTCTCTGGGGGTCTATGAGGCAGTGGGCTGGCCTGGACGCTGGGCTTCTGCATGATGATTGGATGATCTGTCTGAGGCCGAATCCCTTTTTGATTGACAGTGAAATGAGCCAGTCAGCGATCTTGAAGTATAACCCTCCACTGGAGCATCTTCTGTAGAGAGGGGCTTCTCCGGTTCAAAGCGGCTCAAGTCTAATGGGCCAAGGCCGTTTAAGCAGTCTAGCTCTGCTGGCCATTGAGAGAACACCGGTAAAATCCCTGGAAAAAACACCTGGTTGGTACGACAGGGTCACAGATCATTTTCTTGAAAAGGAACAGAGGGTAGAATTTACGTTTAAATAAACAGACAAATTTACTATGTAGGTCGAAAAAAATGAGCTTCCCCTCCTTGACTGACCAGCAGCCGCCACTGTCTCAAATATACGCAGGTTTGGCGTAAAGCAAAAGTCACAATTAGCCCTTGGTGAGAAGTGAACCACCTCTGTAGTACTGTAGTGTTGGAGCTACCTTGCTGAATACTGCAGCTGTTGTTTTGTCGTACATTTAATTCAGCTCCATACTCTTCTTCACACACACTAACAAGATATAAGATGTCAATTACCGATCCCTCGTTTTACTTGGCTTCATCACATATTTGTTTACTTCTAGTCTCAAACCACGGTGTGCTCACTGGCTTTAGCAGCTTACATCACTCTTTGATCACATTTCCTCAAAAAGCTCAAAATACACAGTGTAAAAAAAAACAAAATGACAAAATCTTGAAATAAGAGATAACGCACAAAAAGAGTAGCACGGTTTTCTTGAGCACATCATAAAGTGGCTGCCTGGGCAAGGTGAGATTGTGGAATACACAGATACTTTCAGATGATACAATGTGTGAAAGGCCAGCATGAAAAGAGATGGTGACAAAGCAGGAGAGTGCCGCCGGGACAAAGAGGAAGAAAGGACTCTGGTCTACAATTTAGGCTCCACAACAACATCTCTGCATGCTAATGGTGTTTATCTCCTCTTCCTCTATCTCTCCTTCCTGCACCTTGCATGAGACTTGAAATGGAGCCACTGTTTGGTTTGCAGGGGACGAGATCAATGTTTTTTAACACAAAGCTGAAATAATTCATTTTGTGGGACTGCGATGTAAGTTGCAGGCTACATGACTCAGTTGTGTCCACTTTTTTATTTTTAACAGAAAATATTACAGGGAAATCATCTTGTCACTGCAGAGGCCCCCTATTATAAACAGGACCTGAAAGCTATTTTCTCTTTCCACACAGACGGAGAGTCAGAGCAGCTTTTCAAAGCAAAAGTCCGACATGCAAGTCTGCCAACCTTTGATTTCTCTCTCACACACACACACACACACATACATGAACCCAGCAGCCTGGACTCATAAAAGCATCTCTCGATCCGTCTTTCACCGTCTTCCCTCTCCTCCCTTTTGGCTCCCACACCTTCTCCTCTCACAAAATCTGCCACCTGCTCATCCAATTTGGTCTGATAAATCCCACCTGTATCAATTTCAATTCAGGTTCACTCACTTCTGCAAAGCCCAGGTTCCCTTTCCTGCTTTATCTCCCCTTGTTGCTTTGAATGTCACATCTCATGTGGTTTCCAGACGCACACGCACACCATCACAATCGCACTCATGCACTGTGGTGTCAATCAACAGACATCTCCATTTGACGACTGCGCACGCCAGGCAGCTGCGAACAAAGCCACATGCTTGCAGAAGATCCAGAGTCACAACAAACAAACAGAAATACAACACACACACACACACGCACACACACAGAGATACTCACACTATCATCGCATTGCAGGCACAACTCCCAGGCCTGGCTCTGTGTGTGTGTGTGTGTGTGTGTGTGTGTGTGTGTGTGTGTGTGTGTGTGTGTGTGTGTGTGTGTGTGTGTGTGTGTGTGTGAGTTTGATCCCTCTCACCGTGTCTGAGAGGCATGTTAATCAGCGAAGGAGGCTGCCAGCCCAGCCATATACGTCTCTATCTTTCCCGCTCTCACTCCTTATGTCTCAGTCTCTGCGTGTCTATCTAAATCTCTTCTCTTCAATCTGTCTTGCCTCTTGTCACACCCCATTTCTCCACCTTTACCTGCATTTATCTCACATTCCTTTCCTTTTTCCACCCCTCTCTTCTTTGCTGGGGCTCTCACCCCATCACAGCAAATTATGCTCCTCTTTTTTTTTGCACCAACATCTTACTGCATTTCCCCCTTTTCGCTTAGACTGATGGGATTTAAGACTCTAGAGACGAGATGGTTTATTTAGAAAGGCATAGTGACGACTCCCTCACTTTTACCCACAGGCCTGACATTTTATTGCACCCCCCTCTTCCCTCCTGTCACCCCCCCACAACTCCTCTTCAACCCTCCCGCTATGAAGCTTTCGGGGATCTGTTTGTGCCTGCGTTAAAGTGGATTTGGTTATGGTGACTGGATCAGTGTGGGTGGCTGTGGGTTGCTGGATGAGTTTCACAGAGCGAGTTTTTAAAAGAACAAGATTTGAAAGCTAAAGGGGAGCGGGTGGAAGAGGAGGGGGATGAGAGGATGGGAGAAGGAGGGTGAGCTATGCGGTGAGAGATATGGCGAGTTATGTGTTTACAGAGACGGTTCCTAAGAAGATTTCCAACCCAAGCACTCTGTTATAAGTCATGTTGCGGGGGAGTGAAGGGAGGTGGTCTCCTCGGCGCAGACGGCGATAACAATGGTGAGACGGAGCATGATGGAGTAAAGCAGAAGTGGGACGGAAAGGGGGAATTAAATGAGAAGGAGGACATAAGGAAGTGTTGTGTTCGCAGTCAATTTAAGGAGAAGAGGTTCTTCATTCAATGCTGAGAGTTCAGGCACAAAAGAGACCTTTTAGCTGTGTAAAACAATGGTGCACGGCCGAGGCACACATTGAAAGAGATGTCACTTCCTTGACCTGAATAGCCCAGGCAGACGTGTCATGCTTAACAGCTTCTTTTCTTTACTTAACCCCATAAGGCTCCATCCGTCTTGTCGCACTTAAAAATAAATGCACTCACATGACACAGTTCTGAGATAACATCTCAATGGGGCTTTCCTTGCTCACTCATCCAGTAACATCAATTCCACTTTGCTTAAACTGGCTCAAGCTCAAGCCTCTTCGCCCGGTCTACGATTGCAGGGATACTCAACAACATTACTAAGTACCTGGTATCTCATGGAGCACGTCCAATCAATAAAAGCCATTTCCTTTTGGAAGTCAATGCATACCCGCTGCTCTGCTTGTCATGTTAACTCAATAAAGCTCAAAGGAAACGTCAAGTACAGAGCGATATTTGGCTGAGCTCTCACGTGTATGACATGGAATAAAAGCAGCTGAAGTCAAGTAAGTGGGACATAGATGCTTTTCGCCATATTGAGACAGTCATCGTTTTCTGTCTGCCGCCACCATCGAGACAGGAAGCTAAGTGTCTGTTAAAATGTTGCACTGCTGTGTTTCAGGTTGTTGTTCCTTTAACTCGACATGTAAAGCTTTATATTACTAATAATTAGCTGTTTTCTTCACACCTTTTATTTTCCATTATATGAGTGTCTCATTCTCCCATTTGAAGCACAGGATGAAGGGAAAATAATGGCAGAGTAAAACTGGTCAATTGAAGGTGAAGGCCTGAGAATAATGTTTCCCCAAGATTATGTATTGTTGAAAGGCTGAACAGTATAGTGGATTTGTTCGTCACCTGTCATGTAGTCGGTGGAGAGAGTCGAAGCAGCTGATCTGGATTCTTAAAACCCAACAAAACAGGAATCCAACACATAACAGCATCATCCCTCTCTCACGTCTCCCCATTAAAACACTGCTAGGTTCTTTGTGCTCTTTCCACTTCACCACATCGGTGGCTACAGACAATATTTTGTCCTCTGAATAACAGGGTAAGTGGCTCATCCATTGATTGGTCTATCTCCGGGCTTTTGAGCAACAGGGTATAACACTGCAGAGCCAGACAGGACGAGACTGAGCCCCCTGCTGCGGCTGTTGACAGAGGCTGCCATTTAAAAAACACTGAGAAGAGGACAAACAACAAGGCGTTGAGGAAAATTGCCCGGCTTGGTTTCAACAGAATTATTTCTCTAACACTTTCATCCTGCTGGAATATCCTAACAAATACTCTGGAGCTTAACTTTACCCCTAAAATCCCAAAAAGAGGCGAATGCTTCAGGCTATTGTCGTCCAATTGTTCCCCCTTTGGATACTCTTACAGAGTTACGTATCCTCAATCTGCGATTCTCAGTGAGTTCCAGGAGCTGTGTTGTAATGTAGGAATCTGCAATTCTCTGCTTTCCTTAAAACCAGCTTGGGCTACTTCCATTGAAGTTCACTGCAATTTCAAGAATGACTCTGAACAACCCTGAGGGAATGTAAACATGATGCATTCGGTAAGTGTAGGTGGACACATCCAAAGCTGTAGTGCACTTATAAAACCCTCCAAACATAACAAGGCCTCAAGCTGTGCCTCTCTCTGGGCTGTGGTGGTCACAGTCACTGTGGAGGAACTCAGATCCCTGATGTTTTTCTCTCGTATAACAAACATGGAAAACAAAGTTTATGCTGCTATACTGTGATTTTAAAAGCTTCTGTCACACAGTCTTGTCATTGTTTATTTTAAAGGAAAATATATTTGAGTTAGTTTTCATGGCTCCGCTCAACCATCTTCAGTGCCCACTCTGATAGTCATCTCACTCCGGACAAAAATAAAGACACCCTGTGGGAACAAAGTCGGTGGAGCCAAGTTAAAACAATTTGTCTTCTCTTAGCTGAACACATGACAACACGACTATAATAGTGGATTATAATGATGGTTTTTCAGGTCAAAAGGGGGATCATGCCAGCAAAATCATGTGCTGTGTATGACTGGTAAAATTAATAACTAATTCACTAAATACTTAAAAGGAATATTGTCTGGGTTTTTTTATCCATGTGTTCAGTTGGCAGCTGATAGCAGCATCTGATTTTCTGCTTGAAAAATTGTTGCATATGTTGTGAGTTTTTCTCAAACATACGCTGTGAGCTCCATGTGATGACCTTTACTGTGTTTGATTTCTTTGTATCTGTCTTGTAGTAAAATATTGGCTCTCTTGATACAACCTTACTTTTTTGGCACACAGTCCAAAGTAAGACCAGTCTGCACCAACTTGAAACAAACAAACAAAAAACTGAAAAACATTAACAAGATGGCAACTCGTCAAACTGAACAAAAATAGACAGTTTGAGTACAACACTGTGGCTCTCTAAGTTCCATCATGCAGTTCCTAACACTGTCTGAAAACAGAAACATAGTCTGCACAGCAGAGCACAGTTAACACTGTGAGAAGTGCCATAAAGATTTTGGCTCACAGAAACGTACAGAGCATGTGCTCTTGCGTCAGACCACATGGCAATTAGAAGTGAAGCAATGCTCCAGGCCCGGATTGATCCTGCAACAACAAACCTGCCTGTTTATTGACAGATCTCCGGGGTTTCACTGCTGCACAGATGCCCTGAGGCCACTTCGTTGGGCTCCAGCTTTCACACTCTCCCTCGTCCATGCTCCCTCATGTTCTTTGTGACCATGTGAGAAACACAGCTATTCAATATTCCCTTGCCAGTGTCAGACTTGGTTTTCCTATCAACAAATAAGTCCAGCCTCAGAGCATGAAAGCTGTTATTATTCTGTTTTGGCACAGCAAAACAGTTTGATTAAGTCCTACCTTGCCTTAGGAGCCAGGATTTGACTTCCCTTTCAGATTTGATACAATGTCTGAATAAAAACTCTAGCATTGCAGTGTGCATATATCATTTCTGACACAAACTTAATGCAATATTCAGTGTTCATTTGAAATATGGAGCTTGCATGAACTCCATCAGGTCAGATAATGATTCTGGTAGTCTGAAAGACAGTTCAAACTGTTTATGCAAATTCCTTTTGAAAGTTTACACATTTGAAATGTCAGTAATGGTATGTATAGAAAACACCATTTGTGAAAACTATGAAAATACAAAAAAGGACAACTATTGACAAAGAAGCATAAGCCATAATGCCAATGCTCTGATTGTTATCAAGTCTCAAGTTGGGTGATTTTATCCTCACGAACAATTCTTGAAATTGAGTCTATCAACTGGTTGAGAGCATAGACTGTATATAGAGTGGACAGCGTGGCTCCACCATTTATCACTGTACGGTTTTGAAGCCAAAATACCGCCGTCACAGGCGCCACCATTGTAGCAGTTTGCAGCCAGAGTCTGTGCAGTACAGACGATGAGGGATTCTGGGAGAATCTGAGTGGAGCTGAGTGACAAAAAAAAAAATTATTATTTTTTCTTTCAAGAGCCTAATCACTTCCTGACTCTCCCTCCCAACATATTTTACAATGCCCGAAAAAAATACATACGAATGTCAGCTGTCAATCATCGTTAAACATGACGTAAAACCTTGTTTTTAATCTTGTATAACTAATGAAAACGAAACTTTTCAGAAAAAAGAGGACTTGAATACAAGACAGCCAAATGACGTGAGAAACATTTCAACGAGGTGTATTAACTTTTTAAAGTTCTACCACAGCCCATCTGGAAAGCCGGGTTTTTTAACCTATACTGCTGCCAGTCACCAGGGGGAGCAGTTTTTGTGGGGACCTCACTTCAAGCTGAGCAAGCGGACGTCAATTTTTTTTTACAGTCTATGGTTGAGAGGTATCAAAGGTAAAACTCAGCAGAAGGGTAAGACGACTTCTTTTCATTGATTTCATAAAACTTTACTTCCTTTTGCAACCAGTGGGCTCACGTCCTGTTGGCCTTTAGAAAGGACAGAGGATGAAAGCATGTCTGCATGCGCCCAACTTTTCGTGCCTGAAGCCTGCAAAAGTATTCTGTACACGTTTCAAGGTGATAACCTGAGTCCTTTCCTACGTTTAGCGCTGCCAGGTCATGCTGTTCCAAATCTGAGAAATCATCATGGATTTACTGCATAAAAAATGTGAACTGTGGTGAAATAAATGCCACAGTAG
This sequence comes from Halichoeres trimaculatus, assembly GCF_033239565.1. Classification (NCBI taxonomy): domain Eukaryota; kingdom Metazoa; phylum Chordata; class Actinopteri; order Labriformes; family Labridae; genus Halichoeres; species Halichoeres trimaculatus. Next base: position 26,242,868 of record NW_027437182.1, on the reverse strand, counting down.
CTCCATTTACAAAGGACCCACATCTGACTCAGCCAAATTTTCTCCATCTGCAGGCAACATGAAAACACAATGAACAGCTGAAGGACATCTGTCAGGATGGGAACCCCAACTACGAGGGGGGAAAGCAAAAAGGGAAAGAGTAGAAGTCTATGCAGAGGTGAGGATGATGAAGGATGGTACGAGGAGGGGGTAGAGATTAAGACAGAGAAGAGAGAAAGGTAAGCTCAGCGTTAAAGAGAGCAAGAGCACATAAATGAATTTTAGAGCTGGAGCGTGATGACACGGGGAGATAAAAATGAAAAAAGAGGGGTGTATTGGAACAGCTGGAGACAAATGAAAAGATAGCAGCGAGGCAGCCTCCCCAACAGTGTGGTATACCACGTCCTTGTGCTAAAACAGTCTGGCTCATGACAAGATAAGGACAGCTATCACAACCCTAGCCCCCATTATTTTAACTCATCCCAGTGGAGTTACTGAATACCATTCCCACAACTTCTGTTGCCCTAAAGCTCTTACCAGGAACAGCAACTGTTTATTCACAGACAAAACAAAGAGAAACAAAAACAGAAACAACCCTTACAGTGGCATTAAATGGAGTTTAAAGAGCGTCACAAAAGGACAGACACAGTTCATTAATTGGTGCTCCTGAGTTAGACCTGCTAGCTTTATGGCTCTGACCATAATGGCTGCTTCATTTTTCTTCCCCTTTACTCTCCTCTTAAATTGTAGATCTCTGACCACAGAGTAGAGGAAAAGGAACTGTTTAATGCTATATGTCAAGGCCTCTATGAGCTTTGAAATGGCTGCCCAGTGCTAATCAGAGTGAGTCATGCTGTGGGAAATCTGTCGGAGAGATAAAAAGAGTGAAGGCAGGGACAAAGAGAGCAACAACAGAGCTCTGAATAACCAAATATTCTGCTTTACGGCTGTTCATTAACCTCAAAACACAACCCCTCGCTGTTTTCATTCTTTGCTGCGCGTTTCCTCCTCTTTATGCATCGCTCTCTCTCCACTCACCGCCAAGCTTTGCCTCAATGCCAATGGGCGCTATGGCAACAAGACACCGACTCCAGCAGGGTCTTGGTGAATACTAGAATCAACCTGTTTGTTTATATGTCAGTTCCCCTTTGAGTAATTATACATACTATTATACTATATTCATGGACTAAAATCCTTTCACACCAGCAAAGGGTAAAATTAATCCCCCCTGGAAGCTCGATGATGTTTTGACTCTTTATGAGAGCTAGGGCAACTGATTAGCCATCAATGCTAGCTATCTGGGCACATTTTCACTCTTGTTTAACAACATTTCTAAGGCTGATCTTAAGTTAGCAATTTTAATGAGTAAACTCAGAGCTTTTCAGTAAGTAAGCTACATTCTGTCTTCAAAAGAGAAATAATATGTGAGGAGGGACACAGAGCTCTTCGAGCTACCAACTTTTTTTTCAGAAAGCCAAACGTTGCTAGTTCACTAACAGTTATTCAAAATATTAATGTCATTCAGGAAAGGAAGTGTACAACCTTTATGCTACAATATAGCCTATGATATGAGCTAGCATGTTAGCTTTCTAACAGGATACTGAATTAACAATCAATTTTGAAATATCCCACAGCTTTTGTAGTGTTTTTTATACACCAGCTGGCAAGTATGCTAAATAAATCCAGACTGCTAACCAATGCTAACCATCTGTGTAGCATGCTTTTTCAATATCAGCTTCTTTAACTCCTTTGGGCTGTAAAGAGGTTAGATGTTGTCATAGTCACATGGTTTCTGAAGCAGCAGCCTATTTTGAGGCCTGTAGATGGTAGTCGCCATATTTTAATTGGTGAGTTGATCTAACTTTTGATAAACCAAATGAGAGGCAAGGAGATGAAGTTCTTTAGCCAATTTGCAAGAAGCTACCATGTGCCAGCTTGTCAAGTCAGCAATATCCCAAATTACACAAATACAACACGCCCCAGTACAGAGTATGCAGATGGAGAAATTACCTACCCAGACCAAAACTGTTTTTAATGTTAGCACCTTTCTATCAGCAGTAAAAATCAACATTTTTGATAGGGCCTCGAGTGGCCACTATGGGAACTTCTGTATTAATCCTGTAAACCCCAAGGCCACCCAATTGGGGGACTTTGAGATCGCTCCACAAAAGTCATAAAAAGTACTTGAGTTATTACTCTGAGCCAATTTCCCAAGTGTTCCCTTGATTATGTTACCAGAATGATTTAAATAGACCCTGTAGATGCAGAGATATACTCTTTTCAATTTAGGTGTGTCATTTTTTACTAGCAGAGACCCAAAAAAGAGGCCTGAGTCTCAACATTTTCACACAGGCTTCAGTTCTTATGTCCAGGTGTTGCTGCTTGAAACACACTTACTAGTTGCTGAAGAGTTCTGAAGTTAAACAATGGTGCTCACCACGTTATAAATGCTGAATCAGCTTAACTTTAGGTCAACATGGACAAGGTGGAGACGACGCATGCATTTGACCGGCTGCACACGGCTGTTCCCTGTCTGCCAATCAGTCAAACTAGCAACATCCCTACTTATGTCAGCAATCCAGAAAAAAGGTTTTTGAATTATAATGATAACGTGGCATGATAGGGGGTAGTTTTTGACATGCATTGTTAAAAAAATCGACTCTGCTCTTATTATTCCACAATTGTCAACAATTTCAAGGGGGCTTGTTGTTTCTTAACAGATAAAGAGAGTAAATCGATTATGGTTTCATGGCTTCTATCCCGGTGTCTGTTTGTCATATAATTTCTTTTGTGCAATTCAGGAGTCACAAACCCTTCATTTTACTTGTATGCCACACAAGTGAATTTATTAAAGATAGATTAAAAAGAATGTTGCATCGGTTACTCAGCCAGAGTACAGCACTTTATCCTCCCTCTGAGGAAAAAAAAAATCAAACAAAAAGTCAAAACAGATTTCAAAGCAGTTCAGCCTTTTTATATTATTCTCCCATCAGCTTATTTTGTCCTTCATTTTATATCCTCTGGCCAGTGCTGATGTCAGCTCAAGGCCATGCTCTTTTCCTGTGAATGCACCTTCTTGTGAAGAAGTGTTCCCGCTCATAATAGAAAGCTTCCCACACAAAGTGAAGAACTCATGTTGGAAATTAAAACTTGTCTGGAAAGGTAGAAAACTAACAGGGTCTTTCCTTTAAGGCCCAAAGAAGCCACGAGTGAGAGCGCTTTGATTTTTAGAGAATTGTCTGCAGATGAAGACAGAAAAAAACACTCAGGGCTAAAATCCATCACAAATCCTGAGTACAATGGGAAGTTAGGCTCTGACTGGAGTTGCTCTTTGCTGTGATGGCTGGTTGACTCGTTGAGCTGAGCTTCAGCTCCCCAAGGAGGCCGCCGAGGCTGCCTCACTTATCCCCCCGCCGTGATGAGTGAACCGCTTTGAAGAGGGTTTGAGTAATGAGGGTAGTGCCATGTAACCTGGCAAGTTGCTGCACAAGAAGATGCCAAGAGAACAAGAGAGCTGCTCCCTTTAAGGGGAAGACAACAAGGGCAGAAACTGTAAATGTGAAAAACATGTCTTCATGTGACTCCAAAATGTGTTTGATTTTAGCTTCCAGTAGTGTTGACGTGCAGCTGCGGCTGAAAGAGTACAGCTGACCAGATGTTGGGTTGCATTTTCTATTAGCTGGTCTGCCTGTTAGTGGGAGGGGATCTAGTTAGTCCAAAAAGCACCAGATGCTGTTTATAGTGATCAAAGATTGCAAGGAAGAAATAAGATGAGGAGACAGGTTGGGTGTAAGGGAGGGCTCAGATTTTTTTTTTTTCTGGCTTTCACTTCGTGTGATTTAATACAAATCAAACAACCAGAAGCAGGAGACATGTGAAAGAGTTTAACATTTGAGCAAATTCCCTTGAAATAAGTGATTACACCATCTTTCCTGAATCATCTGTAAAGCATCTCTTATTGGAAAGTGAACTCAGTCAACGGTCACAATAGGGATGTATAGCGAATAAAATTAAAAATGTATGCTTTTTATGTTCTAGGAGGTATCTTAAGCCCCGTTTCCAGCAAGCAGTCCAGGTCGGTTCAGTACGGTTTGGCACAGTTTGTTACAGTTAAGCCTGATTCTGTTTGGGTTTCCACAGCAAACTGTGCCCTCTTGTTGTAGGCGGCGTGTAAGCCAGATGTCAGAGCCGCAGCTGTTAAATAATAGCGTGATGCTGTAGCAGCACGACACAGTTTACCCCGCTAATAAATCCAACAAAGAAGAAAAATGTGACACAGTAAACAAAGAGCATAGATGGAAGACATACAGCATTTCGTCCTCTCTGTGATTGACATGTAGCTCTTAGATACAAAGTACAATCAAGCTTTGTTTCAGAGAAGTCTGTGTGCCGCCAGGAGAAATACAGCCGCTGTTGGGGTAAGTGACGATTCTTTTGACCAATCAACTGTCGTAGCTCCACCTTCCGAGAGTGGATTGGTTCAGTCTGGCACCCATATGAAAGGGTCCCAAAAAGTGGGACGGCTCATCTTGGTTACTTGGGGATCTGTCCCGGGATAAGTCACAAAGAACCGAACCGGTCTGGTTGGTGGAAACACGGCTTTGTTCTGTTCACAAGAAGAGTGCATATACCATTAAAAACAGATCTGCAGATACAAAAGTCTCATTTCATAAAACTGTTTTTTTTTGTCTGCTGTCAGAAGTTTGGTCACTGATTGTTTTCTCAAGTTTGAGAAAGTCCAAGGACACAAGCTGACAACCTTTAAAGTCTGACGATGATTTGTAATGTTGTATTTTTGTGAGGCTGTATAGTCTTTGCGACCAGTCCTAGTTCAGTGTGCTCTCAAAAGTCGATTTGGAAAGCTAGTAAAACTAATTGAACTGGAAATATGGGTGAAAGCTAATTTCCTTTCATGCTTCACCTGGGTGGATAGAGACAGGCTGGGACTTTTTACTGACAGTGTGTGCATGTGGGTGTGTGCATCAAAGGGTGTTTATGTGTGTGTGAGAGAGTGAAGAACATGACAGAAATGTCTAACCACTTTTATAATGTGCCATTGGACTGAAGCCTTGCAACAAGCCCAGCAGCGGCACCTGCTTCCTGGGTGCGTGGGGTAAAAGTGTAATCAGACATGGCGTCAATTAACAGCACCCGCTCGGGCAGTCCGTCAGAAGGCCTCTCACTGCACAGTTGGCCCCGAATGTCAAAGCTGCTGAGCGGGGAACATGTGGGAGGCTGTGTGGAGAGGCCCATATGTTCAGAGAAAGAGACAGTAGGTGTGTGTACATGGGTGTGTGTGTGTGTGTAATCCCCTCTTTGCATGGGGATGTCCTGGTGAACGTGCAACATTGTCAAAAACATAGAAAACAAGCTGTCAGAGGAAATTCTTGCTGCGCTATCAATCCTTTGCCATCTACTCTCTTTAAATTGACCAGAATGTACTTGAAGGAGGTACAGACATTACACAAAATAAGACACCAGACCCTGCTGAGAGGGGAGACGTGCCGCATTATTGACCAATAGCAGCGGGGTTGGAGGCAGAAGGTGTGAAAAGATTAGGAGTAACAGACGGGGACGAGGAGAAAAGTGTTGGGAGGAAGGAGAGAGAACAAAAGAGAGAAGGCAGGGGAGTCAGGCGAAGGCGGAGAGAGGGAAAAAAGGAGGTGGAGGGAAAAAAGGAGGGCGAGAACAGACAGCAGGGTTTGGCACTCAGGCGCGCTGGCACCTTGGCGCACATCCAAGCATTGGTCTGTGTGGGCAGAGTAACGATTGATGCAGACGGATCGCAAGGTTTTTCCCACCGAGCTGTCGGTGTCACGTGAATTATTCACAGGCTGACGCACGCACCCATGTCTCATGTGCATACGTCCCACGTTTTCGACAAACCCTGTCATTCTTAACTGTCACATGAAGCTCAAAGTGAAGGCGCTGTTCTGTGTGGTTTGCGCTGCTTTTCCCCTCTTTGTCTGTTTCTCTGTCTTCCACTGTCTGTCCTTCCTTGCATTTTGTTCATGTGCTCTGCCAGTCTCTAACAGGTCTCTATTGATCATCCTGTTTCCTCTTTATCTTTAATCAAAAGGCTGGGAAACTCTGTTGTTTAATTGATGATTCTCGACTAGAGGCCCACTCGCTGGCTCCCACAGAACCAGCTCTTATTCATAATTAATAAAACCACTGCTAATTATCTAAGCGCGCCTTCCACGTCCTATATATGAAGGCAGAAAAAAAAAGAAAAAGCAGCAGGCAGGCAGGCAGAGATGGAGAGAAAGAGGCAGTGAGACAGAGTGGAGATGTGGGACTCAAAAAAAGGGGGTAGAGAAAAATAGGATAAGGTTTTGGGAGAGGGAAGCGAGGATGAGGCCTGTCACCTGTGGCTCTTCATCCACATCCAATCCATCTCCATTCCATCATCTCTCTCATCTCCATCACATCACACACTTCCTCTCCCTCGTTTCATCTTCTTATTAAAGGGCTCCAACTTTTATGGGCTTGGGCAAAACAGACAGATAAGGAAAGGGAGAGCGGCTGCGTAGACAGGCTGATGACGGAGAGAAAAATGTGATTGATTTGAGACGGAATAATGCATCAGTCGTTTTTATTTATTTATTTATCCTCACATGGATCGCTGTGCCAAATTCCCTCTCTTTATTATTAACTCGTGAAATGTTCAGAAAGTGTTTCAGACCCCTGTCGAGAGTTCTCTGTGCTGAGGGCGGATGGTTCAGGCTCAGACGGATGGAGCGGCTGTCTCTAACATGGAGCCCATCTGGAGGAGGATTGACCTGTCTGCCTACCTACCCCAGCCTAATGCCAATTGATAAATGGGAGGGGAGGTGCATTGGCTGTGGCTCAGGAGGGGCCGCAGGGGAAAGGGAAACTGGGACGGCACATCATGTTTCGGATGCAGAACCTGAGTCACTGCTGCTCGCCGCTGCTGGGGACGCATCTGTAAAGGCATCTGGGGGGGTAGCTTTAAAACATTAACACAAAGAAATCATTAGCAAGCTGAGAAATCTTGATAGCATGGGCTGTAAAGTCTTTTAAATCAAGGAAGTAAATGGAAACAATAACATGCACTTACTCACACACAGACTGAATAAACCCCACGCTCTTTAATTAGTCTCTGATGTCTGTTAAACCAACAGATGTATCTATTTATCTCATTTAAGGCCATTCTTATAGTGTACTTCAGCTGCCCACAAACAAATTAGAGGACTGAATTGTTTCCATCTAGACTATAAAACTATTTTACAATGCACAACCCAACTTCAGCAAGAGTTTAACAAGCAAAAATACATTATTATTAAATTCAATCATGCGATGTTGTGAGAATTTGCACATAGCCCTCAGTGCCAACTTGTTTGCCTCGTACTATTCACACCAGCTTTTTGTCATCTGCTTTCCCATTTCTACCCTGCAGCCTTTACTCCATCTCTTCTTTTAGCTCCTTGCTAACCTCTCACTAACCTTAAAAAATAATAATAATGGGAAAAGAAAAAGTGAATGTGAAGCAAAGCAAAGACTCATAAAATACTCCACTCATACATATTCATATCCCCTCAGTGTTCGCACACTTATTACAAACAACCAAAGTGTTGGAGTGTAAGCCGCCATAAACTAGATACATTCCTCTGCTTCTTTTTGTTGCAGTTTTAACTGACTCCTTGGATTTTTTTTTCACCAGCCAAGTACTCCAACTTTCAATGCAGACCAAAGATAATACTCAAACCCTCAACCCGCCTCACCATCGTGGCACTGTTCCAATTCGTTTCCCGCCTCAGGCAAGTTAGACATATCCCTAACCTCCTCCACCAAAGTCTCCTTCTCTCTATTTCTGTCTCCTTCACCTCCTGATGCCACCTCCCATCCACTACTGCTGCCCCCCCTTTTCTTCATTATCTCATCCGTCTCTACCCAGAATGCAAAGGGTCATCACACGAAACCCTCGAGGAAGACTGACCTTGGCTTTCTGAGCTGAAATAGAAGCTGGATGAAGGTATAAAAAACACTGACCCCTCTCCTAACCCCAACACCCAACCCCCCACCCTTACAGCCTGCCCTTTCCTCTCACATTACATTCTAATGGTTTAAATGGTGCAGTCCCATTGAGATCTAGGGCGGACTGGGGCCGGGGTGAAGGGCCCAGCTGACAATTTATGAGTCAACTAAAGGTCAGCCATAAACCCCTGCACCACGATTATGAACTTTCTCTCCTAGCAACTGTAAACACGGCAAAACTTGTGCAGCACTTTAAACAAATCTATCCTGAATTCACAACCATGCAGACAAGTTTTCGGAGCGCTGCCACATACATCAAACAGGGAAAATTATTCGTCTGTTGCAATCTGCAGCCAACAGGCAGGGCTCGATAAAATGGTATCTCCTATGACATGCTGCATTCCCAGCTGACTCATTCGCTGCTTTGGCAACAAAATAGAAACATAAAAATGCACAAATCAAGTCAGGGAGTGCATGAAAAACTCATTTCCTAAACTGTGCTGTTAAAACAGTGCTCTCTGTCTGTGAAATTGAAAGAGCCTGAGTTGGAGTTTACCCTCTCCTTCTGCTCCACAGGGTGTTTGCAAATGGAGCAGGTGGTATTATTTCATTATGACAGAGGCAATATGTTATAATTATCACGGGCTACCTGCTCTCCTGCCTTACATAACCATAGTGTGCGTGGGGCACTTTATCTATTTCCACACTGACTCCTATTCTTGTTGATATTAATAGCACAACTCAAGTAATGACCCTTGAAGGAACAGCCAGTGTACCTTTCAGTTTGATTTTACTGCATCATTCATTTTCAAAGGTTTCTGTGAAGGTGCAAAAATCTGCTTCAGTTAAATTTACGGTTTCTCTTGAGTTATTTCATTACAAACATTTAAAGGTATAACTGGTAATTTGATTAAAATACACTTTTTGTTAAACTGATTAAAATTATCTATATGTACCGATGGCAGGCAAAACATGATGTGTTCTTAAATATCCGCTACAGCAGGAGAAACGCAGGAAAACACCAGCCAATCACATTGATTAGGATCCAATCTGTTAAACCAATCAAATCCGGTCCTGCCGTTTTACCCTCCTCCTGCGCGTACATTTCACCAGCGCTCACTGCCCCTGACTCAATGCGTGTTCCTGAGTTTTTTTTTTCTGTTCCCCTTCCTCTAACTACTGCCCCTCTCACTCGACCTCAGGCCTGTCCCCTCTGACCTGATGGGGTACTTGGCTCTGGGCTGTAGTCTGGATCAGAGTCTAATAAACTCTCACCACAGGGGCTCTGACAAGCAAAAAAAATTGTGATATTCAGTAAGTCCTAGAGAAAATATACATGTACTATTTGTATGATAGCTTCTTCCTGATATCATGTCACAGGTAAAAGTGGATAATGCTAGCATGACAGTTGCAAGTGCTAACAAAAGTCATGTTTGTTTGTTTTTTAACTCTATGTTTTAATGTTTTAGAGTTTCCTTACCTCTAAATGAGACATGACTCGACGTAATGCAAAACATAAAATTATGTGCTGAGTCCGTCTTTCAGTCATTCACAATCATAGTCACGAATCAGCGGCGCTCGTGCATGTGAGCAGGGGCGTTGCTTTGGAGGAGCTCCAAGGGGAAGGGGCGGAGGAGCTAGGCGGAGTCCTGACGAGATGCTACATTCAAATTCATGCTAGTTTTTCAGGACGACCAACCCTGCCTTTAAACGCAGGGTACAAATAAGAGATATAAAGCTGCAAAGAAGAATGAAAGAATTTAAAAAAAAAGAAATAAGTTCAATCATTGTTGGGGTGTGACGGAAAGATTGTTACTTTACAAAGGTCCTGTGAGGAAATTTCTATTTGGGTAAATTTTAGTGCCAGATGTAGGCAAAGTGATACTTTACATCTCATCTTCTCCTGTGTATGCTGTGCTTCCTAACAAGCAGAGAGAAATTTAACTTGCTCTCCTTTACCAGCTGAACGATTCACTTTTCATGAAAATTTGCCAAAAATACACCCTGTGCTGTCACCTTGTCTGAAACTTACTACTAGCAGCTACAGGCATTGAAATTACAATACATAAATTTTCTTTCTTTTTTGCTTTTATGGGTCACAGACAATTGTCACTGCTAATTTCATTTGTTCACAACCAGTTAAAAACTCCTCACAGGAGCTTTATGGCATATGTTTGAATGGTTGAAAATAAGCTACAGCTTCTAGTATGTAAGCCTCGCTTGGAAAACCAGACTGGGAACAAAATCACACAGCTCAGGTAGTGACAGGAGAGATGTAAAAAAGACAAAAACTCAACATTTTATAAAGTCATTGGCTCCATCTTGGAGTCTATAAAAATCTGCCCCACTTCACTTCCTGTATAGGAATAGATAAGCTACCATCACTAGCAGGTTAGCTTAGCACTACATGTGGGCACAGGGGTACTCAGTCATTTATTAACAGTTACATTATTTTTGTTTGACTAGTTCATAAAGTGAAGTGTAAAATTAACACTTCCAGGTGTTATGTGCTTGACAACTCCAAATCCTGACCTGGTGACTTCTTAGAGTTTGCTTGGCAACCTCAGGGTCCCTGCAGAGCTCCAGGAAGTCCTACACCTGGCCAATAATAGGTTGCACCTCATAAAACCAGCATGTCACTTTTATGTTTGTTCTTTTTTTCAGAGATCAAAAATTTAAGGTGTTAGATGTCGATACTGAGCTTTAAAGATGTGGGAAGCAGAGTTTGCTACCGTGGGACTGAACCAGGTTAATGTTTCCCCTGTAAGCAGAACTTGAACCAAGCCAGGCTCATCAACAATACTGACATCTGAGAGACACAAATCCTCTTATTTAACTCTAAAAATGTCAAACTACCACTGCTGTCCACATAGGAAATCACCACACATCTCTTAATAGCCACAGGAAAGATTGAGGATAAACCTCTTTGACTTTACAGTTAATGTCATTTTTAAACCCTTCGCTGTGGTGACACAGCATTTCTGTCCCAGAGAGCAGCCCAAGGTTGAGCACTTCTAAACTCTCCCTCATTCCTCGTTTTTCAGTCTCTCCCTCTGGGGATTGGTCTTCCAGACAGACAGGCGGAAGAAAAGAGATATGATGGACTCCACTTGATACATGGCGGCCAATATTTGTTTTGTGTGCAGAGACAAACAGTGTAGGTCAGAAAATGTGGGAATGGTGCTCTACTATCTCCTGAGACAAGAGGATTTTTATCAAAACTCTATTTTGGATTCAGGGGAAACAAAACTGAGACACTTCTGCGAAACTGTCGTATATCGTTTTTTAGATTTTTGACCAGGTGTAGAATAGAATCACCCAAGTGTCGGAGGTAAAGGTGTGTTGTAGCTCAGCAGATCATACATGAAAAACTGCAGCTTGGCTCATATGTGTGCTAGTATGAGATGTGTAACTTTGCGTGCCAGAAACACCTCTTTGATTGGCTACGTCGCCTGAGCAAATACCACTAACATAAGAAGTCGTCCTCAAACAAATGTAAGTTTCCCCAGAGACAGCTCTGCCAGTGTCCAATCCCCATAAACACACCCCTCTTTTCCCTTCAAGTCCCAGCTCTCATTTGCACACAGACCCCCTTCCACTAGTCCTGAATCAAAGCTAAATATAGTCTGTGAGGTTGGGCTTTAGGTAGTTGTCAGATGAGGCCCCATTATCAGCCTCTGACTGTGGGGCTCTTGTGTTCCTCCATAATGACAAGCTGCTGCACCTCTCCCTCTCTCTGGCCTCCTCTACACACGGGCACTCAGGTCAGACTAAATTTAGCCATGCTCCCTCTTTGTCTCTCTATGTTGCCTCACGCTGCACAACTCTTCACCACCTACCCGCTGAATGCACCCCTCCACTTTTCAGATCCCTCATTCGGAGCAAACAGTGGCCGGGCTAGCCTAAAGCTACGCTGCCTCTCTATCATCCCAGCCCCTTTTATAGAAACAAGATGACATTACGGACGGCAGGGATAACAAACAGGGCTCTACTGGCACCAGACAACTTTATCCACACTGGTTATAGTGCTGATGTCTGTTTGTGGAGTCTAATTTTAAACAGCCAGGAGAAATAGAGTGCTCAGAGTGGAGGGCTGCTTAAAGCTGTCAGCTTTAGAGAATGACTTCAACTCCACAGCAAACTTTGGCTAATTACTTCTGGGTATTAGGTTTTTTTTTCACTTCTAGGAATTAAAATGCTCAGGGAGTAAAAAAATCAATTAAAACATTAAGTTTAAAGAGTAAAGGAAACATTTTGTACATTTACCATAATTCAACTGAGTTTGTCATTATTTGATTATTTAGTAGCCTATTAAAGCTTTCTCTCCACATTTTCACTTTCACCCTCTATGAAGTACATAAAATTTTCCAACACAGAATAAATAGTTTGCTCCAAAGTGGAGGAATTTGTATCTGGTTTGAGAACCTCACAACCCCAAATGTTGTAACTTTGAATCCTGTAAAGTAGGAAACATTATGGGAACTCTGAGTGTGCTCAAATTGCATACTTTCAACTCAATCAACCACTGCTGTGAAAAAAGTAACAGCAAAATATTTTGAGGACTTAATTGGACAAATCAGTAGAAAGCAGACGATTTCATAGTGTTCTCCTTTGATTGATGTTTGTCTCCTTGAATACCTCTTAAGATGTGAGCTACAGCAGGAGCAGATGTCCTGTGATTCTGTCCCAACGGCGGCACAACAATTTGAAGGAATGTTTTCTTAATGCAGTTTGGTGGAGCTGTGAGAATTTGTTGCAATCCAGCAATCTCCCATGTATTAATTCCCGAGAGCAAAGTGAGAATATTACTGCCAGTCACATTATGATCTGTCTCCTCTCCTTTATTCTGCTGCTGACAAAACGTCCAGTACTGCAGGAAAACATCTGCAGTGCCAGCACCCAGGAGGAGAACGACTTCCCGAGGTAATAAAAGATGAGATGGAGTGATTAGGGAAATGTCAGTGAATGGCTGCGAGGCATTCCAGCTCAATCTTTTGCTCTTACAAACGCCAGTCAGGGGTTTCTCCTGACAATGGACAATGCATCACCTGCTCGACCTCTTCGGCAAGCCACAGCAGACAACTCTCACTCTGTATAAATAAATGCAATCACATAAACAGAACTCTGCGTTATTGTCTAATAAAACCATCAATGTCCTACATCTTCTTCTCTAAACCGCAGGATGCCAGCAGTGCAGGCAGAGTGTTTCAGAAATGGGCCAAAACATTCTGGTGATAAAATTGACTACACCACGGTGCACTCCATGGCCTTCTCTCCCCACGTCTCCGTTACCCTGGAAACTGTTGTCCAATGTAGGAAGGAGCAATTCTATTACAGCGGCTGGGGCCAGCCAGCAAATAGAAACTATAAAACATGACTTAACAGTTATAGAGATGGAGAGGAGGAAGAGATGAAGAGGGTTAAGAAAATGCAGAGAAGAGATGAAGAGGGATAGAGGACACAGGGGGATAAAGAGCAGGAGATGAAGGTAGATACAAAGGGCATAGTAAGTGTTGGCGCAGATAAAAGGAAGTTCAGAGATATGGAGAAACATGCTGGAAATATTAAAGATTACCTCCAAGCCTCTGACCCTAGGATGAGGGTAGAGCTGAAATGTAAGACGACTCGAGAATTAGCTTAATAACAATATTAGAGGAGACTGCTAATGCACACTTGGCACAGATATGATAAGAAGTGCTATCGAAGTACGTCTGATTACACACACAGAGTGTGAGAGGACAGAGATTTTGGGGAACAGGGCCAGGAGCAGTAAGCTGGTTAAGCAGATTGCCTCGTCTAACTATGCTTCTTTACATCTATTCACATCCACTCAAAGCCAGCCATCTCTCGACCGCCACCCCTCCTCAGCTCATAATAGACCCTTTGAGTCACTCCATTTGTATCCCATCACATGCCCAAAGCCAAATCCCTTTCTTTATTCCTCCTTTTTTTCTCTCCCTTTGTTTTTTTCTAGCCCCTGACACCCACGCACCCACACACACCGTCTCACACCATCTCCATCAAGGTTAAGTTATCACCCTCTTGGCAGTGTCTATCAGTGTGTGTGTGTGTGTGTGTGTGTGTGTGTGTGTGTGTGTGTGTGTGTGTGTGTGTGTGTGTGTGTGTGTGTGTGTGTGTGTGTGTGTGTGTGTGTGTGTGTGTGTGTGTGTGTGTGGAGACAGACAGTCAGAGAAGGTCAGTGAGGAGACACAGGAGAGCGACGACTGGCAGGGATCAAATACTAATCGATACCGAACACACACGCTTAACTCAGCCTTGTCCCTTTCACACTCTTTGGGCAGGGGGTGTGAGTGAGTGTGTGCGAGTGTCAGGTTTCTCTTCATGGTGACACCGCCTTTGAGGGACTTGCCCGTTTGTGTGTGTGTGTATGTGTGTGTGACCCCTGATGCCTGGGAATCATTGCAGGGCAGATCGTGTTGCCAGCTGGCTTAGGCCCGGCTTACTTTGTTGTGAGGTAAACTACACTAGCTAGTAAAGCAGCACTGCCCAGGGCTAAACTATCTGACAGGGGTCAAATTACTCTTCCAAATCCATCTCAGTGCTTTGGTGAGATCAACTAGAGGTTGCACAATAGAAATCAGAGTGAGTGAGTCAGTCCTGAGGCTTTTAACACCCACCTGTCTGGATCTTAAACACACCAAGAAATGTGGTTGTTAAAAGATATGTTTCTTTGAAATCTGATTCTGACTTGTCCTTTGTTCACCAGGCTATCAGGAGTGATGATAAATTTACCAGGAAAATGAGTGTCAGACCTTAAAGCATCAAAGATTTACCAAGAAATGTTATGAAAAAAAAAAAGACTGCAGCTTCTGATGACTAATACTGCTGCCTTCGTTCTTAAGGAAGATTTTTATGTTTCTGAAATGCTGCTTTCACATTACATAAGTTAAGAAACTTTTAAAAGCTCCTTGGAGGGTGAACTCTTCACAATACGTGGTGTGTTGACAGTTTTAATAGGATTATTTCCCCAAAAGAAAGTAATGACTGCTAATGTAAAGTGGATGTGGATCGTTCAAAGGATCCACATCACTGTAATGACTAAACTTAAATTTCTTGAATTTAGTTGGGCAGGTTTTATTCTACATAAACATCTTAATATTTATTCTGACATTGCAGCCTATATTTAGCTCTACTTTCTCTGGGCTTTGCATTGACAAACCTTCATCTTTACACCACAACTTTTAACACTGATGCTATTATGGCTATCACCTATTTTTTAAGTGACTTCATAGCGATCAGCAACTTAAATTTGCACCACCAGCTCGGATGATGTTGCCTGGACAGTTTCTGTTTCCAATTCATCAGAGATGTTTGGGGTCTGCTTGCTTGGCTGCCCTCACATCTGTACCAGCGAGCTGCTACTATTACCTCACAACTCTCAAGACCAACCTGAGATGGAAACTTTTTTTTCCAGTGTCAACAGGTAAATGTGCTGGAAGTCCTTTATGCAGATTGATTTGATACGATGTATGTGATCAGGTTGTTACTCGGCAAAATTTTGCTATCTATAATTAAACACCATAAAAATCCAGTATTCAAAAAATCATAAAAATAATTCTTAATGTTGTTACTTCAAAATAGGGCTGAACGATTTCGGAAAATAACCTAATTGCAATTTTTTTGGACCAATTTTGCGATTGCAATTTAGCATGCGATTTTTTTTGAGGGGGGGCATTTATCTTCTGCAATATTCACTATGCAGATTTCATTTTTAATTGAAAAAGAAAAAGGAACACAGAGAAACAATCGCAATTAGATTACTTTCCAAAGTCGTTCAGCCCTAATTGTTACACTTGATATTAGCCACATTCAACTTACCAGTCCAGAAAATTGTCTTGTTTTAAGAAACTTTAAGACAAAAATGCGCTCTTAATTGTTTCTAAAAAAAATGAAAAAATAAAAAAATCTGCCGATTGAACAGGAAAAATTTGCTAAAAAATTTGCTTAAAACTACAATAATGTCTTAGTACAAGAAACGTTTCACTTGTGAATTAGGCTTTTTTTTTTTTTACTTCAACTTTTCAGTGGCCCTAATCCTTTTCCACAAAATTCTGACTTTATCTTAGAATTCTTACCTTTTTTCTCAGAAAAAAATAGTGATACAAAAATAAAAAAAATTGGACATTTTTTTTAACTTTATTTTATTTTTTTAGTGGCCCTAATCCTCTTCTGTAGGATATGGCTCTGCCAGCCTCGGTCATTCTATTGCGGATCTCCGTAGCTCACAGGTTTTTGAAAAAAAACAGCAGATTGACTTTTGCATGTTTTGAGGAAGAACGAGTAGAAGTTGCTGTATTCCCTCCAGGTCTCCGTACCTGAAACTCTTTTTTTACTTTTAATTACAGCCTTTGGGATTTGAAAATTGCATTATACCATGTTGCGATGTCAGTTTCAATTTGATTAATTGTTCAGCCCTACTTCAAAGGACTTCTATTTATCTCCCATGTTTTATCAAACTTCAAGGAATCACAAACAAGAGAAAATCCTTTATCCAAATACACAAAAATGTTGCCTAAAAGAATGATACATGAAACACTGAATGTTTTGTTCAAGCTTCATTGTCGACATTTCTCTGAGTGAAGAAATGAGCTGTGTACAGTACCTACATTATTTAAGAGGATAAAGACAAAAAAAAGAGTGTTTTCATTGATATGCTGACTCCCTGTTGGCTTATTTATTGTACGTTTTTGCCAGTATTTCAGACTACGTGCCCAGTATTTAGAACAATTTTCCCTCAATCAATTCACATGGGCTATGCTATGCATGCTTCAGAAGAACTGTATAATTTCTGCACAGTAATGTAGAATCTGTGGACACAGGGTCTGATTGAAGTAGAAATGTATATGAGGTATTGGTGAGTATCCCTCACTCGTGTACTGTTTGCCATCCCCAAAGGGAGCAGAAGAGGCTGAATGGGAACCATCCAGGAACAGTTTTTTTTTTCTATTTGCTATATTCTGTTTGAAAATCACTAAGATTTAGATCTATATATAGCCAGACAGCTCTGGGTGTCTGCTCAATGAATCAACTTCCATGGACTTGATCTCTGGCTCCATACTGAATTTTAGTAAGTATGGGTGATGCTTTTATTCCTTGTTATTCATCAGGTATATACACTCTTTTTTACTTCTTGTCTTCTTGCCTGTAGTTAAATTATTTAACAACCATTATTCTGTCTCGGTTTCTACCTTTTCCAGGTGTTGCAGTGTTAGGGAGACAATTTGGATATGCATGTTTATGTGTGGCAGTGCAAAACTGAAAGAAAAGGAATAGAAATCAAGCTTAGAAATTCTTCATCTCTTTGTGGTTTCATCATATAACAGAGGGCCTCTGAGATAGCTTTAATTAACAGCACTGTAACAGTAGTGGGGCACTACGAGGTTAAAGTTTATTTTAAAAGATAACTACAGTGGAGTACAACAAAGAATAGTCTCAGTGGGTTTGTTTTGGGTGAAGTACTTTCCATGAACTTATTTCAGCAGATGTAAAACTGCATGTTTTAAAGTTTCCCAACAAGTAACCCTCTACTTTGTCTGTTCACTGTCAGCTAACAGTGAAAGGAAACAAATGCATCTGTAAAAGCAGTTAGAAATGTTCCATAACTAAACTCTGCTCTCAAATACAATAGCAGCTGTTTGCACAATACTAGCATCGTTACTGCCAGTAGAGTGAACTCAGGGACAAGGCTCAATCTTGGGTTTGTGAAAGAATGGAAACGCTTGCTGCCAAGGTATGAGGGAGAATGGAAATTTCTGAGAAGAATAATGTTGAAGGATATAGAGGAAAGGAGGGAAAAGATGAAAAAAGGTTATACAGGAAGAAAAGAGCAGAGAGAGAGAGGGAGAGTTATGAACAAAGACGGAGACAGAAGGTAGAATAGGCTTAATCTGTGAGAAGGTGAAACTAGATTGTGGTATATCAGCACCTTCAGCACCACACTGCCTCCTCCCTGGGGATTTGATTCTCTATCCTCCGTCTAAGACTTGAACTTTAAATTGAGCAAGTTGTGTGTGAGCCGTGTGTGTAAGGAGAGAAAGTTTGAAGAAAACTGTTTCACTGCATTGTGCTCTTACTAATGAACAGCTAGCGGTTTCCAAGCCTCTGATGTACATGTCAGTTTGTCGAGTACATTACCGTCATGTCTGCTGCTCCACATAATGATCCCACGTTGTATTTGTCACAATAACTACTCAACCTGTCACTTTACCTGCTGTAGACTGTCTCTGATTCTCTAAACCAGGTCACCTGTCTGACTTCTTCTGTTTCTGCATCTCTTCTGCATTATGTGTGAAAACAGAGTCTCTAATTTTCATCTACAAAGAGGAAAAGACACAGAGACCTCAGTGTTTGGCAGATGCTGTTAATCAATGAGGTCTGATTGAGACAATAACATTTAATGTGTTGCTATTTTCCCGCTGTCAAACTATCCCCTTGCTTTACGCTGGGACTCTCCATCGACTGTGAGCGAATAAATGTTGAGCAGATCAATGGCTCTGTATTACAGAAACTCCACAGTCTAAACCTCAGTGAACTTTTCCACCCCTGTCTCTGTGTTCTGGATAGTACAAAACAAGTTGTTAAATGTCAACATGACCTTGTTAAATGCCTCTTTACTAAGTGCCGTGCAGTCAGCTGGGAATTAATGCTAAAATGTGAAACCTTCAACGCTGTTTGGGTGTTTGTGTGGGCTCTGAGAAGCTCTTGTGATCTCATTGTGACTTTTATGCTTGATGGCTTGTTGAGCAGGTTTTAAAAATCCATTTTTTGTTTTATGCAGTTATTATGAAAAAAAAAAGACAATTGGTGATTGTTTATCAATGTGCAGCCGTTGCTCAGAGGATTCAATATCCTGGACAGCAGTTCAATCCTAGTTTTCTCCGCACAGCTTGTCAACATGTCCCATTAAGTGCTTTCATTGGTCTCAAGACAATAAAAATGCCATATTAGAGCATTCCTCTATACAGCCAAGAAAAACTTACTTGCTACTGTACATGCATGCATTAAGAGAATGTTGCATAGTTTTCCTACCATGGAAGAAGTTTCTAGACCTAATCGGGGGGTTGGTTTGAATAGGAATCACCCAGATCATCAAAACACATCTCCGAGTGTCACAGTTAAGTCAACGTTTATTAAGGGTAATAGCAACTGGCTAAGTTGGCATGAGCCTGGTTATTTATCAGGAAAAGCCTCACGCCCCGTCACTGAAAAAATATAGAGAGAGCTTCTTGCCAAAGTTTAGAATCTAATGCACTTGTACACAAAAAAGGCAACGTTTCTTCACATTGTTGCTATTATCACTACCACCAATGGATGGGGTAAGATCCTAGCAATCATCAGCAAAAAGAAGAGCCTGGATTGCAGGACAGAGTCTTGTTCCTTCCTATCAGACATGTCTGGAGCCCAGTAGCTCTTCAGATTGCTTTAACATCTGAGCCCTGCAAGAGTCTTATTTCCCAAGTCTCTAGATCAAACCTGCGGTGGAAACAAATGTTTTTGCTATGGATCCAAGCAGGACCCCTAACTGCCACAGTGTTTTGTGAGTGACAACGGGAAGATGACAGATGTATCAGGGTCCTTTCTGTGGATTGGTTTGATGTAATGTGTGTGTCTCAGTAGTCTCTTGTGTTGTTTTTGCTGTTAAGAATGAGTCACAAATGTTACGGGGTAATCGACCAATCAGAATCTAGTGTTAACTTAAAGCAGGTAATGCACACTGTAAGGCGAAATGTATTTCTGAAACCAGGTTTGTTGTCCTGCTAAGTTTCTGGCCTCTTTTACTTTTGTTTGGTGTTTTTGTGTTTTAAATGTCCCATATTATGTGAAAATCACTTTATTAAGTCTTTCAGTGAAATTTGTGGGTCTTTGGCTTTCCTCCCAGCCAACAAAATGTGATATTTAATGACAAAATCTGTACTTAGTAGTGCTTGTGAATGTAAAATCCTGACCTAAAACGAGCTGTTTGGATTTTGGGGATTTGCCGATGTCAGCGATTCCCTTTTTTGACCAATCAGGAGTAAGTCTGACCTGATTGGTCCACCAGAGCAGATTGCCTCGAACACTTTCCTCACTGCTGATTTCTCTCCAGCAGCGGGGAGGAGAATGCCAAAGTTGAAGAGCCATCACTGCTCTGTTTTTGGCTGTAAACAGCCACATAGTTTCATGCACAAGCTTCCCATCTCGAAAGAAGACAAGACTAAGTGTCTAGAGTTCATTTATCAAGGAAATGTTCCAGCTACACTCAGTAAAATAGTGCAAGTGTGTGCTAGTCACCTCATGGCTGACTACTTTTCCAACTTTGGACAGTACAACAGAGGGCTAGAGAACAGACTGGTCCTGAATCCAGGCGCATTCCCAACCATCCGCCAACAAACCTCAGACCCTGGAAATGTGAGTATTTTAAATGCTGTGAGCTGTGGAGCAGATGTAAGAGCTTCTCCTCAGTGTCTCCCCTGTCTCTGTGTTAGCTTCAGGATGCTAACTTTAGCTGCGGTTAGCCTGTTGTTTTAGCTTGTAATGTTACGGTAAATGAGCTTCACTGTTTTCTAAACATTGTGCACTCAGAGCTCGTGGCGCCGCTCTCAGTGACGTGGAAGAGCGGGGCGGTATCAGCGCTGGCTCATTTACACATGAAGGTCACGCCCACTAAATCAGAGCGTTCTGAACAGAGGGGCTATGAGAGCCTGGAAACAATGCTGCTGTGCTTGATTTATTGGCTTTTTGGACCAAAACATGTTACTACCATTTCATGAAGACATCAATGATCCATATTAAACTGCAGAAAAGGAGCATAATATGGGATCTTTAAACTTATGACTAACTTATTAAAACAAACAGCAACATCCCCCAAAATAATGATTATCATAAAGGCAAAGTGACAAGTAGAAGTTGTCTGCAAATAAATCAGATCATCACTTAATCCATCTGCGTTTTACATCTTCTCCATAAACAGCTTCAAAATGTTCAAACCACTGCTTTTCACACAGAATTAGGGCTTTACCTAGCCAACACCTGACCTTGGCTAGAGATTTAGACTCAAAAAACTCTCATCAGCCACACCTCTGTTCAACTTCTCAATACAGTATAAGCATCCTTGTTAAAGTCATAATAGAAAGGAGTATAAAATACCTCTACTCGCTGGTTTTGCAACAAGTGAACCTGAGCAGGATTTGCAGACTGAAAATGCATGAATGACTGGATTATACCCGCTGCAACAATATTTTTCAGGCATTTTTAATACCATTTCTTGGCAGCTGAGCCAAAAGAAAAAAAAACTCCAGCTCTTCTTCACATATCATCCAGCTACTCTTCCTGCTGCTCCAGTCATCTCCAATCCTTCATTTTTTATCTCTCTTCCAGCGGTTCACCTGTCACTCTGTTTGTCCATATGTCTGTCCTTCTCCTTCCTGGAAGAAATAAGAAAAACAGAGCTATCTGCTGCTCCACAGTAAAGTCCCATAATCAGAGGCTTTGCGGGGTCTAAACAACACTCCCACAGCATACAGAAGAACAAGAGGAGCGAGGGAAGCGGAGGAAGAGAGACGTTCACACAGTACAGGAGAGAGGGAAAGCTAAGAGGAAAATACACCATCCTTCCCCATAATCCCCCGCTATCCCACTTGAATCCTGACAGCTCTAACCTGTTTTTATTGCAGTGAATGGGAAGAATACCAATGAAAACACACCTATGAGAAGAGCTCTTGACTGAGCCGCTGGATGTGTCTGCTCAGGGAGGCTGCTCTCCTGTTTTCCTGTGCACTGATATTCAGTTATTCAGCCTAGAAATCTTCTGAAAATGTGTCCCAAAATCAATTATTTATCTTCTTTGCCAGTACAAAGCCTGACGATTATTTAATTTTCTGATGTAACTCTTTTTGGCAAACTGAAATAAAATCAAAGCAACAGCCAGACAAAGAAGAAAGAATTTAAAACTGGCATACAGCAACTCTTTGAAGAAACAACATATTTTTTGCCATACATAAAGTCATACAAAAGCAACTGGAAAAAATAGTATATAAAGCATTTTCTTGATTTGATCAAATTCAGCTATTACTGAACACAGTCTTTTTTTTGTCTGTACATGCATGTGGAGTGGGATATACAGAGGGTAGAATGAGTCCGTCCCTCTGGAGGTATACTGCCTTATCAGTAATACAGTGGGGTGGCATAGAAGCAAAGATCACTCACAGTAAATTTCATCAACAGTCTAAAAAAAGTCATACTTATATATTATACTAATAATTTAATTTCTTATCATTTACATCTTATTAGAAGCTCTACAAAAGCTCTGTGTCGAATTGTCAGCACAATACTAGATATGAAGTTCTCCTTTACATGAAACTACCTTATCTCATTAAACCATGAAATCCCTGTGACAATACAAGTGATCATGTGAAGTGAAAAATGTCACATTAAAAAAAAGAAAAAAAACACTGTTTGAACAATAAAAGCGTCACAATGATTTAGTGTGTCATTATGACACATCTGTATCTCCATGTTATATCTACTCAGAGACCCGACACTAATCCATCATGAGCAAAGCACTCGGAGACATTTAGCAAGTAACAGGCAAGAAAAAAAGCTTTTAATAAGCAGAAAAATTCTGTAGAAGTTGACAAATTTCCACTTAAGATTGGCTGCAAAGGTAAAGGAATCCCCAATGACACTCATGTCAAAAAAAAGGTTTTGCAGAAAACACAAGTGTGTTTACAGGCCAAAAAAAAACAAACAAAAAAATGTCTTTATTCACTATGATTCTTTCTTAACTCATCTATTTCAGCTGAAGAGCTGTGCTTTATTTTGCCAGGTGAGTAACCTTGTTTTATTTTCTGATTTTTGTGATTTGCACATTAGGGCCACCACAGTTACCTGAAAAGTGAGTTGTTAAAGCCATTAGAGACTAAAAGCCTATCTATCTCTACTCCACCTCTGCTGTCTGTGCAGTCATTGAAAGTTAGTTTGAGTCTGAATTTTCAATAAGGCAACCAATAATCAATTGGCTTAAAATACCTCTTCAGAAACCAACATGTGACATCATCATTCTGCGTTTCATACAGACTAAGGTTGTGTTATGGTTGTGCCAAACAACAGCAGCCATCGTATTGGGAAGCCTGAGTATAAGTAACTTTAAGCAGGTACTCTGACTTCCTCCCACAGTCCAAAAACACGCTCACCAGGCTGACTGGCTTAAATCACTCAAAGGTGTGTAGACATGTGCATTAACAGTTGTTTGTCTCTTCATGTTACATTTGTGATTGGCTGCTGACCTGTCCACTTGCATCCAATGACAGCTGGCATAGGCTCCAGCCCCCCAGCAACCCTGAACGGGAATAGTAGTAAAAAAAAATGGATGGATGAATCATTTTCAGATCAACAGGCAAATCAGGGACTCACTGAATAATTTTTCTGCTTTTAAATCTCCAAAAGAATTACAATTCAAGCATCAGTGGCTGCTAGGAAGGTCTCACTCCTTAATGTGATTATTCGCCTCAAATCCTAAAACAAATTCTGTCCAATCCAATTAAACTGTGATGCATTAAACAATAGTTTAGGTTGATTTATATAAATTAGACTCAAAGACTGCACAACTTTCAGGGGAAATCTCACATTATGCGGTGGGACTGAACAAATAAAAGGGATATTAGTCTGCAATCTAACGCTTTAAAGCGATTTCATTCCAGGCAGGCTCCAAACTCTTTTGTTTTCAAGAAAGAAAGAAAAAAAAAATCCTCCCTTTTATTACCCAAGATTCCACCTGCCTGCCAGACATCTCCCCACACTCCCGCGCCTGCTTCTGAGCGTGTCGACGGGGACGCATCATTTCTCTGGCTGCACCGAGACGAGCCCGTGGATGAGGTGTGTGACAACTTGTGTTTACTCCGCTCGCAATCGCTGCGTGGAGGAGACGCGGGAAGGAGGGGGTGGGGGCGAAATGGGGCATAAATGGAGACGAGCAGGACGACAGAGAGAGACAGGGAGGGGGAAATGAAGAAAGACAAGACAGGTGCTGGGTGGGTGTGCTTTACCTTGGCTAGACTGTGATCAGGCTCATATCTGAGGGGGGACGTGGCCGGGTTGTGGAGAGTGAAGGAGGAAGACACGGATAGAAGGGAAAGAAAGAGGGCTTGGTAACCAATCATCTCAGAGATCAAAGACCTGTCTGCTTGTTTGCCTGGAGCCCTCCTCAGATTGGAAGAAGGGAATATGATAGTCAGAGTGAGGAGGAGGTCTGCATCAAGAAGCTGACGAGGGAAACTTTTTCTCGCTAACTTAGCTCTTCTTTCTCAAATCCATCCTGATGCCGTGTCTTTTATGAACAACAAACTCCCATCAGCCCCTTGACATGATCGCAAACAACCACAAACAGAAACACTCTGCACACACATAAAAACACACATAGAGGGAGAGCGACAAGCAGCGTTGCAGAGTTAATGAAGCAGAGGTCACCCGCTCCCACCCTAACAGCCGCGGGGAGTGAATCATGTGACCCTGATTTGTATGACTAATACAGACCACTTTCATCTCCTCCATCACCTCCACTTTTCTCGACACTTTATTGCATTTTTTCATGAACACACTCACTTTTCCAAGCAGATAACACACTTCCCCTTCTTAACCTGAAAGAGGGATTAAAGGGTGAAAAAAATTCATAGATATTCTCTGTAATCTCCAGTGCTGAGCTCAGTTGAGTTGAGGATTGTAGAGTGCAAAAAAAAGAGGACTTTGCAGGAAAACTTCCGCAAAAGTTCCCCCCTCTCCCTCTCTTTTCTTCTCAACTTTCACTCCTGTGTAACCACTGCAGTGTTTGCCCGAAACTGCCTGAACATTTTTAGCATTCATCTCAGAGGCAGTGGAAATCCAAACATCTGCTTGAGCCAAAGCACCACCAGCAGACCACAGACAATGGCCGACAGCATTAAGGTATTTTTAAATGAGCTGTGAAAGCAGCACAAAGCAGGATTGAAAAAGACGGAGTGACAAAGTATGCAAACGAAGGGTGAGGAGTGACAGAAATTGAGGATGGGGACAAATTAATTCAGTGTACAGAGACATGGCAGCGTGAAAATCAATCATGATGGCTCTTAATCATATCAGAGAAAAGAAATTATTGTTCGTAGTAAGTCTCCAAAAGAAGCTTAAGTGAAAAAGTGTTTGGCGAGAAACATTGCTATTTCTCCCCTTGCACAACGCTTATTCAATTTAAATGGTAATGCTAAGGGTTGGGTTAGGTTGGTTGCGTGGGAACAAGTTTTATGACTGCCAAGTGACAAATGGGGCCAAATGTCTTTATTTTTGCCCCTGGTACTGTCTACAACGCTTTGTAAAAGTAGATGATGTCTAACATTATTTTTCCATGCAACTTCAAATAGAGTTACCCATGCTGTACTTTCGTTGGCTCTCTGCAGGTAACTAAGGATACGGTCGAAACCAAATATCGAGTCTGGTTGAATCCTACCAGGTGTAAATGTCTAATTTCAGCCAAAATATGTCATCTAATTTGGTATGAGCCACACTGACCTGACAATTGTAAATGTTAATCTTACTTCAAAATAGGGATGGGTGCTGAGTTAGGTACTTTTATTGGTATCGACCGAATTCCATCAGTAGAACCGAGCACTGATTCATGTAAAATCAAACGGTACCATGATTTTTCCTAAAAGCTTTCTAGTGACTGTTAGGGAGTCGAAGAGTAGGGGATTTTCCATACTGGACATGAACATAGCATTGCAAGTTTATATACTGAAGAAGAAATATGTTAAATTGAAAAACTTTGGAATTTTATTATTGAACAAATGAATATTTATTACCACATAAACACACAAAAGTACTGAAAATTGGGACCATTCAGTACTGATACCGATTGCCAGGTACTGGGCATCATTACCTAATCGTTTTGGGTGTGAAAGGTAGGGCTGCACAATTATCGCAATCGCAATCGCAATGTCAGCACATGCAATTCAGAATTTTCTCCATGATAACCAAGCAAGTCTGTAGACTCATCATGACACAACTTTTTTTATTAAATCGCAAGCACAATCGCAATTGCAATATTGTCCACCTAATCGCAAATCGCACCTTTTCCCCAAATCGTGCAGCACTAGTGAAACGTATCCGCTCCTACTTCAGAATCTTACAGAAAAAAAGTAAGAGCTGAAATTGTTCAAACAAGTAAACAAGCCTACCCACTTAGCAGTGAAAACTTTACTGATCGGTATCTTGATAACAAGATGTCAAACTTATTTCAATAAACTCTGCTTGCTTCATTGGCCGCTATTTTTTACTCATTACAGTTTCTGACTATTTATAGAGAGCACACCTGTGTTTCCTCCCAAAGTGGGATGTGAGACCAAAATATAGGAGCTCACATATGACACTGGTGGAGCCACAGGACTGACATTACAGCTTTTGTCTAACTAGAACATAATTAGCCAATTGATAAAACATCAAAGATCCCTCAGGTTGGTACGGTCCACAGCAGAATAGGTAGATTTGAAGCAGACACTGATGTTTATAGTAAGTGTTCTTTGCTTTGTTTTCTCTGACTGTACCTAATATAAAGGCTGCTGCAGGAGTAATTTTTCAAAAAGCCATCAATCATCTTTATAATGTCAAATAACTGATGAAACTCTCTAAGAAAAATGAATGCATGCACATGATCTACAATGGTTCATTTTCTACTTTGACCCACGTCTCATCTGACTGAATGGAGGAGTTGGGTCTTATGACTTATACTGCAGCCTGTCACTAGGGAAAGTGATAGAAGTTTTGACTTTACTTGAACAAATTGTTGCTCTGTTTGCAGTTATATACCGTCCACTACTCACTTAAGTCCCTGTTTTTGCTTCTAATGTCTTGAAATAAGATTATATCTGGTCTTGTCAGGTCAATGTGGCTTATTTTTAGTGTAAGTCAGCACAATTTAAGGAAACTATGTAACATGTGATAACATTGTTCAGTGTTGGGACAAGGATATAAAGTACAATAAATGATTAAATCTAATGGTGCACTGTTTCACACACACTTCACAGTTTTTATGTCTTTCTGCTGTTCTTCATGATTTCCTTGCCAAACATCGCCTCAATCCAATATAAACCGCAGCTTTTTTTCACAGTCCTTGGTACAAATTAATCTAAGGGTGGTTTATAGCTACTTTTAGCTCCAGGTTATACTGATTTAATATGGTTCACAAGCCTCGTTTTTTGCCACAGCCTCAATTCAATAAAATAATTGCTGAAACATTGCTTTTTAGATAAAATACCTTCACATTTTCACTGTAACTGATTGTGGTTGATGACGCAGCCCCACGTGACATCAACTTTGTTGCAACTTCCCACTATCTATGTAGTCTTTTTATCTGTTTAACTCAAATTTAGAAAAAAAATACAGAGAAAGAGAAATTTGTGGAACTGAATAGGGTAATGCCACAAGTCAACCTTCTTTTTTTCCCTCCATGGCTGCCATAAATCTACCATTTGACGTGACATTGAGAAAATGGAGAACCTGTTGTGTAAACATGACCTCTGACCCCTGTTTATGCAATATTCCATCAGACTGACAGAGTCAGACGACCCCATCCCTGCCAACCTGCAGGAGAGTTTCCATCAGGCCTTTTCCAGCTGGGTCAAAATGGATGGAGCGAGAGGGAGATTGAGGTCTCCCATGTCTTCCAGCGTGACAAACAGCTAAATAAAATGTTCCTGATGGCTTTGAGACGACGAGCCATCTGCTGGGGCCGACTCCTCTGGGGATGACTGGATGCTCATGTGCTTGCAAATGTTCAGTCAAGGGGATAGGAAATGGAAAAGCTTTGCCTTTTCTTTCTAAGATATCAGCCACAACCTGACTGAAAAACTTAGTGCCACAGAGGAAGGCCAGGAAAAGGTGGTCCATCCTGTACTATGTTAATATGGTCTGCTAGCTACTGTATTCCTGACAGGTGGAGGTTGATTCAGTTTCCTTAATCAGAAACTACTCTACCCCCAGGGTATGATACTGACTTTGTGCAAGAGGGAAGGAGAGAAATAGAGGAGGAGAAAAGAGGGAGGGAGATTAAGTTAACGGGACAAATGGGAGTCATATGTATCCCTGGTCTGTGTGGCCAAACAAAACTCATGTTCAGAAGAACTTTGTTAAACAACCGCTCCCTGTCCTTTGGCTGTTCTCTATGAGTTCTCTGGTATTTCTTTGGCGTCAGTCCCCACGCCTCTGATTCTTGTATGATGGCCAAACAACACAATCCCCTTCCTAAAACCAACAGCGCTGATTCTGACCTGATCCACACCAGCTCTCTGATCCAATTTTCGTATATTGGTGGCTTTACCTCAAGCATGTACAAATAGAAACAGCAGCACTACTTTGTGAGGCAACTCCACAAGCTGCATTATTCTTTTCTAGGCTGGTTTCCAAGTGGCCCATTCTGTCAAAAACAATGAAAACAAGTGAATCGGCAGGATCAAGTCTCAGATTCAGAGATTTGGATGAACACTGAGCAGCGAGTATCTTCAAAGATGAACAAATAAAGGCTTGCTCCCCTGATTCCAAATAGCTCATATGCATGCAGAACAGGTGGACATGAAGAACAGCAGAGATGCGTTGGTCTGCCGGGAGGCGGTGCAGAAAGCAGTCACAGAGTTAAGTGAGCAGATTTAGACCCAAGGTGATGCTTGATAGGTCGATTAGGACATCTGAGGCCTGCAGGAAAGGCCCCAGTTTAGCTGCACGTCAGGAGGCGGCAAAGCTTTTAATTTGAAAACGTGATGTCTTTTACAATCATGCTGCATTCAGCATATCTGTTTTCAGAGCTGAGACTTTCTAATTGTCGGAGTAAATGTCTGATCTTATCTCTAATCTAATTACTTTAACTCAGTCAGGAGAGCCTACGTTCCTGCCTCCATAAATATCAATTAAAATCCCTGTTTAGACTAAAACACACAGCAATAGATCTGCTGATAGTGAGAAGTTTTTCCAGGGTAGTTCTCTGCTTTCAGAAACAAGCTGGTGGTTAATGGAACCGAGACACACACGAGCATGAGTCGTTGAGCCACGAAAAGGCTGAAATAGAGGAGGGATTTGGAGTAATATAAACACCTTGAACTCCGTTTATCCCAACATCATGAAGCTGTGTTTACGTCTTCATCTCACCTGAGTGGTGTTTAATAAAGAAAAAAAAGAGGACCATATTTAAAAAGCACTCACGCCCTGTCAAACTCACTGCCAATGGAGTGTTTTCATTTCCACTGTAAATTGCACTGGGACATAAGTGGCAGGGAGTGTTTATACGCGTGTGTGTGTGTGTGTATATGTGTGTCTGGTGAGTAGAAAGCAGTCCTATAGTGAAGCACCCTCTACCTGCCTCTCTCATCTCCCAGTGAGAGGGCGAGATGCCATCAGCAGATGCTCAGATGTGTTTGTTGGTGGGGGGTGTGGAGTTAAATGAGATCGGGGGAAGAGTCAAATAGTCAAACAGCCCTTTCTGTAACTGTCGACTTCTTTTTTCAGCTCACTTTGTGGTGCCGTAAGTAGATACACACCTTTTTTGGATGTGTGAGAGGAAGAGAGAGGAAGGGGGAGGGATGGAGGGGGAGGCATGGCACCTTTTAAATGTGTTTTTGTAGAGCTGGTCTCTAAAGTGAGTCGGCCCACAGTGACTGAGGAGAAGTAAAAAGACTTGCATGTCTTGGACGATGAGTATATCTCATTATCAGTCCACACTGTGTACAGTAGATTTCTTTATAGATGTGGGGGCCGGGCGGCGATCTGTCTACACAACGCTTGGCAGGCCCAGGCACTATATCTGTACCAGAATGGAAATGAGGCCATTCAAGTGCTGAGACACAGAGGACCTGCTTTGTCCCGTGTTTTATGCTGCTTTAATGTAAAGCTAAAGAGGAAGAAAAAGCCAAAGAGGAGAAACTTTCTGAGAGGACAAAGCCGAGTCAAGTTGCTAGTGGAAGGTGGCAGCTGTTGTTCAGTGAACTTTAGTGTTTGTGTTCGGTGTAATCGCCATTTTTTTTGTTGGATGTCACCCTGATTTCAGTAGCGGGAGAAATGTTGCTGTGGTTTCTGTGTGGACTGACTCCAAGAACAAACAGTTTAACTGTCCAAATGCACTGCTGACATTTTGAATCAGAGAGAGGTAACAAAGGGGAAATAGTGTGTATTCAAGATGTGAGAAGAAAAGATGTAACGCTCCAAGCCGTCAAAATTAAATCAAAGATGAACTGTGTCTGATCAGTTTTTCTGCAGGAGATTAACACATGAATCCTTTTCTTAACTTAAGAAATGGCAGAAAAATGGCGCTTCTCACTTTGTGTGGGATCGTTTTGGTATACTGATACAGTAAACGATGGATGACAGATGGCACACCCATGCCCTCGCCTTTGTCGTATCATTACTTAATCCCCTCAGCAATTACACCTCTGAGGGGAACAAAAGCTGGTGCCAGGCAACTATTACTGACATGGCAGCTCAATGAACAACAGAGCACGCTTTTCTATAAGGCCAATTTGCAGAGCAGCCGCAACAAGACCCCGGTGTAATGAAAGGAAATGTTGAGATCGGCAGACGCAAGCCACAGTCACGCAGTCACGCAGTCACGCAGTCACGCAGGCAGAGATGTGAACATCTCAGTGTGAAGAGGAAGAAAACAGGAAGGAGGTTTTAGAACAGAGGAGTATTGTGGGTCAGCTTGGTGGGGGGAACGGTATAAAGTGTACAGGCAGTGATTAAAAATTGGAAGGAGCACAAGCTAGGCCGTCTGAAAGAGGCATTGTGGCAGCAGTGGACAAGGTTTCATAATGAGAACAGACAGGGCAAATAGGGGGGCGAAGCTAAAATGTCAGGGCGCAGGGAGCAGGCCCGGATGGTAAATTGTGTACAGCAGTGAAGGGATGAGAGGTCACTGGATGTCTGCTCACTCTGCAGGTAATGTGCTGCAGTCAGCAGTGACCAGGGCTAATCTGTCTCCTAAAACCACAGCAAGATGTTGAGAAAATACTGCAGGGAACAGGAGATGGACAGGCAATGGGACAGGTACATCAAAGCAGGTAGCCATCTTTGGTTATATCACTTCCTAGCGCTTCAGGGGGGAGACGAAGAAAAAAAAAATGGAAATGTGAAAAATGGAGATAATTAGAACAGAAAAATGTTTAAAACAAGATTGAGACAAAGTGTCTCCTTTAAAACAATTATCCAAGTGAAAATGAGGCCCCGAGACTGACGCAGAGAACAAATGAGACGGTGGAGAAACGGTCGGGGGTTCGTTCAGGGACGGCGCGGATGTTAATCATTTCCACCAGTGGTTTACAAGAACCCAGCATGCTTTGTCTGCCAGCTCCCACACCGTTTATTTACACGTACTCATCAACAAACTTCTTCTGCGGCGCACACACTGTAGAAAAAGGGATTCGCACAATAACGAGCACGCACACACACACTCACACAGGTATAAATCTCAGTGGAATTAAATTCTGTGGGCTGAGGCTGCAGCGAATCTTTCTATAAATGCAGAGCAAGGAGAATAACGCCCATGAATGCCAGAATCTACGCACGTGTTTCAGAAGAACGAGGGCAGGAAAAGTAAATGCAGTCACTCATGATAAGGCAGATTTCTCATCCTTGCCTTACAAAAAAAGCTTCAAATGATCCTGAAATTGGCACCTCCCCTCCCTCCACCTCTCAGATGATAACGTTTCCAGCTTTTGTTGCTGCAAGAAAGAGCAAACAGCCCGCAACTACCTGCAAGATTTTTCCCTCTCTGGAGTCTCTCTCACAAGGGTAGAGAAGACGCTCACCTCGCTCCTGTTTATCAGCCTGGAGAATCAGTTTTAGTCTTTTTGGTTAATTAACTAAGTGGTGTCTCTAGGCCTTGTCGTTACGCTGCTCTGCCAAAACTGCTTTAAGCCACCCGAGTGTCTTAGTGCTATAACTTCACGGAAACCGCCCCTGGTCTCAGGATGATAATTGCAAAAGCAACAGGGGGGAAGAACATTCACACGCTGGAACAATTATAAACATGCAAAGGGGGAACATTGCTTTCCCCATTGTTTGTGTATCTCCTCAGCACTCACACTCACTTGTTTGGCTGTCATCTTAATTCAGCTGTTTATTCAAATTCAGTGGAGGTTTAAATTAATGTCCATACACAGTTACCAGTGTTAAAAATCAGAGCTTGAACTGGGCTGGGACACTGGTACACTGGTGCATGGTGTCACCTCTTTTGAATTCCCTTGGAGCGCCACTACTTGCTCAGCAAACCTCTTACCTTGAATTCCTGCCCTATCCACATTAAAAGTTCTTTTGGCTGCCATATCCATAATAATTTGTTGTACATTTGTGTCCTTTTGCAGGCGTTACATGACGCTGTTGTCTTTGGTGTCATTCCACATCAACCTGAACTCACGAGTCTCAACAGTTTGAAGTAAAAGAGCAACTGAATCATTAAAAGGCAGTAATCTCTCCAAAGGGCACAACCAGGACAGGAGCCAAAA
Source organism: Halichoeres trimaculatus (assembly GCF_033239565.1). NCBI lineage: Eukaryota > Metazoa > Chordata > Actinopteri > Labriformes > Labridae > Halichoeres > Halichoeres trimaculatus. The sequence continues at coordinate 26,210,385 of NW_027437182.1, read as the reverse complement.
CAGAGTTGGATATTCTTTCTTCTATAGTATTTTCTCTCTGAATTCACCAATACATTCTGATCTAACAACTTTTTTACCCTTGTGCTTTCTTTTCCTGCCAATGTACTCTCCTATCCATTTCTGAGTTTAAAAAAATGTCATTGCTCTCCAACTAGAGTCCTGATGAAGGCACTTCACAACAAAGCCTCTGTATGTAATAACTATTGCCTTAGGAAAACTGGGTAGGAGCATGGGGAAGCTTAAGTGGTATTTTCAGTAAATGTACGTATGTTGTGAAATTCAGCATTATCTTTTGGTATTTTTTAACTCTGGGCATTTAGACGATGCAAGAATCTAGACGCCAGTCGATGTACCAATAAGATATAAGATTAAAAAGCCTCACCCTTCATTTTTCATCTGAAATCATTTCCTCTCTTTACTTTGCCTCTCCACCATAGACTGTATAAAACATGGACGTAGTCTCGCCGACGTCACCTGTCTGTTTCTGAAACGGAAAATGAAGCACATCGGCTATAACGGCCATATTGGTAGTGGCAAGGGCTTCGCATACAGCTATAGGGCGCCTGTTGGTCATGTGACCTTCAGCTGTGCTTCTTATTGGGAGAGCTCACGATCTTAATATCCTCTGAACGGCCGAGTAAGAAAAAAATTCACCCCCCGTACAGTGGGTGCCAACAGTAAAATTAGTGACTCAGACAAGAGACGTTTTTTGCACCAGGCTGTAAATAGGTTAATTTCTGCTTTAAATATGGCTTTTTTTGGCTTGGTGTGTATGTGACTTCCGGTACTTCTGGAGCCAGCCTCAAGCGGACACTCGAGAAACAGCAGATTTTAGCACTTCCACACTGTCTCATATTCTTAGACGGAGGTTTCCACTTGTTTTCCTCAAAGTAGCTCTGTCCTGCCACTGTGGATGCACAGTATCTGCCACGCTCTTAATATATTCTACATCTAAGTGCTGTATCTGTATGCACAAGAACAGATTTTGGGACTGAAAGTGTCCTGGTTTTCATTTGTGGTACAAATGTAATTGCCCACCAGTATTTTTCAGCAGGCAGCGGTTGTTATAGAGGTGCGAGGAGAGCAAAAGGAGCAGAACACAATGTTGTGTCTAAAGACCTCATCAGAAGTCAACCATCACCCAGTGAGTTCTGATAAATGTCTATAAATAAACACCTGCTGACAAGTGCAGCTCATAACCTCAACATTAGAGTCATTTTTCAGAACAAGGCAACAACATTTCCCCATTTTTGCTTCTCGAGCTGCAGGTCAGATTCACACAGGAGAGACAAACACCGACTGTGGCGATGACAGAAGCCTCGAAGTCGGCTGTTGCTCTGACAGGCTGTTCATCAGATGATGGCTATAGTGTGCTGAGACTGGAGCATCAAAGAAGAACTGATTTCTAAAACTGATTTTCAAATATTTATTATTTCAAATACTTCTACCACTTGCTGTTTGTCATACCTGAGGTTGAGCTAAGCTTCAAAGTTGCTTTGTTCTCATTGTTCCCCCTGCACTCTGGTGTCAGACAACTCCTCAGATTCATTATTTATTCCTAGATTTTCTTTGATTGTGTGCTCTTAAATTCAATTCATTCTCCCTCATAGCCTGTCAAACCACCAAATTTAGAAAAAGTTATCTTTTGTATGTTCTAGGAGCAGGGCCACACTAATCCATACCCATCAAACCACATCATTGCAGGTTTAACAGACCTTTCAAGCCCTGCACTGGCACTAAATTGCTACTCTGGGCAAGTCGATCCACAAGTGCAGGTAGTGAAATCAGTATTGGTAAAATGTTATTGGGACGTCTCTACTTTTAAAGCAGTTTTCCTTTCTGACTTCATCTGTTTTCTCATTTTTTACTGTTATCTTTCGCCCCCTCCTCTCAAACAGCTTCACTTCATCCCAAGCCTGACCGAGAAGAGCAGCAACAGCCCTCCTGAAAACTCCAGCAATCTTTCTCATTTATTCGAGCTTATTCTCCCTCTCCACCTCATGCTGTTCTCACCACCGCTCCAAATTCTTCAATTTTGCCCTGCTGGGCCTTGGCGAGATGCAGCCACAGTCCTCCACCAACCAAACTTCGATTGGCCCTCTCCAGGCTCTCACTCTAGGGTCCTTTTCCCTTTTTTCCTGGCATGTACCACGCAGCATTCTTCCAAAGGCACTTATGCAGCAATGGAAATGATTCTGGAAGTGACCCAGGCTCTCCTCCTTTTTGTGCCCCTGCTGACACCCACAGAGGGAACCGAGTGGAAAAGGAGATGAAAACTTCTTGTAGTGTGGCCTTTGGATGAACTCCAGGTCAGCTGGACAGTGGGTTAGAGAGCTCTTCAGAAACATAAACTCATAAACACACTCACATACACACAGAAACATTGGACTTGGTTTCTTCTGAAAGCAGCACTCTGCTCAGACTGGAACAAAGCCCTTTGTAGAGACACACGCAGCTTCTCTGGTCTGCTTCCAGCTGAACTCACACACTGTACTAAGTGAGGGCCATTACCCTGCATTCACTGCAACTGACCTGAGACTTAAACTGGGATACTGATGCCCCCACCTGCTCCACTGACTCTATTGACCCCCTCTGGATAATTGTTTGATAGCTGGGTGCCTCGGGTCAGGTCATGGTGGGAGGACAGGGGGCATAACACAATGTCAGAAGTGAAAGGGTTTCAGCCAGGGTGCAGGATATGGGGCTGCTGGGTCTGCTTTTACAGCAAAAGAAAGCACAAGTGTACACTTGCAGAGCACAAGGTCATTAAATTCATTGTGAAACTAGCGGTTACACAAGCCATTGTAAAACAAGGACTTTATACTGAAAAGCATTCCTCGCAAATGATGGATGTTGGATTTACATTTCTAGTTGCCAGTAAATAAATAAACACTTTGCAGTCCAAGTAGGGTTTATATGCCGGTTTCCATGTGTTTCCCATAATTTTTTCAATTTAATGTGGAGAAATAAATCTTTGACAGAGAGGACATTAAGCACCTCTGAGCTGTAAATATGACCAATTCAGTGAACCTCTGTTCTTTGGTTATGTGCATTCGCAACTTTTGACAAAGACAGTTATGAAGTCAGATGGCTCACTTGCTCATTCGTACACACACACCTGAGTTTGAGGCCACTCTGAGGTCAGGCGTTGGTCATGTGATGGTAAGTCATTGACTTCAGTAAAGTTTTTTGTTTTGTTTTCCTTCTTTCATTTTGTACAGCTGTGTACATTTTAGTCTGGACTATATCTTCCACTTGATCATTTCTGGTAATATTTTTAGCTCTGCTCTGAGTTTGTAAAATATGAAGATCACCCAGTAGCAGACTTGTTGGTGATTGGTCATACTTTACTTACATCACTCTGTTTAAGTATTGCAGCCCCGGTTACAACAGCATGTCTCTGACTGGTGCGTTGTAATTTTATTGTTATTCCTACTTTCTTGCCTCTTGTGTGTAACTGTATGTGGTCAGCCCTCTCTGTAGAAGCAGCCTGTGGTGAAGTGGTTAGCACAAAGAAATTAGCACTAACTGTCAGCACATTATTTCAGAGAGGCAACCACTGTTTTCTTTGGTCCTCTGGTGTTGACACAGAATAAAGACATTTGCGTTGGTTTTCACAACCAACAACAGAGCAGTTGGAGCATTTGGCTCTAACTTTAGACATCTTGACTCTACAACACTGAAGTAAAACCACAATAATAAGGTCTACAGACAGTGTAGGAGGTAGAGCCTTATGCTGGTCAAGCCTGATCTGATAAAATCTCTTTCTCCCAAAAGGCATCCACCATTCAAAGCAGAAACTTTATTATTGCACAGTCAAAGCACCAGACTGTATCTAACAGGCTACACAACATTAAACTGGGCATGGATCCTGTGCCATTTACTCTGTTCCCCTCAAAGAATCTCATAGGGTGCAATGCCATGAAGGAGCACTGTGGTTTCACTGAACAAATTAACAGCACGATTGAACTATTGTTACTGTTTTGTTAACATCTTCCTCTATGTTTCCTGCTGTACTCAGCATGAGGGGTGTCATATTTCTAATTTGAAAACTCCAAACGTGTCTCTGCTCTATAAATAAAGGTTGACTTGAACCACATTGAGCAGATGGGATCACTGCTCTATATTAAGCCTACACTTTATGCAGTTTCTAACTGTGGGTGGTAGGGTTGTCTATTAAAAGGTGCATACAGATTAAAAATACTCCAAAACTCTGCAACAGTCAGGCCCAGGACCGTTCCCACTTTGCTATTCCGGCGGGAGCTAACCAAAGCACACTTTACTTAAATAGCAGGCTATTTATGTTGTTCTCCACTAGTAATGAAACAAATAATAGCTGTAGCTGGGACCGTTTGATGGCTCTGGGGGGTTGTGTTTTTCTTTCCTTGAAGTTTGCCTGCATTTTAAACAGCCACTGCACAACATCTAATTATCACAAAACTGCTTATACATTAGCACTTTTACTTTTCTTACAGTTTCAGGGACACCACTTAAAGCATTGGGAAGACAAAGACAGTAGTTTTACAGTTTATACATGTTATCTTGTTTTCGTTATTTATTCAAGGCACTACTTGCTAAAGGAGACTTCTGCTTCTCTTACTAAAGAAGCTATTAAAAATAAGCTGCAATTGCTTCAATATATATATCTGCTGCTAAAACATTTAGTTACATGAAACCATTCTCCCTCACATTTATGTCAGATTTAAGGTTAATTATGTGTGTGATCAAAACTATCTGGAGCCATAAGTTAACTTTCCCTTCAGCAAATCTCTCTTTGCCACCTTCATCAAATATAGAAATGCTGCAAAGTGCGGAGAGAAACTGACACAACACTCTAGCAAGCGCAAGCACAAACACAGCCTCACATACTAAATCAGCATCTAAATAAGATGGAAATCCATTTCTGACAGGAAACGGGATGTCAATAGGCCTGTGCACGGCCATCAAAATGATCTAAGACACAGATGACTCAACACGAGTGGGCATTCTGATTTTTCACACTTGTGTGCCAGTAAACACTTGGCTGGTTGGCTCAAGATTTGGGCCCCCTTCTTCTCTAAGTGTATAATCAGTCACATTAATGAGAATGGTAATGTGATGCAGACGAATTAGTCCAGGTCCTCAGGGTTGACTCTCCGAGGACCTTTGAAAAAAAACACGCTGCCTCGGCAGTAGAGTCGCTGAGCCTTAGAAACAAGCCACCCCACTCTGAGCTTCCCTGAGACGTCTGACAGCAAAAACAACATGTCCTGATGTCAACGTGGACTAAATAACAATATTTTGCTCTGAAAACCCTTTGACAAAATCAATACTGCTCTCCTGTTTATCATGCTGACGCAAGTTGTTGTTGAGGGGTGAAAAAGGCACTTTAATACACAACAAGCGTGCATTTAAGTAGTGCGCTGTGTTTATGAGCAACAAACAAGGCTATTTCTATAACCAGTCTCCCCTGTGTGTTTAATCCCCTGGTGCTTACATGAAGGAGAACTAGTTCACCAAAATAAAGTGCCGTCTCAGGAAGAGTGTTCTGCTTTAAGATTAATCACTACATCCCCGTACAGAGACACACTTAAGCCTTAAATCGAACAAAAAAATCAACTCTACATTGAAACAGCAGTTAGCTAAGCCGCTTCCAAAGCTGTCTGTGTGCATGGATGTGTTGGTGCTTCATATTTTCTCCATTTCTTTCACTTCTTTTTTTGTCCAGGCTTTTCATGAGTTGGTCCATGGGTACTAATGAGTGATATCGAAATCTTGCCACAGGCTCAGCTTTACCCATCAGCCCTGGGTGGCCCATGATGAGCATCACCTCTTGGCTTCTGTTTTTTGGGTTGGCTTGCTGCCTGGTGTGCCGCTGGTGCTAAGGTGCATTAATGAGCCTCTCTCTGTGTATGCGTGTGTGTGAGTGAGTGTGTGTGTGTGTGTGTGTGTGTGTGTGTGTGTGTGTGTGTGTGTGTGTGTGTGTGTGTGTGTGTGTGTGTGTGTGGTGAAAGTCTTCTGGCAGCTACTCTACACCCCTTGCTGCCCCCACACCCCTGTATCTACTATCCAAGAATCTATTCATTTCAATCAGGTGAGGATCCCAGCAAGAGTCCTTGATTGCTGGTAGAGAAGCCTCCTCACACACACACACACACACACACACACACACACACACACACACACACACACACACACAAACAGGCACATGTACATTCATGCACGCTGATGCACGCGTTCCACTCGTTTCCCTATCTGTTCTGTTTCACACTTTTAACATTTGTAATCCTCGCCCATTTGTAATTCTGCTTCTGCGTGTTCGCCTCGAGAGAGAGAGAAACTAATTTCAGGAGTGAAAGAGGATTATCAGATGCAAACGAAATCTCTCCACCTCCAGACAAAGATATTGATGTAGACTTTTCAGGCGAATAAAGAAAAAAAAACAGTCTCAAAGCCGGCTTCAGCCCTGGATTGCAACTCTCGAGGAAGAGGCAAGTAAACTGCCACACTGGCAATTATTTCTTATCAGCACTGGGGAGCCTAGTTGACAATGGCAAGGCAAGGAAATGCTGAGCTGATGGCTCATGAAAACACAAGTAGAAGTGACTGCTGGGAGCACAATCAGCTTCCACTCTTCCTCTTTTGTGAATTTTTGTATGAGACTAAGTGAAAGTATTAATAGGAATTGTGATGGTTGAGGAGGGTCTTGCGAAGAAGCCAGTAGGTGCCTGCATGTGTCAAAGTACAGAACATGAAGCATGCTGAAGAGCTGTTTTACCAACCCAGTCTTCTCGCTTGGTCTTTCTTCCTGCTGAAGATAAGCTCACGCCTGCCGGACAAATAATCCCTCATCACATTTTCACAGCCCTCATTGCACTAATACCAGGCCAGGCAGAAGACACTCTCCATCCAGCACACACACTTTGACACACAGACCCCTCGTTGCTTGACTTTTTAAACAATCCAGCAGAGGAAACCATGGAGACACACACACAGACAGAAGATGAAGAGACATTGACGAAGATGTTTGGAGCCAGCTGGTTAAAGTCTGCAAGACGGTAAATTAACCATCTGATTAAGATTTGAAAAGCAGCAAAGGAAGTGAACATAATGCACCCACTTAACGGAGGAGATGGCAATAAATACTGAGCTGCAGGCGGTTGCTACCTCTGCCTTTAAAACAGCCACAATTTAACTGCAGTGCGTTCAGCGTTTTAGCATCATATCTCCTGCAGCTATGATCCATGTTGCTGCATTCGTCGACCTTTAATGTCAGAGCCTGGTTAAACAGAGATGAGAGGCAGTCAGAAAGGTGGAAGAAGAGTCTGCACATTTGTTCCAGATGCCTTTTGAGCCTTATCTAATGAAAGGGGGCAGAAATGTGAACCAAAAGAGCGCACGGTGCAGCCTCAGAGCTTCCCCTCTATTATAGCGTGATCCCGGAGCTGTCCTCCTATTACGGCCTTCGCCCTGCCGAGCTTCAAAGCTACTTTGTTGTGGCCCTTAATGGTTGCTGATGACAGCAAAGCGTATCGTGGTGCCGTGTGAAGCGACACAAGCCAGAAAAAAGAGGAAAAGAGATTGAATAAATTAATTTAAGTATAATAGAAGCTGATCACCAGAGAGGGGCAACACTGCCCATCAGGAAAGCAATTACAACTAGGGATGGGTGAATACCGATGCCAGGTCTCGGTATCGGTATACCAGCCTTTTTTCAAGGTATCGGTACTCGTGAGGGCTGCAGATACCAGCAGCAGATACTCTAGGCAAGAAAATCTTATGTCGAGCAAGTCCTCCTCGCCACTAGTTGCTGCTAATTGTTGCGGTTTAACACCAAAAATGCAAATGTGCGCCAGGTCCTGTTCGAACAACATTAATGAACCAGGGAGAGTTAACAGATAAAGTGTTTTATTTTGCACTTCAGTTCACTTTAAAAAATATTTAAACTCTGACAGTTGTTAGTTTTATTGTGCCCTTTTAATTTACATTTTTTTAATAATTATCAAAAAAAATCTGAACTCAGAGAGTTGTTTGTGTTTTATTTGGACTTAATGTCAGAGTGACTGTGCTGTCTCTGATCAAAATGATCTGTCACTGTTAATTGAAATTTTAGGTATCAAAAGTACTAGTAGTATCGGTACTCGGTATCGATGAGTACTGAAGAGGGAGTACTCATACTGGTATCGGTCTGCATAAAAAGTGGTATTGAACATCCTTAATAACTAAAAAGACCTCACTCAGGAATAGCTGCCGTCTTTAACATTTGGCAGGAACAGCGCTCGCCAGTGAGTAAGCACCCAACTCGCCCCCTCAGGGTAACACAATTAGAGACATGTTCACAGAGAGTCATCAATAACGTAAAACTTAGGGAGAAAAAAACACTTTTATGAGTAAGGAGCACGCAGGGAAGACAAGCTGTAAGCTGAATACTTCCTCAATGATTTGGGTTATTTTGGACGAGGCTGACGCTTTCTTGCTATTACATCAACAACATGGTTTTTATTGCTATTCTCCTCCTGCATGCATGCAAGTGGAAAAACTCTGTCAATGCCTTTCCCTTGTCACAGAGCCCTTAAAGTTTCATGATACATGGCATATCTCTGGCCTGCTCGAGCTGCTGGCTCTCAGGCATTTTCTGTCTTGTTTATTACTTTGGTTTAGACTCAGGGATTGAGTTTCCTCATTCTGCTGCAGAGAGAGCCAAGGGAGAGAAAGAAAGAGAGAAAGGCTGGTTTGAAATGAAACAGACAGAACAAGCAAGGCTATTTATAAGAAGCCAGCGGATAATTGTTGAAAAGGTTGGAGGAGTAGCAGCAGGTAACAAGTGAGTTGCGTGTTGATGCGCACAACAGGATGTGGAGGCTGCATGGCGGTGATGTCATCAGGTAATGGACGGGGGTCAAAAAGAGAATTGCTCAATAGTTGTTGAAAGAAGGGTTACTGCTGTGGAGAACAAAATCAATACAAACAAGAAGAAACAATTTATCATTTCAGTGTAATTAAAAGGCCAATACACAGACTTTCAAAGCCCACAAGAAGCCAGACCTCCTCGTAGTTCATTTAGAGAAGCAGCCAGTACACAGATCCAGCCAAGAACACATAATAACAGCAACAAACCAATGTTTCCTTTAACCAAACCATACACTAACATCCTATAATTCTGATTGAACAAGTGAGTACTCGAATGTCAGTGTAGCGGATAAGGGAAATGTTTCAAGTGTTCCAACATCAAACAGAAAGTAGAAACTAGAAAATGGAAACTTTAAAGAAGATTTTGTGTTTATTTAGACTGTCTGTATACACGGAGCTTCCCATAATGTGGAGACATGCTCACATACTCAGACAAAGATGCAACAAGCAGCTATGTTGATTCCATGAAGGATACAGAGGGCATTGTGGTTGCCCGAACAGACATGTTTGAAATGTTGCAGGTCTAACAACTTACTCATCGCATACACAAATGCTCCAACAGCAGAGGAAGTGAATATTTTGATGTCCTCACTCACTCTTAATTTACCTATTTACTTGCAAATGAAATCCACTCACTTATTCCCCTTTGAGTTTCCTTCTTCCCAAGGTCCCGTCCTCCCGCCTGCCTTGCTAAGCAACCGGAGAAACTAAGCTTGTCTAGCTTCAAGACTTAGAGGACTATGTTTCATTTGATGACAGAGGCTGATGAATGTCTGACATGCCAGGTTGTGCTACATGAGTCAGGTTCAAACACTTCTTCACCGTGCAGATATGGGTTTGCACATGTATCCATCATCACCATGTGGGAGGTGTGTGTGTCTGTGTCTGTGTTGTCATGTCTGCAGTTGTGAGTGTCAGCTGCATCACTGACTATATAAAAAGATGCAGAGCAAAACAGCTCCCAAGAAGTGAAGCCAAAACATCAGGAGGTCTCTTTGCTGAATTTGAAGTACAGGTCACAGTGCCCACCCCCTCCATGTTAACAGATGGTTTGGCTTTAAAACCAGAATGAATGTCAATTTAAAAAAAAAAAAAAAATCTTTTACTATATATTCCTATACATTCTAAATCAGTTTTACAGTTCATTGTTGTGAAAGGTTGAAGCATTTTTAATTCTTTGGTGCTATAAAAAGGGTGAAACACTATGACAGACAGTTATGTTGATCTGTCACTGAGACCAAGAAGACCAAGAAAGTGGATCACATCAGTCCAGTTCTGAGGTCTTTACACTGGCTTTCTGTTTGTAAGAGGATAGAGTTTAAAACACTCCTGTTGGTTTACAAAGCTCTGAATGGACTAGGGCCAAAATACATCAATGATCTTTTGATCCCGTATGAACCACCAAGACCACTTATGTCTTCTGGATCAGGTCTGCTTTCAGTCCCCAGAGTCAGAACTAAACATGGATAGGCAGCATTCAGCTTCTATGCTCCAAATATCTGGAACAAGCTGCCAGAAAATATTAGGTCTGCTGAAAGTCTTAGCTCATTTCAATCCAGGTTGAAGACTCACCTTTTTACAGCTGCCTTTTATTACAGCATTTTAACAAATCATTTTAATATCTTGTCTTTAATCTGCACTGCAATTTTATCTTACAATCTGTTTTAAAAATCTGTTTTAAAATCTATTTTAATCTTTTGTTTGTTTGTTCTTTTTGTTGTTGTTTTGTTTTATTGTATCTTTTTAATTAATCTCCTTTTTAATTAAATTTTAATTGTTTTCTAGAATTTGTTCTGTCTGTAAAGCACTTTGAATTGCCCTGCTGAAATGTGCTATATAAATAAACTTGCCTTGCCTTGCCTTGCCTTGTCACTGGTTTGATAAATATGTGCTGGATCAAATGAGTGGAATTAATAGGGTGCCGATTCGATTTAAATTGCAATTTTTTGATATTTGTTATTTTTTCAATTTTTAGTTTGCTATTATAACACCAGACCATGCAAAAAATTAAATGATGATGATTATGTCTACAGACTTTATTGGGAGCCATATTTTCCCATAAAATGCACATCACGTGAGACAGAGGATAAAAAAATCCCCCTCTGCTGGAGAAAAGTGGTAACTTTTTTCAATCCAGTTTGTGAAAAAAGACTGAATTAAGAATTTAAATTTTGAAAAAAAAAAAAAAAAAAAGATTTTTTGACAATGAATCCCAATTTTGATACTGTCAAACAAAACATCCCGATGTATGGATTTTTGACTTTTTTCTCCCACCTCAAGGAATTAATATCTAAAACCTGCTCCCTAACCCTTACTGCTGACCTTGACTCTTGTAGGGTCACCAAGGCATTATGTCAGCGCCCATCGCTCAGGAGGGGGATTTTGGCCTCACTTTAGCACAGAGGGGGAAGCTGAGGACACATCATCCATCTTTTCATCTAGTAAATTGGTGGTATGAGGCAGACTGACCTTTTTATTAGTGCCACTAGACCATAGAAATATCCAGAGTATCACTGGTGTTTGATTCAATAACACGTGAAGGATGTTTTAGAGGAGACATACATCCTGTTTCAATCATTCAATACAGTCCCCTCCAGTCTACAAGAAACATCCTCGCCATGCTAATTCAACAAAGCATCACTTCCAACACTTGGGCTTGGAAGGTGAGGGTGGAGACACCAGGTAGGTATCTGAACAGATAGTGTGTTATCAGACACCCAAGTTGAAGAGCAGAAATACTGAGAAAAGTTGTTTTTTCATGATATGTCCCCATGATATGAAAATCAAGCTTTAAAGATTAGGCTTTTGCTCACACACTGAAAAAGCCACCAACTATATGAGTATCACATAAACACAGATAAATACGACCCTTTCCTTTCCTCGCCTCTTCTTTCCCACAGAAAGACACAAGCAAATGAAAGCAAAAGGTTGAGCTCTGAATGTCACAGTCAGTCATTGCAGCGTTCCTCTTAGCGATGCAGACAGAGAGGCACTCTGATTGCCCCACCAGTCAAGCCGAGGGGTGAAAAACATTTACATGCAAATACAAATGACCCACTAGCCACTGCGAGCACGCTAGCGATGGTTTCCTCTGAATGCACGGCCACCACAGAAAATCCTGCACAGAGGACTACTTGCCAATCAACGGCTCTATTGTAGCAGCAAACACAGGCCTTTGGAAGTGGCTGTTATGTGTTTCGGATATCAATTATTCTTGTGGCTTATTGGTTTGTGGCTGCTATTGTTGCATCAAGTGAAATTAATGTTAATGAATTCAGTCTGGGACATAATTTGGTGCATTAACAGATTTGCTGTGAAGAAGTTGAAATCCTCTCTCTATCATTTCCTCTTCAGTGTGCAGAGCATCCTCGCAGAATCCACTCATCTCTGACAGCAGCGCTAATACCATGTCATCAAACGTCCACTTTCAATTTGAACAATTAGAGTCCATAATTGTCATAACAAAACACGCCTCTCTGTCAAATTGGAGTGGTTAGTATCAGGGGACAGATTGCCGGTGGACCGGCTGGGTCTCTGGGGGGCTTGGACGAGGGACGACCCTGGCTTTCACCCATGGTTAGAATTCTTGGAGCAGGATCCAGCCTGCTGTCACCAGACCTGTTGCCTCCAGATGGGTCCTGGGTTTGATTCTAATATTCTCACCCTCAAGGAACACGCTGTTTTCCTCCTTTGCTCCTTTCCTTATTTCATCTTTTCACCTTCTCATCTCACCATCAAAAAGTCACCTTCTTTTCATCCTTTCACCGCTAATTAACATCTCCATCCTTTTGTTCTTTAACCTTGACTTTCAACATTCATTTCTGTACGACACTTTCATGTCATCTCTTAATCACTGGCTGCAGTTTCTTGGCTCAAATCCCCTGTGTGTAAGTGTGTGTGTGTGTGTGTGTGTGTGTAGGGCATTGGTGTGTATGTGAGTCAAGCAGACGCACAGCACAGCAAGACCTCTTTGATTCGGCTCAGCAGAGACCCACAGCGAGGCTGTACATTAATTGGTGCTTCTGAGCCGTTAATTTAGGCGAGTACGTTCAAGGACCCACTTTAATGCGAGCATTCTCTGAAGACTCTTCCACTATTTTCCGCTTTCTCCTCCTTTTTCTTGGCTCAATCATCTCTGCTTTACTTATTTACCTACAGCCAGGCTTCACCAATCATCCATCAATATGTTGCTGTCACTGGCTGAAGAGAGACGGCACATCACAGTCTCCGCTCCGTCTGTCCACTCTGCCAAGTTCCCCACGATGACTGCCAGTAAGCCAGAGTTTTCTCCTTGTGTTTTTCAGCATGACTGACTCCACCAGGTCACTGAACATGTTACGCTGTTAATTACCTCAACGAACAAGTGGCAGCACTAAGAGCGAACAGTTACATTTTTCTGAGTATTTCTACAATTTTACAAATGGAAACCCAACCTAAGAAAAAGAGATCATGTGCAGCCACAACAGCCAAAGCTGCAGCTCCAGCAGTAAACAATTCTGTCAATGGGGGCAATGAAAGCATTCTCATTTTATTTTTGCTGCTTCTCTGCGACCATAAAACGACAGGATAGAGCCATTCGGGCTGGAAGTTCCCCTAAGAAATGAATCAACTATAAAACAACAGCGGGATGAAAACCCACTCTGGCCCACAGGGCACAGTTTCTTCAGATTCACACTGAGCTGATGCGGGAAATGATTCAGGGTGTGTGTGACCTGCATCCCGTCCTCACTGAACCTCACCATCCTGTAGTTAAACTGTGCCTTATTAGCTATCTGCAATCTGAAGATAAAACCAAGAAGGTGAACAAAGTACGCCATTAAGTAGGTAAGCATTATATCTATATCACGTCAGGGAAGAAACAGTAAAATTTCATTTTGGCTCCAGGACCTGAATGTGCTGCTGGGTTTTAGCTTGTGGTGGCTTCTTCTTTCTATGTGCATATGAATGTGGTTGTGTATTTCCAGGAATACAAAAACACAACTCTGTGTGTGTGTGTGTGTGTGTGTGTGTGTGTGTGTGTGTGTGTGTGTGTGTGTGTGTGTGTGTGTGTGTGTGTGTGTGTGTGTGTGTGTGTGTGTTCAAGTATTCTGGGTGGCATATGGGACTGGACTACGCTCTCCCTGCCAGACCATGGCCCCTCATTAGTCTCATCCCTTGTTAACAAACTGGGGCTCTGCTGACACAGAGACTTCATGAGAGTGGATGAAGAATGTGTGTGAAACACAGAAAGCTATGTGAACCTAGCTTAATGACAAGCAAACAGGAAAAAAAAAAAGCTTTTTGTACTCATGTCCAGCAGGGGTGTGTCCAGAAAAACAGCATGACATAGGCTCTGACATTATAAAGCAGCAAAATTAAAAAATACTTTAAAAACTGCTTTCTGACTGTTTAAGGACAGACAGCCACTAAAGAAGTTCTAAAAATTATCCACATCTACATAAAAATAGGCGACAAGGTGTCAGATTGGGTATGCTGGCTTGTGCTTCCTCCTGTGTGTGTCTCTGCTCTGGCCTCCATCACAGCTGCCACACTGCTGACTTTTCAGTAAAAAGTGATATTGAGAGAGGCCCCTTTAAGATGTAGTACAGACAGATGTTATCTTCTTGAAGAGCGAAGTAGGGAGACACCAATGTCACCCAGCCTTTTTATGATGTGTGATTAACTGTCATGTTATTTGATGTGTTTTATTGAAGGCCTGAACGGCAAAGTGGTACAGCACCACATAATGATATAGTCTTTAAAATAATTATAGTAGTAAGACATTTAAAAGAAGTCCCACACACACTTCATTTTGCATTAAAACTTTTACCGGTATAGTTCAATTTTAAATGTGTTAAAAGTTCTGGTCAACATGAAAACTCTACTTTCTTTAGACAAGTTAAGCACTGCCATGCTGTAGTGTTACTTATTAGGCTAAACTAACCACACTGAAACATAAAAACAGTTTAGTAATCAAAGTTCCTGTGTGCAACTTCTGGTTTATATTGATTTTGGCGCCCCCTGTAGACAGAGTTGCACCCCTATCTCTTGCCTGTTTTTCATGTACATATCCATCCCATCCATTTTCTATACCGCTTATCCTGTTACAGGGTCGCGGGTGGCTGGAGCCTATCCCAGCAATCATTGGGCGAGAGGCAGGGTACACCCTGGACTGGTCGCCAGTCAATCGCAGGGCTGACACATAGACAGACAACCATGCACGCACACACTCACACCTAGGGACAATTTGGTGTGACCAATTAACCTGATGAGCATGTTTTTGGACTGTGGGAGGAAGCCGGAGTACCCGGAGAGAACCCACGCATGCACGGGGAGAACATGCAAACTCCACACAGAAAGGCCCACCGGCCGAGGTGGGGATATGAACCGGTGACCTTCTTGCTGTGAGGCTGCAGCGCTAACCGTTGCGCCACCGTGCAGCCCATGTACATATAGTCTTTCTGAATAAAAATATTGTCCTACATTTTTTTAACAGTCTAATCTACCCCTCATTGAGATTCTCTGCTGTGGAAAAAATAAAAAAGCTGTATAGATTGTACTTAAATATGCTTATGAGTGAGCATATGTGTGTGAACGTGTGTGTGCTAAGTGTCTCCCCCATTAGGCCACCTTCTACAGAAAAGCCTGGACAGACCCCTTATGACCAGAAAGTAAAAGTCAGTCTTGCCACAAACATGCCTGCCTTGCTTTTCATCTGTCAGTATAACTCAGAGGCTGCTGACAGCTGAATGAAGTTCACACTTGTGACTTTTTCACTTGAGACTGGAAGCATCCCCAGTGTGTCTGCAGTATTCAAATAGAGGAGAGACACACATGCAGGTGCACACTCCCCCTGTGGAGGTATACAATAAGTCTACATGGAATGCCAGTTTCACCAACAGGGAGCATCTTTATTCAAAAGCCACTTGGCCTTTGGTGATAGCAGCTGCATCCTTTGTTCCCGTCATACTGAGCCACCTCAGGCTTACACAACGTGATACTGCTCCAACTTCTTCAGGACATGCTGTCACACTTAAAGGGCAGAGACAAAAAAGAAGGACTGAAATCATAGACTTTACAGACACAGAGAAGAAGCAGACTACCCTGTGGCTGCCAATGGGAGTGCTATTTCGTTTTTAAAGAAAAATGAAAGAGGCCTTATTATTGACTGTATCGAGCTCCCTGCTTTGAACTCTCTCATCTATTCTGGCTGCTTCTTGGCGTTGCACTGGATGTATAAAAAAGCCATGAAGCTAGCGGAGAGATGAGAGCAAGAGAAATACAGGAGGGGGAAAACAAGTGATTAAAGAGATAAAAGGGAGAGACAGCAGATGACAGGGGGAGCAGCGGCTTGTGATTAGGTGGTCCTCTTATTGCATTTTAATGGGGGGCCGGGTGATCTCTGACCTTTTATGAGGCAGCGGTAGCACCTTAGTGTGGAACCAAATTGCCCGACCATACAAACCCCCTCAAAGGCATCTGGGCCTTGAGAATGAGGTGTGTTGTGTGTGTGTGTGTGTGTGTGTGTGTGAGAATGAGCGAGTGAGTGTGTGAGGGTCATGGCAAATGTGTTTATCCTGCTGCCATGGAAACCCTCACTCTAGCCTTGGGCAAATAACAACAAGAAAAGCTGCATAAGGGCGAAGAAGAGAGAGAAAGAGGCAATGTGAGGAGAGGGTTTCAAAAGGTGAGGTGTCTGATTTAATATAAGTCTTTGATTCATACATTTCAAAGAGCTGTCCTGCTCTCCCCCCTCACTTGCTCTGTCCCTCTCCTTGCTCAGTGTGGCCGGCCAGCCCCTCAATCATCAGGCCCTCCTTTTCACCTTCTCTTTCTCCAGGCTCCACATGCTAAGTGGGAACATTGTTACGGTCAATTTGTCCCATTCAGGGTCCCAGTGGGCAGTGCCCCTGCCCTGACAGGCTGCAGACAGAGACCACACTGCCTGAGAAGCCTTGACATCAAGGTCCAGAGGAGAGGGAGGAGAAAGGGAGGAGGGAGAGGAAAGGACAGGATTGGAGAGGTAATGAGGGAAGTGGTGGTATGTAGGCAGAATGTGCAAAGGAAAACATGCTGAGGGACTGTTGTGGAAAAAGAATGACAGAAGTGTAGAAAAGGAGGCCAGGTTTGACACAATCCCCCCAGATTCAGCTGCTCAACAGTTTCCCCCACCAGTCAGTCAGCCTTGAACTAAACTAATCTAGATGTTGACGGCTCAACGTCTTAAGAGAACACTAATACATCTGCTTCAGATTGGCCAGAGAAACAAAACTCTGATGGGTTAAACGACAAATGGAAACACAGGTGTTCATTCATTTATATATGGTGTAATACTGAATGTAATTAGAATCAAATGTTTGCTCTTATGACTCATTTTTACCAAGGAAGCACTTCAGCCAAAGAGACATTTCCTTGGAGGCTGCAATAAATTCTACTTCCTCACGTACCCCCAGAGGTATGCGCAGGTTTCACTGCAAATAACAAACAAATGATCATGATGAAAACTGCTGACAGCATGTTGATTAAAAAGAATAATAAGGCCACTGTTTTTTGAACAAAATGTACCTTTTGAATTATTAAAGGTAATTCCTTTTTTTAAGGTCCTGACAACCGCAGATAACTTTCCATTCATCTTTGTTGTTTTGAGGTGGGAGGACTATTAACAGCTGAAACTGGTTGTGAGCATCGCTGGATTTTGAAACACAAGATATGGTCGTGTGAGCATGTTTTTAAATTGGTGAAATATACCTTTAGCTAAAGCCTGGTGTTGTTGTCTTCTGCTCTGAAAGAGCTGGGAGCCCGACAAAAGGCAGATTACATATGATTGAAATGGAAGCTGTAAAGGCCAAGATATCCTGTATCCAAAGTGGTTTCATCACAAAAAAAACACAAAATCCTACATTTCCCATGATGCAACGCAAATCACTTTCCATTAGATACACTACACATAGTAGTTATATGGTCAAAATGTAGGTCAAATTTGGAATTTGGGATAACATTTCTTTAAATTGTTTGGGAATAGTTAAAGAAAGTTGAAGGATGAGGAACTTAGTTAACTTTTCGACACTTTTTTATGTGGATTTTTCTTGTTTGTGATGAAAAAGGACGTGACTTTCTTGAATTAAAGCCCCAGCTGTAAACTATAACCCACCTCCCCATCAGGTTGAGGTTGAATCAAAGTGTCATGATCTATGACTTTCTGTGACTCAAAAAAACAAAGCTGAGACTGTAAGGCTGTAAAACTGAACTTGTCTGCCACCTGAAACTCTGTCTGACTAATCTATGAACTTTTAAATCTCCCTTGGAGCTGCACGGGCCCAAAGGTGATATAACACTCCCTGCAGGGTGCAGTTGCGAGGTGGAGAAGAGGGATTAAGTCACAGTGCAAGGGCACCTGTTTTTTGGCGCATATGGGCGCAACACTTGCTCCGAGGCGAGGGGTGCAGAGCGGCTGTTGGCGTCAGAAACGCAGCACAAACAGCGCGTCCATTCAAGCGATGCTGGACAGTGCTGAATCACATTTGTATAGAGCCCAGACAGACTGACTCACACACACACACACAAAGTCTATACAAGACAGGAAAGCAAACAGACACAAAGTGACGAACAAAGTCTCTAATGTTTCTCTCTGATCGACATGTGCAAACTCTCACCCTGTCTTTTGCTCCTGTTTTTTAATGACCCAGACACACACTAACACACACGCAAAGGATTCTTCAAACTAATTGGCGATGCAGACTCCACAGTGAAGACAGCAGGGATCTGTCAAGCGAATGTGTGTACGGCGGGATGTTGCCGATCTCCTCAAATTAACTAACTTTATAATAAATCACCGGGCACTGCTAGCTGAGGATTAGCCGTGCTCCAGTGAGCAGTTTGTTAAGCTGCGAGGAGAAGCACAGGGGACAGAAGAAACATCGCCAAAAACTGACATCAGCGCTGGGACGGTAAAAACCCACTGCTTGGTTTCCTGGCCACACATTTAGCCTTGTTGTCTGACTTCTGCAGTGAAACAAAATCCTCCTCCTGTGTCGGGCTTTAACTTCGAAGTATTGCTTTTTATGTGTTGGGGGTTCTTCATTAATCACTTAAAGTGCTCAGGACATCAGGTACACTGTTCTCTTGAGTGCCTCCCTTATGTTCACCAACATGTCTGTGCAATCTTGCCCCCCTCTGAGTCATCTCTTTTGGCAGGAGTGATGCTTCCTACAGTCTGGTTATTTATACTCATTTATCCCCTCCTTCTTAGCCTGAAGGAAGAAATTAAACAAATGTGTGAAAGCCTAATACCAAATCTGTGAGACCTGTTATCAGGATGACCTTTCTACAGAGAAAGATCCTCACCATGGCAAGAAACTTCAGTCTTCAGCTTCATTTGTTGATTCCACCCCAACATTTCAACAAACTACAGAGCAAATTGTGGTATTTCTTTTCTCCACCCTCACAAGAGTTTTGTCCTTATCTTCCGAGCAAATGAAAATGAGATCCGGTACAATAAGAAGATCAGAGATCATATCAGACAGGTATTTCCTCTGTCGTCTATTAATTTATTCCCTCTCATAGTGCTTCTTGTGTAATTACTGTGGGGCCTAGAAGGGGATGTCAGCACATAAGGGTGAAAAAGGGCACCACTCCTCCTCTTTCATACCAAAGGAGCTGCGCGATGTGGTTTATGATCATCTCTGCTTTCATGTTAAGTCCTCGATATCCTGCCTGTTACAGCCAGTCTGAAATCAGGTCCTGATGCAGCAAAGAGGATGAGTCTGTGTGTACCCTGCAGCAGCACCCCTGAGCCCTGGATGTCAAAGATGGTGACAGCCCAGAGGAAGAGGAATTAAAGAGGCTCTTGTCCTCCAAGACTGATTGACACAGTCAGACAGAGACAGAGATGTGCTGCTCCTCCTTGGACAAGAAGCACTGTCTCACTTTCTGTAGATATATCTCCCACTCCTCTCTCCTCTTTCCTCTTCTCTCTCTCACACACAAACACACATTCAGGCTCATTATAGGAATGCTCTGACCCTTGGGGACTTCACTCACTTCTCTATGTCTCTCTTTCCAGTCCACAAACCTCGGGCGCTGGACAAAAAGGCAGCTTGAAAGGCAATTTGAATTTGAAACAGGGGGCCACAACAAAAACACACAGCTCCCAAATGGGGAAACTTTAGGAGACTTGGAGCCAGCTATTGAGAGTAAACGGTCCTCCTCACACAAAAAAAGGCAAAAATGTGATTCCGACACCATCCAACCAAGAAGCTCTGTGTACTGTAAAGATAGCAGCTACTGCAGAGAGAGGGAGAGGGAGAGGAGGGAGAAGGATGGCAGAGCCTGGAGGAAGGAGCAGTGGACACCAGGGGCCCGGCGGGAAGGACTGTAGATCATACACAACCCTGAGCTGATAAAATACATGAGAGGACCAACAAGACACGCAGAGGAGGGCACATTTTGACCTAACATAAGTCGCATGCAATGACCGCTTCAACATTTTTGCAATGAAATGAATATAGAGGCAAGTTCTTGCAGTTCAAAATTGATTTCATTGTCAAGATAGACTCAATATGACGCCTGGCACAGTGAAAAAAGTCTTCAATCTCACAGATTTAACAGTTTCTAGAGAAAGCCTGTTAAATTAAGGAATCAGAGAGATACTGACAACCAGGAACGAACACACACAGAAACAAATGATCAATCAATAGGCTACATAACTCTTAGCCATTTTCAATCACACGCTCTGGGTCTTGTCAATATGAAATCAATCGTGAATGGTGAAGCCTCATCAGAGCTGCATGTTTGGTGCGTGGCTGCGAGCTACGCAGCATAAAATTGAAAATTATACAATGAAACCTGCTGTAACAGACGATATTCAGAAGATTACAGATGAGCTATTGTGTGTTTTTTCTGCTCGTTTTAACCACTTCACACATTCAATTATTTCGGCTGATTTACAGTGAGACAATCTCTCCAAAGCATCAAAGCGCGATAAAGCCCGTTCCCGGAGCGCACAAACAGCAGCACCACCAGCAGCCCGCACCCACTCCGGACAGCTCGGGTCACTTACCTTTGATTATCTTGAGGAAATATGCAGTTTGAGTGGATTGTGTGTCCTGCTGGATACAAAAAAATCCGAGTGTGATCCGAGTAGAAGAGCTCGTTAGTGCGTTACCAGATCCTGAGCAGGGCTTTGTAAACTACTCCTCCCTGTCGCACCTGTCTCTGGCAAAAACTGTTCCCGTACGCCGGCCTGACATCCCTAAGACAACTGTCTCGGGGGTTGTGTGTCCATACCCCCTGCTAGTTTCAACACAGACACGCACACTCACACACATACACACACACATTCACGAACACAGACACACACACACACAGAGGGCACCACCTGTCCCCGGTGCAAAACAGCCCACAAAGAGCTTTTATGTCGCGCAACGACACATGGCATTCCCCGTTAGTCTCTGCAGCAGCAGCAGTACTCCCGCACAGACAGCCGTCCAAGTAATGTTAAAGGAGTCAGTGATTAAAAGAAAAACGCAATAACAGCCCATCCAGCGCACAGAGCCAGCTGCAACGTTTGGAAATTACATCAGCCGCTCGTTGCTCACCCAGTGGTGTTATCAATCTCCGTCCCCACAATAGTTGCTCTATTTCGCCGCTGCGCACGACTGCTGCTCTGTCATTGCTGCGTCTTTTCCACCTCGGGTTGGACCAGAAAGAAAAAGACTGTCCTTCTGTTCCCGTCCACGCAGAGACAAACTCAGGATCCTGCGCGAGGAAAAGTCCCATTCATGGGTTTATCAGAAAATACTTCCCGTTCTCTGAGCCGCACTCAGGAGCAGTGGGGAGGTGGGAGGAGGACCAGAGCGTTTGTCTTCCAGCGGGTGTGTGTGTGTGTGCGTATGTGTGTGAGCTGTACAGCATCTCCGGCTCTGCTCCCCGCTGTCATCCACAAGAGACTCCTGAAGCCTGTTAGTGCCAAAACCTGAAGCAGAATTACACAGCGACTGGAATGGAACTGATTAATGACTAATTGGGTTGATTTGAAGGGGCTTTGTATCCTTTAAAAATGTTTCAATATCACATGCTAACTGCTCACTAGAAGGGGGGCACTAATTTACTGTATGGGGTACGACATGGTGCCGATCAAATTACACCAAGAGCGCACTGGTGTTAATTGATAAGCAAAGGGCCTTTGACGACGGATGATTCAGAAAAATCTGTGAGAGGGTAGACCCTGAGACAAAGGCTGATTCAGATAAGACAGCTCAGCTACATTTAGACACATGTAGACTAGTTTTGAAAAGTTTCTTATTTTCCTTTTTTTTCATTCAACAACCAATTAGGCTTTTATATAAGCCTTCACCTCAAGATATCTCATTTTTTTATCACTTTGATTTGATGCTGTAAGACCTAGCATTATACCAAGCCTCGGACGCACTCATACAACAACAGTTAAAATTTGTGTTGATCTGAAAAGTTCTGTTTGTAACCAGCAAAACCACCATGGGACTCACTGGCTGTTGTCTGACAGCAAAGGGCTCTTGTTGAAGGCCTAACCATCTATAAGGCTCAGCATGGGCGATGCCCCACCTGAGCCAGAATACCAAACACCAAAACACACCAAAAACAGCTATACAACAAATACCAGCTAACAGCAAACAACTGCACACAACATGTCACACTAAATTCACTCCGTAGTTTGAAAAAGCGTACTTTAACTTACCGTTTATGCGTTCGTCCAAACAAGTGTGAGCTTTGGTAATCTCCATGTTTTGGTCCTTCAGGTAAACAACCGATCTCTGATCACATAGATCCTTAATCTGTCTCAGATGGGATGTGTTAGAAGCACATTCAGGGCGAGTCTCCGTGTAGCACACCAAAACGAGCAATAACTGCGGCGATTTTTAAAAGTCTTTTAAACAGTTGAGCTAGTTACAGGGTAGTCCGGTAATTTCCGCATATAGAGGGAAGCAGGCGTTCCCGCCACCAGGGGGTCCATGGGTGCGCCACGTGTGTGCCACAGATATAGATAGATAGATAGATAGATAGATAGATAGATAGATAGATAGATAGATAGATAGATAGATAGATAGATAGATAGATATCAAACTATTCGTCTACACTATGATTGGCCGATTGTGTGATGACGTCACTTGGTAGCTAGCAACACAAATACCAAAAGGCAGACAAAAAATAACCATGCAGACATTGTTTCGAAGACATGAACTGTAAAGACTGATGTATTTTGATTCAGCATTATTGGGCCTTTGCTGTCCACAGGGACTGCTGCTGACAATTTCATATTTTTAGTGTCTGAAACTGGCAGAAGGAGGTGCTAGCCATAGACTATAGATATATGAATATGTGAATATATGCATATATGTATGTAGAGTGGAAAGTGTGGCTCCGCCATTTATGATTGTACGGTTTTGAAGCCAAAATACCCCCGTCACAGGCGCAGCCATTGGCAGCAATTGCAGCCAGAGTCTGCGCAGTAGAGACGATGAGGGATTCTGGGAGTATCTGAGTATAGCTGGGTGACAAAAATAATATATATTTTTTTTCTTTTGCGAGTCTAATCACTTCTTGACTCTACCTCCCCACATATTTTACAGTCCTCAAAAAAATACACAAGAATGGCAGCTGTCAGTCATCATTAAATGTTACATAAAGCCTTGTTTTCAACCTCGTATAACTAATAAGAATGAAACTTTTCAGAAAAAAGAGGACTTGAATACAAGATAGCCAAATGTTATCTTCAAATCACCACAACAGTTGGATGTGAGAAACATTTCTACGAGGAGTATTAATTTTTTAAAGTTTGATCCCAGCCCATCTGGAATGGCTGGAAAGCCAGACTTTTTAACCTATACTGCAGCCAGCCACCAGGGGGAGCAATTTTTGGAGACCTCACATCAAGCTGACAGTCTATGATGCTAGCCCAATGCTGCTGATAGTTTTTTTCTCTCCTTTTTTAAAACATTTTCCAAAGCAATTTTTTAGTAATTGATTAATTTGACAGTTTTAAAACATGATGAGATTTTTTAATCTGTTCTTCACAGGACCTGTACAAGCTCACTTGGCTGTTATTCCCTCAGATCAACCTAGTGTTACCCCCTGATTTGGCAGGTAAACAGTTTGAATACATTCCCATTGATCAGCACAGCACCTGGGTGAGGTTGAATGCCAAGTCACTGTCTGTCTTCTTTTCTGTTTAGTAGTCCTTAAACACAGCTGTGTCCCATACCCTGCTCTGCTCAGTGTGTGTGCACCACCCTCAATTAGACAGGTTTCTCTGATGTAGCCTGATGCAACTGTTTCTCTGTCTCTACCTGTCCTGCCTTACCTCTGCAGATTTTTGGGCTCTTTTCTGTAAACAGACCAACTTCAAACAAACCAGGATTCCTGCAGTGGATTGATGATTTTAGTCAGTCTGCCTGAGTCTGTGACCTGAGTAGAATCAAGAAAAGCTGTGTGCTTTCATGGCACCTGGGTGCTATTGAGGAATAAAAGACTGTTAA
Source organism: Halichoeres trimaculatus (assembly GCF_033239565.1). Lineage (NCBI taxonomy): Eukaryota > Metazoa > Chordata > Actinopteri > Labriformes > Labridae > Halichoeres > Halichoeres trimaculatus. The sequence continues at coordinate 26,186,005 of NW_027437182.1, read as the reverse complement.
GTACGACCCAATCAGAATCAAGTACTGAACATAGCCGTGTAATAATACAAGACAAAGCAATGAACGCAGGCAGAAAGGCAAAACCTACACTGCACTCTGACACACTGGCATGGTGAAAAACTGTTTACTTTTAATTCACACACCTGTCTGCAATCACCTGGAGGCTTTATGCTCTCCAAAAACCAAGGCCATACCCAGTGTTCTGAGTCTGAATCTAAACTACATCCTTTGTTAAGCATAGTAACAACAAACAAAATACACTTTTTTGGCTTCAACAATCTGTTTGTATAAATGGATTACAAAACTTTGGTTTTCATTGAAGGTTTTTGCATCATTCAGATGATCCCATAGAAATCATTTTACTCTCATTATATCCCAATTAGCTTCCAGCTTAACGGAATTGTTGCCCAATAAAACTTTAGAGTTGGTCTCTGAAACTGCTTGTTGTATTTTGTTACATTGCCAGTATCATGATCCTAAATAAGAATCCTATTCGTCTAAAGATGACTTCATGTTTAATCGTTTCAGTGATAAACATAAACAGCCCTGCTTCCTTATTATTCTGGTGCTTCTTTACACTCAGTCATTTTCTTTACCTTGTGTAGTTGTGTAGTCTGTGTGCAGACAAACCACACAACTTGTGTGTCACTTACTGTCTTTACCATCTCAATAAATGGACCCCTACAAAAAATGTCAGTCTTACATACAAAGATGTGAAGAAGTACCCGCTTAAATGAAACAAGTTTTCATACAGCAAGGCCTTTTTCACTAAAAAGCCTTAACATCTTGTAGAATGTTGAAGTAAAGGCTTTGAAATAGCCACTTTCTTTACTGTTAGACATAAGTGTTGGTCCTGCCAGCTGTGTTAGAGGAAGCCTTTTGAAGGCTTTCTCTCAGCACATTACAACTGTTGTTGAACAGGATCCTTTTTTAGTGCACCGATGTTTTGCAAAGCTTATAATGTGCCCTACTGTACTTTCTTTGACATTGATATTGTTGTGGGACATTGTTGCACTGTGCTTGTTGTTTGCCTTTTTTTTTTTTCAAATGCTGTCTTATCTTCCTTTACACAGCCTAAAATGTGCCTGCACCAGAACTGTAATGCTTATTAACATTATTCATCCTGCTTACCTTATCATACCCATGCTGCCCGTGACTTTGAAGCTTCAACAATTAAAACTTAAAACAGAAAGTTTCTTTTTGTCCAGAGGAAACATGCTCAAAGTCTTTGTACATCCGGCGGTGGTTACAACAAAAGATGCTGCTCCGAGTGTGTTATCATTGTTAAAACAGAAACGGTTTCATGAACAGTGAAAGGATGATGAGTTGCCTTTACACGTTAATGTCCAAAAAATTAAAATAAAAAAGAAACATCACATCTTTTGAACAGTAACATATAAGCCTGCTGATGTTAGCATTTAGCTCAAAGCCACGCTGTGTCTGATTTCAGACTTTTACTTTTTGTGATTCCACAACATAGAACCACTTTGCAACAAAAGAACCACTTTATTATCATAAAACACACATTTGCCACTTCTATATGAAGATGAGCACCATCAGTGTTAAGTTTTCAACACAGCTGAACAGTTAAATTGGGCTCCATAACAGAAGCAACAAAGTAATATATCTTGAGAATTATTTTTAACAGAAAACATTGAACCCATACAAACATTTACATTCATGATATCAAGACTGATTAAATAACATTATCATGGGTTAATTTAGAGTGATATAAACGTTCAGGCTTGAGGCCAGGTTGTGCAGCAAACAGAATAGGTGGAGACCTCTGGGTGAGGCTTTTCTTTGTCAAGGTTTCTGTCTGCCTCTTCGTCCCTAACACAGTTTTTATTCAAAGATTTCTTTCGACCCTGCTGCTGTTTGACTTTGGGGTTAAAGGTCAGGGTTTTTCAGATGGCTTGGCCTCTCACCTGTGGCAGAGGACAGAGCCCTGTCTCCTCCTGCCTCTTCTTCTGCTCCTTCACCTGAGCACGGATGGTGTACCTGTGCTTTTTGCCTGGCACCTCTTCAACCATCATCACACTTTGCCAGCGATGCCTCTCTTGCTTCAGCTGGTCTTGTTTGGCTTTCAGCAGGGCCTTCTCTGCAGTGACCTTCCTCTTCTCCTCCTCTTTCTTTTGGCCTCCTCATATCTTTCTTTCTCTCTTTTCAGACTTTCCTCCACCTTTTCTCTCTCCCTCCTCTCCTTCCTGAGCTTTTCCATGGCCTCCAGAGCGACTCTTTGTCTGGTCTGTCTCCACAGATCTCAGCTCCTCATACAGGATTCTCATGGCCTCCTAGTACTCCTCAGTAGTCAGTATCTTTTCAAAAGTGAGGAAACTCATCTTTGTGGTTTTTGCTTTCTCTATTGTATCGGTTCGCAGTCACACTGGCCTTTCGAACTGTGCTGTACTCAAGCACGGTTGCCCCCCGCAGCGCTGTTCCCCTGCTGGAGAGTACGACCAATGGTCCTATTACTCCTATATGAGCCAGACTTGAGGCACACACACAACACGCTTACGTCATCGAGGAGCATCTGTTTACATGAATTGCAATCTCATCAGAGTCAGCACAATGAGACACAGAGAGCTACAACAGACTTTCTGGATTATGGTAAGGTGTTTTGGTCCGACACAGTCCTCTAACTCCTCACTATTGTTTAAAATGATTGTGAGAGGAGCGGTTGCAGCGATCATTTAGAAAAGAACTTTATTGTCATTGTATCAAGTACAACAAAATTGAAGTCACAGCAGCAACCAAGAAAACAAAAGTAAGAAAGTGTATATAAAGTGCAAAAAGGTCCATAAGAAAATAGATGATGACAGCTTGTTCATCATTCTCCATTTCAGCCAGCCTCCACCTCCACAGGGTCCCGGACTGAGCTTCTTCAGCAGTCTGTTCAGTCTCTGTCTCCTGGATCCTGTCTGCTCACAGCAGGGGAAGCTCTTTCAATGTTGTGTTGGTGTCTGGTGTTAGCTCTGTTAGCTATGTATGTGAATAGCATGATGCTACTCTACCCTCTGGTATTCCCTCTGTTACTGGGTTAGCACAGTTAGCTCGTCCATCTTATTGGAGATAGATCTTACGTTCCCAATAACAATGGATGGAAGGACAGGTCGATGTCGTCACTTCTTAGCTCACACCTGAGAACCAGCACGTTGTCCCCACTTCCTTCTCCTCAGCTTGTGGGGAAACATCCGGCCTTGCACCAGTTAGCATTGACATGCTACAGGCTGCTAACAGCTGAGTTCACATGTAAACAAAGCAGCCATGGTTACATGTAGGATCTCCAGACAAACACAGGAGAAAAAGTAGTAAAAATATCACTGAAGCCACAAAAAGTTTGGTGTCCATGACCAACAAATGAGCCAAACAAAGTAATGATCCACTCCAAATACAAAGATTACGAAAAAGAGACGAAAAAAAACAAACTACAGGGCTGAAGTGTGCTTAAGCACAGTTCACAGTGTGATCATGCCATTAAACTGATGCTAACACGTCACTACTTGAGTTGAAATACCCAAGTGTTGAATTAAAGTGGCTGATACGTTTTTGCAGTGACATATTGCTAAGTTGTTTAAAAGAAGAATGTGATGATATGATTCAGTCTCTGCCATCTCTTTCTGCCACCCCTGAGTGGCCAAAAACATTTTTGCAGCTTTTAGTACATTCTGTGATAACACTACTATATTTATACCCTGTTAAGCTGAATGCAGGACCTTTACCAGTGAGAGGGTACATTAATAAGCCCGTATTTGTCCTGAATCCTACATCCACTCAATGCCCAAAATAGGAGGCATTAGGGGAAACCCTGCAGTGCTAAAAGGATGAAACCAAGACAACAGGGAAGACTTCCACAATAACTCTCACTGTACGCACACTACCTACTGCTGACAGAGCTCTATTCTAATATTAATCATCTCTCCGTGTTTTATCCTTTTAAATCCCCAGATTAGCTTTATTGTGCTGTTTTCAGCTACTCTACACAGAAATGATTCAGGACACAGAATCTTTGAGCCATGTACAACAATGTCAAGTCATCTGTCACAGTATGTGCCTTTTGTGTGTGTGTGTGTGTGTGTGTGTGTGTGTGTGTGTGTGTGTGTGTGTGTGTGTGTGTGTGTGTGTGTGTGTGTGTGTGTGTGTGTGTGTGTGTGTGTGTGTGTTTGTGAAAATAAATAAATAAAGATTTTTGTTTGTTTATGTGTTCTCTTTTATCCCACTCAGTCTATCAGAGCAAACAGGAAGTCAATCTAAGGCAGAGATCAGAAGAAGAGCTGCCATGACAAAGCCAGAGAGTTACAACCTTTGATGAGGAATGCACTTTTTAATCTTTAAACAACACAGAGGAAAGAGGAAGAGCAGCAGAGTCATCCTCAGACCTCTGAGGCATGGACAGATAAATGATGTGTGTCTGTGTGTTAAAGCATGAAGATGGGTTATCACAATGCAAATGTGGAGCCAACTTTCCGCAATAACATTTTCTTTCCAATATCCAGTTCAGTGGAAATATAAATGCAAAAGATAGTTTAGGCTCCAGTGAAAATCTCCTACCTACCAAAGCAATCATAAGGTTCAAAAATCATAAATTTGCAAGGACACGAACTGTGGACAGACCATTGACTGAGTATAGCTTCAAACCGTCTGCGGATCAATCCAGATATTTAAATGCTAAGCAGCCATTCTGAATACTCTCTGAGCTTTCAAAAACAAATGTTTAAGATGCAGTGGAAATATGAGCTTCAATGTGAGTACTGGTTCAAAAATAAGCCAAAGCTTTCAGAAATTTACTCAGTTGCAGACCAGTGTGACTGGTCAAAATCTTGCTGTCAAATCTACATATTTTTCAAAAGGGTATTTTGATAACTTCTTTTCCCATTTATAAGGGTTTTTAAAGTTTAAAAGAAAAATGCAAGAGTACTATTATCAGCAGTATAGGTTTCTATCAGCCAGGTTAAAAAAAATGATTCAGCAACAGTCACTATCATTTCAAATCTAAATCATAGTCACCATCAAAAGGTTCTGTATAACACAATACTTCAGGCAAAAACTTAAGACTAAACTGTCACAACAACCTGCAACTCTGTCTAGCTAGCATTAGTCTGAGACACACATCATATTGCAGAAGGTGAATTGTTGTTGCTATGTGTATTGAATACAGACTGAATGATACAAAACAAAAGCAGAGGATACATTACAGACAAGAGGCAACTCTGGCCCAAAAATATGAGACAATGCAGAAGTGCTAAAATCTGCTGTTTCTTGAGCGTCCACTTGAGGTTGGCTTCGAATGCACTGGAAGTCACTTACACACCAAGCCAAAAAAGCCGTTTTCATAGCAGAAATAAACATATTTACAGCCTGGTACAAAAATGTCTCCTGTCTGAATCTCTAATTTCACTGTCAGCACACACTGTCCGAGGGGTGATTTTTTTTCTAACGCAGCAATTAAGGGACATTAGGACAACAAGTTTGCCCAATCAGAGGCACAGCTCAACTCAAATGACTGACAGGCGCCCTTTAGCTGTTAGTGTGGAGACCTAAAGCCTGCCCCACTCCCAGTATGGCTGTGCCAGCCGTTTTGCCTTAAAAAAAAATCTGTTTCAGAAATAGACAGGTGACGTCAGAAGACTTTGTCCATTTATTATAAAGTCCATGTACCTACCCCATGACAGCAGCTACGGCAATAAACATCACAATACTTACATTGTCACTGTAGGGGATACAGGTCTTGTTTGTTTTCACAGTTCATAGAGATGTACCAGTACTGACCTTAGTCTGCCTAGTAATCAGTTAAAAACTCCTGACATTATTTTTAAAGTTCTATTTCTCTGATATGCACAGAGCAAGAACAGAGTTGAATTACTGTTCTTAAAAACATACTGTGATTAATTTTCTCCAGATTATAGCTCTTACTGATGCAATATTGACACCAGAGAAAGTTGCACACTTAATGAGACTAAAAATAACCTGTGTGATGGAGTCGTCATGTGACAGACCAGACAGATCACACGTAGTGAGTGAGAACCTGGATTGAACCAAAATACAAAGACTGACCTCAAGCGACAGTCCCTGGTGTGAGACTCAGCTCAAGTATTCATTAAAAAACAGAAATGTGGAGGGTTCACTTTTGAGTTGTTTTTCTTCTTGGCGTGACATGTAAGCAGTAATGCAACAAGGTTTGAATAACAAAGCCTTATTCAGGTATGAATGAGGGCAACAGTAGGTCGGCTTTCATAAATGATGTATGTTTTTTTTTTCATTTCACGTGGATGAAACACAAAATCAAACCTGTGTTAATGCATCATATCCAGTTTTTTGTTATTTGCTCTGCATTTGGTCATTTAATGAGTCGCTAGATGACTCAATAAAATTACATTAAAGTGCTGATTGCTTATGAGATTTACATAGTCTAAGTGTGAAGTAATTTACAGCCAGCGTGTAAACAGACTTGATCAGCTTGTTGTAAATTAGTTGGGACCAATCAAGGTGACTTTATTATAACTGAGGGGCACTGCAGAGGCAGCCATCAATCTGTCTTTATGAATGTGGTGCAGTGATGACAAGAAGGAGGAAATGAGATGAGATATTGAGTGGGAAAAGAAGACCAGGAGAGGAGAGAGGGCAAGAAAACTTTGCTGTGAAGGGTTAGAAGAAAACCACTTTAGAGAAAACACTAAAAAAGATAAAAGAAGCAAGGAAACAACAAAGTGAAAGGGATGACGATCAATACAAAAGCCTTCTGAGATGTCTTTTAAACACAGAGAGGAGAGGGGGAAGATCATGGCTATTTGATTTATGGCGAGAAAGCTTCACCTTGTCTCACCTCTCCGAGTCACTACAGAGAGGAACACATCAGGCCTTTGTCAGGGGAAGGGTCGTGGTAATGTGCCATCGCTGTCAAAACTCATACAATCACAACACTAAAGAACCATAAATATTTCAAGGCCAGTCGGCTCTGTCCATGTTTTCTCTGCTCCTCTGCTGTGGCAGCTGACCCGTTGCCAGGGCTCTGGGGTGAAGTAAGCTTCACAAAATAAACAGGGGAGACCTGGAGGAATATAGGAAAGCAGCCGCTGGTATTTAAAAAGCAATGGAAAATCATAAATCACAGTGTGAGGAAATTGTGCATTCTCCGTAGAAGCACAGTTGAGGCTACCTGTTGGTTCAGCCCTGTTATTTGTTACAATTCATTGTGTATGTTGCATGCAGTGACCCAGCATTTCCCGTGTTCTCAGAGTCAGGACCACAAATCTTTTAGATTATATGTTTTTAAGGTCTGCAAGAGGTCCCCCACAAATCACTTTTTCCAATATCCTTTAAGCCGAAGGCACAGCAGTCATATAACGTCTGCAGCCAGTTAAGTTTCCCTTGCAGGGAAATTTTACCCCTAAGATTAAAGACTGGTATTCTCGCAAAAAGGTTTAATATACAAAGTAAATTACTTTTTATGAGCTTTCATTTTAAGTTTCACGTCATATACTATCACACTTTATGTCTATGATAAGTTCTGATACACTTTGATGCAAACAACTCGTTAAAGTTTGTATTTTTAACTCTAGAGTATGGATTTATAAAACTAAGATTTGAAACTAGGAGGTCTGATTTTAATGGATGAATTCCCGCCTGGAAAGAGCAAGGAAATAAAAAACTCATCTTAATGTTTAGTATGCTTTTATTGGCACCTGAATCATTTCCACTGGGACTTTATTAAGTCACCCAGGGTTCACTGTAGTGTTGATATGAACATTTAAAAGTTGGACACAGCTATACAGCTTTCATTCAAAGGCAATACAATTCACCCAAAGCATACTATTCATACATTGTACTTTGTTTTTGTGTGTTTATAAAAAAAATCATTCACTCATTTAAAAAATACACTAATACATAATCTATTTTTTTTCTTATGGCTTAAACACAGTCAATAAAAAAAGGACATAGTCACAGTAACGTCACACATCAGTTTCTGAAGCTTGTAGCCTGCACCTGTTGAGCCTGACACCACTGAATGGGTTAGGCTGTCAAATAGTGGCAGTTGTAAAGTTGTTGTTTTTTTTCACTGAATCTCTTCATGTACCTTGTGTTTAATTCAAATTCTGAAGAGGTAATAGGACTCCTAATCTGGATCAACCTTTCCAGCACAGAGATGAGGCTGTGGTGCCTCTTAGCAAACTGCCACAATCTGCCCACCTATCAGTCAACATGCTACACCCCTGATTGTGTAAATAATTATTTTCAGTATTATCTAAATGAATAATTTGTAAGAAAAATTCATCTGCAATTCAGGAATTTATTTTTAGACCAGGATAATGTTTTGCCATGGGCTTTTAACACGTTGGTTTCTGCTGTAAAATGGGCTTTTTGACATGCATGATAACAGCGTTCCTATCACTTTCTTTCACATTTCATCCTTGGCTTCATTTTTTAACGCTGGTGATCTGCTTTATGTAATTGTGATGAATGTCTGCTTCGCCACTTTCCTTTTATCTTTCATTGTGAAAGATGTCTTAACACCTGCTCTTGAAAACTAAATAAACAAACTCTTCTTACTTTCTTCAAAGGTTGGATTTATGCTAAGTCATGTCATGACTATTATCTACAGCTCCATACTTGGATCAAAAATGTAAGAGTGTTGTCCTCATCTCACTCTCAGTGAGAAATCAAAGCAACACATAAAGTTTCCAAGATGTCAAACAAGCGGGATAAATTATTCTCACTGCAGCTCAGATCATGGTGTTTTGATTAGTGCTTAATATAGAAAAGAATGTTACAAGCATGTAGCACAAGGTCACACACTTGTCTCTTTATGATTTCAGAATGATGGAGTGGTTTCCCCACACAGCTGGTAAACTTCCCCAGCCGTGGCTATGCCTTATTAATATGTTATTGGGCAGAATACAGTAAGGGCAAAGGTCCATATCCTGTTTCAACCTGCGGATGATTTGTTGCAGCGCTGTATGTTACCGATACCTCATGTTTCAAGTGTCCGGAAATTTGTTGCAGGATGTTGGAAATAAGATTCCTATCAGTGGTGTGGACTAGATGAAACCAGGCAGATCTGGTTGGCTATAAACAGGCGAGGGCTAATTTCTATTGTTACGTGAGTGCTGTCAATAAAGAGCTGAAGGGGAAAAGGTGGGGAAATGAATGCAGAGCCAAAGGAATATCGTGATGCGATGTCTTTGCAGTACACCTGAGACTTGAGGCTTAATGGTAAACATGAAACAGAGTAAATGGATTTCATTACAGCATAATGGTTCCGCTTCTTTCATTGCCCAGCAAAGCAAAGACAATGTCCTTGCTGAAGTGCTCTTTGATGATGATGAATATCCGACTGAAACTATTAATCTTCCACATGAAATGCTTCAAAGACTGAGAGCGCACCTGGGATTTGCACATCTTAAGGTTTTTATTGTGATCTCTTCAGCATATTTGCTCAATTTGATATGCTTTTCAGTTATTTATGGGTTGGTTTGTTTTTTTATTTTTTGGCCTGTGTTGGATTGCACATGTTGTCCATTCCACTTAATGCATTCATGCTTTTTTGCACAAATTACTGGTGCTATGTGTTGCTTTAGGAAGGCACAAAATATCATTAGAATAAATCATCATAAGTAAGATGTGTTGCTCCTGCTTTCACATCCATAAAAATCTGGGTGAATTGCCAGTTTATTGCTCTCATCTCGAAAGGTACAGCATGTCTTCAGGCAGGGGAAGGAGAGGGGGAGAAGAGGGGGCTGTAGTGATCACTTTCCTCTAAGGGATGAGTGATTTTCCTGTTATCTACTAATCTTCAATTACTCAATATCCAGAACAATTTTGGCCTCAATCAACTGATCCAGTGAAGCAGAGTGAAGAGTTAAGCAGGAACAGATGAGAGCCTTCAGGGAACATGTTGCTAGCTCTTTTGCAGGAAATTATGGGGGCACTGCTGTGCTTTTATTTAAAGGCGAAAAATACCAAGGACAAAGTTGCTTGGTTATTCATAAATATATAAAACTTTAAAAGGGAAAGAGCCAACACAACTGGTCAGGGTAACACAACCATAAATCCCACTTTATGCTCTTTTCCTCCTCACTCTGACCCAGTTACTCTCATGGCCTGAGTGTGGTGTTACCAGTGCAGCCTGAATTTTAAACCCTGCCAAAACAAAGCCATAGAGCAGCTCCTATTAAAAGAATTTCTGATAGCAACATTAGAGGGAATCTGTTTTCTCTCCCTGGGGCATGATGCAGGCATTTGGGAAACTACAAAGGGACACATAATGAAAACTGTAATGGCTTGAATAATGAAAAATCCTCTCTAAATGGAAAGGAAGAGTTGTATTAGAGTTGTAGTGATGATTATATGCAGCATCCAGAAGGAGAGCTAATGTACTACTACAATTCTACAATAAAAGATGCGAAAAACAATTGAGGAAAAAACAGGCTGTGTGGAAATACCCTTTCCCCCAAAAACCTTTTTATCCATTCTTGAATATGTAGCAGAAAACAGACTCTGATTTGAAGTTGCAGTGTATCTGCAGTAAAAAGATCTCAGGAATGTAGGATGAGTGCAGCTCAGAGTGGGTGAGGCTTCAGGGAAAAGCAGATTTAATTGGGTAAAGACTGCCCCCTCAGGGTTCACTACGTCAACTGCAGTTAACATGCTCGTATTACTCTAGCAAAGCTCTACAGGCACAGTTTCTTGTGCTGATAGTTTAGATGCTTCTTTTGAGAGGTTTGGCATATGAGGGTTAGTATCAAAAATATTCTTTAAGCTTGTTAAAAAAAACATGTTAGATGTTTGTTTAAATGTGGAGTCTGCATTTCTGTTGGTGTCATAATATATTATATGACATTTTTATAATTTTTAACTAATCAAAGAATCAGTCCCATTGAGTTGTCAAATGGTGTTACCACAAAAACATGAAAAAAAATATATGATTCACCTTTCTAGTAGTTATGCAAGTGTACTCATGAAATAAAGTATTTGTTATAAAATATAAGCTCAAAGTATATTTAAAATATTTTATTTCTAAACTCAAAAATATGGGTTTTGTTGTACTGGGCAAGTCAGTACACCGTAGACATCGATGTTTTCTCTCTATTTTTGATCAGTTTGCTTAGAATATTTTGAATCTCACTTTTACAGCTAGCAGACTGCTTAGATGAAGTTCCTATTAATTTTTTTTGCACAATGTTAGATTTTTTGGTAAGAAAAATTGGGTACACCAATTGACTATGTCTTTCACTTTCGTACCAAATGACAAAAAAATGAAACATATGTAACATAATCAGGAAGATGAAATACATAGGTATGAACTTTTCTATAACTTATTGCTTCAAAGTTTATGCTGTATTATTGTATGATGTGTATTTCTAGATTAGCAGCTAGATTTTACTTGTAAGGATTTATGAGAAAATCTGTATTACAATGTAACACATACATTTTTACCATATGGGGGTATTTAAATCTCACTTGTAGGCTAAATAATTGGCCTGTAAAAGTTTTAGTAGAACCAAAACATGACTGCACATTGTTACAAAGCACCATTCATTGGTGGTAGAGTTGAGGCTAGTTTTTATCACTTAAACCAGCTGCTGAGATAAACACTTGCATGAGTAGGCATGCTTTTAATCATTCTGAACTGTTTCCAATAATTCTTAAAAACTATTAATCAAAGAATAAGATGTCCTGCATTCAAACTTCTGAGTAAATGAGAAAAGTGATATTTAGAATTAGCTCCTGACTTTGTTAACCTAAAAGCAAATAATGTCAGAACAATTACAATTCAGCAATGTTTTCTTTCTGATGGACAGCAACTCTTAGATGTACCTTATGCCTCACTGGTTTATTAATGATATTAATGAGAAGTCTTTCAATTGGTGGTCTCCTCAGTTATGATATAATCCTTAAGCAAAAACAAAAAGCCATCTGAATAAAACAGTATCACCAGAATTTTGTCATTAAGAAACAAAAATATAGTTGTCATTTTAAAAACATGATGGGAAACAAAACTTACTCCAAAACTTCGCTGCAGATGAGATCATTGTGAATGTAACTCACAGAGAGGAGTCCACTGTCCGTTTAGATAACACCGATTACTTCTTAGGTATTACATGAACTAACGTGTACGAGCACCACTTTAGGTTACAGGATATAGTAACTTTACTTTCGCTTTCGTACTGTGATTTAATTGGTTTAAAGTTTACGGGACAATCCCTCTCTCCGCCTCCATGCTGTCACGGTGCAACAGCCGAGCAGTCCGCTGGAAACGGGGCCTTGATGTGGGTTGGACCAGTTCACTGACCATACTTTCTCGCAGGTCACAGCAGGACACAGGAACCACAGACAGACAGTAAGGTGAGTGTCTGATTTGACAGCTAGTTCCGCTTTTAAAACGTAACCTTTTGACGTCGTGTTGCTAGGCTGGGTGTAGATTATTTCAAGAAAGAAGAATTACTTCCTAGTTGAAGCAGGAGGGGAAAACTCTCTTTCATTTGGTTTAAGGACGAGGAGCGATACACTTTGCTATCAGTTCTCTTAAGTTCAAAGAAACGTATAGAAGAGAGTGGGTATTGTTCCCTGAAATAACTGGGAGCTAGTCATAACTCCTTATCCAGGGCAAAGTTCACCAGTAGCTATAGACTGTGCGGGATAACAACATCGACTGTGTAATAATGACAACTGCTGCGGGCTCCATAGATCTTCCTACATAGATCTTCCTACATAGATCTTCATACATAGAGCTAAAAGCTGAGGGGCTTCAGTGAGCTGAGTAATGATGGACATAGCCTCAGAGGGTCTGATGCAGATTACATGCATATGGTGCTGTGGTTTAGTCTTTGACTCCCTCCACAGTGAGATCTGTCAGAAGCTGGACATTAAGCTGGAAAGTCAACACAGAGCTTTTTGTTGTAGATCTCAAGTTCAGGTTTTTTTTTTTTTTTTTTTTTTTGCATGTTGTAACCCTCACAGTAACCCCCTTAGATACAGGCATGTTTTCATGTGACTCTCATGTGTAGACTGAACTGTTAGCTCAACTTAGTTTTATATAAAAATAAATGAGTCATAGCTTTAACTAATAGACTTTATTATATATATGTGCCACTCACGTTTAAGTCGGGACTCATTGGAGGATCTGACCCTCACCTTTGATATTTCAGCAAATTTCTTATGGATTTAGGTTTAAATTGTTTAAGATGACAGCTTTTTCTTCTTCTTTTTGATTAACTTTTTTCAGTTTCTGACGTTTAACTTAAATTTTTCCTTATCTGACAGGTCAGGGACAGCCTCTTTAACCCACTGACTAGTTGTGATCTGTTTGTTTAAACTCCAACACAGCTCTCCTCTAAGTGTCTCAACAGTTCCCTGGAGATAAAACCTGCTTCTCTGTTAATATCAAAGGTCACTAAATGTGTCAGCTCTAAATGGAGTGGTTCCCTCTTTAAAGACAAATGTGGCAAAACATTGGGAAGATGTACTCTCATACTGTGTTAGTAAGACACTACATAGCCTTTTTGTCAGCCTTTTGCTGGAATGACTCGTCACTGAAATGATTATTTCCTGAAAAGAATCTTGTTTTATTTGCACATCAGCTCCTCTCATAAAATCAACTGTCTCTAAAAATTATCTCCAGTTCATCCCACAGCTGATAGCAGGGAGTAAAGTGTCAGACTTTGGTTTTGTAATGAAGCCAGCGATGATCTCATCAACTGCCACTCAGGAAAAAAAACACGTTGCTCAACCAAGCTGTTGCAATAAAATGCAATTTGCAAGCAGACAGAGCCTTGAGAGACTGTCTGCACAAAGAAAAAGTGTTTTATTCAGCGTGACATCTGAACGAACTTGTGAGATGAATATACAGAAGCTCTACATAAAGGTCATCCATGGTTTAAGCTGCCTGGCTTTAGTGTAGTTTGCTGGGTTGACACTCTGCATTATTCTCTATCAGGTGGATGTGTGTCCTGGTATACCTGAGTGTTTACTGCATGCTCACAACTTGTTACAGCTGGTTGGCTGCTGTTAACTGCTCAAACTAGTCATCTCCTTTGTAACATCACACCTTCCATGACTCGTCTGCTCCACACGCTAGGCTAGCCACGGTGTGTACGTTTGTACAGGTGGAGTCAGTCTGTGTCTCCATGTGCCATCTGTTTGTACATTAACAGATGTTGTCCACATGTTGGGAGCACCAGAGGGTTCTTTCCACTCACATATGGCACACATTTGCTTTTTCACTTTCTTTCTTAATGTTTGAGGTTATTTTTATTATCTCCCACCTGCCAGTGATGTCGTTTTTTATATAGTGTCAGAAGAAATGTTGGTTAACAACTTTGTTGCTTTCTTTCTGAAAGTCAAAACCCAAACATATTGAGTTTACTGTTAAAAAAAACTTCAAAACATTATATTTTATAAAGGACACATAGCAGAAATTAAGGAACTGAAGAGTGGTGTAAATGACTTGTTATGAAAGCTAGTATGAAGTTTTTGACTGTTTATAAAATACACTTAAACAGGGATGCTTCTTTATTGGTGTCAGCAAAGGAAACTATCAACAGCAGCATGAAATTTTTTTTTCTGTATGTGCAATATGTAGGAGGTAATATTTTGTCCAGAGGGGATGCCAAAATCGATACAAACAGAAAGTTCTTCTAGTGAGCTGTAAGGGATATAGCTAGCATGGTATAAATTACAAGGTCATGATGTCATGATGGTCCTCAAGTTTTGAGTATTTTAAGTAGGAATCTCCATGTGAACAACCCATCCAAACACTGCCAACCTTGCTAGTTAACACCAGAATTACAAGTTGGTAGAAAGAGTTATTAGTATTTTATCCTTTAGGCCTGATAAACAGGCATATTTTGTGTGTAAGCTGTAACAGTGGCAACACCCTGCCACTTGGAGCTGTAGCCACAGTTTATTCTGATTAGTATGTTGTAAACACTGCATGCTGCATACACGGGCAGGGAGAACTATTGGCAAGTGTTGTTAGCACTGCTAACGTTAGCCACACTCTGTAAGCCTTCTGATGTATTTTGTAGACTCTTAACCAGTTAGTAGGGCAACTTTGGGATCTTTGTTGTGGAAATAAGTGAAAGATTTGGCACAAGATCAGACACTCCTGTCTTGTTCCTTTATCCCAAATAGATTCACAATTAACCTCAAAATATTGTTTTAAATCCACATTGTGACTTATGATATGTAAAATCTAGGGATGTTTCTTTCAGACTAAGACCAGGACACGTACTCCCTCTTGAGTACTCATAGATACCAAGTACTGATATCACCAATACTTTAAATACATAAAATTTCATTTTATGTTGACAGATCATTTTGAACACAGGCAGCACAGTCACTCTGTCATTAAGCCCAAAATACAACACAAACAACTCTCTCTGAGTTTACAACTTATTTTTAATAAATGAACAAAATTGCATAATAAAACTAACAGCTTTTAGAGTTTTAGTACTTTTTAAAATAAGCTTAAGTGAAAAACAAAACAGTTTAACTGTTACCTCCCTCTGGTTCATTCATGTTTTGAACAGGACCTGACGCACATTTGCCATTGTGTCAAACCACAGCACTGCAGCACCAACTACTGGTGAGGAAGACTTACTTGATGTACAATATTTTTGCTGTATCAGCTGCTGGTATTGGCAGACATCACGGGTACTGATAAGGCTGTATGGGCCCAATACCTGATACCGAAAACTGACACAGAGGAGTGGAGTAACAGAGAATAATTAGATGATAAATTTGAGTGAAAACATTGAAACACTCACATACCTCCATTTTTTAAACACTACATTTTGTACTGTTAAAAGTCTTAAAAAAAAAAAAAAAAAAAAAAAAAAGACTTGTTTATGGTGGATATTGAGTGGCCATTTTTAAATTGTCTTCTGCCTTTTGTGCATTCAAACAGAAACCAGGATGGGGATTTTATTCACCTTACCTGTTCATGGAGGGGAAACATTCACCCGTTGAGCCCATGGGAAATTGAAAATGACACCCTTTTTCTCCTTTACTTCAAGAAGAACAGAAAGCGGTTATTTAATTGGACAATTCATTGATTTAATTGTGGGCTTATTTCCCATTTTTCTAAGACCCAATTAAGCAATAGATTTTTGTTCTTTTCAAAGGCAATACCTCATTGTATTAATGCAGCAGGCTAGTTTCACTGAAAGCAATATTTCATTTGACTAATTCTTCTGGCCTCATTCTCATTTATAGCAATAATTTACACGAGAAGAAGTACAGAGCTGCTTAATATATCACTTACAATGAATGATAAGGAGGTCCATTTTGCCTGCATGCCTTGGTGTGAGCTTGTGAACTATCAATCTTTAACAACAGTGCCCCGCTGATCCACAGCTCCTACTATTACTCATGACTTCCCTTGAATCTAATCTATAATTTCATGTAGAACAGCCTCTCCTTCCCCTGAATTAGACTTTTAAAATGCCATATCAGGATTATTGTTTCACCTTAATTACCCTTGGAAAAAAAACAAGTCTTGTGGCCTATCCTATGATAAAACTCTGTATGGAGAGTTTTAAGTAAAATCAATAAATTAGAAATGTGCCATCTCATTTTTATGATCAATGCCGACAACCATAGAAACTGATAGTTGGCTTGGCGACGCCATTTTATTTTTTTAAGTGCAGTTTCAACCCAATTGCATCATAGTGTTGACAAATGAATTTAACATGCTTGACTTGCCTTCCTGCCTATATTTTAAAAAACCCACTGACACCGCTTTTCAAAATTCATCAGACATTTCTTCTCGGCAAGATAAAGCGTATCAGCCACTTAAACAAAGACTATCAGAGAGAGCGATGTATTTCATCATGCGTACCAAGTGATGTGAGGTGATTCTGTGTTACTGACACTTTATATATTTCATGTCAGAGATTGAACTCAGCAGTCACAATGGCAGACAGCGGGAAGACTAATGAGACCGGAGCTGCCACAGCAGAGGCAGCTAATGGAGATCAGCAGGTGAGGAGCACTGTGACCTGAAGTGACACTTATTACCAAACCCAGACTTATTATAATCTCACTTGATGCTCAGAATTTCCCCATGTTGATAACTACTGTAGGGAATGAGTAATTATCCCTGACAGAATACTCTGGACTGAAATGCTTGTCTTAATGTATTCAGGATTGTTTTTCACAATATTCATATATTGTAACGGTTGTCTTCTGCCTTAGAATGTTGTTTCCAGGGTAAGTAATTTACCTCTGGTCAGTTCAGCCTGCGAGGCAGTTTCCAGTGCCTACAGTACCACCAAAGACAGCGTGCCCTTGCCCTTGAAGGGGGTGATGGATGCAGCAGAGAGTGGGGTCCGAACCCTGGGAGCAGCAGCCACTACGGGGTCCAAGCCTCTCCTGGACATTATAGAACCACAGCGTATGTTCCTCTCTGATGTAACACATGTGCAATGCCAGCGCAGAAAAGACTGGAATATGTTATTAAGAGTGCTGCAAGCTTGTTGCACATTAGTGGTGTGGAACTCAGCTCCACTTACTACTTCAGGGCAAGAATATGATAAGAATAAGAATAGATTCATTCCTGTGAAAACATGACTTCCTGTTTATTGAAAGCATCTTTCTATTACTACAAAACTTTCATGTCTTTTTGTGTCTGTTCCCATCCCTAAATTATCAGTAAATTTCTATTTCAGTGGCTACAGTGAATGAGTATGCTTTGAAAGGATTGAATAAGATGGAGGAGAACTTGCCTATTCTTCAGCATCCAGCAGACAAGGTCAGAGAGAAAATCATGTTCCTTTGATCGCTGGTTAAAGATACGGGAAATGTAACTAATGATCAACATTTTTTTGAAGTTTGGAGGGACAGAATTGAACTCTTTTCACATAAGAGCATTAACCAGCCCTGATGTGTGTTAAGTTGCGATGCCCTCCAATATCTAATGCCTTAAGAGAGGTCCAAGAAGAGCCATGCCAATAACACATAATGTCACATAACTTATGACTTCTCACAATACCGTATAATACTCTTATATACAACACCGTATGACACTGTACAATAGATGAATTATTCCATTGTATTGGAAATTTGTCTTAAAATGGTATGCTGCACAAATTGAGCTGCCACCATGTAAATATTAAAAAGAAGAAAACTTCTCAACATGTTCAAGGAAACACAGACAACACTCTGATTATAACTCATTACTCAATATATTGAAAATGTTCACAAGATCAGAAATGCACATGAACTTGAACACTGAATCTTTCAAAGATGTTCGGTATTACTATAATTGTACTTTATTTAAAGCTGATGGTGTGTCATACTAATTAAGAAGATGAGAGCTATGGCACATAACCCAGTATTTTTTCCTCAGGTGGTGTCGGACACAGTAGGTATGGTGTACCAGTCAGTGGCAGGAGCCAAAGATGCCGTAATGGGGGCTGTGATGGGCGGTGTCGAGATGACCCGGGCAGCAGTCAGCGGAGGTTTGATGACCGCCATGAACACCAGGGTGGGCCAGATGGTCAGCAGTGGGATGGGCCTGGCTCTGAGCCGATCTGAGGATTGGGTTGACCAGAACCTACCACTCAGCGAGAGAGAGCTGGGTCAGTAGCTAGCCTAAATAATCAAGCCATAAAACTCAGGGGAGGTGATAAACCCATATGTCTGCACTGAGGTAAAGACAGGTGTGATATGACAGTTGGGTCAAATGAAGCTTGAACAATGCTGCAATTTGAATTAATTTTGGAAACAAGTGTTTTTGTGCCAAGCTTTGATGACCATAAATGATGGTAAATAAGTTGAGTAGCTTTCTTTTAAGTAACCATGTAAAGCAAGTGACATAAAACATAATGTTTGGACTTAAACGGCCAACAGATAACATGCTCAGCAAGATGAAGATTATACAAATATACACTAAGATGTAATGAAAGTAAAATTTTACATGTTTTTCTATTTAGCATAGATAAAAATCTGAAGTTTAACTAAAATGTTTCAAAAGAAGTGCTTTAACCTTAGTACTTGCACTTTTTGCTAACTAGAGGAGGTCCTTGAATCCTTGAACTCCTCACTCGTGGGTCTGGAGTTTTTTTTTGTTTGTTTGTTTGTGTTAGTTTTGTTTTTTCGGTATTTTGCTAGAGATTTTTTTAATAGGCTTTCTGAAATTTCTCTGACAACCTAAAAAAAAAGTTGGAAAGAGATTACATAGAACCACACTGCTTTTGTAGCAATGGGTTGATGTCCATCTCAGTTAAGGATTTATATGCCAATAGTTAGGCACATTTTAGCCTTACACTACTTTAAGTTTAATATCTTACATTGTAAACTTTGGCTGATATTGGTGCCTTTTAATATGGCTCAATTTGCTCTGATTGATTTGACTGGATGATGGCATTTGCACTGTTTGACATTTACTTGTCGTGTCGGTAGCCGACACCGTGTCCTTGTGTCTCTGATCTGTAGATCAAACAGAAAATCTGATGAGACTGTCGAAATAAATCATCGTTATGAAGGCTACACAAGGTGACTTGGAAAAAATGGGGCAGTTCTAATTTAACAGTATTTAATTCTACTACATGGAGGCTCTCAATCTGAGCACATGAATGGTTGATGCTATTCATAGAGGTGGAGGCGGAACATTCCAGTGAATCTCCCTTCTGTGAACTTGGCTCATAAAGCACCTACAATTTCCAGCACTCACAGCTCTGACACCTGCTACTGTGATGTCATGTTATCGTGACAACCTGCCACACTCTGATTTAGCTGTATTACTCAACAGGTCATCCTCCTCTCTGATTTTGGGTATGAAAAAGATGTAACTTCATTGTGGCAGTAATTGGTGGTTCCTGTGGTAAAAGTGTACCAGACTCACCAAAGTTGTTTTTTATACAGGCACTGGGAGAAAAATCAGTGTTTGTTCCCCTAAATTTCCACATAATGATGACTATGGTGGTCAGGTGGCAATATTCTTGTCTATTGTAGAGGTTTACTCTGACACTTTAAGTCGCTGACTTTGTAGTTAGCACTAATACAGGGGGAAGTAACCAATTACCAAGTAACCAAGCTAAGTAAAAACTAAAACCAAAAACAACAATAGCTGAAATTATGTTTGTGTCTTTCTTTTTAACAGTTCTTTGGAAAAACTACATCTAACACATACATTGCATTCAACTGTTTTCTCCTCAAACCTGAGTGGTTAATGTAGTTTTTCAAGTTATAGAAAGTCATTTCATGAAACATACCCTTTGAAAATAAAGAACATTAATGATACTCTTTTTCAGCTGCTCTGGCTGAACCTCCTACCAATGAGGTGACTGCACCATCAACCAGCTCCTACTTTGTCCGCCTTGGGAAGCTCTCTACCAAGGTCCGGGACAGAGCACTACAGCAGTCCTTGGTTCGAGCAAGAAACGCCAGGGATGCCACCCATACTGCCGTAGCTCAGATTACCAGTACCTTTGACCTGCTAGAGAGTGCCCGCACCAGCCTGGGTACTGCCAGTAACCAGATCGGAGGTGCCTCTGAGCAGCTGCTGCAGCGCTGGAGGGAGTGGAAGCAGAAGCAGGATGGAGCGGGACAGACTCAGTCAGAGCCAGATGGGACCAAGGATGAGGCTGAGGTCAGGGGGAGAGCACTTTTGGGGAATTGTCTGGTGTCTAACTTCATTATATTTGCATTTTACACCATGGCAGTTTACATACAAACAGACCGTGCATGTGATTTGGTTACTACTTTAGCAAGTCAAAGAAACATCAGAGAATGAAAGTGAAAAGAACAAAAGAAAGAGTCATGAAATTATTTCACTGCTGCATTTTAGAGACTTACTTAGCTGGTTAATATTTGATAGGAGAGATGGGAAGGGTGCCTCAGTCTCAGGAAGTGGAAGAAGCTTGTAGGAGCTTGGATGTAAGATTCGTACTGTATGTCATTCAGCATACGAGCATTTATCAATGAAAATATTCCCATTTACAGCAGCTGGAATGGCGAGCCCTCTCCATGGTGCGTGGCCTAAGTGACCAGCTGATGTCAGCATGCTCCAGTGTGGTCTCAAGTACTCAGGGTCTGCCGGGTGCTGTCCAGGAGCAGCTGACTAACGCGAGACAATCAGCTGAAGAGCTGCGCTCCTCTCTGGGGAACACCAGCAGCATCACACCCATCCTTCTGGAGCGGAGCCGGAACCAGCTGACCCAAGTACTAATTGCACAATGCTGTTGTTAGCACAATGTTGTTGTTTTACAGCATCAGCTCAGCTAAATATAGTTTAGTGCTTGGGGTTTGGTTTTTCTTTTTGCTTTACCACCACTTAGCGCTGTTAGTGCTGTTATAGTGTTATTTTTTGTTGGTAATTAAATGAGATCCACAGAGTCTTAGTGAACAGGAATCACTGTAAATAGGATACCCCTGTACACACTGCATAAACAAACATCCATTCTCAGGGGTGTGAGCTCATACATATGCATTTACGAAACTAGGATAGTCAAGCTTATCCTGTGATGGCCTTTTATAAATGAAGTATCTGTTATGATTTGATCTATTTCTATATTTCCTTGTTCCCAGGTTCAGAAGTCTCTGGATGGTGTCATGGAGTACCTTCTAAACAATACCCCACTCAACTGGCTTGTGGGACCCTTTGCTCCTCAGATCACTGAGAAGGTAGAGGAAGATGTGGCAATGGAGCAGAGCGGACCACACAGTTAAAGACCTGTCTGTGTTTCTCCATGAGTTAATCAAGTGGTGATAGAAGACTAGTGTTCACTGGAGATTGGTCATTTTCTCGCTTTCTCTTGCTCTCTCATGTAACCATGTTTTCTCCATGATAAACTTAATTTGAACTTAGTTGTTTACTGCACTACAAAAGCTAATCAACTTTGATTTAGAGTGAAAGTCCTGATATCATTACAGATTTATACTGCACTTTTTATTCTTGAAAAGATCATGAAATTTTTACTCTTGGAAGTTTATTTTTGTACAGCCTGTGCCCATACTGATGTTAAAAGATTTCTGAAAGTGTTGAAAAGATTTCAACACAGTGCATTCCAAAAAAGTGCCACATTTGTTTTACAAATGAGCTCCAACGCAATAACATGGTCCCTTGTGAGAACTGGATGTGTAGGGGTTATTTTCCACATTTCACATTATAACAGTATTTTAAGGGTTTTATTGAAGCAGCTGTCAAAGTGTAATTAAGATGCCATGTCAATAAAAATTTTGACACAGATTTGATTTGATTTTTGAGTGTCTGTTGTGCTGATGTTTTGATGGGGTGGTGGTGGACTTTGCTATGTGGGCCTGTTTGACTGAAGGCTGGATCGATGCTGAGGATGACGTCATGGTCGTTGTTTCGAATGTCGGGAGCTAGCGCTGGGTAGGAGGCCGCGCGCTCTGCTGGGGACGAAACTTGTACAAATTTGAAGCCCAAGGTCGTCGACAGCCCCCGGTACCTTGCCTTTCAGGTATTGTCTTCTTCTTGGACCGATACGAAAGACTCCCAATGTGTGAAACCTCTTTTGAACCAGCCAGAACACTGTCGGGTAGCGCACTGTTTTTGGGCTGCCTGATTATGCTTAGCGGTGCAGCTAACGTGAGCCTGCTAACACTAGCGTTTATTCGATTTTAAACACAGGATTTGTTTACAGTTCGTCTCTAAGGGCGTTTGTTATGGTTAATTTTATTCATTTTCGCCATAGTGAAGGGCTACTAGGTGAGTTCTGTCCTTGTTTTTGCGCTTGTATTCAGTGCCAGACAGACAAAACATCCAGTGTGGCTGTTTGCTAATGTTACAGTGTTTGCTTTGAGCTATGTAAGCACAGGACGACAATTGTTTTCTGCTGCGGACAAACTCAAACTGGGGACAGTCAGCTTTAAGTTGTTTAGCTAGATTATACCAAATAACAACATTAACCCCTGCCAGCTGATCACTTCGTTTGACTATTTTATAAAGTTTTCTGGTTTTTGTTGAAATATGCTTTAGCTTTTGTTCCTGTTTTGTTAACTTTGTCCTGACAAAACAGCTCGCTGTGCGGCGGAAGAAGGCAGAAACTAGCTGAGCTAGCTTGTGTTTTCGCAGACACCAACTTGCCTTTTAAAATGGACCTGTGCATGGGTCTTTTTAACGTTGGCGTTTGCCTACACTGAATTCAGATGTGTGGCGTTTCAACAGCTTACTACTTTGAAACTCCAGCACTATTGCCTGAACATGGCAGCAGCAGTATTGTGATATTCGTTGTTTTTGTACCTTTTGTTTAAGTGCTTTAACATTGTCATATATGTCAAAGATGAATTGTGTCTTTCACATTGAGTGAGAAATGCAAATTACACTTAATTCTGAGGTAGGTGTGACGACCGGTGTAGGTAGTAGATCTGGACTTTGTCACTCTTCGTTCATTAAGGCATGAGGTGCTGTGTTAAAAACTTTAATCAAGCTACCGTCAGTGCTTTATGATCTTTCTTATCTTTTATGTCTCAGCTCTCATGTGCTTTCAAGAATAAAGAAACTGACATCAGAAAAGAGAACACCAACTTTTTTTGACTCATTTCTACGACCTTATTTTCAGGAATATCCTCTCCCACCCCCCTTACCCCCTCTTCAGAGCATGGCTCAGGAGACCAATCAGACACAGGTGCCAATGCTTTGCACTATGGGATGTGGTTTCTACGGTAACCCTCGCACCAATGGCATGTGTTCTGTCTGCTACAAGGAACACCTTCAGAGACAACAGGGAGGGGGGAGATCCAGCCCCCCAGGGGAAAAAGGTAAGCAACCTAGAACTGGACAGTATAGCAAAATAAATAAATAAATAAATAAATAAAATTAAAAAAAAATATTAGCATTGCAGATTGGGATTAGTACTGCTATGGGATCTCTGGTAATTTGGTGTGGCATATTCCTTTGCCTGTAAATCACTTTATGTTACTCATGTTTCTGACTGAAAACTGCACAGACCCACCAAGCATTAGCGGCAGCACCTTGCTCTGCAGCGCACAGTTAGCCATGCATTCTGACAAAAATGGAGGATGCCCACATACAGCTTCAGTCAAACAACGTGCGTTGAAAACTTCTGGATATGCAGAATAATTTTATTATTTTGAAACTTAAAAGTTACCAATCAAAAGATCAGTTCTTCTAACCCCTGATATTCAACCATCAGAAATTTTCTTTTTGACGTGCATGTGTGAGTAAGTTTGCAAAGCAACAATATCTAAAGCACTGCAATCTAATTTTAATTCTTAAATCTTCAGAGAGGAAACACAGTCCACCTTGATATTACCATAATGTGTTTACTCTGTTCGCTCCGTAAATGCATTGAACTCATTCTTTACCAAAGCCCACAACAAAGCTTTTCATTCTTTCACCACATAAAGTTCTGTCAATACAGAACAACTATTAGACAAAAGCTCTTTGTCATACATGTCTAATAATCTACATTTAGGAGCAATGAAAATAGAGAAACTAACTTTTTTTATAACAATTTGATCTAAATTTTATCATTGCTATCATCATGTGCTCTAAAACAGCTCATCAGTGCCAATCTGTTGGGCAGTAAGAGACTCTGAGAGCAAAACAATTAAATAAGCGTTAACATTTTCACAACTGTGCAGGATCTAAAGTGATATTAGTGTTGGTGTTTGAATCATTGATATTTATTGCTGTTACTTACAGAATTTATATAATATATCCGTGTTGAACTGTGTCAAACTGTAACTCTGCTGAGAAGCTCAGAGGATTGACACACAGGAGTGCCTGGCAGATAGAACCAAGAGTCAAAAGCGTCAGGGAAAAGGGATGATGGACAAACATTTAAAACCTTTTTTTAATGACAAGTAATATAAGGAGGGTGTACAGTTGATGGGGGACCCTGATGTGTAACTGTGTAAGAGGTAACCAGAGCATAGGAGGGCTGAATAGCCTGCATAAAGAGCATGTGGTAGGGAAATAATACGAAACATGACAGTGAACTGGTGTTCTTAAAATCCATGCCATCATGAAGTTGGTCGTTGGTATAGCATAGACAACAGTATACCACCCAGCACTAATACTGCCTCTGTACAGCTATGCGTACTGTTCATCAAGATGAGAAAGACTGAAAAATTAAACAGTAGCTACATTTTCTTGGAATGGGGGCCTCTGCTAAAGTTGTTGAAGAGAAGTTGAAAAAGCAGCCTATGGTGTTGCATCAGTTGCAGTGTCAGCTCAACCTATAATACTTCTTAGTTAAGTAAACATCTGCAAGGAATATCTTTAGCTACCTTCAGACCAATAAGAAGTTTACTATATGCATTCTAAAAATGCATTTTTATGTGTTGGTGATGCTATACAACTTTTTCCCCCCTACACAGCCACATCACCATCAGGATCACCGGGGTCAGTTGGTGTGACTGTCGAGAGTACACCCTCAGAGCCCAGCACAGAAGTGGCAGGGACTCCACCAGAGGAGCAAGCACCCAGGTATGTTGACTGACAGATCAGGCGCCAGTTCAAATCGTGTAATTAGAAGACAACTTGAAACATGTTTTTCAGAACACCAGACATCTCACTGTGCCATTTATAGCTTGGTGGAGTTTTAATACAGGCTCTACAATACAGATTTCTCTGATAAAGAGTTATTAAAAGGGGCCTTTTGCAAAATAATAATGATGAAAAAGTTGACTTTTTTTAAGAGGTTCATGTGCATATGGTCAGGAATAATGTCCAGTGAATAAGCTAATACAGCAGATTGGGAACCCCAAAGTCAAAGTGGCACCCAAACAAGAAGCAAAGGGATGCTGTCTCCCCCTCATAACAGTGATAGCAGTAGGGATGGGTCCGAATTAGGTACTTTTACAGGTACTGACCGAATTCTGTCAAAAGTTCCGGGTATCGATTCATGTAAAAACCAAAAGGTACCATGTTTAGGTACCTAAATGCATCCTTGTGACTGTGAGGGAGTGTAAGAGTAGGTGATTTTTGATGCTGGACATAAACACAGCATTGCAAGGTTATATACTGAAGAATAAATTTGTTCAATTGAACTTTTTTTTATATTTTATTGTTAAACAAATTGATATTTTTTACCACATAAACACAAAAAAGTACCGAAACTTGGTACCGTTGCGTACCGGTACTGATTGCCAGGTACCGGGCATCGGTACCGTATCGTTTCAAATATGAAAGGTACCCATCCCTAGATAGCAGACAGTCACTTTGGGAACTGACCAATCAGAATCTAGTATTTAACACAGCCATTCAATCATAATATCTTATTGACAGCTCTATCTCATAGGGATGGGTTCCAAATTAGGTACTTTTATAGGTACCAACCTAATTCTGTCAAAAGTACCGGGTACCGATTCATGAAAAATCAAAAGGTACCATGTTTAGGTACCTAAACGCATTCTTGTGACTGTGAGGGAATGGAAGAGTAAGTGATTTTTGATGCTGGGCATTAACACAGCATTATAAGGTTATATATTGAAGAATAAATATGTTAAATAAAAAGAATAGATATTATTAAACAAATTGATATTTTTTACCAAATGAACACAACAAAAGTATTGAAAATTGGTACCGTTGAGTACCGATACTGATTGCCAGATACCCCATCATTTCAAATGTGAAAGGTACCCATCCCTACCATCTCATGTTAGCTATGTATGCTCATATCTGGCTGTAGTGCTGTGTTTCCAATTGAATGATTAGTGGAATTGAAAATTTACCTGGTGTTGTAGGTGTCTGAAAAATTTTGCTCACAAAATAAAAGAAACTTTGTTTCTTTCTAGGCACCTAGCCACACCTAACCCCCCTAAAGTTACTCTTCAGTTTGTTTTCTTCTTTTTTCCTGACAAGTTTCTTCTCACTATTCAGTTTTTATGAAAACACCTCTGAATTATTGGATGGCTCAATGTATAAATTACTTTTTCTAATATTTCTACCAAGGAGAATCAACTTTATGCAAAAAAGAAATCTGAAAAATTGTGAGTTTAAAAACAGCCAGAGGGTCAGTTCTTGAAACTGCTGAATCATTTTGAATAATTCTTATCCTCGTCTGTTAAGGCACAGGGCTCCCTTAAAATTTGCGTCAGCTTTGTCAGTTTATTCATTTTTAATGTGACAAATAGCAAGGGTATTTGAAAGGGCTGTATGAAATGTTGGTATTAATTTGGGCTGTTTTGTTTTGTTTTGTTTTGCTAGCTTTAGAGATAACTGGAATCAATAACCAAGAACAATATGCTCAAATGGATTTAAAAGACAGGAAATGAGAATAGAGCCCAGTGGATCTCATTTAAGTGGACTTATGGTAATCATACTGTAGTATGATTAACCACGCCTATAGTTCAGAGTTTCTCCTTCAACACACAGATTAGCCCTGCTGCAATTAGTCCAATTATCAGAAAAGTATTATTCCTTTTTCTGGTAATGGGTTTATTCTTCTTAGAAAGTCCACAAAGCAGTCCAAGCAATCATTTGTGCTCATTGTTGGAAGAATTGTTCAAAATGATTAAGAGGGATTCAGGCCTTTTTGGTCTGCGTGGTGTAATTGTGGATAAGTGCATTGTGTTTATACTGTATGTGTTTTTTTGTTTTCTGCAGACTCTGGTTGCTTGTAGCTTGCTAAGGTCATTGTAGTCACTTGTAGAATGACTTTATTTCAAAGGGCTGTGCTGAAATTGATTCAAACAGTTAAAGGCAGGTACACACTACAGGATACCGGGCCGGGCTGATTTTTGTCCCCACCTCCCCCTAACGATCAAAGCCAGCATAGGCCTGGTTGTCTGCTGTTTGCAAACGACACAGTGTGTGAATTCCCTGTGTTGTAGGGTGTGTTAAGAGTAATTTTGTCCGGTCGCAGCCTCTGATTGAGACATCGTAGATAATGAACATGTTTAATATTAGCGACCAGAAATCCTGTAGTGTGTAGGGTGCCCCGAGAGGAGCCGAGCAAGTACAGCATGTAATGACACGTGTACCAGAGCGATGCCAGTCAAGGCGATAGCTGATTCAGCTGACTGACCAAAGAGGAAGTAAAAAGTCTATGTGTAAAACCTGTGACAGCTTTACACACCACCAATTTGCACTGTTGTGAATATAGCCGATATCCCCGCTGTCTCCACAACTTTTTCTGTAATCGAGCTGTCATCACATGAACTAAGTATAAACAATTCTTTGCCAGAGAGTAACAACAAAATGTATTAGAAACTTGTCTTTCTGGTTTTTAATTTTTTTATGTAACAAAATAATTTATGAATGGTCCTAAATTAATTATTAAAATGTTTTTTGGTTCTTGTTGTGTTGTCAGTCCCAGCTCTCCAAGCCCAGTAACCCAACAAATGACGGCCATGAGTATTTCCCAGGATTCAGGAGCTGTGGACTCTGATCGAGCAGAGGCTGACGATGGCGAAGAAGAGGGTACTTCCAGCAGCTCAGGTAAACGTCACAGAAAAAGCAGTCTAAACCTGAAACATTAGGTTACCCACAATTCACACTTGGATTACTCTAACAGATATCTGTGGGGAGCTTCTTATTATTTAGAGAATGGGTGACCCGTAGGTAAAAAAAGGAAAGAGATAGTGATAAGATGAAAGTTTCTGTTCTTAAAAGTATGACTAGAAATATTTTACCACCTCTGTCTTCCTTTAATTAAATGAATCTTTTACTTTGTGTTGGGCTTTTTTTTTAGTAAGTCTCAAAATGTTGAACCTCAAGTAGTATGTATAATTTATTTTGTTGACAAAGTTTTTGTTTGCGTCCCTTGTTATCACCAGAGCCTGTAGGGGAAGCAGCACAAGCTTTGTCTGATAGTGACCAAACTCCGGATAAAAACAAGAAAAAGAACCGCTGCTTTTCTTGCCGGAAGAAAGTGGGCCTTACTGGTAAGAAAAAGATTCACTACACTCACACACACACACACACACACACGCAAGCACGCACGCACGTACAAACTTAGCAGAGAGCTATTCTTAGCTACTGACATGGTTCATAGGTCACAGACCTGCTTTGCTGTGATTCTGTACCAAACCTGTCAATCTTAGACACACTTTGAAATTTAACACAGTGATAATTTTTAAACTTGGAGAACTGCCACAGTCTTTTATTAAAAACTAAGCACGAATATTGAAATCCTGTCAAAAAGCAGTCATCCAAAGAGATGACATATTTGCAAATGGATTCTTTTCAGCTGTTTGAAGTGATGTACTTTTGTCAGTGTTATCATGAACCTGGAGAGGGCTGATGTCCTTGGACATGTGCCATCAAAATCATCAGCAAGTTCTCGTTTTTGGTCACATTTTTTTGCTCAGTCACTTAAATCATTGGGTTGTATTCACTAATGATGCTCTAACCTTTTTGTTGTCTTGTGTTTGGTCCCTCGGGATTGAGCAAAGACTGGCTTCACTTAAAAACATAATGAACAGTGATGACACACAAATTATTTGTAGCCTAACTGCTTATCATTCTGAGATTTAGAGTTTCCATCATCTTATCCAAGATGTTGTCTCCACATCTGCTTGGAATCGCATTGTGTTTCCCCAGCTGAAACCCCACCTACACACATATATCTGAAAACACTAAAGCTCTTACTTTAACCAACAGCTCCCTCAGCTGTCTGCCACTGGAAATTTGTGTTTTGAATTTATCAAGGAAAACACACAAAGTACGCTGTACATGCATCTTTGCTGTGGGTTAAACATACATTTTAAAACTAATTGTATTTATGACTAGTTTAGATACTGTATTAAGATTCAGGTCTGTCTGTATCGTGTTTTCTTCTTCTCTCCACAACAAACAGTTGTACAGAGAGCAACATACTGCATGTTGGTGGTGCATTTCACAGCCCAGGGTATTTCACAGTGCACTGTGGGCCTCCACCACTTTGCCAAACCTGGTTACCCCAAAGGAGAGTCCAGTGAGCAGTTAGTGCTGGAAAGTAGGAAAACTCTCACTCCTCAGAATGTGTGTGCTGATGCAGCCTGATAAGGTCAGCACCCTGCAGGCTGAGGAGACCTTGGACTGTTTTTTAACATTTAATTCTGCAGAAGTTTTATGGGAAAGGAGCAAAACTTACAAATTGAATGTAATAGAAATCAAAACGTAGGTTAATTTACTTTGACTGCAGCTTTTATGTTACAGAACCTTGAAAGGACTTTTAATCCATGGATTTACAGCAAAGCAGTGATTGTCCTTGAAACAGGAGTTGGAGTTTTAACTCTTTAAAATGTGTAATGATCTCGATAATAAGGCTTCCACGCTGACTGACTCTTATTTCTTCTCTTTACCAAAGGTTTTGACTGTCGCTGTGGCAACCTGTTCTGTGCCATTCACCGTTACTCTGACAAACACGACTGTCCCTATGACTACCGGAGTGCAGCCGCTGCCCGCATACGCAAGGAGAACCCCATTGTGGTGGCTGAGAAAATTCAGAAGTTATGAGGACTGAGTGCAAAAACAAAAAGTCTCTGACTTTGTGAATCTGAACAATGGCGACTTGGATGAAAACACCTGATATCATGGCTTCATTTGTTCATGGTAGTCTAAGACGGGTGGGGTGGGGTGGTGAGGTCGCAGCCACTGTCCAGACGCTTCCCTTACTAGCATCTCCCTCTCTCTCCGCTAGTGACTGCAGCTGAACCTGAGTGTTTCTTTGTGTGTGTGCGTGTGTGTGTGTGTTTGTATGAAAGTGTGTGTGTTTGTATGAAAGTGAGTGTGAGCATATTTGCTTGAGAGTTGGGGAGAGAGCCGTACGGGCTTGATGGACATCAGTGTTGCTGTGGGGAGGGAAGGCATTTTGATTTTTACCCCTTTTTGTTTCCTAAGGCGGGGGGTCGTGTGAGCTTATTTTTATACAGTCCCTGTGAGGTGGTTGAATTGAGACGGGGTAAGCTGTGAAAGAATGCGTCACAGCTTGGAAAATGGCTCAGAGCTCAATTAAGGTCGAGCAATTTGAAAAAAACAACACCACAGACTCCATTTATCAGCGAGACCTTTTAAGGGCTTTGGAATATGAATTTTTCTCCAAGACTGAAAATGATGTCATCCTCTTGTCAAATTGGCATTTTCTTTTTCCTCCCACCTCTTTACTCTATGGGTCACCACGTTAGACTCCTAAGTCTCAGCAATTTCCAGAAATGTTTCTCTTTGATATAATGACTTATCATACTGATACTGGGTGCATGAACAGTTATTAGAGGGGAATGGGAGGGGAGGGGAGGGCAAGGGGAAGGGAAACCTTGACTTAACTGAGTGATTGAATTCTGTGTTTTTATTTTATTATTCTTTTTTTTCTGTTTTAATGAGCGTATGACATCAGAAGATCTATATTAATATATTGTAGTTAGCTTGAATTGTGTGATTGCATTCTATTTATTTTTTATCGTTTGGTTGGTCTGTGCTGGAGGATTGGCAGCATGTGTCAGCAAATCATTAAGATTTGCACTAAATCTTTACAATTATATCAAAATGATTCCATCTTGATCATATAACCGATAAATTAAAAGAATACACAAGCTCTGACATGATAAGATAAGAGTCCCATTAAGCAGTTACAGCTACAAATTTTAAGCAGCAAAACCTCCATTGTTTTTGATCTGGAAACAAAGCACAATAAAGTGTGTCAACTGCAGAGCACAAACTAATGTGCCATACCTACTTAGTTTTGTTCAGCATTTGGGTCCTTTGCAGTTTATATTTGATATGTACAGCAGGCTCGCTGAAGAGATGTTTTTAGACGTTCTCTTTTGGTCGATTAATACATTTTCCTTAAATTCCATTTTCTGTCCCATGGAGTCGGAGTGAACTCTGTGTTTCTCTAACCACCAGCAGACCACTGACACATGCTGAATGAAAACTGACCTGGGTTGCAGTCACTTATTGACACACCGTCTGCTCAGCTGAAGTAAAGATTGTTGCAATTCTGCCGAGCTGCGTGCTGCGCTTTTACAATGTGCTCCGATTCAGACGAGTCCTTACTATGAAGACCGCTTCTAGCTAGCTTCTTCTAGGAAGATCAAACTAACATGCATGTATGCAGTCTAACATAGGAGTTACAGTTTTGTAACTGACTGCAGTTTGAAATGAAGCTGGAATGTTTTAAAAGCCACACAGCAGTAGCACAATGCATGGCTGGAACCCCAAATGTTCAAGTTAACAGGACTCTTCAGATTTTTTTTCCAAATGTAAATACCATATGGTTCCTATTCATATAGTATACTCTTATTGTAGATTTTTGCCAGGTAATACAGGTGGGGCTTAAGGTAAAGAATAGTTCTATGTGTATAAAGTGCTTTTCTTAATTATCTGGAAAAAAATAGCAGATTATTCGCCCTGTCCTCTTCTCCTTTTATAACAAGTTATCTAACACATCAAAATACCCTCTATATATGTCCAAAATATGTGGATATACTGGCTCTATCATGAGTGCAGGCTGGGTGGCTTCTACAGTACCAGTCAGATTGTTAAGAAGGCGCTGTGAGCTTTATTAACCTTGATAAATTACACAGTATCCAAGCCCATGCTTTTATATTGTTACTGAAGTCTATTCATAGCATAGTGATAATACTGAGAGTTAAAAAGGCCCCTTGTGAGATGTAGAGGGATTTTTGAGGTCTCACCTTTTCATTATCAAAAGCTTTCCTTGTGAATGTTGCTTGATCTCAGTCACTTAATATTTATGAAGAGCTGTTAAAAGTTGCAAAAACTTTGCAGAGTATGCATTTTCTAAATCAAGGCAGTGCAGAAGTGAGAGGCAGTCAAGAAAACTTTTCCTACACAGGATATTATGCTGTGCAGGATTCAGTGTGGTTTTGGCACCTTCAATTGGAAAATAGGCTTACGTCAAAATTCCTGTATTTGTGATTGACAAGTCTAAATGGCTTTGTAACTTGGTGTGCCAACTCTGAGACCGTTTTTCTCGGATAAGTTGGTTATTTTAAGCCGCTGACTGATTTCCTTACCACTAGAGGAAAATTCAGGAGGAGTCTGGGGTGTTTTGAATGAAGGTTATGTACATGGAGAGTGATTGTCATATTAGGGGAAACTCTGCAGCCTGGAGTCCCTTGATGTGTATCTTTATATATGCAGAGTATGGAAGCTTGCCTGCTGGGTTTATGACCATAAAAATCTAATCTACAGAGTGCTTCGTTTTCCTTCGCAGAAAAGAAGTCATTTCACAGGGAAAAGTCCTGTACTTGGGTTGATTGTTCAACTGTGTAAATTGTGAGCATTTCATGGTTTACTGTTGTTGTTGTCAAGTGACTGCTCATATCAAACCCAACATTTTATTTTCTTAAACATGAGCGGTTTGAATGTAATCCATCATAATTCACATAGTAAGCTGTTCTGTTGTTTCTCGGACTTACCTGGCCCTGATATCGGCTTTGTTTTCAGGCAGAGGATGGAGGCCCAACTTGGTTTGGGGTAGTTGGATAGCTGAAATAATTTTGACTGTTTATGACAAGGACCTGGCACCAGCAAATAGGGCAAGCATACCTGAATAATCAGGATATCAGTACATCTACGTTTCGTCCTCCTTCTGTTGCTTTGATAGAGTTTTGATGTCTCTGATCCCGTCTTTAGCACAACCTTCCATAATCAGTGTCTTCATTGTGCAAGGGTTTTGACTGATGATGATGATGATGATGATGAACCCGTCAGTTGTGAAGAATCTGGTTTAAATACAGTCTCGCTGCAGAAGTAAAGACAAATGACAACAACTTGATTCACTGTTGGTCAAGACGAGCTTGAGGGACATCAAGAGAAACCTGCAATGTTCACAGAGCTGAAGTTCTTGTCCCTTGGCACTCCAGTCCCCCAGAAACAC
The DNA here is from genome assembly GCF_033239565.1 of Halichoeres trimaculatus. NCBI lineage: Eukaryota > Metazoa > Chordata > Actinopteri > Labriformes > Labridae > Halichoeres > Halichoeres trimaculatus. Next base: position 26,152,247 of record NW_027437182.1, on the reverse strand, counting down.
CACCAGATATCTTTTTATTTTGTTTTTCTTTCAAGATTTAGGATTGTATGATGTGTAAGAGTAAGTATAAAACAATAAATTCACAAAGTTTATTTTAAATTACACTTGTCTTTTGTCTTATTACTGCACAGATTTTCTTAGTACAGAGACAGTTTTCTCATGCATAAGTATGAAATAGTTTTCAGACACACTGTTAACATCCTAACAGGTATAATCTTGAAGCATTTATGAGTTTATAGTTATTTTAGATTTTTATACTATACACACTTTTGCTTCACTGCTTTGTATTTGGATCTGGTTTATAAATATGTTTTTTTTTTTTTTTACCAAACACCTCTTAAGGCTTAACTCTTATCCATGTTATGAATCACTCCTGTCTGCTGAATTAAACACCTATATCAATCAGTTATATTATATTATATTATATTATATTATATTATATTATATTATATATGTAATATATATATTATATGTGTTTGTATGGGTATGGCAATATATACCACATAGTTTAGCTGGCTGGATTTTTTTTTTTTTTTTTACTCAACAATGAACAATGGAGAAGGAGTGGAAAATTATAAGTATTACTTCCTTCTGCTCCTTTCTTTTGAATATAAAAAAAGTTAGATTGGTGATTTAATGATTTTTATTTTTTTTGTTTACATCTTACACTGTTTTTGTAATTACAAAGTTTCTGTGTTCCAACCTCTGTTAAACAAGTTTTTTCTTGCTTATTATTTTCTTTTACATTTTTCAAAACAAACACTTTCAATCAATCAATCAATCAATCAATACAAAGTCTCAGTAATCAACATGACCAAATTAAAAAAAAAAAAAAAAAAAAAAAAACAGAACATGGAAGTGAGTATTTGAAGAAGTCACCAGTTACAGCTTTGTACCCAGCCACCCCAACATTAGCTGTAATAAGATTCTCCATGGAGGATGCATTGGCCTGTAGGCACACATAGTGCACTCACAACACAGTGTTATATCTTCTTCTTCTTTGGCCATTTCATAAAGACATGTTTGTTCCAAAGTACTAAAGGTAAGTGACAAAACACATTTAATAATGGTAGCTTGACACCGTAGCTTTGAAGAATCCAGTCAGCCAGAGTAACTGAAATTACCTGGGAGTGTGTTCGGATGTGAAAATCTACAAGATAGTGGCCTATTTCTTTTGGCCATAGGTCATGAAAAAAAAACAAGGTTACTTGTTTACCGTCTGACTCTAACATGAGAGTGGGGTGTGTTTGGATGACAAAGCCCCGTTTAAATAACCCCAAAATCATGAACTAGGATTGGATTTATTTGTTGGATCTACTGTGTTTGAATGGACAGCATTCTTTAAATTTTAATGAAACTAATTTAGTTTTGTTCTTTTTGCCTTTCAACCTGGGGTTTGATCTCACATCTTTGTGAGTCCACTGAGAATGAAGTAAAGATGTTTTATAAACTTAGCACAAAAAGTTCAGCAGTTTCTGTTTGCTAGATGGTGTCATTGTTTTAATAACGCTTGTTGGCAATAAATCATACCATTGGAAATCCTTTTGATTTCCCTTTTGAGTTGTGTCACATTTTTAACAAACATACATTTGTGGGATGATCAGCAGAGCTTCAAATGTGGGTTGCACTTGGGTAAAATTTCCCAAATCTTGTCAGCCAATGCCAAACAACAGCTTATTCTGTGATTCTTGTTGGGTGTTGTTTGGTGGACTACATGATAGAAATCTGAAGAGACAAGACATACTGGGGAAAAAACACGTTTGAAAACAATTCTGTGTGTCTCCCTCACAGTGCTGGCCGGGAAGCCTTTATGTTTCAAACTTTCAAATTCTCTGTCTCTGATCATCAGAAGTGGACATCTTACCTTTTTCGTCTAGAATTTGATTGTAAACCTATTTTTTTTTAGCCTTGACCCACATTATTATTACAATTATTAATACTTTTATCACAATTTTTCTTAGAATCAATAATAAAGTAATATTTTAATCAACTGAATGTTATTCTATGTGATTTTATTAGATTTCAATTTATTTATTTATTTTTACTATTTTCATTGTATTTCAAATCATAAAAGTTTGTTCTAATTATTTTTTAAATTATTTAAATTCATTTCATTATGATCATTTTTATTTTCTACTTTCATTTTACTGACTTTATTGTATTTATATTAGAGCTTCTGTTGATTTATTGCACTGATTTTGTCATTACTTTTATTTATTTCATTATCTCTTTTCTCTTGTAAAGCACTTTGGGCAGCATATTCGAATAAACAAAAAATAGAGATAAAAATATTTTTGAGTAATTCTTCACCCTCACGCACCCCCAAATTTATGCCCCAGTTGGGCCAACCCAGTCAAAAGAGTTCGGACATGCCCTTTGATTAGAATTAAACACCATGTTAGGAGTCTGTTACAGATGCAGACACAGAGGTAGATCTTATTGTCTTTTTTAAAGCTTAATAAATTACCAGGCTCCAGATAACCTATGACTCATCCTCCTGACCATTCATGTCAGGTAATTGTGATGCACCAGTCACGGGAAATACTGTTTCTCTCTCGCTTTCCTTTAAAAATGCTACCGAACAATTAAAGTCATGAATGTCACCTCTCACGTCGCCGTCACGTCCACTGATAACAAGTTTCCCTTAATTGTCCAATGGAAACTCATTACGTCACATCCTGTCAGCTGTCGCTTCCGGATGCGGTGAAACAGCAAAGAAGAGGAAAACACCGACGTACATGGATTAATTTAAATGTCAACACAGCAGCCGTAAAGTCAGTGGAGACGCGGTTTCCACACATAATGGATCTACGTGGACAAGTCGCCACGTCGAGGACTGAGCTTTAACCGCGTCTGAAACTGTAGTTCCGTTAATGTGCGCTGTTTTTACCCTGTGTCTGTATTTATGTCTTCAAGCTAGCTGAAGCCAGGGTAGCATTAGCAGGGACACGCAGACAAATATATGCTCTCTCTGTAAAATATAACTCCTTTGTGCTCTTACTCTTGATATTTCGGCCATCTGAGCTGAAGGGAGACGCTTTTTGCATGTATTTTTGGAGCTAGCTTTTTGAGCTTTAACAGTTTGTTTTGGTTGAGGACATATTACAGACGTTTGGTCTTCCCTATCATCACAAGTCATAAACTGAAGAAACGTATATTTTTCCTTATAAAAACCAGATGATATTGTATTTGGAGTCTCTTGTCAGTCTTTGAACTAGTTGCTGAAATGGATGTGATCTGGACTGCTATCATCATGAAAACTCACCAGACACTTTGTAAATAACGCTTCCTTGTCAGCCTGTGGGCTCCTCAAGTTTTCCTCCTCTTGCTGACAGAGCACTTCACAGACTGTGTCCCGTGAGTGAAGAGAGGAAAGTCCTCCTCGTTTTATTTTTGCCTTTTTATAACCATCTTCTCTTTCACGTCAATCAGACCATCGCTCAACAGGTAAGTCAGCCTTTTTACATTCAGCGATGGGGACTTCAACCAGTAATTATTTTCATAACTGAAAGACTTGTCATGTAATCATTTCCTCCTCAGGATTTTCTTAATGGATCACAAACCAACGTGGTTTACCAGAGCCTCCAGTTTAGCCTCAAAAACTTTTATGTAGATTAACCTTTAGCCTTTAAAGCTGGGCTATTGAATCTTTTAGCTGGTGATTAGAAACTATCAGCCTCTGTTGTGATCATTGATTTCTTGCTAAAGTCAGATACTCAACATTTGTTGGCTCCAAACTTTATGTAGTTTTCTGAATCTTTTGTGGTAGTAACTAAACTTAACATTTTGGTCTTTTTTTTCTAAAAAAAACAAACAAACAAACAAAACAATTGGGAAAATAAAGACAGAATTGGCAGATCTTGTGAAACTGGAATAATAGTAAAATGTAGCCTTACTAACCCAAGAAAAACTTTGTGAATTAAGAAATTCTTCACATCTATAGGGCTTAAATGCTGGAAATTGTTCTGTATTTTATCAGCCACCCTCAGAGAGAATGCCTCTAACATTGAATAGTATTAAGTGTCTCATTGTGTTTACACTGGAATAATGTGTATTCATTAGCACAGTGATCCTCTTGTCATCCTCCTGCACAGTAAAGGATGAATGGCCTCTCTCTCAGTGAGCTCTGCTGCCTCTTCTGCTGCCCGCCTTGCCCCAGTCGCATTGCAGCCAAGCTTGCCTTCCTGCCCCCTGAGCCCACGTACACCTTTCTACCAGACCCGGATGCAGGCCCTGCTGCACAAGGAGCAACTGGGACATCCGGCCTGAGGGCACGGAGCGGTGCATCAGTCTCTGGAAGCGGAGGCGCCGGGGCTGTGGAGGGGAGATGGAAGCTCCATCTGACAGAGCGAGCAGAGTTCCAGTACACACAGAGAGAGCTCGACACGACGGAGGTGTTCCTCACCCGGTCCAGCCGAGGGAGTAGGGTCGGCTGCATGTACATTCGTTGTGTTCCTAATGCCAGGTAGGTGTTTCTGGAGGTGTACCTGCTTTCTCCGTTAGCGTCAAAGCAATTGTTCATGTGTCAGATCTTTTTAAGCTATGATTGTCACGCTCCCTTAGATGCAAGGCCACTGGGGGCCCCAGTTTTCAGGCCCCATCAGAGTTATTATAACCGTTCTATAGGGCTGGGCGATTATGGTAAAAATAAGAATCCCGATTACTTTAAGTGATATTGAAATCACAATTAATATACACATTTATTTATTTATTCAAAAACTTCAGTACTGATTTAAACACAACTTTGAAGAACCAGCAAGTGGCACATACAGTATTATTGATACATATCAATCAATCAATCAATCAATCAATCAATCAATATTTATTTATAGAGCCCTTTACAGAACCAAAGAGGCCCCCAAAGTGCTTTACAGTAGTGGTTCAGGATAAAAGGAACGATACATAAAAAAGGAGAGATACATAAAAAACACAAGGGGGGGAGTGTGCATAAGGGTGCATAAAAGCCATAAGGAAGAGATAAAACAAGTTAAAAAGTTAAAAATATAAGTCACACACACTCACTGTGGCTGCACATGGAAAACAGAAGAGCTACGAAGCACAGGAACTTGCATACATCTACACTGTGTGGCATATTTATTGTTTTCTTCGATTATATTGTTTTTATGATTGTCAGATGGCAAAATTGAAATCACGATTAAAATCCAATTAATTGTCCAGCCCTACCGTTCTAAACTTTTTAATCTCCCCCACCAATCATCAGCCCCCTTAAATTCATTCTAACCTTTTTCTTTAATGTCTACCTGCAGCCCTGAATCAGCTCCATTTCTCCATTCTCACATAGAGGCGCCCCTCCTCTACTTGTCTCCTCTTTTCCCACCTGGCTCAAAAATTTTCTCATCCTGCCTTCCCATGCAAATTTTCCATTTATTTTAGCTGCTGTGTCTTAACATTACTTTTTAAGACAGTGGCCCTCATTTATCAAACATGTGTACCCCTGAAAAATGGGTGTGCGCTCCTTTCCACGCATAGATCGACAATCTGAATGTGGGCGTCAGATTTTTTTAAGGAAGCTGTATTGATTACAGGATTGACAGTAAAGAAGATTATTTCACTCCTCACAATATTATCATATAAACATGAACTGTGTGCGAAAAAGTGACTATTTCATAACGAAGGACGTTCATTTACATGAGATCACAGCCTATGAGCTCTCTCTCTCGTGGTACAAATAATCATAAAACTCCGGTCTACCTGTGCGTAATTGCGCACGATCGACACACTTCAGCTCCACTCCCTTCTCAGTTTGTGACAGGTTCAGGCTGGAGTCTGCAGCTTCTTTCAGAGCTGGTACAAATGAGGGCTGTATAAATTCAATGTTTAAAACTGTTTTTTACTTTGTCACATCCACGTTGCTGAATCACTGCAGTGATTTCCTTGCAAGTGAATTTTTTTCTAATTCACTCTGCTTTTTCGACTGCCAAACAACGCAGCATCATTTCCTCTCTACCTCTGTTGTTATGGCGTTCTCGATTACCAGCATGGAGAAGTTTCCTTTTTCCCGTAATGCGTCTCTCCACGTCGTAAAATCTGTGGGTTCGGATAGCTGAACCTTGAATATTTAGGGGTGTGTTATGTAAATTACGATTGTTTTTTAGCTGCCACATTTATCAACAGCTGATCAGGCATACACCGTGATTGGCCTTGGTACGCACGTTTCATAAATCACACGTGAACGTTCCAGTAAGCTCGTTTTTACACCCAGATCTGCGCCAATTCCCATGTAAGATTGATAAATGAGGGCCAGTGAGTTTGCCCTCTGTCATATTTGATGTTAAAATAAACAGAATTGGAAAGAATTGCTCAGGAACAAGATGTCACAGCTCAGAGTCAGAGACCAAACATTTTTGAATATCTGGTTTTCCCTCCAGTAGGTTTGAGTTACATATTTTTGCAGTGATTGATGGATTGCTCGATGAGAAGCGATCACGTAAACCTTGGTAGAAATTACATTTTGGGTCCTGTGATAAAAAAGTGTTTATGTTTATTTTTACTGCTGTCTTGCTACTCTGCCCAGCTGCTGATTAATTCAGCAAATCAATTAAAAAGACATGGACAGGCTTGTGTTACACGCTGTGTTACCTCTATTTATGCCTAGTATCTTGTATTACAGAAGTTTGAATCCAAGTTGGACCTGATATGGCAGAGTCATTGTTGTGGCTTGTTCTGAATGGGAACGCCAAGAGCTTAGCCACGAGCTATATTGGTTCATAAACAGAACAACTGAGTGAGGATCTCAAAACATTCACTGTGTAGGAAAAGTATCAGATTTCTCTATGGAGCACAACATGCATTCATGAATAAAAGGCCAGGGCTAGAGTAGCCAGCGTTTATACACGGCTTCTCGGGTTGTACAAAACGTCTGTAAGTTGGAGTCATTTGACAATAGTCAAAAGTAGTAAACTGATCCCTCCGACACACAGCACCTCTTAGACATAGACCTGTTGTCACCAGGTCCAGAGGACAAAGATAAGTTAACAAAACAGCATCTTTCTTATGATGTGAGTCAGGGTCATCAGACTGAGCTCACAGATCTCCATCTATGAGATACAATGAGAGACGTGATACAATTCTTTTTGCTTTGTATTTTAAATGTACTGTTGAGTTCAGAAGAATTAAACCTCATTGATTTGATGGATTCATTTCCTTCTGTGTTATTTATTACCAGTGTTTTTAAGTCATCACATTTCTTGTAAGGAACATCTGTGTAACAAAAAGTGAAGTGAAAACATTTTTGAATTTGCTGCTTCAGAAATAAAAACACTGGCAATTAGGTTACTTGAAAAAGAATAAGACATAACACAGCCGTCATCTAGCGCTGCTACATTTGAACAGACCTCCAACCTGTCTCTCGTGTGTATCCTTTAGGTTTACAGTGCTCTTCTCCCACGGTAACGCAGTGGACCTGGGCCAGATGAGCAGTTTCTATATTGGCCTTGGCACCCGCATCAACTGCAACATCTTCTCCTATGACTACTCAGGCTATGGTGTCAGCACCGGCAAGCCCACTGAGAAGAACCTCTACGCAGACATAGATGCTGCCTGGCATGCTCTGCGCACACGGTATGCTTGGATATAATTGTCCCATATGTGTCCTTCAAGGAATGATTTATTGTCTGCTGTCTTGGTCTGCTGGGACTGGAAGCCTTTTCATTACATTTAGATCAGAGTATAACAAAGAGTACACAATCTTTCATGGATGGATGTAAATGTCCTTTTCATATTTTATGTTTTTTTCTGTCTTGTTAGCCCTTGGAAAATGAAAAAAAGTGTCAGAAGAATGAAATTATCAGAGGACAGAAATGCAAAGTTAAAGTTGTGCAGAAGAGGCGGCTCAAAGCGTCAGAGCTGGGATGGAGAGAGCGAAGCAGAGTGCAGACAGATGCTGTGGGAATAAAAAGAAAAAGAAGGATAGATGAATAGAGGAAGGGCTGGGGGGCAAGGTGCCTCTCAAGGACTTTGAGGTGTGATTAAGTGTCTCATTAGTGGAAACAGAGCTGTCTTAATGCAGCTGTAGCCCCAGGAAGACATAACGCTGCAGAGCGTTGACTTAAGGGTAACTTAATGTGAATTTACAATCCTGTGCTGCTGTCACTTTCCATCACATCTTTCAGGTGAAGCTATTAATAATCATTTGATTCATGAAATTAATACCCCCCAACTTTTTTCCAAACTGCAGTGATGTTTTAATGATTACCTCGGCTAAGGAGGTCATGTTTTTGGGAGAGTTTGTCTGTTTGTGAACAACATAACTCAAAGAGTTACAAACAGATTTTGATGAAATCCTCAGGAAATGTTCAAAATGGGATTGGAAAGAAGTGATTAAATTTCGGAGGTGATCTGGATCACCGTCTGGATCAAGGATTTCTTTTTTAAGGATTCTTTATCATTGTGAGATTGGGCTGTTTTCACCATATGTGAATATAACTCCAACATAAATGGTCGGATTGCTTTGTAAAACAATACAAGACAAGGTCACCATAATTTCTGACAGATGTAAAAGAATAAACCAGTTGATCCTGCAATATTCTGGATACTAAGATCCAGAATATGAAATATGTGCTGGGTCATCGTAATTTTCAACACTGTCAGGTAACAAATTATCGTACAACCCTGCAGCTAACACCAAATGGTAGCAGACAGTCTGCTGAAAGGGAGTATAACATTAAAGTAGGACTAAAGTGTTACGTGACAACCACAGTTTGTTTGGTGGAGGTCTGCACTCTCTGAGTGATTTTCTAGTTGTCTTTGTGAAGTTGATAGATAAGATAACTTTACCTCCATATGTCAGCAGAAAGATTTCTGAGCCCGCTACAAACACATTTTGGGTTAAAGTTCATATCTGTCATTTCTACACCAGTACATCCCTCACCATCCTGCCCTACAGTGGTTTTCTTTCTATTTCTGTTTTTATCTTCGCTTTCCACCAGGTATGGAATAAGCCCAGAGAATATTATCCTGTATGGACAAAGCATTGGTACAGTCCCCACTGTGGACCTTGCGTCCCGGTATGAGTGTGCTGCTGTGGTTCTTCACTCACCTCTAACATCTGGCATGAGAGTGGCCTTTCCTGACACCAAGAAGACGTACTGCTTTGATGCTTTTCCCAAGTAAGTCTTTTCTCAGTGTGGTGCAAAGTTACATTTTATTATACAAGATGTTGTTCTTTTTAGTGCATGGTATCGTTAAGTTGACACTTTGAACTTTGGCTCATCTAAACATTATTTTTGGCAGTATAGACAAAACATTTCTGAAAGGAGATCTTCAAACTGTACTCTGTCTCTAGTTTATAAAATATCAAAGTGTAGCAGTCATGCAAAAATAGTGTTCATATGACAAAAAGCACACAGCACAATGCGTGTACAATGTATGTATCTGAAGTATTGTTTTATCCTGCCTTTGTGAGAGCTTCTTTTAATGCTTTGTGCTCAGTCGTAGCATCCTCCTCCTCTTTTGAGGCTTGGTGCCCCACGCTTGCCTGTGATTGGGATGTGGGTGTTCGCTGTCATGTGTTACTGTGATTTTTTTTTTAAACCTTAGCAGAGAAACAATTCCCTTACGACACAAAGTAATGCTTTCATTAGCGAGGCTCTTTGCCTTCTGTTCTTGTTGCGTTGGTTCAGTTTTAGCAGCTGAATCTAAAGAGGGTCAATAGCAGCTAATGTCGGACATAACGCAGAGTCTGGTCCCAGATGGTACAAGTGGGTGAGGAGCAGAGGCGGTGAGGAAACCAGGGAGAGCCTTGTGTGTGTGTGTGTGTGTGTGTGTGTGTGTGTGTGTGTGTGTGTGTGTGTGTGTGTGTGTGTGTGTGTGTGTGTGTGTGTGTGTGTGTGTGTGTTGTGAGCTCAGAAAGCCTCCAGTGTTCACTTGTTGTTCACATTCAGAGTGGGCATCTGGCATCCCTCCTTCTCTATTTGTGTCTGTTTCGATCTTTCCTGTTTTACTCGTGGAATACGCCATGAGATGAGTGAATGTGCTTTTAGGATTTTACTGCTTTGTTCCATCTTTGTGAGATATTTCGCAAATAGTTTTGGTGTTTTGTTTTTAGGATGAAGGATTCATCCCTTGGCCAAACAAAAAAAAGGCATCAAAGACCAACATTTTTTATTCTTTCTCTGATCTGCTCACTGACCCGTAATGTTATCACTCATTCTTATAGCCTGATCCAGAGAGTCATTCCAGCTACACTCCAATTTGTACAATCTGCCCTCTTCTCCATCCTTATTCCTTTTTCTTTTTTTTTCAGTATTGAGAAAGTGTCCAAAATCACGTCCCCGGTGCTCATCATCCACGGAACAGAGGACGAGGTGATTGACTTCTCCCACGGACTGGCTCTGTTCGAGCGCTGCCCCAAGGCTGTGGAGCCTCTGTGGGTGGAGGGAGCAGGACACAACGACATTGAATTGTACAGCCAGTATCTGGAGCGCCTGCGCCGCTTTATAGGACAGGAGTTGGCAGCACAGCACGCCTGAACACTACCACCAGGATTATCATCAACAGTTTCATCACTTGCTTTTTTCTTTGCCTTTTTCAGAGTTTTGTCAGGATGGAGGAGTGTCCATCACCATCAGGCGTCTGTCAGCTCAGCACAGATAAAGGTCTTTCATTTTATGAGGCACAGTGGACTATGGGTTCACATACTGGAGAAGTGTGGTTAAATTCATCCAAAGCGTGTGAGTCCTGAAAATTGACTCTAGACTCCCTATTTTCTATAGCAGTCACTTTAACAAACAGCTGCCATGAGTCTCAAACAAGGCGGCAGATGAATTCCTTGTCCGTGCAATATTACCAGCCACAGGAAGAGACTTGACATGATACAGCATTTTAAAAACATAAACTGAAGAGTAATCATGTTGATCAAATATCTTGTGGTCCGCGTGGAGGATGTTGTCATTTTTCCAGCCTATTCATGGAGTTTTTGAATTTACATTTCTGAAGCTAACACAAATCACATGTGTGATGATGTTTGAGCATTGGAAAGCACTTAAAAAAGACTCTTTCAGTGCTTCTGACGTGTGTTGGAGGGTTTTTGGATTCTAATCCATTGTTTGTCACTAAGCTCTCTCGTGTTTTTAAGAGTAACACCTGTAAAACTATAGCAATCCAACCCCAAGTCCTGCATTAGCTGCTCACGCTTTAAATGTACTTCGATTGTTTAGTTATTATTATTATTGTTATTATGAGCTTTTGTTTTTGCATTGGACTGCATAATATTAAGACCATATCCCTTAATAGCTCACTCACTCACAAACATGCATCGAGATACTTTTGAATTTTATTTTTGTTCTGTTTTTCCTTAAAATTTTGCTCAGGTAATCCTCAAAATGTTTGTTTATATCTAGTTTGCTTTATGTCATCTGACCCTTCAAAGATTCAATATTTTCATCCAGCATGTTTCTTTTGTTTTGTTTTGTTTTGTCCATTTTTAATTTTATCCAAGAGACGAACCAAACTTTGGTTCAAAACAGAGGTACAGACCATGTACTGTAAAAAAAAAAATGGACGTCCGCTTGCTCGGCTAGAAGTGAGGTCTCCACAAAAACTGGTCCCCCTGGTGGCTGGCTGCAGTATAGGTTAAAAAATCTGGCTTTCCAGCCATTCTAGATGGGCTGTGGTCAAACTTTAAAAAATGTATACACCTCGTAGAAATGTTTCTCACATCCAATTGTTGTGGTAATTTGAAGATATTTTCTGGCTGTCTTGTATTCAAGTCCTCTTTTTTCTGAAAAGTTTCGTTTTTATTAGTTATGAGGTTAAACATAAGGCTTTACGATTAACGATGATTGACAGCTGCCGTTTTCATGTATTTTTTCTGGGGATTGTAAAATGTGTCAGGAGGTAGAGTCAAGAAGTGATTAGACTCTCGAAGGAAAAAAAAAATTATTATTTTTGTCACCCAGCTCCACTCAGATTCTCCCAGAATCCCTCATCGTCTCTACTGCGCAGACTCTGGCTGCAAACTGCTACAATGGCTGCGCCTGTTACAGGGGAATTTTGGATTCAAAACTGTACAATGATAAATGGCGGAGCCACGCTATCCACTCTATATACAGTCTATGGTACAGACCAAACTAGATTTTCATGTGGCGGCCTTATCGTTAATTTCTTCTCTTTCCTGTTCCCCTTGAGTTTCCTTTTAAAACCCTTCAGTCCTCCCTTCACCATGTCTGAAATGAAGTGGAGTAAAGTCTGGCTGTTTTAAAGAAGACCAAGAGCAACAAAAAGAGAAAAAAATCCTGCTTCTTCATTAAGTAGAATGTCTGAGAGTCTTTCACTCTTGTCTGCTTTGTTTAAGTCTCCCTCATGTTGTTTATGTCCAACACCAGTGGGTCACAGCTGTGAACGAGGTTCCTGTTTCCCCCTCGGTGTCTGGAGCAGAGAAGCAACACTATAATTAAACAGGCCTTTTCTTTCAGTCAGCCTGTTTTCAGGCCTTGAATAGCCCCTGATTGTCAGCTTGTTTGCTCTTCATCCTGAGGAGCAATTTTATCAGCTCTTCTCATTGGCCTCATGTGTTTAATGATTGTCAGATGAAAAACTCAAAGATGTTTAATGTGAAATGAATGTAAAAGTCATTCCCATATTTTGACAGAAAAGCACAGGAGCAGAGTTTTTATCACAGTAAAATGCAGCACTATGGGGTTTTTTTTCTTACATTTTTTTAACACAAATAGCAAACTGAGAAGCTCCCCTCACATCTCAGCATTACAACAAATTACTACTCTACAAACTAAGACACCAAATAAGCTTTTTAAGTCATTTTTCTCACTGACTTATAGTCTGCACAGGAACTGCCTGTGACATGAACATTACTCTAACACGTCCCACTTAAAAGTTGAGGACTTCAGCACAACTTTTCGACAACGCTATTGATTTTACTGCATAGGTTTATGTAAGAGTGGTGACGTTACTTTTCCAGCTGCTGGTGTTTTATTGCACTTTTCTTGTGCGCAGTAAAAAGGGAAGATGTATAAACGTTATGTTTTCATTTTTTCTGTTCACCATTTTCTAACAAGATCATTATAATCAGTGAAAAAAGACAGGTTCGAGTTAACACCAGATGACTTTCCTATTCAGGTTATTTTGATTGACTTGTGAGATGACCCATAAAAATAATTTTAAACAGCACTTCATAAGGATAAAATCACATTGTTCTTATTAGATTTGATATGCAAAATCGATAAATCAGTGGCTTAAATATTCCAGATCAAGTGTGTCAGCCAACTGAGTCATTTCACATTCAACCCTGGACATTAATTATTGCACCTCTAAACTTTCAAAGAGATCTGACATCGTTGTGTGTTTTTTTAAAGGGAAGTCAGGTTTTCTTGAGTATTTATCAACCAAAGTGTAACTAGTCTTTCTTTTCTAGAGCTTCACCCAGTGTACCTGCTCTTACTTTTGGTATCAAAGCTAAAAAAAATCATATTTAAGTTCTCTTGTTCACTTTTATTTATCTTTGTGGATCATCTGATCTTTTCCGTTGTACAGAACATGTGCATAAAGCTGAATTGTACTTTTTTCAGATTTCTTGATAACTATATTTGATCATATCATGTTGGGTTTTGAATGTGCAGCGACAGAGTTTGAACAACTTATTAACCAAGTTACATGTGTGTGAGTGTGTTTTCTTTTGAGCTGTTAGAACTGATCATCTTTTGAGGAGTACGACTAAAGCAATACAGCAGAGAGTTGGTGTTGAGGGGAGAAGTGTGGGATGATGAAAGAACAAAAACAGAGGAGCTTCAAGCACACACAAAAAAGCTTTTTATGTTTTGTCTTTCATTAGAATGTTTGAAGTTCTGCTGTAAAATATCTGTGGGCCTGGTTTTGTCATCGCACATTTTTATCCACTTTTTATCATACTGACTAATTTCCAGTTTTTAAAGATTTTGTCTTCTTTTACAAGATTTAAAGAGAATAGGAGGTTAATAAAACGTAATCGGAAAAAAGATCAATAGATTGTCTCTGTCTTTCTTTTAAGAGGAGCTGCAGTGTGTGAAATATAAGCGTGTGTCTCATTCATTCTCTAATTTTCCACTCACGGCGGTCCTGGCACTTGGTGAATAATGACCTGCCTGTTAGTGAAAGGCCTCATGCGCCTGCACAAGATGTATCCAAGACAGGCTCAGGGGGATAATTGGCTGATGAGTAAATGAGTCTTTAATTGCCTGATGTGCGATTTCCCCCTCCTCTGTGGATTTGCCATGTCTCTATGAGCTTATCTGTGCCAGAAAAAGGTTCAGTGATGTGTTTTAATTAAAGCGGTACAAGGACTCAGGTCCAGCCCAACCTCCCTCCTCTATCTGCCACCATGTTGATTTGTGGGGAAACGGGGACAGATGGATGGTAAGCTGTGCTCCCCCTCCTTCCCCTGAAACACACCAACATGTACACTAACACACACACACTCTTACACACTTCTGCCAGCTCTCTGTCAATGTGCCACATAAACAATCTGGAGCCCCACTCAAATGCACTTACGGATTAGAAGCAGCTGCAGCGGCACGTCCTCCTGTGTGGGGCAAAGTTGCTGCAGCCTGACTTCTCCATACACACACACACACACACACACACACACATTGACATTCACATGGCCCTCTGTACAAAAACCCTTTCATGTTGACACGTATCAAAGGATTGTGGATGTGCCATGGCTACAGAGCAGGAGACTTAAAACAAGGTCTGTGAATCAGAGAGCGGCGTGTCAGTGTTCTTCACTGGAGGAGCGAACTAAGGTGACTTTAAACCAAACTTAATGTCTGTGAAACACTCCTACAGGCAGACCAGTTTCCATTGAACTTAGTTTCCTGATATGTTTCACCACAGAGTAAAAACAGCCTCGATCAGTGGAAAAACAAACAAAAGCCACACAGAACTACTGATTTGCGTATTTACAGGATAGATGTCTCATTCTTATCTCCAGACTCATAAATCTAAGAGTTTTGCCTGACCTGATGATCCAACCGAAACATAAGCCTGTAGAAAACATTTAGAGGACATGAATATGATGGTTGTGTCCAGACTTTTATGATCTGGTAGGTCCAAGACAAATGTTGACTTATGTAAAGGTGAAATGAAGAACATGTGCACTCACACTGATGAATAGCATGTTATACTCCTTTGTGTGTATCTATCTATCTATCTATCTATCTATCTATCTATCTATCTATCTATCTATCTATCTATCTATCTATCTATCTATCTATCTATCTATCTATCTATCTATCTATCTAGAATAGAATAGAATAGAATAGAACTTTATTGTCATTGTAACAAGTACAACGAAATTGAAGTCACCGCAGCAATCAAGAAAACAAAAGTAAAAAAAAGTGTATAGAAAGTGCAAAAAGCTCCACAAGAAAATAGATGATGACAGCTTGTCCATCATTGTCCAGTTCAGCCAGCCTCCACCTGGTGTCTGGTGTTTGCTCCATTAGCCATGTCTGAGAACAGCATGATGCTACTCTGCCCTCTGGTATTCCCTCTGTTGCTGGGTTAGCACGGCTAGCTTGTCCGTCTTATTGGAGATAGAGCTTACGTTCCCAATAACGATGGATGGAAGGACAGGTCCATGTTGTCACTTCTTAGCTCACACCTAAGAACCAGCACGTCGTCCTCACCTCCTTCTCCTCACCTTGTGGGGAGACATTAGGCCTTACACCAGTTAGCATTGACATGCTACAGGCAGCTAACAGCTCGGTTCATATGTAAACAAGGCAGCCATGGTTACATGTAGGCTTTCCAGACTACCACAGGAGAAAAAGTAGTAAAAGTATCACTGAAGCCACAAAAAGTTTGGTGTCCATGACCAACAAATGAGCCAAACAAAGTAATGATCCACTCCAAATACAAAGATTACAAAAAAAAAGATGAAGAAAAATTACAAGAAACGGACAAAGAGTGTGTGACCTTTTATTTGGTGGCAACTTTTGTTTTAGCTGGGCAGTGTATATAAACTTTTGAAAGGCCCCACAGAGTGGAAACTTATAAAAAGGTGTGCTGTCATATCTGGAACCAAGATTTCCGCAGCAGATTCTTGAAGTTCAGGAAGTTGTGAGATGGGACCTCCATGATTGGACTTGGCTTTCCGGCACATCCAACTGATGCTTGAATGAACTTATATCTGAAGAGGTTGGGTCTACACTTTGAACTGGCTGTTGTGCTCCTGGTCCTTTGTACTTTCAGCGATGGACAGAGGTCAACACGGACCCTTTGACTGGTCTGCAGAGAGAGACAGGAAGTGAGAGAGCAGTAAATAATAAGCACCATGTAGTGACAAGTTTGACCTGTGACCTGGAGGATGAGGACTCTGAGTTTGGGGTTCCCACATAATGACCAAGCTTATTGAGCACTGAAGAGAATAATTTTATAATCTGATGATATGACGTTTAGCATGCAAATATACACAGAATAAAAGTTATAGAATACAAAATATGTTCACGTGACCCACAACTGTGACACCCTCCCATGTAGACAGCTGTAATGTGCACTATTGTGTGCACTGTGGGTTTAACTGTAAATGGAGGCCATTTGGTTTAATGCAGAATTAGATCTTGTTTTGTTTTGACTTGATACTGGTATCAGTGTATATCCTTGGATACTCACAAAGTTGTGCAAATGAGGGAAGTGTCTTCCAGGTTCAGTTGCTCATTTGTTGTCTCCTGTATCACGATGAAACTGAAGTGTTACCAAATTTTGGTTCATATCTTAATTTGATTCCTGTGAATGTCAAAAATGCATGTTCGCCTCTGAATTCCTGGAAAAGTGCTTGACCAGCGCAGCACGCTGAGGTTGAGGAAAGGAAGGTCGTGTCTACTGCATTCAAGTCAGCACAAATGTCTTCCACTCAGCAAAATAACTTGGGCTCTGTCCAGAATAGCTTCTGGACGTTTTATTGATAATGTCAGTCCTAACAGGAAAGAGCGTGCTGTCCATCACAAACACAAGGGTAAAAAGATGTGGTGCAGAAGTGTTTGCCTCTAAAGAACAAAGATGCTTTCACACAGTCAATATATGATCACTTTAAGCCGAGTTATGAAGTGGACTTAGAAAATATCATAACAGTACTTTAACCAACTAACTTTAATCCCTGTGATATCAAAGTGTTGGTTCAAAGACAAGAGAGAAACATAAACACACGACACACACACATCATAATAATGATAATAATTTATTTATTCAGGTAGAGCAAAAGTCTTTGGCAGTGAAGAACAGGGACTGAGGGTGATTTCATGAGGACATCTGAAGTGAAGTGCTGCATGGAGACAAATGATTAGACCAAATGAGTTATTATCATAAGTGAACCAGCTCTCCCTGGAGGAATAATACACCTGCAACGGGACATTAACCAGTTACACAAACGTTTCATAATGGCACATTAGTATGGCACTGAAAGATCTGCAGGAGTGGAAAGAAAAAAAAATGTCTCTGTGAGTGTTTATCTGCTGTTACGTGTTGCTGCGATGATGCTCGCGATGATGAGTGAGCCCATGAGACAAACTCTTGACTGCACGAAGAGCTGCTTGGCTTTGATGTGTGATGAAGTGAAGTGAGTTATTCCAAATGTATCACAGTTAAATCTGTATTTTTTTATGACACTTGAATTTGTTAACGTGAACTTTAAAAAGTCCTTCATCGTTCTCCAGTCTGGCACACAATTTCTGGCCTGAACTGTGTTACAAAAACATATAAAAAAAGCAACAATTACAGACACAAATAAGAATAATAATTCATTAAGTGAAGAGGGAGCGGCTGGCTCAATCTTCTGTATTCACATCCCATTGGCATCTGCTACCAACGGACAAGTGCAACTCTACAGTTCATAAAATGAAGGGCAAGGAAGTACAAGTATGCTTCAGTATGGGACTTTTTATGGTGCTTTCTTTTCAGGGAATCACTCCCTCCTCTCCTCACCTCTTTACACTTAATGACTTCTTTTTTCCAATACATGCTGAAGATGCAAGGATGTGAGGGTGAGTTTTTTCACGGGATAGAAAGCAGCACAAAAGTCATCTTTGCACCCTTAAGATAGGGTCAGTAAGGCTGTTTCAAACTTTGACGAGGACTTGTTAAAACCAAGTTAAAGAACCAATCAGAACGCACGCAGCATTCGTCACACAGCTCACAATATGAGAGGGGTTGAACACAGCTAAACACGTCCGACTAGGGAATATAATAACATCACAGCTCCTGTCAATCATAAATTAATATCATCCAGAACACTGTCACAGGTCCACTCATTTGTGAATAAAGGCAACAGGACTTAAAGCGCGGTCCAATCTTCCTTCCATTAATCTCCTCTTTCTGCATTCATCACACAAAGTCAAATATTCAGCTACACAGACATCACAGGACAACAGAGGAAGTTCATTTCATTTCAGAATACTGATGGAGGTCAGGAGTTTGGCCGCTCCCAAAACATGTGCAAAAAACCTGTAGTAAAGAGCTGAGGCCACAGGGAGTCACTGTTTCACTCTGTAACAGGTATCACGACTCAAAAGCTGAGTCCCACTGGCACAGCAGTCACACTACACGTCCTTGTTTGATGTTAAGGCAAAATAAAGGGCTGAAGAGCAGAAGAAAGGATGGCACAGTCCAGGATGAGCTCCTCAAGAGTCTGTGAACTCATCCACATCCACAAGCGCTCCATCCATCCTCCTCTTCTTCAAACCACTCCAGTCCACGCCCTGTACTGTCCTGGGTTAGTGGTTTAAGGGCAAAACAGCGAGGTCCCTGCAGGTCAGGGTCACAGTGTGACTTTGCTGAGTCTGAGCGACAGGCTGGTGCGATGCTGTGTGCGAGGGAGTGTAGAGCTACACCGGCTTCTGAGCTGCACCGTCCGACCCGCTGAGCCCCTCACCCGCAGCAGGAAGTCAAAGTTAGCTGAGGTGTTCATGGCGTAGAAGACATTAGCGTTGTCTGGGATCACGAGCTCTGAAGGAAGAGACGGGAGGAGAGAGAAAACAAAGGTGAACAAAAGCAAAGTTTAATGTCGACAGTGATGGTGCTGTTTGACTTCAGCTGCAATGGTTTCTGCTTCATGTATTCATTACTTTTTGTAATCCTTTGAAAATGAGAAATTTGAAATTAAAGGCATGAATCTTTACCTCTGTCATCAGAAATGACTTGTACCAGCTCATATCCCTCCTCTGGCTCAGTCTCCAGGTTGTGCTTTGCCATGGCTCTGGAAATTACAGCTGGGGTCTTGTCTTGATTGGTTAACTACAGGGAAAACACACATAAAGATAAATATGAAATTGTAACGTAATCACACATCAGAGGATTTTTCAAAGAATGTATCAATACAGAAAAATGAAAACTGTTTTTTTTCTTGCACATGAATACAAATACATTTATTATTTACCAGTATGCTCTTGTAGAGGTTCCCGTTGCCCTGCTCCAGGCTGACTCTGATGATGCACGCGTCCTGTGCCTGGGTGTTATAAGCCGGGGTCTGACTGGGGGAGCAGGGTGACATAGCTGTGAGGGAGATGGAGCGCCTGTGGGTGCAGGGGGGTCCAGAATGAGAGGGAGACGCAGAGGTCGTGGAGACACTGGCTGTGGACGAGCTGGTGTCCATGGAGTGGAGGGAAGTACACGAGGAGGATTCAGATAGCTGAGGACACATTAAAGACAAGATCAGATACAGAGAAGAAGAATGAGAGGTTTTAAATAAAACAAACGCACAAATCATTGTTTGATTATTTATTAGAAGAAACCTGAAGCTCGAAATAAAACTGAAAGTGGTGGTACAGAAAGACGCTCACACAGCACACAGTAGATAAATAGAATAGCAATGTCAGTAGAGTTTGGTCTCTAATAAAGTAAATTAACAGACTGTGGCAATTATTGAAAGGTAAGAGATCCAAACAACAGGGTGCATTACCTTTTTACCAAAAAGACAAGAATAAACAAAAATCCCTTGAGTTCAGTGTTGTCAAAAATGAGGATTATAAGACACATCTGGGCATTATTTTTAAAAATAGACATTTATTTGTAGTCTGTATGTATCAGTTATGTTAAAACAATGGGCAAAGAGTAAAACCATAAATCTTTAATTTAACCCTTTGAGCCCCTTCAAGCACAGATTGAGAACTTGGAGAAGGACTTTCTGTTTCAACAAAGTTCTAAAAGATCTCGCGCTCATATCATTTTCAAGTCATTCAATGGCCCAGGTTTATTAACACACCTTGTTGTGCGCAGAGTCTGAGCTGTGTGTGGGGGTGAGGCCCTCACTGTCTGACGGGCTGCTGGAGTCACTGGAGGACACGCTGACTGAGTCCATGCTCTCCCCTGAGCTGCCAGTAGGGGGCGACCGTGGCGTCTCTCTGACTGGTGAACTGGCTGCACTGCTGTCAGTTCCAAGAAACAGACTGGAAAATAAAGGAAGTGGGTTATTAGATAATAAAATAAAAATAGGTCATGGCAACTCAGGGCACAAATAAGAGAAACACTTAGTTTAAGACTGTTGGAGCCCAACCATCCTCTATTAGATTATATTAAAGCCTTAGTGTACTCACTGGCTGAGTCTCTTCACCATGCTTTTTCGAGGTTTGGGTGAGGTTGGGCTGCTGTCGCCAAGACCTTCAATCTCACAGGATAAAGCATAGCTGCAAAAGAGGACAATAAAACCTTAACATAGATTACCAAAACATGGCAGAGCAATAAAACTTAAGAAGAACAGAGGAAAAGAGAAAATGAAAGAAGACAAGAGAAGGAGGAAGAAAAGAGGTGCCACAGAGCAAAAACAACAAGTACAATAGATCAGTAGGGAGTGAAGACATGGCAGAAGAACAGCAGGGAAAGCTTAGAGGAAAGAGTGGAAAGAAGCTTCTTTTGTGTGAACAAAGGGTCCAATAGAGCATGACCTCATGCTCTAATTTGCTTCTTATCTAATGGATAACGGTAGGATTAGAAAGCAGTATTACCTCTCCTCCTCACTGAGCTGAGGCTGGCTCTTAAACCAGCGCAGAAACGCTGGCTCTGGAGACAAACAGTAGCTGTTACAGGCCGACTGAAGCAACTTGATCTGAGCGATCACCTCAAACTCCTGCGGGGAAATTTTCCATCATTAGATGTGCTTCACTTCAAACGGCGTCATGTGAAAATTGTAAGGTTTTAATCGTGTCAGCGGGGGGCTTACCCTTCGTCTCTTCTCAAAGTTGATCAGACCACCCTGCGGAGGACACAAAGAGAACGCTGTCAGACCCTGGTACATCACATACCAGCTGCTTAGACAAACAGCATTAGGTGGACCACTCCGAAAATGGACCAACCAAATTCCTCACACACTCATGGAAAGTTACACCCTGCTCTCTGACAGCGGTAACACAGACCGACTCTCAGATCTGCAGAGCTGTGCAAACTCGCAGACACATGCTCTCAAACATTCAACCACACACACACACACACACACATTCAGCAGGTGTTTCAGATACTTTCTTACCTCCACCAGGTCAGGCAGAGCTGTGTCCAGCATGGTCAGGTCTGTCAGAAAAGTCCCCAAGTATGGTATCGTTCCTTGCATTGCTCCCTTAAGAGAGAAATACACATTTTCAAACCCTTGAAACCACATTTAGTTTGAATAAATATTTAAAGGATGCCACATAAAAAGCCAGAGAGCTCATGGTTTACAGAATCTCTGGTTTGGTTTTGTAAAGTACAACAGACGCTTAATGCAAGTCCAACACATAGTGCACAGAGTAAACAAAGCTAAGCATGTGGCTCCATCACACTGTGGAGCCCAGAACTCACTTTACAGCACACTGCTTTAGAGGCATGTGTTATTTAAAGTTACACAGCATTCTCAAGAAAAGATGACGTTTTTTTTCAGGTTTGAAGCCTTTGTCTTACCATTTCCTTCTGCAGCTGGAGTCTCTTGTGTGTGCGTTTCTGGTGCTCTTTAGCACAACTCTCCAGACTGGCAAACTTTGAAGTGCCTTCCTGAAGGAGGAAAACACACAAAAAAAAAAAGATTTAGGCCTCCAGATTCTTTACCCTGGATATTTCAAAGGACGGTTTTCAGGATTTAGATTAAAATATCAAAGACACTGACCCTCATGAGGAGCTCTCTGCTGGTCAGGTAGTTGTTGTGGTCTGAGAAAATGTCTGACAGTTCTTCAAACATCTGCATGCTGTCTCTGTGCCAAGCAAAGACTCACGTTAGCTAAATGGTTATCAGCAGACAAGATTGATTATCTGGTGAATATCTTTAAACAAGATAAATTAAGATTCTTACTTGTGCACGCAGGCCCAGGCCCTTTTCAGCCTGTACAGAGGGTTGGACTGCAAGGCTGAAACGATGGCTCGCAGAGAGGAGAAGTTCTTGCGTATCCGACATTCCTGTTGAGAGACCATTGACACAAAGACCGTCATTCAATTGGAAACTTTGAGAAAGTTTTGAGGATTAACTTTTGTGTCTTTGCATTTCTGACAACCTGAGCAATGTCTATCCAGCGCTGGATGACCCGCGCCCTGACGTGCGGCCTGATCTGTCTGTGCTTCAGCACTGTGCTGACCACGCAGGCTGCCACAGCATTAAACTGTGTGATAGTGGCACGGATAGTCGGGGCACTGTGCTTGTTGTGCTTCTTATCCCTCTGGGACCAGATAGAGCCCAGACAGTGGTGGGGTACCACCTTTTTGAATAGGAGCTGGAGAAGAAAAACAGGTTAAGGTTAGCATAACAACATTAAAAAAACCTGACAGGAAGGTAGCCTGAGCAACCTCCCGCTCCAACCCAACACATCCCAAATGAAGCCCGGTTTCCACTTTGTTTCCGTCCACTTACTGCATCCATGTAGGTCAACTGCTCCGCCACCAGGTCTGCATCAAAAGACAGGAAGTCCTCTTGGAGCTCTATCTCAACTTCCTCCTCCTCCCCGAGGCAAAAGGAGCTGTTGCCTTGAAAACCAGCTGAAAGAACACCACCACAGATTAACTGTGACATCCTTTGAAACAACAAAGAATGAGAAATAGAAGAAAATGATAGTTTGTTAATCACCATCAGTTTCATCCATATTCGCCTGACTCTGCAGCTGCTCGAGCAGACCCTCTGCTCGCCTGAGAGCCTCTGAGCCGGGCAGAGTCCTACGCAGGTAGTCCATCAGCCTGTGGAGGCAGGGGTAGTCAGGAGGCTCCTGGAAGTCTTCAGGACACTGGTCCAGCCAGGCGCGCAGGATGGAGGCTAAGGCACTGTGGAGACAGCAGGAGAAAGACTGATAGTTTTAGAAGAGCTGGAAGTAATAGAAGGACTTCTGTTTGAGAGCGACTAAAGACTACATATGCTACATGAACATGAGGTTACTTACATCCTTATTTCTCCGTTGGTTTCAGAACTTTGGCATCTTCCTGTTTCTGGCTCATTTTCTTCCATACAGCCATACCTGCAACGGAAAATTATAGAGTGAGTTTTAAAAACAAATAAATCCTGTATTTACTACTTTCTTTCATGCAACACTTGACTCCATCTCTACCTGTCAAGCAGCAGCTGCAGTACAGTCTGCGTGCTGGTGAAGGCTCTGTAGGTGGACAGGAAGATGGAGGTGTAGGTGAGGTCGTTGTCTCCGAACGCTGTTAGTAACGTCTCCACCAGACGCTCCAACGTTCCAGCCCGGATGCTTCGGATTTTGCAGGTCTCCAGCTGGCTCACTGTGTGGCCTGGAGGCAGACGATCGCCCTCTGCCTGAACACACACACACACACACACACACACACACACACACACACACACACACACACTTATTATTATACACATTTAAACCAGTGGGAACTGAGCCGAGGGGTGCAGTTATGTATTGTTCTTATTTGGCAGGTGCTTCCAAAGCTTTCCTTTGGCTCTGGGTCCACATCAACACAGGAATATTCCTGGATTTAAAATGTTTTGGTTGTTATCCACCAGGTTAATTACAGAGCAGTAAATCATAAAATGACCTACATAAGTTTAGCAGTATCGTTTGCTAATTCAAAATGACTGGGTGAAGTGTGGACAAAGTGATAAGAGGAAGAGGAGGAGCTTGGAGGACAATCAAGTTCTATATTTATTAATGATTTCCCCAGACGTGTCCGACTATTGTGTGTCCTCATGGAAGTGGAGCGTCAGGGTAGAAAACAGGCAGGAGAAGAGGTGGCACAAACACAAGGGAGAAGAGAGACCTTGGTGAAGTTAGTGCACTACAACAGGAAACACTCCAATCTGCTTTTAATCACAACAGGCCCCTCCTGCCTCTGCGTCCATCCCCCCAGACGGAGAGGAGGACAGCAGCAGCAGCAGCAGGGCCAAGTTCTCCCGCCTCTACTTTCTGATAACAACATGGAAAAATACCACTTTTTATCTGTGAGAAGTGACTCGATCCACGGTCACACGGACCCCGATTTATAATTTACACTAAACAGAGCACACACTGAATGTGCAGCAGCTACTACACACACTGTGTACACAGTTCATGATTATAGGCCCAAGTCTCAGTGAAATAATTGCCATTATTCACTATCAGTTGACTGTTCGCTGTAAATACACTCATGTCTCAATAGGGATCGAGCTCCATTCTGTCTCCTCAATAGACAGCAGTGTACAGAGTTGCCATGCTGCTTTAATTAACTTGAATACAGTTTGCTGCTCATGCAGCTGTCAATATATCAATACACTTTTAAAGCCTCAGCGCTGTTTTCTGTCCTTTTTTGTTCACCAAAACCCATCCCCCACTTCATGCACAGAGTGACAGTTATACCCGTACCAACAACAACATCAGACCCTGACTTTTCTTTGAAAAAAAAAGGGGAAACCCTGTATATCTGACTTGCAACTTCTGTTTTGCTGGTTTCATGTGTTCTTTAGATGTTACTGAGGAAAACACACAAGAAGAAAGCAGGATAATGTCCGTTAATGGCTTGTCTGTGAAGCCTGCTAATATAGTGTAAAACATCTCATTATGCTGATATAAACAGCTCAGAGGAGGAAACAGTACTGCCTCATGCGCAGTGAAAAAATGCACAACTCAAGGAAAAGCCTTTAAACCCCTTTTTTGTTTTGTCATACCAGCGTTTTGTGAAACACTGCTGCGAAGGGGGAGCGAGCAGTTTTGTTGGCGGCTGGCGAAGTCAGGAAATCACATGCTTTGGCTAAACAGTCCCAGTCTGGGGAAACTGTTGGTTTTCAACTCAAAGGTGTTATCTGAACATGGAGATTTATGGTTAAAATGTTAAAACAACCGCCCCGGTGCAGCACAACGCAGAGACGCCCAACATCAGAAAGACAGCGTGTGCTTTAGACAAAAGGGATTAGATTTTAGGTTTGGAAGCTCAGCAGTTTCCACACAGCCAGCTGGACTGCTTTTACAAATACTCCTCTGATAAATTCCACAGAAGAAGCTTTTCCACTTTTGGTTAAAAAAACAACAACACACCAACAGGTTGAGAAAGTGGAAAAAGAATAGCGCTCCAAGCTGAGTTTGACTTCTCCTTTCTTCACAGGAGCTTTGTCAGTCTTAAATCTGTCACAGTGAAAGACATCAGACGTGCACACTCACCCCGAGCCATCTTGCTCCCTTGTTGGCAGCCTGCTGGATCTGCACCCTCTTCAGCGTCACGTTGTAAATGGCTCCTTCCTCAACTTCCTCCCCCCAGTCCTGCACCGAGCTCTGAAAGAGAAGAGAATGGATGTTAGAGGAGACATAAAAAGGAGAGAGGAGCTGCATTTAGGCTAGAAGGATATAACAGTATCCTGTTAATGACGGCAGACTGCAGGGGGAATCAACAAGTTTCCCAACAAGTATTGAGTGCAACTGGTTCACAAAATACATTTTTGGAATCCCCTCATTACAAAGTTAGGGAACAAACAACAATCAAGACAAAGAAACAAAACTACGGCTCTTAGATTCTTTAAAAACACAACCTAAGCGCAGGACAACATCAAGACTGACAGACTCCCCAACCCCCACATCTGCAGCCTGCCAGGCCTCCCTCCCTGTCTTTTACTCCCTCTTTTATTCCCCTATCCATCTCCCTCACCCTGTCCCAGCCTCTCTCTGCATCTGAAGTCAGCGCTGGAAGACTTTCCTGAAGATAAGAGCCAGAATGGATGAAGTCTCTGAAAACAAGCTCCAGCATAATAAAACTGAACATTTGCAGCACTCCTCTTTGTCAGCTGGACTGTGTAACTTTACGAGCCAGGAGAGTTTGATCACAAACCTGAGTCTTCAGAGACTGAATAGATTAGTGCACATCGTGCTGCATTTGTGTCATGTCTGTCTTTGGTTTTAAATCGAGCAGGAGAAGCAAACAGAGGAAGAAAAGAGAATTTAAACTAAGAGTACGCTGAGGCATCAACATATGAAGACAAAAACAGAGGGACAGACAGCAAAGGGAGGAGGAGGAGGAGAGGAGGGCAAATATAAACACCAGGCATGCAGTGTTATGGCCAAGTCTTCACACATTCACTTATACGCTCAAGCTGCATCAGCCAAAATCACTCTCACTTGTCCCCACTTTCATTTAAACAGCTCGTTGGCAGCGCTCACGCTGTATTCCCCCAAACAGAAGGGCTGCTAGAAAGGAGGTCAAGGGTCAAAGCCGCCATTAACGGTCTAAGTGGACAGTCCTGGAAGCTGGAGGCGCTCGGCCGTGACTGAGCTGCGTTTGGAAACGAACAGAAACATGTGATGCTGAAAAGGAAGAAAAGAAAACCCAAACCGAGAAACACAAAGGCAGAAAGAAGCGAGAGGAGGAGCAAGGAAAAAAGTTTAAGTGGCTCTCTTAGATGAAGCTATGATGCATGTCTGAGCTGTTTCTGCAGCATTCATCTAAAATATGTCTCCATGCCTGGTCCCTACCCTGTTCAGCATCTTGTCACAAGGTCAGCGACCCATAAGTTCATCTCTCCCTCAGCCTCTCGCCCTCTCTGTAGCTGGCTGGATGGCTGGCCCAGTCACAGATAAATACATCACTGCATGAGTCATGCAGTCCACACACTCCCAAAACAATAGCGGGAGGTCTCTGTGCTGGCCGGCCCGGGCTGCTGAGTTCACAGTCTGCACACACAGCCTGCTTTTTGTCAGCCACAGGGCTGGAGATGTTTTTCAGAGCTGGGTTTCAGAAAAAAAAAGAAGAATCTGCCAGCTCTGTGCACCATGTTGAGGGCTTACTGAGGGACAAAGTTTCATGAGCTTGCATAAAAATGGAAACCAAAAACAGACTGTCACTATGAGATTTCTGTTTAGACGCCAGAAGATAGGAGTGAGTTTACAGAGAGTGGAGAGAATTAAATAACCATGGGTATGATGTAAACAAGACATGAGTTGTTTACTGTCTGCACTAAATTGGATACATCACTAGTTGTCAAAAAGTGCGCAGGGAGGACCCTAAGTAGAGGCAAATAGTGCTCTATCTCTGCTCAAATAAAGCTAATCTGCCTATCAGCCCATCAGCTGTGTGTGAAACAATACTCAGAAGATAACTACAACAGTTGTGTTAAGTCTTTGGCGCTTGATGTGTTTGCTTTTGTGTTTCCCACGCCTGCACGCAGCTGGGACCCGTGCAGACACACCGATGGCCCCGGGGCCACGCCAATTGTTCCTATCTGTTTCGCTGCAGGCCCCCAAACAAAAGTTTTCATATCCACCATCAGGGAGGGGAGAACTAGCGGATCGCGATCATATTCTGGCAGAGTCAGGAGGGGATTTTTCTTTTATCCTCCCCCATTCCCTTCGCATCGTTCCCAAAGTTGACGCGACATCTTTACGCACCGTGCATATAGGTTAAACTGGATTAAAAGCGCAGTACAACAAATTAAAATGCACAGTTCAACTGGTCCCCCCACCCCTCCTCCTCTTCTCCCCCCTTTATCCGCTACTTTCCCAAGCTTACAAACACCTCCTCCTCTTTCTCCCCCCTCTCCCTCTCTCTTCAAAACCACAAACTCGACAATAGTACGCAGTGTGGAAAAGCATGTCAGGGTTTCTAAGCTTTGCTGTGGTATTTACCATTTTAGTTTTCCAGGCGAATTTCATGGTGAGCGTTTCTTTCATGATCCGGGGACAGCATCAGAGCTCGGGAGTAATCCACCAAGGAAAGAAGACGATTTGTTCCTTTTATGAATTCCAAAACCTCGCTATAAAAGAACTCCTCCGCCACACACTCTTGAGTCAGCCCGCTTCAAACTCCAATTCCTCCTCCTCTGTCTGTCAGTGAGCTCTCCCTTCTTCTACTGAATGACCAAACTCCTCCTACTCGCACTCACAACAGTCCCGTTAAAACTCCTCCTCCTCTTTTTTTGTCCGACTTTCATCAGAGTGACAACACTGTGCGCTCAGACGCAAGGACGCAGGCTTGTGATTTCTGTTTGCGCAATACATGGACCGGCAGAAGTCATAAATCTCGTTCTTGGGAAATTAATTGAAGTCAACGATTTTGTTGGTTTTACATGAAATACAATCTAAAGCCTGATGTTTCTCCAGGGAACTAAAGGGTTTAAATTCCCTCTTATCAGTATTTTGCACTGGACTCGTTTATCCCGAAGTCTGAACACTTTTTAAAACCTTTAGAAAATTATTGCATTCTGTTAGTCAACGTGGAGAAAAGTTGTTTGCTGTATTTTAACACCCCAACAACACATTTGACCAGATCCTGTAGAGCACCGCTTTGCATTTTTACATTTTTAGCAATGTGCTGAATCTTGCACTATCATTAACCAAAGTGCAACTTGTGCCAACAGTTGTCCACAGAGGCCTGGTGAGTAAAGCCTGTCACATGCACAGTAACCTCTTGTAAACATGGTTGATCTTTTAAAAAGAGCTCTATCAAACTTTTGCACTGCAAAATAATAAAATCTTGCCACGTGTTTTTGTCTTATTTTCAGTAAAAATGCCTTTTTAGACTAAATATGTGCCAAATTTACTTCATCAGTCCAGTAGTGCTTAGTAGTGCTTGTGAATGTAAAATCCTGACCTAAAACGAGCCGTTTGGATTTGGGGGATTTGCCGACGTCAGCGATTCCCTTTTTTGACCAATCAGGAGCAAGTCTGACCTGATTGGTCCACCAGAGCAGATACCCCAAACCCCCCTCCCTGCTGCCGGAGAGAAATCTCTCTCCTCCCTGCTGCTGGGAGGAGAATGCCAAAGTTGAAGAGCCATCACTGCTCTGTTTTTGGCTGTAAACAGCCAGATAGTTCCATGCACAAGCTTCCCATCTCGGAAGAAGAAAAGACTAAGTGGCTGGAGTTCTTTTATCAAGGAAATATGCCAGCTACACTCAGTAAAATGTGCGTGTGAGTTAGACACTTCACGGCCGACTGCTTTTCCAACTTTGGACGGTACAACAGAGGGCTAGCAAATAGACTGGTCCTGAATCCAGGCGCATTACCAACCATCCACCAACAAACCTCAGACCCTGGAAATGTGAGTATTTTAAATGCTGTGTGCTGTGGAGCAGATGTTGGAGCTTTTCCTCAGTGTCCCCCCTGTCTCTGTGTTAGCTTCAGGATGCTAACTGTAGCTGCAGTTAGCCTGTTGTTTTAGCCTGTAATGTTACAGTAAACGAGCTTCACTGTTTTCTAAACATTGTGCACTCGGAGCTCGTGGCGCCGCTCTCAGTGACGTGGAAGAGCGGGGCGGTATCAGCAGTGACTTATTTACATATGAAGGTCACGCCCACTAAATCAGAGCGTTCTGAACAGAGGGGCTATGAGAGCCTGGAAACAATGCTGCTGTGCTTGATTTATTGGCTTTTTGCACCAAAACATGTTATTACCATTACATGAAGACATCAATGATCCATATTAAACTTCAGAAAAGGAGCATAATATGGGAACTTTAAACCATTTTGACAGGGATATGTTACTTTAAAACTGCCGTCACTAAGCTGAGCTCTGGTTTGTGAAAGCTGGGGCAGGAAGTCAAATCTGCATGAGTCAAAACCTCCACATTGATTTTGTCAACAAAACACATTCAGCCATTAACCAAAGTTTATTCAAGGTTTTCATCAGCTTTTCTCTTCATGTTTAGACTTTCTCCTGAGTTTGCTGACCTGGTTTTCTACCTGTTTACATCAGCAGTGACTCCTGAGATTGCCGTTAATCTGTAGATTACACAAATTTATGAATGACGAATGTCTTGCGTGGAGCAGCTGCAGCCTTGAGGCCTCTGCGTGGGACAATACAAGGAAGGCTGTAGATGCTGTCACTGTGCTGTGTATTGTCAGGGGCAGGAGAGGAGAGGAGAATAGGCCGAGTGTAAGAATGGACCACTCTGTTCTCCACGCATACTCAAACTACCCACTTGTGTGAATAAACGGGAAGATATGAATCAAGTATAGGCTTTGTGAGGGGTCTTTTTGTACAAATTTGTATCACAAACATGAATCAAAATTGTAAATAATGGGTTCATACAATCTGGAGCCCATGAAATATCTGGACTACTGATTCAGAGTCAGGAGACAGCTGGGAGGTTGTGACGCTTATTGTTGTACGGAGAGACAGCTAAACCTGTTGTGGCCCGCTTTCAATATTCTGTGTGTGAGTGAGTTTGTACATGTGACATGATGACTCAATCCTCTGGCTCCCATAACACTAACCTGTCACTCCAGCGTCACATACACACCATATTGAGAAAGGGCACTCAAGCAGAGAAAGAGACTTACACACATGTACCCACACACACAAGGTCACAAATTGTGTTTTCATTGCTCCTTGATAGTTTGCCTGGGTCCACTAAAGTTCAGGGAAGCCCAGCGTTTGTCTCCGTCATTCTCCCTTCGTGTGTGGTTATCTGCTCTATCAGCGCTCCTTCTTGGTGACTTTTCATCAGGATGTAAATCTGGCAGGGCTCCAGTTCCCAGGCCGAGCTGCCCCGGTGTCCACTCGGTGTCTTTGGAGCTCTGGGAAGCCTAGAGTGGTAGTGGGAAGGTTGTGACCCTGCATGGCTCCCTGCTCGGCCCCTTGGGGACACAAGTGCTGGTCTCACAGCGCAAGTGATGTCATATCAGTGCAAAAGAAAACGTCTGACGAATGTGATAGCTGCTGCCGCGAGTAATGGATGAGCAGATTAGGTCATATAACGTGAAACTTAAAAAAAACATAACCAATAAACCAGGTCCAACAAAAGAGGTATCTACATCACCAATTAAGGCTTTGAATTTATCAAATGGGTCATATTTTAGTAAATGTCAGAGCTGTTTTTAGATATGGCTCAAAATCCAAGTCATATCCAAAGACTTCATCAAAGCTTAAAAAAATTCCCTGTTGCTCAGTGCCTAAATTCCCAGTGCCTCCCATTATGGGAGGCACTGTCATTAACCTCGCACAATAATTTGTAAACAAGAAGAGATACTGCTCTCTGTCTCGCCACTAAATGTAAATCAGACCCAGAAATTAATTAGCTTAACCCATGTTAGAGCTGTTGAGAGTATCTTTTGGGTTGTGTTGATTTTGGCACCCCCTGTGGACAAATCCAAACCTCTTATCCAGGGATGCAAGAACTATCCAATGAATGATTGCCAAGAAGTTTTTCAGAATTCCAATCGTACATTTTTTTCAATTCAATTCCATTTTCCACAGCTTATCCAGGTCTGGGTTATAGGGGCAGCAGCGGTTACCAGGTGGTATCCACATCAGATGCCTAAACCACCTCATCTGGCTCCTCTTGATGCGGAGGAGCAGCGGCTCTACTCCGAGCCTCTCCCAGGTGAAACGGCACATATTTTTATACATTAACGCCTGTCATCAACACGATACCGCAGCTTTATGTCACTAAAAACTATTAAAAAAAAAAAAAAAAACTCCGGCCAAAGTGAAAATTTTGGAACACTCCTGGTTCATGGTTTCGTATGGACACAGGTTTACAGAGTTTTCGGTTCTCTAACATCACGGCTGAATGACGGGGGCTCATTCTGATTGGCTGGCATGGGTTTTACTTCAGGAAAACACTGCCCATTATGGGTTCGGCGTGCTTTGAGCCGCACTCAACGGCGGACAAAGTATTTTTTTAAACGAATGAGTGGGCGAAACTCTTTTTTGAAAATACCCAGCTATGTGTGGATATGGCCTCAGGTTGAGCCCAGACACCCTGCAGATGAAACTCATTTCAGCCGCTTGTATCTGCAATCTTGTTCTTTCGGTCACTACCCACAGCTCATGGCCACAGGTAAAGGTCAGAACGTAGATTGATGGGTAAATTGAGAGCCTTGCCTTCTGGCTCAGCTCTCTCTTCACCACAAAAGACCAGTATAGCGTTAGTATCACTGCCAACGCCGGGGGTCTCAGGATTCCATCTCTGCTTTTTGCACATGATGTGGTCCTGGTGACCTCATCGAACACTGACCTCCAGCTCGCATTTGGGCAGTTTGCAGCGGAGTGTGAAGCAGCCGGGATGAAGATCAGCACCTCTAAGTCTGGAGCCATGGTTCTCGGTTGAGAAAGGGTTGTCTACCCACTCCAGGTCGGGAGAGAGTCTTTGCCCCAATTGGAGGAGTTCAAGTATCTTAGGGTCTTGTTCACAAGTCAGGTGAAAATGGATCGAGAGATTGACAGACGGATCATAAAATTTGTTTCAAGAAAAATAAAAACCTGTGAAGTCATCGCGACCAAGATGTAATGAAGAAACACAAAGCAGAAATAGCCACAGTTAGCATTGGCATCAATAAACAGAGTGGGCCAAAGTGCCTGTTTGAGAACCGCAAAAATTAACCTGAGAAAACCTAAAGTTAAAGCATAAGGACAAAATTAGTCTGTGTATAGCTCATGATGCTCTGTGTGAGGCAAAGAGATCAAGAAATTAGCCACCCAACATTATGTTTCTAACGCTAACCTGAGTTACTTCTACTTAGCATCCACACTCGTATCTGCCCTCTATGATGGTAGAGGGTTTACCACATACTTATACTTAATTTTATAACACAGTTAATAAAAAGATGTAACAGTAATCTTATCGCTAGCTGCTATCAGGG
This sequence comes from Halichoeres trimaculatus, assembly GCF_033239565.1. NCBI lineage: Eukaryota > Metazoa > Chordata > Actinopteri > Labriformes > Labridae > Halichoeres > Halichoeres trimaculatus. Next base: position 26,119,291 of record NW_027437182.1, on the reverse strand, counting down.
GCCGGTATAGAAATAATCAGTCCTTGTGATGATGATGGTGATGGTCTGGTCTGTTGTTCCCAGTCGTATCAAGGCATAAGCATTAATTTCAGTTGTTTCATAACCAGCTAATGGCTCTGCACAGAAGCCTTAAAGGCTGAAAACAGAGGGAAACAGCTTTCCTTTTCTCTGACCAAAGGTAACAAAATTCTGCTGCCAACATCTCTAAAGCTCATTTATCTCAACGTCATGAGTCATTAGAATAATCTGCTAAAAAAAAAAAGGAAGTAAGAAGGAAGTTGTGGTTATACAGGTTTGGGTTAGGGACTATTTGTTGCTGCGCAGGCACTGATTTCCTTGAGTCTCATCGTTTTTCTGCTCATCTCATGAAGCAAATAAGTAAATCTGTTATTACGTATTCTGATCTGGAGTGGTGTAAGGAGTTTTTCTCACATCAGGAGACCAAGTTCTTGTTTCAGTTTTCTGCGATGTTCCTGTAGTATGAATGTACATGATCCTACATCAATTAGAGTTCATATATACAGCTCTAGGTTCCCTGCAATGTAATCCAGGTCAATCCTCATAGCAAGTTTTCCTTTCACTTGACGAATGACGTAGTAACTCTTAGAAAAACCCCTGAGAACACACCAGTTTGTTATAATGAGTTCCTGCTATTATTATACAACATACCAAGTATCCTCTTCAGTCTGTTCCACGACGTCTGAACAGGGAGCTACAGTACAGACATTGAGGGGACAAAAACAGGAGGAGCACCACTCACACTGTTATTGCACCAGTGTGGGGAAAAAACGCACATTCCAGGAAATCTCCCACTTCCTGCCTCTAGCCTCCTGACTCCAGCGAGCCTGCTGTCCTCATACCTGACTGGCTGGGGGAGCCTCTCTGGCCCGGAGCATGGTCATAAAATACAACTAATACACCATAGGTAGAAAGAGGAGAGGAGAGGAGATGAGAAAGGGGGATCCATATGCAGAAAAAATATCCCCAGAACAAAAAAAAAAAAAAATAAGAGAGAGATGTGTATTTGGGTGGGGGTCTTGTGCAGCATGTGTATCATCTTAGTGTTTACGTCAAAGATAAGAAAGGCCCTCCATCAGAGAAAGTGTAGGTCACATCTGAGATTAACTTCAAAGAACATTATCTCCTCTTCGACAGTGAGAAGAAGAGACAGAGTGGGAGTGTGAGTGTTCACAGTACAGTCAGAGAGTGAGAGGAACCATACTGGCTGAGAGACAGCCGTGATGCAACCAGACCATCTCACACTTCCAAAGAAAGACTCATCTGATTTTTCATACTGGAAAGAGACGCTCTGCTATCTTCCTAGAACGTGCAGACACGTCATTTCATCCACTCAGAGGAGTATCAACCGTGTCTGGAGCCAGACTCTCTCCACAGAGAGTCGATTTCAAAACCAAGAGGAGAGGATCCTTTCCTGCATCCACATCTGAACCGAACGTGTCAGAACATTCGTACCGTGTGCTCTATTTGTGCAGTCCTTTCTCAGTATGTTTGTCTGCGGTTGATGGGTTTGTGTTTTCAGAGCATACTGCCCAGTAGAGGGCAGAGTTCATAAACCGCTGTGTTTATCCAGAGTCAGCAGAGGTTTTTGAGCTGGAGCAGGCCAGAGCTACAAAAGCAAAGGTTTAAGATTTATGGTGCAGGGTCAGGAGGATCTGCAGTAACTCAATAAAACCAAAGAGTACGAGAAGAAAAGTAGCTCTTATCTGACATTTAAGAGCTGTGGAGCAGTGGCAATGCATCCATTAAGCGCATTTGTTTATTTCATTGTGCTTTAATAAGGCAACAGATCAATGTCTGTGTCCTCAGTAGAAGCATCAATGAGGACATGCAAGGACTTCTCTTATATAACCAACAGCTGCATTTTCTCCCTCTTTCTGTCTCTTCTTCTTTGAACTGAACCCCTTTGTTCAGATACTACAACCCTCCTCTCCTCTCTGCTCCTGTCTTATGTCATGTCTCTGCTCCACTCACATCTATTGTTGTTGAGCTCTGCCTCTCTTTCTCTGGATGGGTGACATCATTAGTTTCCAGTAAAGTCCAGATCCACTGTCAGACACCCCTCCTCCTCCTCCTCCTCCTCCTCCTGCTGCTGCTGCTGCTGCATGCTTCACATTAAACACAGCTGACCCTGCAAACTGAGACAGACTTCAAGGAGGAGCTGCTTACAGTTTATTAACAACAAACCCACCATATCTTTTTCCTGTGAAGACATGTTTAAGCTACGGGACAATGTGCTTTTTCTTTTCTTGTAACACTCTTTATAGGGGGTCAGTTGAACCGTGGTTGAGATGCTTGTAGGTGTCTCTGCTTTTAAAAAAGAGTGGTTGTGGGGGTAAATAAGAGAAGACATACACACAAACACACACACACACACACACACACACACACACACCCTTTCTGGGGCCTCAAATCTGACCCCCACTAGATCTAAGCCCTGCTAAGCCTTGAATGAACCAGTCTGGGTTGGATCGGTTGTCTGTCTGACCTCCTGCTAATGAGAGATGCACCATCTGTTGCCCAACAGGGACATGCTAGCCCTCAAGTTGTCACATACGCAACAAAAACAACACGCAGTATCAATGGAGCCGGTCGCATGCTGGTGACAACTCAGACTGACACACGCAAACCACACTTTTAACACAGAAAGTGCAAAACCCCACTCACTTTTACCATCCAGCTATTTCAGTTTTCACCTTACAGATTATCCCTGACAGAAAGGACAGATTCATTTCTGTCACTTATTTTAATTCTTGGCACTACCGCCTACATCTGTTCTGATACATCAAAGTGTGAAAGCATGTGCGTTGTAGGAAATGAAACTGCGTAAGCGATGCACATAACAACACTTTAGAGCAGCTAAAAAAAAAAGAGGCAGTCGGTTTATTGTAGCACAAAAACAAGACTTCTATTGCAACAACGCTGACCTTAAATTACTCTCACAAAATAATATGGCCGCATTAAATTCTGTGCAACATTGTCACTACACCTGCCGTTGCACTGAACCCATTACAAAATGTCTTTTTTTGAGCAAAACAATTTTATTTCTTTGTTCTTTGTTTTTTTTATTGAAGAGTTGGACCTTACTGAAGCTGTTTTAGTCTCTTATCTGCTGACATAGAGAATATGTGAGTGCTGACCTCTCATATTAAACACTGTCGTCCCCCAGCAGCATCCTGCTTAACACACACACACACACACACACTGATACACACATCACAATGTCAGCTTGATCCCAGTCATGCGTCCAGGCTAATACTGCAAACCCTGCTTGAGCGGGAAAAGGAATAGAGAACTTTAAGAAAGACTTTGTGTGTGTGTGTGTGTGTGTGCGTGGGTGTGTGAAGGGGGCACTTACACACACACACACACACACACACACACACACACACACACACACACACACACACACACACACACACACACACACACACACACACACACACACACACACACACACACAGTTTAAAGCTACCATAAAAACCAAATCAAAGACGGTTCAGCTGCACACATTGCTGCCTGCCTCCTTCTGACCCATCCCTAAAATAAAACACACACACACACACACACACACACACACACCCATGTCCATATGGTATGATGAGTTTCTGCCCCAGTTGAGCGAGCAGCTCCCGTGGGGTTGTCCCACTGGGCTGGATACTCGAGTGACAGGGACAATACCCACAATATTGACTTTTCACACCAGTTCTATTGTGTGACCTAATTAGGCCCAAAATCACAATATGAAGCTCCGACACAGCCGCAGGCACGGAGACAAGTTGACACGCTATAGGGTCACTTAGTGTGTAAACAACATCTCAAGAGGAGAACTGAAGAAAAGGGACAGAAAAATGGATTTTTGGAGAAAGAATGAATCCAGTGTTTGAAAATTACACAATGAGAGACAAAAGAAAGGACAGAGATGACGGGACAGAGGCAGAATACTGTCAGTCGAATCTGTGTTGTATTGTTGGTGCTTATTGGGTTAATCAATGACCCCAGTGCTCCACTTGTCTTATATTTTCCTTAAGCCTTCTGAATATCAATTCATTTTCAAATCTATGTACCTGGACATTCACTGCAAATTCAATTCATTAAAATTATATAAATTTTTCAGTTTCAAGGTGAAGACTTTTCTCGGAAACATGAATGAATCACTCAACAAAAACCACAACACAAGCAACAGATGTAAACTCTGGACATGGAAACATCACACAGCGTCACAGAGCATCCGCTTGAAACGTGCACTTCTCAAAAAGACAAGAAAGAGGAAGGAGGAGTGCTAACTCAGCTTTCTTTGCTTTTTTTCAATGGAAAACATGCACATCATCAAAACCGCCCCCCTTCCTTTGTCCCTGTTTTCCCTCTTTTTAAGTCACTTCTGCATTTCCAGCGAATGACCCACTGAGGTTATTGAACTGCTCTGCTGGGTATTGAAGGCCAAACTGGTGTGAGCTGGTGGCTTACATTTTTCTCTCCACTGGAGTTTAAATTGATCGTCCTGTGACTCAATGAGATGTCACTGACCAAATAAGAGGAGGTTAAGAGCACGCCACGCCAATGCTGATACCCAGAAGATGTAAGTCTCTGTTGCTAACTTTTAAGGGCAACTGGGTTCAAACCAAACCTCAACCTTTGGTGTTAACAAAAATAAATTAATAAAGCCAACTAGGAAGTGTACTAAACTGCAGTACCTTAGGTGTCCACTTGGGGTTAGCTAAAAATGCCAGGGAACCCAATTTGAACACATTGGGGAATTTAACATGTTTCAAGTCTTTTTCAGAAAAAGAGTTCTCATGAAAAAGTTTATAATTTATTCATACACACTTCACAGGTGTTGAATTTGTAAGAAACGTGTTTTAGTTTATTCTTGACAAAAAAAAATCATACATAAAATTTGCATCATTAGAGGCTTAGCTGAGTTGATGTAGAAATGTGTTGAAGCTGTTGGGTATGAGACTACGGCCCCATTTACATGACAACGTTTCATCTGAAAACACTGAAACGTAGTGAAAAAAATCGGCGTTTACACTGAAACGCAGAGGGACTGAAAACGCTGTATTAAGCATGCCATGCCAACAGGTGGTGCTATAACTGTCTTGTCCAGAAGCAGCTTTTGGGAAGTAGAGTTGAGCCGATCATCTGGTGTATTGGGGAATACTAAATTCAAGAGTGGAGCAACAGATGCTTATTTTGTTAAATACAGTCAGCAGATACAGTAGATTGAGCAAAACAAGCACAACACGGTAGTTCGCAACAATCGAAACAACGGTACTGTTGTCCTGTTGTATGCGCTTGTGAAGAGCGGAGTGTGACATCATCGTTTCCACTGAAAACGCCTCTGTTTGTGTTGTAGGTCGGCTGAAACACCGTTTCCGTGTAAACACGGGGCTGAAACGCAACCAAAGTTGTACGATTAACCCCAAAACCGTTGTCGTGTAAACGGCCCCTACATCTTAGTTATTTTTTTTACAGTCTGTTCCTTTTTTGCTTCATGTAATGATAACTTGCACCATCTACTTGATAAATTCAACTTGAGACATTTACTTCAACATCACTTTGTCCTTAGTAATCATCACCGTCACTTTCTTCATCTTCAGTGAGCAGTTATGCAGGGTCATTGTTGCGTCCTCAGTGGACTGCTGATAATAGCTGACAACTCAACACTCCTCCCTCATCTCTGACCTGAACTCTGGACCTGTCAGTCAGAACAAAGCAGCATGATCACAGACATATTATCGGGCCAGTTACCGCCTTTATGACCAGCATGATTTCATAACCTCACACTGGCAGGGAACAGGTTACTTCGGAGCAGTGGAGTGAGGAGCACCTGAGAGATTCAGTATATTGTGCCAGTACGAGCTTGCTAAAAAAAAATATTAGATCATCTTGATGTCGTCTTTTTTCTTGCTTCAACATCAGACCTTAAGTTCTCCAAGTCCTGTAAACAAACTTAGTCCCATGATTCCCTTTCACCTCACATTGTTCTTTCTTATATAACTTTACTGAGGCCACTAAGCTTTTTTTATAATCACTCTTATTGCTGTCATGCCAAGCAGTGAGTGCAATAACAGCTCAAATATTGTACAAAAACAGTCTCTAGGATGAGGTTCTGACACGTGGAGATGGATGTAAGCGGAGCTGCAGTAGCTATTCTTTAGTATTCACAGAGTGTCAGCATCTGTGAGCTAACCTCCAGTCTGTTAGCTTCTCTAACAATTGGAGGAAGCCGAGCTGTTAGATGGAAGGACACATCACCCCAGGATGTCAGGAAGAAAGGAGGAGGATTCCCCGATATGCTGACTGAGAATATACACATACCATAGTTTGCTTGATATCTATCAGAAATGCTATAAGAAGAATCATTACTGCACTTAGTTATTAACAACATTTGAGTATACAGTAGATCCTAGAGCAGGTGGGAGTTCAATGTCTTGCTTACAGATGCTTTAGCAGACTGGTTTTCTGACCTCTGCACCTCTACTCATTAAATCCAAACGTGCCAAGTGTAAACACCAGAAATATTTCCAGTATGGCCTCAATACCACAAGTGCGCACATGCAAACAGTTAACCAGAAACTAAGCTGGAATAAGCTGAGGCTGCATTACTGGTAATCACCCTGTTATGAGGAATCTGAGACCTCACAGGCCAATTAACCCAAAGGTAAATAAACAAAAATGCAAACACATACTTAAGTGTGTGTGTAATGTAAGCGACGCTTTGAACGTGGCCATTAATGGGCTGACACATATTTAAGTTGTTCATGAGTTTAGGTTCTGAAGTACAGTGAGTCATGCCTTTTCTGTGAACTCTGACCACTCAGCAAAGCCGTGTTCACACACACACACACCACACACACTCAGTGACCAATAAGCGGTAGTTACAGTGTGAATTACAGGCTTTCATAAGAGGTCAGCTGTCCTGTCTGTGCAGCTAAAGGTTACTGTCTAGTTGGAGTTATTGCATTATATGAGGTGACAGCGTGTTGCATAAAATTTCATGTACTGAAGGCAAAACAGAGGAACTGAAATTCGAAATTTTAAGAAAATGACAAAGCAATAACTAATAACCTGTTGATGATGATATACCACACAAACTGTGCATTATATTATTAAAGAACAATGATCACAGTTAGCTGTCGATGTGAGTGTAAGACAGGCCACAGCTGCTAAGTCCAAAACAACCTCAGATTTGCTGATTTACTCAGCTGTAATCAAATACCCACCAATCTCCAACACAAACACATCAGAATGTGCAAAAACAATCTCTATTTTTCCCTCACACTCACCTTCACATTCACTAACAAACAGACCTTGTCAGAATCATAAACACAGTCAACCTCACAGCTTGTTATCTTATTCCTCCAAACATCTTCTGTTTTCTTCTTGATTCTCATCCTTGAATCTTTACAAATGAACCTTTGACACAGAACAACATGCCAGACACTCACACACACTCTCCTAACAGCAGCAGCAGCAGGCACAGGAAGGCCGCTCCAACATCTGCCAGACTGTTTAGCAGGACTAAGAGTACCTGCATGTGCTTCCTTGAAATGACAACAAACTCCTGTTAAAATAAGAGATGTGAGAGTTTTCTGTGTACTGACCCAGTGGCGAGGGCTGCTCTCTGGGGAGCGAGGCTGGTACCTCTGCAGGTAGACGCCGCCCTCTCCCTCCAGCAAGGTGCAGTCCAGGTCGGGACAGGTGATGAAGGGAGTAGTTGGCCAGGGCAGAAGGGTGGCCAGAGGGTATTGGGAGATCATGCTGACTGCCTGGATCAGCGGCATGGGTTGCACGGGAGCCAGGGCATACCCCTGTCTGGAGCGCAGAATGGATGAAGAAATCTGGATGTGAAGGCCTTCAGGAGTTGAGAATAGAGATGATGAAGATTTAAGCTGCCCTCCTGTCTTGGTTACCAGATGTTTTCTCACCTCCTGCTCTCTTGACTTGTTTTTAGACTTGTCCTCCCTCAGAACTGTCACTTGTGATAACTCTTGTCCCCTCACTCTCCTCTCTTCCTCTTTCTCTCCTTGTACAGTTTCAAACTACCTCTCTTCTGTTTCTTTTCCTCTCTCTAAGTGCGTGCAACTTGGCTTGCCAACAACCACATGAGTGATTAAAGTCTATTGTCTTTCTCCCTCCTTCTCTCTTTCCTGCCCCCTACATTCATCCCAGCCACAGGAGGAGAAGGAGGAGGAGGAGGAGTTAAGACCCAGTGTCCCGCCTCTCCTTTTTTTAAAAACACTGCCCACAGAGGAAAGAGTGTGGAAGAATGTGGAGTGAAGGGAGAAAGACAGGAAAGCTATCATAGAGAGAAGGATGTTAGGAAAGAGGTTCTAAGAAGTACTAACAATAGACAACATTTTCCATGACTGCTTCAAAACTTTTTAATGTTCAGCTGAATCCAAAAATGACCCTCATTAAATCAGCCAGCACTTAATTCTCACTGTGTTGAGTCATTGCTTTTGCTACATTGTGCAATAATCCTTTTCCTGAGAAGCGGGTTAAAATTCCTTGATTCTTTTGAGATTTCTTACCTGAAGAGTTGAAGCAATTTCAATCGAATAAAAGTGATACACATACTTTTTGCTGTAAACTGAAAGAGATTTTACCTTGATATTAAACTAGATGATAATAGATGATAATATGATGTTTGTGAGGGAGTTTGTGATGAAGAAATAGATCAAGGTAAATTTATCATTAACTAGTTATGAATAGAAGAAGGAGTAGGATTAAATAAGCTGATGCTTCTTCCTACTCCTTTTTGAACATGTCAAAATTGTTTCAATTGTTTTGTGGGTTCTTTTTGTTGTCGCTGTTGTTTTGTTTTCCCTGTTTTTTTTGTGTGTGTTTCTTTCTCTATTATTATTCATTTTTGTGTTTTCATTTGTTCTTTTCCCCATTGATTTTCTTTTTTTCTTTTTGTATTATGTTAACCTGTTCAAAATAAAGCATTCATTCATTCATTCCTTCATTCATTTATTCATTCATTCAAACTGACAAAAATTCAATATACGCTTTTATTTGGCCTACAAAAGCAAAAGAAAGAAAGAAAGAAAGAAAGAAAGAAAGAAAGAAAGAAAGAAAGAAAGAAAGAAAGAAAGAAAGAAAGAAAAAAAACAATTTATTTTTTTCTACATTGGATCCTGCTAATGACTTGATGGACAGGTCTTGCCCCATCCCCCTTTCATAGGAGGCTTGATTTTCATCAATGTTTGACATCATCAAACATTGTCTGCTAGGTGAAATTGTAACTTGATTGTAACGAACAATTTTATTTATGAGATGGGGAGAAAAGGTGTTTAAACATCGTGGTGCGAGGCTCGTTTGCTTTTCTTTGAATCTAGGGTGGCTTTCTGAATCTACTGCAAGACTGGTTTTCAAAGCTTTAAATGGCAAAGGTAAAAGGAAATTCAATTTGATCTCAAAGGGTATTTTTTAAGGTTATTTTGTCATAAAAGCATCCCTTTCCTCATAAACACATAGTTTGTGTTTTGTCTACAGGGGATGCCAGAGTCAGCTCAAACAGTCCCTCACAGGAGACTCTTTCACTAATGTTTTTTTTTTCTCAATCTATAGTTTTGACTCTGAACTTACATTATTCTGAAGTGTAAATCTGAACCCATGCATAAAAATCATACATATAAACTAAAGCACAGCAAAGAAAAACTAACTCAGCTTCAGGTGATGAGACATGTGAGTAACTGATTAAGTCACTTATTCAGCTTTCTGCTGGACAGAACTGCACGTTGACATTTGTGACAGCGTGGTTAAAGTCAGACTGTGATAAATGTGTAACAATTATAGACAGCAGGCCTGCAAGTGTGTGTGTGTGTGTGTGTGTGTGTGTGTGTGTGTGTGTGTGTGTGTGTGTGTGTGTGTGTGTGTGTGTGTGTGTGTGTGTGTGTGTGTGTGTGTGTGACTGAGTTCAGAGGAGAAATCAGAGCCACTCAGTGTAAAACACTGCTCTGTAAAAGAGGAGGATTACCAGGGACCAGGCAGTGCTCCTCTGTTACACACACACACACACACACACACACACACACACACACACACACACACACACACACACTCAGTCAAAGATTTTGTAGTTAATATAGTACAAGGTGTGAAGTAAGAATCTTTTACAGTTTGAAGCTGCAATGGGGAGTAAAATGTTGCATCCTGTTTTCTTTGGTGAATCGTCAGCCACTGGAAAAACATTAATGTCAGAGAAGCATCCGGTTAAGTTACTCTACAGCAGAAGGATTTCTACATGCATGCACGCACGCACGCGTACTTAAGGCCACTTTTTGGGGTCAGATGACAGAACACCATTCTTTCTAGGACACCCTAAATAGAGGTGTTCTGCTGAGCTGACACCATTTCCAGATTTGGAATACTGTCTTAATTACATAAATCACATTATATTTTTAATTATGAATACGAATTGTTAAAGACTTGTTATGTCCAGTATGGACAAAACAAGCACAATGGTGGCCCAAGTGTCACAGTGGAGGGTGCGTGCCACATCAGACACAGCTATTACCTCCTGTGCAGTAGCCTGTGACCCACACGTCTGAGTTTTCCAACTGCTACATAACTTTGATTTTCTTTTATGGCCACTCTGCTCTCCCAAACTCTCCATGGTGACAGCAGGCGGCCCATGCTAAATCCTCATTTAAGTTTGAACCTGTTATCAATTGCACACACAGTCTCAGGCTATACCCACACGTAGCCAGGTATCTGAGAAACCGTATATATCTTTATATGTTTAGGCCTGTAGTCAACATGAAACTGCAGTTTTACGTCACTGAAAATGATGTTTTCTGTAAAACTCTGGTCAAAGTGAAGATTTTGGAAAACTCTGGTTTCATGGTTTTGTAGACGCTGGTAAACATAGTTTTCAAACATCACAGCAAAATGATGGGGGGTCATTGTGATTGGCTGGCACGGGTTTTACATCTAGAAAACACTGTCAAATATGGGTTTGGGATTGCTTGAGCCGTAATAATCAGCGAATTTGCCCGCTGTATGTGGGCGAAAGTATTTTTAAAAATGAATGAAGCTAATTAGCCTTTAGCTTGGGCTGTATCAATCTCCCGTTCAGCTTTCTTCTGCTCTTGTGTCCTTTTTCTGTCTGACAGATAGACCCCGTGTCCATCATCACTACAAAACTAATCATAGAAACGTTTTTTAGTGGACAAACACACAGATCTCTGTGTTTTATCTCTTCTCATTACTAAACTTCATCAGCTGGCGTGGTGTTGTCATAGAGACCTAGACGTGCTTTAGATCAATCCGGTCCTGGTTGACCCGAACTTGAAGCTAAGAAGTAGCAATTTAAAATAACCTGTATGTATCTAGAAGAGAGACTTTTTAAAGATCACTTTCAAACACCTCACATCTCCTTTAAGTCCATTTTACCTTGCTTAGTGTATTTTAAGTAAAACTGATACTGTCTGTGTCAAATCAATTAAAGAAGGTTAAAGCCTGGCTTTGACCAAAGTTCAGCTCTGTGATGTGGTTTTAGTGGTATTTTTACCATTGGCTAACACACCAGGAGAGTTGTCTTTGTAGGAGTGACAGCTAAATACATTGAAAGAACTTCTGCTGTACAAGGTTGTCTTTACTAAACCTCGAATTTTCTCTGGCCATGATTCAGACCTTCAGTCTGACTCAGGGGAACAAAATTCCTATGCAACCTTCATCACAGAAAAATGCAATGAGCCTCCACCTAAACTATTTTTTATATTTAGCTCTGACTCATGGTCGGGGGCCATGGATAAAAAATAACATCAAAATTAAAATACCTCTGCAATCAGAGCAGATAAATGGAGCTGACCTGAAGTGTCTGAAGAGGGGGATAATAATAAGCATTTATGTGACCATGACAGACTGGGACTCTGTGTGCTTGTGTGTGTGTGTGTGTGTGTGTGTGTGTGTGTGTGTGTGTGTGTGTGTGTGTGTGTGTGTGTGTGTGTGTGTGTGTGTGTGTGTGTGTGTGTGTGTGTGTGTGTGTGTGTGTGACTGCTGGGAATGAATGGGATAATGTCAGGCAGGAAGATTGAGTTAACACACTGCACGTCTTCTTGTTGTGTGGATGGACTTCCAGTGAACCGGCCTCCCCCCTCTTTCCTCCATTTCCTCTCTCTGTTGTTTAGAGCTTCCCACTTCCCTTCAGTTTACTCATCAGCCACATTCAGCGGTCTTCACTTGACTTATGCCCTACTTATACTAACACAATGTGACAAATGATCACAGAAACAGCAAGAACATACAATCTTTTCATACACTTTTCTCTCCTAGAGTTAATTGTTTTCATTGTACCTTTAAATCCTTCACTTTCCTGGCTTTTCTTCTCTGCCTCTGTCTGAGTGGGCTCAGTTGTAGAGTATCCAGCACTAGTTTACACAGCTGGGAAGTCAAAGCCCTATAAAGTCTGACAACACACATACACAAACTTTGAACACACCATACACTCCTCCCCATAGAAAGGAAGCCTCTTCTCCTGTCTCTCAATTTCTTATCAACACTGAGTGAATCAGAAAAGGAGAGATCCCCATTGAGCACAATATTTAATAATATAAAAGTGAGTTGAGTTCATGGAAGGAGAAGTTATCATACAGATTAAAAAGTTTAACTTCTAGTCCAGACTGGATAAAAAATGGACAAAACAACAGATATCCAGAGCGAAGCCAAAACTTTTAGCGCTCCCTCTGGTGACTGGTTTATCACGTTTTATGTGATAGCGGGCATTCTAGTCATCAGATTAGGAGAGCAGAGGATGAACACAGATGGAAATGTGAGGGAAACAAACACAAGATTTCCTGAACTTTCTGAATTTTCTGCTACAGATCCACACAGAAAGCTGTTCTGTTGTGGACTATTTTGCCCTGAGGAATCTTCAGCATTTTATCAGTATGTTAACTTTGCCTATGTCATGCTAAAGCTCCACTGGTCATCAGGTCAGTGCTCACCGGGGCTGAATTTTGGCTTCATTTCTCAAAATGGAAGAAGAAGAAGGCAGGTTGTCCTTTCACAGTCAATGAGCTCAGGACCTAAATTTTAATACTTATGAAAGTTCCTGGTTTGGAGCTTATTCAAGTCATTTGTTGTTTTATTTCACAGAGAAGTTGCTAGATGCCGCCCTGTTGACTATGGCTGCCTTTTGCAGCAGCTCTCTCTTCTTTGTCCGTTTCTTGTAATTTTTTCGTCTCTTTTTTGTAATCTTTGTATTTGGAGTGGATCGTTACTGTGTATGGCTCATTTGTTGGTCATGGACACCAAACTTTTTGTGGCTTCAGTGATATTTTTACAACTTTTTCTCCTGTGTTTGTCTGGAGATCCTACATGTAACCATGGCTGCATTGTTTACATGTGAACTCAGCGTTTGCAGCCTGTAGCATGTCAATGCTAACTGGTGTACGGCCTGATGTCTTCCCACAAGGTGAGGAGAAGGAGGTGAGGACGACGCGCTGGTTCTCAGGTGTGAGCTAAGAAGTGATGACATCGACCTGTCCTTCCATCCATCGTTATTGGGAACGTAAGATCTATCTCCAATAAGATGAACGAGCTAGCTGTGCTAACCCAGTAACAGAGGGAATACCAGAGGGCAGAGTAGCATCATGCTATTCACAGACATGGCTAACAGAGCTAACATCAGACACCAACGCCACATTGGAAGAGCTTCACCTGCTGTGAGCAGACAGGATCCAGGAGACAGAGATGGAGCGTGACTGAAGAAGCTCAGTCCTGGACCCTGTGGAGGTGGAGGCTGGCTGAACTGGACAATGATGGACAAGCTGTCATCATCTATTTTCTTATGGACCTTTTTGTACTTTCTACACACTTTCTTCCTTTTGTTTTCTTGATTGCTGCTGTGATTTCAATTTTTTTGTACTTATTACAATGGCAATAAAGTTCTATTCTATTCAATTGTATTCTATTCTATTCTATTCTACAATGCATTATGTTTTAGCTGCCAGTAAAATGTTTCCATGTTTAGTGCTAAGTCTTGAAAGAAGGAAACCAACTACATAGCTGTCAAAAATTTAATGGAGTGTTATAAGAAACATTACTTTTAAGTTGGCATGTTGCTGATCCTGTAATGTTTGTGACTCTGCAACTAAGGTTTTTTTTCCGTTGTTTTTTTTTTCAATAAAAATATTACTACAAATATTATCTAATCAAAAGTGTCAGGTACGCTGACTGCGACTTCTTTTGCAATGCTGTTTTTCATTTTGTTTGACACTAAAAACACTCCTTACAGGACGTTCAAGTTGATGAAGAAGTGGTAAATTACGCATTTTAATCATTACTTAATACAAACATAAGAAACGTGAGAGATGGTTATAGGGCCATGGTTATGAAAAATACATGATGGAGCTTTTATAATTTTCTCATGAAGGCAGATTTTCAGTTACATGTCTGATGTTTTGAGAAATCCAGTAAGGCCAGATTGTCTGACTTGTTTTTTGACAACTCCACACTGCCCTCTGCTGGATGAATTGATAGCACAATTAACTCAGAAATACCAAAATTAATGATACAGCTAAATCCCCTCAAGGGATAGTGTTGGAGTAATTGCACAAAACACGTTTAATAACATGATAAAGTTGTTAGCAGAACAGTTATGACTGACTGTGTGTGCTGGTGCAGTCAGGACCTTTTCTGTTCTTACACTACAACCCTGAATAAATGTTTCTGTGCTTTTCCCTCACACACACACACACACACACACACACACACACTCACTCACACTCATACACACTTACTCAGTGACTGAATGGATGTCTCAGGGTGCTCTTGTTAACACTGAACAGTTACTCATTATCAGTGAGAGGAGGAGAACAGAGGGGACAATGGACACTTTCTCTGGATCACTGACACAGACAGAAAAAGAAAAACAAAAGGAGAAGGAGTAGCACAGGCACTGCAAGTGTTTCAAAAACAATGTTTTTATTTTCCATTTCCTTCTCTTTTTTGGGCTTCCTTGGTCTTTTGAAACGTGTTTTTGTATGAGGGGATCATGTCCATACATGAATGTGCGTATGTGTGAGTATGTTTACCCGTCAAAAGGACATGGCCTTTCAACAGCAGTGTTAGTCACTGTCCACTTCCCTGCTCTGTCAGCAGTTTCACTGACTCATTTGATCCTCTTGCACAACTTTATTACTTTTATTACATAAAGAATCACAGAAGATCACTCTCTGTTCCAAATAACATGAAAAAACAGCTCCGATGACAATGATTCCCTTTACTAAATGAAAAAATGTAATTTAGTTTGAGTTGTGTTTAATCCATAAATGTTCCACCACAGATCAAATCCATGTGTCCTCCTTTAACTATTTACCTTTTACAGTAAGTATAAAAACGCTGCACTGAAGTGGTTCCTTGTTCCTTCCAAAAGTTGGCTCCTTTAAAAGCCTGTTTTTATATAAAGCAGATTTGCTTTTTCCTAAATCAGATTTACACAAGTATTCCCCCTTGACTTTGTTTTTTTGTTGTTTAGCTGACCTAAATTACTTCCACCTTGTGGTAAATGTGACCTTAGTGTCTGGCAGGGTCAGTCATATTTAATGCCTACACAAGGAGTGGTGATACTCTCTCTCATTGTCAAGGCTGCTTAGAAACGTTAGAGCATAAAATACCCATTCATGAGCTGGAGCTGCTGGGCTTAAAAAAATATCTGTATCAACTGAACTGTGGGTCTACAGAGACAGTTTTTCATTCAAAGAAATAAGGTAACAATAGTGACTGACCAACCACAAAGATCAACTTTATCTGTGTAACTCCACATAAATTTAATGTCTTTAAGGCACAATGTTTTTTTCCCGTCATCCAAACAGATTAAATGAAGTTGAAGAGACTTGAAAGTTTTATGAAACATTAAGTGTTCTGTGTTTTTTCTGCAATCAAAACTCAAGAGACATTATTTGGCCTACAATGCCTTTAAGTTTCATCTTTCAACTTTTCTTACTCTTAAATGTCAAAAGTAGACACACCATGTTCATACAGCCACGTGCAGCCTCTGTGCAGGGACAGTATGGATCTGACATTTTATACACAATGGAAATGAGTAACCTGGACAGTATGAAACACCATAAGCATGGCAGCTTACCTACCCGGCAACTTGTATCTCCTTTAACCTCAACACATTTGTGTATAGTGCAGATAGAGGCCTGTCTAGTTCTCATGGAGCAGAAGATGCAGACAGTAAGCGCTTCCACTTAATTTGATAAATATTTCAGATCATGGGCTACTAAACCAAGGCTACAGGTACAACTGCAGTTGAAGAAAAACAGAGATGAGCACACAATCTCATTCAAAGAAGTTGAGAAAAACAGTGAAAGACTATGGATTATTACTAATCTACCACAATACTTCTACATGTCAGTTTATTACCTCCACCAAGGAAGCTATTTTTTTAGGAGGGTATGTTTGTTTGTGAACAACATAACTCAATAAGTTATGAATAGATCTTCATGAAATCTTCAGGAAACGTTCCAAATAGGATAAGAAAGAAGTGATTAAATTTTGAAGGTGATCTGAATCACGGTCTGGATCCATGACTTTTTTAAAGGATTCTTTATCATTGGGAGATAGGGACATTTTCACCATATGTGTATATAACTCCATGATAAATGGTTGGATTGTTTTTAAAAACAATACAAAACAAGGTCACCATAATTTCTGACAGATGTAAAAGTACGATCCAGATCCTGGCAATGTTATGGATACTAAGGTCCAGAATATGAAATACGCACTGGTTCATTCTAATTTTCAACACTGTCAGGAAACAAATTATCATACAAACCTGCAACTAACACCAAATTGTAGCAGACAGTCTGCTGAAAGGGAGTATAACATTAAAGTAGGACTAAAGCGTTGTGTGACAATCACAGTTTGTTTG
The DNA here is from genome assembly GCF_033239565.1 of Halichoeres trimaculatus. Classification (NCBI taxonomy): domain Eukaryota; kingdom Metazoa; phylum Chordata; class Actinopteri; order Labriformes; family Labridae; genus Halichoeres; species Halichoeres trimaculatus. The sequence continues at coordinate 26,102,379 of NW_027437182.1, read as the reverse complement.
GTGGAGGCCTGCGCTCTCTGAGTGCTTTTCTAGTTTCTACTGGATATGTTCAATTCTACGTGTAATGCAGGTCTGTAAGTTTTACAACACGGGCTCTGTTTTGAGTAGCAACAGAAAGAAGGAAAGTAGGAAATAACATAAGAGGAAGAGTCCATGAAAGGAGAAACTTGCAACTAAGATGTTCAACTCATGCAAAGATTGATTCTCTAGACTATCTCAATTTATCTGCTTTAAGTGACCCCACACTGTTGTTCCAGACAATTTTATAACTATTTATTCTCATATATGAACAATTGGCTTGTATAAGGTTGTATAATACAGGAAATATTAACATTTCTTAAAATAAACTGTTTTATTTTTGTGTAGTGTTTGAGCATCCCTTGGCACCTGTTTTCTAGAATGAGCATCAAACAGCATTCGTCATATTTCCATTCACTGCAAATATAATGTCATAAATTTAGGAGCTCTGCATAGTTATTTGAAATTATTTTTTTCTTCATATTATATTCATTATTAATGAGTATACTTTAACTTGTGAATTATGTATTATGAGTTGTATAATTCAGAAGGCCTTACAAAGTCGGTGCTCCAGTCAAGTTGCCATTCCCAGTACAACCAGCAGGTGGACACATTACTCATCTAAAAGCATCTAAAGGTACTTTACTCAGGAAAGAAAACATTTATTTGTAGCTTTTATCTGGGAACTATTTTTCAGGCAGGACACAAAGTCAAATCTAGTGAAGCAAGGTTACAAAAGAAATTGTGTTCTTCACCTATCAAATAAACAGATAAAAACAATCCAATAATCTAAAAATATTTCTCACCATACATCACCTCCACCACCTCCCCAACCCATCCCACTTTCCTCTTACCGCTCCTGACCATCCTCTGTTTCAGATCCCACAGCAGACAGGAACTATAAAACAGAGTGCAGAGTTTCACTCAGCCCGTGAACAGTGGGAGCCAACACTCCTGCTGAGTGTCCTTTACATGATAAACACTCAAAGCTCTGGTTTATTGGTAAGCTTTGGCTCCTTTCATCTTTCACCACTGTTTCTAAAATGCCATATGGCTTGTTTTCAGATAGTTCGTATCTTATAAGGAATCAGCTGGGTCATGTGAACAGCTGCGGCGAGTTTGTGCTTAAATCAAACAATAATATACAGGACTTAATGAATGCTGTAGTGTGGTTCCCACAGAGAAGAAAAGTGCTGTATATTTGTTGTTTTTGTTTAAGCCTTCTTTCCTGTCTTGATTTGCATCTGTCCACAAACTCTTAAAAGCACAGTCCTAAATAACCAGTATTATAGTAAGAGGTCACTGGCATGTCAGGTTTCTGCAGCATGAGTAAAAGAAATAATTTAAAGAGAATTTGTTTCTTTGGTTCAGCCCTGCACCACAGCTAAACCAAGAACAGCCTGTACTAGAGACATGAATAATTCATTAATCCAGTCTTTCCAAAATATATAACACACATGTGGACTCAGAGTCGAGGTCTGAGGAATACAAACAAGCATACATTAATGAATATGCTACAGGCTACATGTGATGCAAGAATGACTGACGTTGTACACGTTGCAGCCTCCTGTGACAGTAGCTGTGCTTCCATTACACCTAAGATTACAGAAAACCTAAATATCACAATTAAAAATGCTAATGGAAACCCCAACGTTTTGAAAAACCTCTCAAATTTGGATAAAAACTTTTTAGGCACTCATGAGGTGGTTTTTCAGAAGTTTCGATGGTGAAGTTGTTGTTTTTTGTTTTTTTGCTTAAGTGCAATGGAAACACCTTTTTTTCTCGCAAAAAAAACATGTCCCATTGTCAATGTATGGAAACCTGTTTGATCTGTTTGCCATGACGTTATAGTGACGCACTGCATTTCAGCCGTTAGTACCAGCACGTGAACACATTCACTTAGCACAAGCTAATCACTGTGTTACCTGCTCACTCTTTGTCCCGAGCTGCTCTCCAAGTCCCCGAAAGTGAGCGAAAGTCCAGCCAAGTTTCACCCTTGTTTAGGATAAAACTTTATCTGTTTGGCATCTCGTTTGGTTGTGTCTTTCCTCCCCGTCCACTATTGTAGCTAGCTACTCAGATTAGCTTCCACTCGCTAATATCAACACGCAAAGTCACCTTCGCACTGGGCGCTGTGATTGGCTGATGTGACTACCCTTACTCTCCGCCCAGAAACGTCCAAACACAACCAAAACATGAACATAAAGTCGGGTAAGGGTTTTGAGGTAGACTGGTATACATGTAGCCTATAGAAATCCGTAGGACACAACTGAGCAAGATTATTCCTTTAAAAGTTGAATTTTTGTTTTTTTTTTATTTTTTGGGAAATCCTGCAGACCCTTCCTTCTTTGAGTAGGCTATACAAAAAAGATGGATTTAACGTGGCATTCCCTGAAAATGAAATCAAAAAACAAGTTCACCGAAGTCATAATACATCTTTGGTGAAAGTTATTTCTCACCCCACAAATTAAAGTTTGAGAGCTGTTTTTTCTTCAACCATGTGTCTCAATGAGGTAATTGCTTGGATAAAATTTGTCTCCAGTGCCATAAGCAACAGCTCTTTTGACAAATACGGCTCCTGCTGTATTTATTCAAGTTTGGCAGAGTAAAAAGCGAAAGCGTGAAAAACAAAATGAGGCAAACGGTAACAGAAGAGAAGTTGAACTCTATGAATAAGCAAAATCTGAGAATCTGATTCAGTTTCAAATCATGACAAGATCTCTAACTGGTGCTGGACAGAGACCAGTCTTTTTAATAAGGCTATGAACTTGAATCACAGCCTTGTGCAATGTTTTTATCATTTGTTTACAATAATGATCTATGTATGTTTTTAATTTGAGGTATTTTAACTTTTTTTTCCATCGTGATTTTACCTTTGTTTTACTCCCCAAATAATTAACCGTCTTCTGTCTTAATTGGTTAAAATAAGTTTGAGCTTTTGCTGTCAATTTTGTTCTGTTTGTGAAGCGCATAGTACATAATTGCTGTGGACAATGACAGTCAGTGAGATTTAGGTTATATGTGCGGTCTGACTGAAGGGTGACATGTTTGAAATAGATCCATACTGCACTAGATGTTGACATCTTGAAAGTTTCAATCACAGTTTGTTTTTTTTTGGCTGCACTTTTGTTCAATGGGAGGAGACAGAGACCCACTATTCATCTTTGTATACCATCAATAAACTGCACACATGCACACAAAAACAGCACACAGCTTAGTTTCCCACGCACACTTAAAAGTTGTTTCAAACAGCTTAAAAATGTCTTTATTTCTCGGCTGTCCAATTAACAAAACATGTTTTCTTTTTAAATAACAATAATCTTCTTTAACAATAAAAGAACAGATTTGTGAGGAGGTTTTTTTTAATCTGTTTCACACAAACTGCAAATAATGTTAGCTCTGGTCCATGTGTTGCTTCAGCTTCATCAGGCCATAAGTGTCTCCACATGCCCAGTGGAGGCACATGGGGAATAAATAAAGCTTTTGTTCAAGGCCTACTGGCCCTCATCCCAGGTTCTCCTCCTCTTCCTCTGCTCAGAGTCCCTTTATCAACATCGACTTTTGTCCATTAATGAATGTACAGTATGTCAGCTTGTAGTTCAGAAGTCTTTTCAAGTGTGTGTACACCTTAACTTCACTGTGTGTGCACTGCACAGTAAACAGGAGTCTCTCTCAGTCTCAGGTGTATGCCACCTAAAGGTGTGTCCATCACAGTTCATCTCGTGAGGCTCGAGCTGCAGGAGGTGGTGAGTCTCCAGTGACGCTGTTCTGTGCCACAGAACCGATTCTGCCTTGTTGTGCTGTCTTGCGTGCGTGTTGTCGGTCCCAGTCTGTGGCGACAGCTTCATCGTCCCAGATGGTGGAGGTCTCTGTGTCACTGATGTAGCCTGGTTCTCCAGTGTAATGGGTGGGGTAGATGAGCAGAGGCTCCACAGAGAAGGCCTGCAGGTCCCGGGGCTCAAACTGAGACATGTACTGGGTGCTGAGAGGGAGGAAACAAGAGCAACGAGGGATTAATACAAGGGTGACTACTGGAGCACAGGATGATTTGATTCTTTGTTAATTCTCTAGTTAATCCTTTCAGTCATGAGAGGTTTGAAAACTGGCTATAATAAATCAAGAGACCAAAGGTAGCTCTTGTAAAATTGAAAGAGTGAAAAGGCCGAACTAATCCCCACATTTCAGACATGGTCACAGTAAATTTAGGGAATGAGTAAACTAATTATGCTTTGGGACTAGCAAAGGATATCATGCTTTACAGACCTCCTAAATCCATTAGAAGACCAAGGAAAGAGCTTATCTCTCTTTTATAAAACATTTTGGGTTGAAAGAAAATCTTTCACAAAAAAACCCAACAATATCATTATCTAGGATCACAATCTGACAACCCTAGAGTAGCGAGTAAATTTCTCTTTTCTCTAGCTCCTGTAAAATAAAAGTCTTTACATACAAAAACAGGATGGAAGCACAAATTGGCAATGGTCAGTCCGCCTGTTTTAAAGGTTGATAAGCAAAGAGGAAGGAAGAAAAAACAACACATCAGTCACTCAGTGCTGTTGACATGACTATTTTTTTTCTATTTTGGGTCCAATGCATCAGATCCTCTAAACTGGAAATATTTGGAAATGTTTCTGAACACGCAGGAACTAAAGTTAACTCGACAGCAAATCTACAGGATGTAGAATGATGGAGGACAATGTGCACCTCAGCACATCCAGTCATGACTGAAGAGTGTTTCTTCACTTTTACAAGATCAAAGTCTTTAGGTCAGCTGAAATAAAGCTGAGTCAGATTGTAACTGAGCCAAGTCTATATATGAAGAAGTTTTTTTTCTATCAAAACGTTTCATTATTTTGCTCTTATTTTCTAATAGGTGCCATCTGTTTGATTTGTTAAACAAGTTCAAGCTGAAATTTAGTGAATACAGCTGAAAAACAAATGTGTTTGAATAAAAAACACTTTATTTCTGTTTAATGACAAATGACTGTAGGATCTCTGGGTTGTTTGGTGGTTGGTGGTTTGTCTCACTTTTCTTTCTTTAAATTAGGGGATGGAGCTGACTGTGTCTGAGCAGCTGATAGGTGAGTTTCTGTGGAGGTTCTCTCTCTGGTTTCACAATAAAGGAGCCAAGCTGACCAAGTCTGAAGATGACAATTATGGTAACTGAGAGACTTGTATAAAGTGCAGGCACCTCAAAACACAGTTTAAACACAGCATACTACCAACTTCAGATATTATAAAGATTATTTCTTAAATTCCCCCCTTAAAAGCATATCTTCATCAAAGCTGTCATGTAAACAACAGTCATATGAGGTCCAGCTAAAAAAAAATAAACACCTAATACAGAAAATGAGCTGTCAGTCTGAACGGAGTCAGAGAGAGGGATGAGGACGTTGTAGATCTGACACGTCAGCTAAGAGGAGTCACACTCCTGCGGACAGAGGTCACCACAGAGGTCAACTGCCTGCCATCAAGCGCCTGTTTGAAACCTCTATACCTTTATTAGAGCTGACCTGCTGCGACACACACATCCTCAAGCACATTTTCTGTGCAATGAAGCATTCTGTGTCAGTTTCTGTTGTTACCTTTCCATTTTCGACAAAAAGTATACTAAAAATAATAGAAAAAACAGAGCTCTTTCTGAAATGAGACTTACAAAAGAGAAAACAGACAGACTCGCTCCTCCTAAAACTCATAGTATTCACACAACACAAACTGACCTGCAGTTAATTTATGTTATTCAACCTGTTTTACTTGCCAGTTTTAAACTTCTCTCCGTTTTTCTTATTTCTTTCAATTTAATACAAACTCCTTTTTCTAAAAGTTGAATACACACAGTTTATTCACTAGTAATCTATATACACTAAACCAGACACACATCCCCATGTATTTATATAGTAACCCATACACTCACACAGTGTCCATCCCTACCCAACCCCCCCTGCTCAGGCCTCTATCAATGGGAATCCTGTCCCCCTCTCCAACCAGCAGGAAGAGCTGCTCTGGCCCACATTCCTCAAAGAGAGAGAAGGAAGGGGGAGGAGAAGTGGGTGACACAGGGGGGAGTAGATGTGTAAGAAAGTAAAGTCCTGTTGAGGAGAGGGGAAATATAAAAAATGCAACAAGTAAAATAAATGAGGATGGAGAACATGGAAAAGTGGGTGGGGGCTCACCTAGAGGATAGAGATGCTTAAATAAGGTGGTGGTGGTGGTGGAGTGGGGTGGAGGGTTGGAAGGAGAGGGAAAGGGAGAAAGGGAGAACAGGGTATGGCAAGAATCCCAAAGGAGAAAAGAAACAGAAAAGGAGGCATTGTGTGCACTGTACCCACTGAACCCCAAGAACAATCCATGTCCTGTGAGTGAGCACGCAGGGAAAGGAAGAAGGAAGGGGGTGATGCTAGAAAAAAAGGCAAGGACGAGGGACAATCAGGTGGAAAGAGGGGTATAAAAAGGAAGGAGGTTACACAGGGAACAAAGTGTTGAGTAAAAATGGACATAAGCTGTGGCTTACCACCCGAGAAAAAAACTAGAACCTTGCCCCACAGTCAAAACTGGATCCGTACATGCATGTTCCAGTCTATGTATAGATAATTACCATACAGAAAGTCCTTTTTGAATTGGTTTATAGTCCTCGGGTCTGTTTTTGTGCATGCATGGGCTTTATGCATGCCTAAATTACACTGACTAAAAATAACTTGCACTATTTCAACTTTATGTCTATTCTATATTTGAATTCACTGATATATTCATTCTTATGTAAGAGTGCACCTGTAATCATTTATTTGTGGTCTTCAGTCAATATTTACCCGCCGGCTCAGAAACCAGAGCATCTAAAAGGGTCTTTCAGCAAATAATTATTTCTTTCTGCAGCCTTGTGATTTTCTGTATAGCACGATTCAAATAGAATTTCTCTGCAGCATATCTGTGTCTTAATGTACAAGTACACGTTTTTTCAAATGAAAGGATCCAAAATAAAGACTCACTTGGGGTGTTTGTTGAACATGACAGGCAAAAACTCATCCACAGGCAGCATCCTTGTGAAGGGATCTGCAGCCAGCAGCTTTCTGGCTCCCTGCTGTGATAGTGCATAGCCCAGCGTCCAGTAGGAGTAGTCGGCCTTCACCAGGTTGTTTACACCTTCCACAGACTGCTCCGGCTGCTGCACCTGCATGCGTTTACGCCCAACGTAGCTGAAGAAGAGCAGATCAAGTGTGTTGATTGAGTGAAGATTTATCACATGCATTTGGATTATAATCTGTGAATGTGCGTCCAGATGTTCTTACATGAGGTCCCAGTCCAGCTGGGCCTGGTCTACGTCATCCATTATGGCCTGGAGTCGTCGTTTAAACCTGGGCTCAAACCTCACATCGTCCTCTAAAACAAGAACTCTCCGGAGGCCCTGCTCCAACATCTGACAGACAAAACACAACACAAAGTTAAAGCACATGAAAGACAGCTGTGGGTTCACCAGCTGTGAAGCATTTAACCATGCTAACACTGAGAATTTGTGTGTAGAAGAAAAATAGCGTTATGCTTTTACTTTTTAATACAAAAAATGAGATGATGTGTAAAAGCATATACAGCCTGATACAAAAAACAGTGTTACTCTGTGTACTTCACTTTCCTTGTTCATGCTGTGCTCATACACTTTAACCCATTCGCTGACATAATTTAGTGTCTGACTCTCTGACTTATTACCAAGCTGTGTTAATAGAGTGAAATCTGTTGAGTCAAAAAACACATCTCAAAGGTTAGAGACAACCTGATCACACATTTTATCAAACAAATTTGCAGAAAGCAGCCTGCAACATTTCAGCTCTGCCTGTTGACACTGTGGCAAGAACTTTAGTTTCAATCTTTGGCTGGTCTTGGAAATTGGGAAATAATGACAGGAAATAATGACAGTTACTGGGCTCAGATGTGAGAGAAGTCTTAGATGCTACTGGGCCTCAATCCTCTCTGATAGGGAAAAATGGAGCAAGATCATGTCCTTCAACCAAGGCAAAAGATGAGACTTGAGTTCTACTCATTCTGTCTGGACTCTGATTTGCATAACTTAACATATTAACAATCATGCTTACTCAAAGGCTAAGGCCCTGTTTAAACAACGTTTTATCCTAAAACACAAAAATGCAGTGAAAAAAATCTGCGATTACACCGTAAACTGTAGAAAACATTGATAAAGTCTCCGCGATGTCACCCATCTGTTCCTGACACTGTGAAATGAAACCAATCTGCGGATGCAGCCACATTGGTTATGATGCTGGCTCTGAGCTTCTATTCAAAAAGCTACAGGGCGCCTGTCAGTCACATGAGCTGAGCTGTGTCTCTGATTGGACATTCAAACGATCCTAATAACTTCTGAACTGCTGAGTTAGAAAAAAATTCACAGATTGCAAAAACAGTGTTTCAGACCCAAGCAGTTTTTCGAACCAGGCTGTAAATGTGCTTTTTAATGCTGTAAAAGTCTGTTTTTATGGCAGGGTGTGTACGTGACTCCCCATCTTTCTGCATCCAGCCTCAAGCGGATTCTTGATGAACAGCAACTTTTAGCACTTCTGCAAAGGCTTTATTTGTTTAAACCTGATGTCACCCCTCGGTTTATACAAAAACGTTAAGGGTCTGAAAACTCCGTAGTAAGCATAGTAAGCCTGTAGTTGGCACTATAAGTGTCTTGTCCAGTAGTGGCTTTTGGTAGATTTCCACCAAAGTAGAGATCATCCGGTGTATTGGCAAATGCAGAAGTGCAGAAGTGGAGCAACAGATGCGCATTTTGTTGAGAGACAGTCATCAGATTCAGCATCACAAGCACAACATGGAAGTCCGCAACCATACTGCTACAACTGCTGTACTTTTGGACTGTTATATGCACATGCGCGAAACGAAGTGTGACATCAGGGTTTCCAATTAAAACTTGTTGAAAGCTAATGTTTACACGGCAACAGTGGCTGCAGTGTTTCAGAAAAATTTCACTCTGGAGGCTGTTTTCAAAAGTTTGCATTTTAGGTTGGCTAAAACGCTGTTTCCATGTAAACGAGCTGCCAAACGCAACAATACTTTTGCAATTCATCCTTAAACTGTTGTTGTGTAAACGGCTTCTAAGAGTTACATAAATTTGGATAAGGGGCACAAGTGAGTGTACAGTGGCGTCATCTTTTTGCCTGTTTCTAGACTGATTAAAGTTAAGCTGAGTCGGCATTTCCAGTATGGCCATAGCCAGTGTTGCACTTCATAACACTGCTTCAATAACCTGTAGGGGACAACCCTTACACATCCTTTATCTGAAACATCCTCAAAAAGTTCAAACGTTACAGGACTACTCTCAAATGGCCCTTTTTAAATTGTGCCATCACACCTGTTACTCCAGCAGGTTGAATCTGTATGATCACAGCGTGTCCACCACAAAGTTCATCTTCTTCTCTGCTTCTCACCTGTGTCCATATGGAGTGATGGCTGAGGAAGCAACCGATCTCCCCCCGTGTCAGGACTCGACCAGAATACGGGTCCTTGTAGTCAGGCATCATTTCTATACCCAGTGCCTGCAGCTGGGACGTATTCAGCGCCCTAATATAAAGGGGGAGAACAGATACTTAGGAGTGCATGGGGAAGGACGGGTGCTTGTTAGAACTACATTTGTCATTCTGTCGTCTCAGGAAACAGCTTGACTGTAAATCTCAGCAAGTTGCAACAAGTGACACATTTTACCAGACAAACAAAGGCTCAAAGAGGGATTAGAAGGTTTTCAGAAGTGGATTAAAGTAAGTACCAAGAAGGGAATGTAAGAAAGTCAAGAACATTTCTGCAAACATCTAGCATCTGTTTAGACAGGATGTTAGAAAAAGATGTGACAGATGGGACACAGAAGAAACTGTTTCACTGAAGCTTTCAGAGTCTGGGCCTTAAAGAGGAGCATGAAGACATTGGTTTTCCAAGATTAAAGCAGCCATCAGGTTTTGTTCACAAAGTGTGTACTGGGCTACATGTTTGTGACCTACTTGCCGTCCACTGCATCAGTCAGCGTGGCGTGTATACCCAAGGCAGCCATTGTTTTCAACATCCTGGTTCTTCTGTCCAGACGGCGCTTTAAGTTTATCAGCAGAATCTAAGTAGAGACAGTTTCATCAAAGACAAACCTCAGTTATATCTGGATGTGTTTTTTTTTCTTCTGATTCATTTGTTTTAAAGAAACAGCTGAAGGCAGGATGTAGGACTTCTTCAGTGGTAAATAGTAAATATAAAGGGGAACAGAAAGAGATCTTCAAGTTCTCTCAAAACTTACTTTATCAAATCCAAGTGTGTCCTGTGGTGATGACGGATAGTATAGGTGTTCAGAGGGCTCAATGTTGTGGTCAACTGTTGGCAGGGGAAAAAAGTGAAGGGAAAGGTTAAAACAACAGCAACAAAATTAGACACAGGCCGAACTTAAGTTTCACATAAATTAATGTTATATGCGGATGACATTTAACTGTTCGTTACATAGGGATGGGAATCGAAAACCAGTTCCAGTTGAGAATCGATAAGAAATGTTTCAACTCATCGATATTGTTAGCCTTTGTGCTTAACGATTCCCTTAACAGTTCTTTACATTGTGCCGTAGCCGCCGGGCCTTACGTCCACTAGTCTGCTGCAGCTATCTTAGCTTAACAGTTAGATAACATTTCCCAAGAAAACTCTGATTCAGGATTTTCAGCTTGAAGTTTTACTGAAGAACTGACTTCATAAAGAAATGTACGTTACTCTCTCTCAGGAGATTCATATTCACTATATTCAAAATGGTATAAATCACCTTATTTACCAAAATAACAAAATAGCGCAAGCTTGGAGCTAACATATATGGGAAACTGCATTGATATGCTAGCAGTTAGCATACATCAGTATAACATCAGCTTTAGAATAGAATTTCAACTTTCATCACAGAAACATATCACATCAACTCTTTGTAAAAAATACTGAGAATTCCAAATGTCAAAAGCTAACAGACAGCTGAAAGGTTCATGGCTGACTTCATGACTTCAAATAAGTGAAAGTGTCTCCACTGTACAATTCAGATCCTCACTTATTTTCCTCAGCATGGCTAATTCTCAACCGAAAACTTACAATAGGTAAAAAATAATTTACTGGAAAGTACTGGCTGAGGAAGCCATTATAACAGTGGTAGATTTGTACGATGGATGTGGTCATAAAAAGAAAACAGCACTTCCTGTGGACTGTGTCACTTTAAAAGAGAGAAAGCAAGCGAGGAGAGGGTTGGCAGGGTGCAATCATGAGGATGCATGGGGAGAAGCAGTGACACAAGTTAAATATGTGTGTGTGTGTGTGTGTGTGTGTGTGTGTGTGTGTGTGTGTGTGTGTGTGTGTGTGTGTGTGTGTGTGTGTGTGTACTCACTCAGAGCCTCCGTGATGGTGTGTATAAAACTCTCGTTCTCATCCTCCACACTCTGCTGTGCTTTGAGAGGAACAGGCAGGAAACCGTAGTGTTCTCTGTTACACACATACATCTGCACACCTGGAACACACACAAACACACACTCACATTGAATTCTGTAAATTTAACCTCTTGATCCACACATTTCAAATAAACTTCCAAATCAAACCATCGCAGGGACTCTATTCTTTGTTTGACATGCACAAGAGTTGATTTTCTGTGGTGCAATTTTGCTCATCTGCAGTCAAGCTACCAACATACTCTACAGAATAAAAGCCTAACTCAGGCAGTTTACTAAACCCCATACTACACTAGCAGTGCCTACTATTTAGGCTGAAATTCAGTATGTAGTAGGTAGTATGCGAAAACGTGCAAAATTTGCAGTATACTAAAAATCCCCGGAAGTCCTACTGATCCAGGAAAAATTCTCAGTAAGCAACGGACCGGTCTACCTTGCACACTGTTTCCCACAATGTGCAGCGCTAACGCTGTTTGAATTACCGCCATCTACTGGAATGGGACAGAATTATAACTACAATACAACAACTCAACATTAGACGGTCTGGAAGATAGAAGTGAAGTGATGCGAAAGAAATACCAGTAAATCTTGTCACTTCCACTTGTAAAAGAGGTGATAATTTCTACAAATTCATTAGCCCATACAAAACACTAATTCACTTTTTAAACCATATGTGGATTATAAAGAAGTAGTTTTTCCATTAGCTGTAAAAATAAAGATCCCTTTCAGATTTATTTTCAGTAAACAATATAACTTATGGTGTGAGATCAGAAATCAAGTATGATGATTCTGTGTGATATGATCAATAAAATAACCAAAATGCTGAGACCTGGCCATAGAGTGTTTCGTACGTTTGTGATAAAGGTAAAAAAAAACCATTATCTGTAGCTCTGCCTCTGAAACCATAAACCAGAGTAGTATACCACAAAACAGACCCAACAGAACAGTCATACTACATACTACAAGCAAAAACTGTATGTACTATGCAGTGCCTACTACATACTACATTCACATGTAGTTTGTAGTAGGAGGCTTGGAAAACAGCCTCAGTCTTCCACAATTCTGCTCCAGCTGCTTCTTGAAGGCTTTTTTCTAAACTTCAATTTGCATCTAGTCTCTTATTGTGTCCAGATTTCTATGCCTCCAGCCCTCTGTAATCAAGTGCCAAGCTGCAGGAACTTGTGCTCTGCATCTCAGCCAGTTTGTGACTCCTAAAACTCCAGAGTCCACAGTCCTACTGTTGCTACTTTGGACCTCTGTGTTTCAATCCAGCAAAAATATCCTTGAAATATTAGATGTTGTAACACCAAATACTGCTCAGACAATAACCGTGAGGCTCTGTCTACACTCTGTCTGTGCAGTTCTCAAAATTGATTTTGCTGCAAATTCGGGCATGTCTAACTTTTTGGGATTTTTTTTCAATATGACCCCATAGTTTTCATACATTTTTTTAGGAACCTCCTAACTGAACTTTAATTTGTGCTATTTTGTAAACAATGAATACAGGTTTACAAACAATTTTTAACCTGTATTTTCCCCTCTATCCACCAATCATCATCTAACTGGATATATACAATAACTGGTCACATAAGGACAAGCAAAGACATATCAGCATTTTCTAGAGTGAGTCATACTGAGCAACATTTGGACTTTGTATTCAACATTTTACACAAATGGGAAAAGTTAAATTCCTGCATGAATTTCCATTGGCTTCCAGAAGTTTCCTTGTATTTGTATATATGTTACTGTTTGTTTGGGTTTTTCTGTGTTTACTTTTTGGTTGGCGTGCACACTTGTCTACGACCTGGAAGTCGATGATTGTGATCATTTCTCTGGATCATCAACCACTTCAAACACAAAAATCTGAAACACTGATATTCCTGTATTTTCATAAATAAACAGATTCAAAGGCACAAAAACACATGGATCTCTTAAGCACTGCCTGTATTCATCTGTTTTAATCTGTAACATGTGCATAAACCAATAAACCAATAAAAAAAGCCCCAAGTGATACAAAGCAGTACCATCATGAAGATTAAAACCAGGCTGTGTGCAAATGAATGACTGCATCTCTAACATTCCTCAGTTCCCGAGCCATTAGCAGCTCAGCTTAAAATGTCGTAATTTGTTGTTAGTGCTCCTTTCACTGACTGACCTGCTTGACGGGCTGAGAAAGCAAACACCATGATGTCATCAAATGCCCAGCTGTAGTCTGGATGAGGAGGGTAGAAGGCCAGGTCCCTCGTGGACTCCCGACGCAGGTCCACCAAGAAGGTACTGTGCACCATGGGAACAGGGAAACAGCCAAGACGTTTCCACTCCCTGATGGGCTGGTAGTCCGGGGTTCGCTTATAGTAACCCTGAATAAGAGGATTCAGAGGTTCAGATGGGAAAAGTGGGTGTGTGGATGTTTCAGTTTCAGTTGAGGTGGAGACTGTACCTGAGGGGTGATGCCACACCAGAAGTTGGAGTAAAGTGAGCGAGACTCTAACATGGGAGCAACAAGGGTCAGGTTTTCAGCCATCATCAGGTTGAGCACTTGTGGGTTGGTCAACAGATTGTCACTGTCCACAAACTAAAGAGGGAGGAGATATCGCCTAATCAATGAAAATGCAAAGTTATCTTTATTGCCCCTTGCTGTTTTCTTTACATACAGTGTTAATTGCTGTTTTTCATCAAAGCTAATATAATTTCTACACCTACTGCTTAAAACGACCGTAAGAATAGCAAAAAAAGCTACACACAGCCAGGGAAGATGGTTGATGTATTATTTAAAGCTAACATTAAAGCATTAGAAAAATTAAAATAACAGTTTTTTTTCTTTTTGAAGATAAGACAATTCAAACAATATTATAATAAGTAGTTTCATATTAAACGCTCAGTGTCTGTGACTCTCTTGAGCAGCAACAGAAAGAAGCTAGCAGTGTGCTGACGTTAGCTTATCCTGTTTCTTGTAGCTTAGTTTATTCAGTACAGCAAGGCCATGAGCAGTATCTGTGTGTGTGCAAATTTGTGTCACAAATCAAAGGTTACTGTATGCTGGATGTCTTACCAGTATGTAGTCAGCCCACCGTTCCCGGGCAGCCTTCAGTGCTGCTTGTCGTAGCTTCATCACATGGTTGAACCTTGAAGGAGGCCAGTGTTTTGGACCCCATTCATCTGTGTAAGATCTAAGAAAGACAAAGTTGGCAAACTGTTTATCCCTTTGCTTAATTGTGAGTATGGCTAAACCATTTTGGAAAATAATCTCATTGCAAATTTTTGGACAAATTTTGCAATTGCGATTTAGCATGCAGATTTGTTTGGGAGGGACATTTATCTTCTGCATTATTCACTATACAGAAAAACTTCGTCATTCTATAGTACAACCAACATGACAAAGGATACTGTCAACATATAAACTTCTTTTTCCAGCAATTTTTGATTGAGAAAGAAAAAGGAACACTGTGAAATTTTACTGACCTCCAGTTCCCAGTAAGAGTAACAAACTATACAGAACAAAATAAACAAGGGGTATTATGGAAGAGGATCTTTTGCTGTAGCTCACAGGTTTTTGCCAGAAAAAAAACAGGAGACTGACTTTTGCATGTTTTGAAGAACAAATACAAGCGACTGCATTTCCTCCAGGTCTGTGTAGATTAAACTTTTTTTTTCTTTTTAATTGCAGCCTTTGCAATTTGAACATTGCTTTGTATCATATTGCTATGTTGGTTTCAATTTGGTTAATTTTTCACCCCTAATTGTGAGGAGAACAGGAGCAACTTTACAATTAAGTCTGAAGGACTCTGACTCGCTGCTAATAAATGATGGAAACTGTGACTCACCTTGGCTCCTCCATGGGTCTCCACTCCACATAGTGGTACATACGCTGAGCTCTCTTCAGCCACTCTCTCAACATGGCCGTGGTGTTGTCTATGTTATGGTCTGTTGCTGCCCTGAAGCACAAACACAGACAGTGCAGGATGCCATTTAAAATTGAGAAACAGAGCATCAAACATGTGACAAAACACAACACCATCAACTCTCGAAAGAACTTCACTTCCTGTTGTAGAGCATCTGCTAAACACTTGTAAACAGCTGCTTTTTGGCATGTCAGGACTGTTTTCAGGCATGAGACCCTCTGGAAAAAACAAGAGGATGAGAAGCTGAGCCAAACTGTCATTAGCTGGGGTAAATGCAAAGAGGTTTGACGCTGAAGCAAAACTGACAGCATGTCATGAAAGAATATGTACAGACCTCCAGGTTTGTCCAACCACTGTCTCACGTCACAACAGCCTTTCAAGGCCTCCTTACTGCATGGTTAACTGCACTGCTGGAGCAGGGAGGGTAAATATTAAGTCACAATAAAGACAGGCTTTACTGTGAGGCACTCTGGGTAAAAAACGTCTGAGACAGGTAGACTAAAGAGTGGCCTCCAGGTTTGGCTGACCAAGTTTACTTTTTTGATGGGAGTCGTGATGCACCGTGTGTCAACAACTAGGCAAAGACAAATTGTCCAGACAGAGCAGCAAAGCACATACACACACATACGGCATACACACATATACGTGCACGTGTACCTGTAAGCAAATGATGTCAGCGTAAAAGTCAGGAAAGCTGCAGACTCTTGTTTGTCATCCTCATGGTTTTTCACTCTGCAAGAGATTTCCACCTCAGCTCCCAGAGCTGACTCAGAGAACACACTGTTACTACTGTGTGTTTGTGGATAAAGTGGTGTGTGTGTGAAATGAAATATGCAACATTAAAGTCCTGGACCGGCACGCATCACTGCTGCACATCCAAGTTTTAGAAAAACAAGTTTTATCTGTCTTTGTATTTAAAATTCAGTTTACGCAGGAAAAGTCAACAGAATGTGAGGCCTGTGTTAAAATGAGTGTGTACAAACACACACATACACACACACACACACACACACACACGCATACAGCATTCACACAAAGTTGGTGAGATGGAGTTTTCCACTGCTTGCTGTAATATTCCTTGCTGCACTCTCTCCAAAATAACACCCAATTTTAGACTGGCTGGACACAGATAGAAACACACACACACACACACACACACACACACACACACACACACACACACACACACACACACACACACACACACACACACACACACACACACACACACACACTTAAGTACTGTCTTTTTACTAAATACACTCTCATCATAAAAGATAACAGTGTTAAAACTCTTCATTTAACACATTGAGAACAAACAGCAGTACAGAAACATCTGTTTTCACACAGACACCCTCCGATTCTTATGTCACTCCACAAAAACACAACAACAAAAATGACACACACTCCCACATAAATAAACCCAGCCTGGAGTTAACACACAGAGGACGAGAGGCGAAGATAAAGGTGATGATGAGCTGAAAAAAGCCAGAGGTGTCTTGTGTTTGGAATTTTAATAATCCTCATTCAGACAGAAAATTGCTCATCAGACTGAACCAGCAGCTGCAGACAAGCCTGAAGGAGAGCATGTGGTCAATAATTTTAATAACATGTAGGTGAGTGCGTGCCAGCACATGCAGAAACATAAAGGCTGTTTATTTTTCAGTCTTGGGAATGTTGCTTTAACAGCAGCATGTCGGGTGATGAGTCTGTTGCACAAGGACAGGTTTACAAGTGTAAACATAGCTGTTCAGGTGTGTGTAAAGGTTTTGGCATGTGTAAGAAGAAGTGCAAACACTATATGAGTGTATAAATGCCAAAGAGAGTGATAAAGGAACCCGATAACAACCTGCTGGTTTTTTTTATTGTAAGCTTGAAACACCTGACTGGCTGGTAATGAGCAGATGTGCACACGTTTACATGCTTTTTAAAGCGCTTAACTGCACATCACCAGGGGGAATAAATGTGTTCCTACATGCTATCTCCCAATGACAGACTGAGCTCCAGGCAGAGATTTAAAATGAGGAGAGCCTCTGAGCTGTGGAAAAAAAGAACAATGCACCATGTTATGAAGAAACATGAAGTGTATTGTTTTTCATATAAAGCCTTTTTTGAATACGCAGTCATGAAAACATGTAAGAAATGTTAGGACAGCATGCCCCGGAGAATTTCTGAATCACAGAGGGTGAAAGAGAGAGTTATTGCTTAACTTACACTAAAAAAGGGGCACAACTGTGCTTAAAAAGTTCCAGATAAACATCGACATGTCAATGGATTCCTTATTGATCTCATTAAAATGCCTCTAAAGTTTTAAAGAGTTGGGTGAACTTTGCCTCACAAACATCCAATCATAAAGCTTACCGCAGTTTTTCCTTCACTCTCAAAATCAGAAGGAAATAAATCTCATGAGCAACTTTCATTTTCTTATTTTTACAGGCTGATCCTGGTAGGGCATAAGCTAACACTGCCCAGATCATGGATCGCTAACAGTTGGATATTTAGAACTTAAAAAAGAGTGGAAAAGAAAACTTAAATAGTACATTTAGCTAGTGTAAGGAAAAATCATACTTGTCTGTGTTGTGAAGATTATATGATTACAACAACAATACTCTTTATTTATGTATCACATTTTCACAGAAAGTGTTAATATATCAGAGGAGAAAAATAACTTTATTCAGGGTGATTCATATTTTCCAAGGTCTTATTCACAATCACATACTACATGCACACTCCTCTCACCGCCTTGCCCGTCTCTATCCACCCTCAGGACTCATAGTACCCATGCGACTTTTCATCACAAACATCACATCTCAGTGCTCTGTTTGATGTCAGGGAATAATGGAGCCCATTGATGCAAACGTCAAAGCTGAAAATGTGCTCTGAATCTCAGTGCAGCCTCCTCTCTTTTATCCCTGTTTATCTCAGACTCATTTGTCCTAAATGGAGGCAGCAGTGTGTTTCTTCTCAATTTCCTCAACCTTCAGGCAAGATCGGCCATTACAGCTTAACTGGGCTGTACTAAGACTACAGCGCCAAGTCTCTAAAACCTGCAGTTTATTGAATATGAATCTAAATGTGAATCTAAATGTGAATCTACACATAGCTAGCATCATTTAAAGGATGTCAAAGTCCAAAACTCAAATGCACACGGTATGAGTGAACAAGGCGATTGATTTGTATCTGTCTCTGCCTCCTCTGTTCTGTTTTGAAGTTTACAGTGAGCTGAAGCCTCATTATTCTGCTGTCTGCAGGGTCTGGGTTGGGCTTCCTCTCCCTCTTTGAGTCTTTATGATCAGCATCTGGACAACATATGCTTCAGCAGGCCTCACCTACACACACCACCGCTCCCTCTCTCGATCACTTCCTGAATGTCCATTTTTTGGGGGGGAAATAAATAAGAACAAAAAATAAACACTTATCGACTTTATGAGCAGCAAAGTCTTGTTTAGCATCACTGAAAGTATCGTGCAGGTTCCACCTGTGGACATGTTGTCATGATGCTTTTGTAAGAAGAATGTTTTGTTCTGTATAAAGTTTGTCAAAATTCACATAATGTTCCTTTGTTATTGCTAGTTTAAGCTTTCACATACACAAGGCTCTATTTTATTTGTTTACAGAGGAGGAATTTTACTTTGAAGGTTGGTGCACTGTGTAGTGAATGGAGGCCAGCAGCAGCCTCCATGTGACTTTGAAAAAGGGGCACAACTGTGCTTAAAAAGTTCCAGATAAACATCAACATGTCAATGAGTTCCTTATTGATCTAATTAAAATGCTTCTAAAGTTTTAAAGAGTTGCTGGGAACAAACAGGGACCAAGAGGTTACACTTAAATGCATGAACTATCCATTCAGGTGCTTTTTGACAACAGGAACTTTCCCCAAAATCAGCTGCTTTTTAAGGAACTATGTGAAATTAGACAGCAGACACCCAAAACTAAATTTATTTCCAAGGTTAATGGTGCATTTAATTTGGACTCGGAAGTCGGAATTTACGGGTTCAAGTGGGAAATTTCTACTCAAAATGCTCCCTGAAGTCGGAGGATCCACTCCACCCCTGGGTTCCCAGTAGGAAATTCTGTCTTTAGGTGTAAACAGTAATTAAATTCCTGTTAAATTTTGTTGATTTTAGAATTTCTGACCAAAGTTTGTTGCAATAAATCAGCCGTATAAGTAGTATTGTTTGATCTTTATTTACAGAAATATTGCTGTTATGGCAAGTTTTTCCCGACTTGGCAACTGGAACGATTTTAACCCGGAGATGACGTCATTCCCACTCTCCACTTCCCAGTTGGGATGTAAATGGATGGCAGCATAGGCTCCAGCTCAAACCCCCTGCTGGGAGGAAGAACTTTCTATAATTCCAGGAACTTTTGTGGGCAGGGTCTGCTTAACATCTTCGATTGGTAGAGTACCTGCATCGGTTTTATTTTACCTGCCATCCACAGTAACTCACTTAACAAAACTACTCCTCAACAATCATCTTCTTGAGCCTGACAGTGGGAAACCATCTCTGTCAGCTCCCTGTGATACGATGTTTGAAGAGAGATTGTAAACTGGTGATTTACAGCTGGATGTGTCAGCATGTGTTGAGTTTAAAGCAGCTGTTCAAACATGGATGGAGTCCTTGGGAATGCATCCTAGCTTAGTTTTTCTTAATTAAACTGCTAAAATGTACTCATCAAACCATTTCAAAAAGTTTCTGAAGCCATTTTAAGAGAGATGCATCAGACCAGTTGCTAGTTAACAGGGTCACCTTTTATACCATAACACCGATCACTGCGGCAATCATGCAGAAAAATGTAACCGTCTGCTGGTAACACCTGCATCTTCATCACCCAACCTGGTCATCAGCCCACTCTCTCCAGCTCTCCCTCTTTAAGGCTGAGGGTGTCAGATAACAGGGAAGCTTTCGACGGCTGACAATCTGGGCCTTAGACACAGAGGCTTGTTTTAACTCTGGCCCTCTTAGATAAACACACCTTTGAGTGGCTCCAGTTGGCTAGTGTCAGCTGGCTGTTGATCAAATAAACTATCTAATATCCCTGCCAATAATGGCCAGGTACTGCATATAATTAAGACTCAAGAATGCCTCTTTCCAACCAGAGCTCAAGATACCTTCAAAACATAATAACCATGCTTGTGTGTGTTTACTTTGCAGTATAGGCTGACGTGGCTGTGAGCCTGCTGACAGCCCAGCAGGGCAGAAGAGAAAGAGGAGGGGTCAGATGGGGTGAGAGATGTAAGGGATGGGAGGCGTTGTAGAGAAAGTGAAGGGAGGGGTCGGTGAGATTGGACCTCCTGACTGAAATTCCTCATGACTCTCAGGGTCAACAAAGGTAGCCGGGGCCAGCAGAATTGCAGTGAAGTGTAATATTTAGTATTCATATCCAAGACTTGGAAGGGAAATCATTACAGTTACACATTAAAGAAAGTATGTGTTGACTGTCGTAGAGGGACAGGATAAGAAGTCAAGTTTTGACTCCAGCTCTGCACCTTTTCTTTGATTGGAAACTTTTTCCATAGAGGTTTTATACAAATTTAATCTGTGGCACCATGTTATATTTTTATGATTCAGAAGGGAATGGCTTTTAAGGAGCGTTGGCTAAAACTGGAAATGCCGCAGAGTCTTCTCTTCTTTTGATTGTATTGTGAGGGAACACTAAGACAGTGGCCTTCAGAAAAAATGCTGTTCAGCAAGCACATGACCCAAAAAGGCTTTTGGTTCTTCTATGAAAAGTCTTCTTTCGTCTTCTCTTGTTTTTTTTGTAATAAGTATGTACAGCACAACAAATTTTGAAGGTCTTCTTCGAGAAAAGTAAAGAGATATCAGAACTGAGGAGGTAAAGTTTACAAGAATAAAGTCATACATTTATGAGATTAAAGAAAAAATTGCAGGCATAAAGTTGCAGATTCAGAAATTATTTATTGGGTATATTTTTGTATACAGCCACTCTCATTCCTCCTTACTCCCTATGAGCCTGGCTGTTGCCTGAGATCCCCCAGCAGGGTCCTACTACTGGTGCCTAAACCTAGGCTGGGCACAAAAGGGGACAGAGCCTTTGCTGTTCGGGCCTCCAAGCTTTGGAACTCCCTGCCAGAGGGTGTCAGGCAGGAAAACTCAGGATCACCTTTATCTTTTTAAACCAACTTTTATCATATTGCTTTTTACTGACCCTTTACTTCCCTTACATTGTTCTACAAGTTGTTTTATTGTTTTAGTTATGTGTTCTTAAAAGTCCCATATTGTGCAAAAATCACTTTATTAAGTCTTTTAGTGAAATTTGTGGGTCTTTGGCTTTCCTCCCAGCCCACAAAATGTGATATTTAATGACCAAACCTATACTTAGTAGTGCTTGTGAATGTAAATCCTGACCTAAAACGAGCTGTTTGGATTTTGGGGATTTGCCGACGTCAGCGATTCCCTTTGACCAATCAGGAGCAAGTCTGACCTGATTGGTCCACCAGAGCAGATACACCGGAACCCACTCCCCTCCCCAGCAGCGGGAAGGAGAATGCCAAAGTTGAAGGGCCATCACTGCTTTGTTTTTGGCTGTAAACAGTCACATAGTTCCATGCTCAAGCTCAAGGAGCATAATATGGGACCTCTAACTGTATTTTGTTTTATTGTCTCGTAACTGTTTTGAAATGTGCTAGACAAATGAGGCTGGATTGGGTTTAATTAAAAAAGTGTTATAATAGGAAAAAAAAATAAGTGGCATATAAAAATAGAAATTTGAGAAAATGCAAAGAATGTACTTTTACCTCAGATTTACATCAAACTTTGATCTTATAAATTCTCTACTTTTTTTTTTTTAACTTTCTTTTCATAAAACAATCACTTTATCCACATAAATCAATATTTACTTTCAGATCTTATTGTTTCTTTTTTCTTCTCCAAAGTCTTACCACCCTGAACCACCCTCTTTCAACACAAAAAAAAAAACAATTGAGTCCCACTGTGCTGATGATATTCCTGATATGTCTCCAATGCACAGCCTTTCTCCTGTTGTTCTGGAGGAATAACATGTTTGTGTTTGGCACAAACACCCTAACACCTTTATTCTCTTAAACACTATAAGGCTATTGTTTTCTACGTCTTTTGTCAATACGTTCCTGTTTTTCAGTTCTTTCAGGGCCATGGGGAATGATCTCGACTATGTAAGCATCCAAACCAACATTAGTCTTGCAATCAAAGCAGCATTATTTGAAACATACATACTGGTTGAAAAAAGTGAGGGGAAAAACAGAAACTCAGGGAAACAGGTGGAAAAAGTGACAGAGAAACAGAAGGAAGGGGGTTTAAGGAAATCCAAGACTCAAAGTGACATTTTCTGAGCTGCAATATTGTGCTGTTAAATACAGACTTTTGGTCATTATTTAACATCTCCTGTGTTCTTCCTTCATTTTCTCTCAATTTTGTTGCTCTGATCTGATTTGTTTTTTGTGTCTTGTAAGTGTATGAGGATACATTTTTCTCTACATTTTTCTATACAGGAGGAAAATGTCATAGTATGACAACATGAGCACCATGCTCTGCTACTCATGAAAACAGTCCTGCACTTCAGCTTAACTCATCCATATTCAGTTATCCTTCTCTCCAGATGAGAGGGATGATTCCAAGATACCGTTATATTCTCTGCGCCAACTCTGTCATTTCTGGGCTGCCAGGCTCCGATTATACTGCTGGAAATGGGCAAGAACACATGGGGTACCTTAGGAGGAGTTCACAGTCCAGAGCCAACAGCCACATCCAATCCAAGGGAGAAATATCCCAGGATGGCTGAGGGATCGGAAAACCAATTCCCTTTGTTTCAAGCCCTTTGATTAAATAGGTATGTGGGGCTGCTGTGAAATTTTTCCCATTGTTACCTCCACACAGAGCAGAGATTACAGTCTTATTGGCCAGTCAACATCAGCTGTATCAGTTTATCTTTAACTATGCAGAGTTGACGGACTCAGTGACAGGCCTGCAGATTAGCATCTGATGTCATTCTGTTTGGAAAATAGACATTGCGCCACATAGTAATTTTCTTCTAAAAGCACATCATCATTAGTCTTAAAATTCTTTATTTTCACAGATACCCTGCAGGTACTAAAGAAGTGTAATAAAAAAGTGACTCACTACATCTAGAGTTACCCTTCACATTTCTAAATGATGTGGTAATTACCTTCAGCCAAGTGCCATGTGTCCTGATGCCAGAAACGTAAAAACCCAATCATCAGCCACAGGACATGATCCTTCGTCTTTAAAAAGATGGGACTTTTTTTGTTAATTGCAACTACTCTGTCCTGCTGGAGTACATCCTAACCAGACCACCAAATATGTATCCATCCACATCCTAAAGTAGTCCATAAGACATGCTCTGTTAACTCCTATTTGAGTAACATTTACTAAAAATGACAATTCCCAGATTTATGCCGCTTCTTGAAGCAAACCATCTTTTTTAGGATGTTTCAAAGATTTTAAAAGTCACTAGAGAAAAACTGATCAAACAAATATTCTGGCACTTTCACATTTTCCATTCCAGCACCTCACACTTTAGAGCAACACATGCAACGTGTTTCCAACATGAGGTCTGTTTGATATGAAGGAAAATATACTTCAAAAGGAAGCTTCATCACTTGTGGTTCACTCTCTCACAGCAGGGAGATAATGAAGCCCAGTCAGATGGATCCTGTCTTCATTTTTTACGTATTTAAAACCATCTGAATCAACTTAGAAAAGTCACATTTGTAGAGGGGTTTGGGGCTTTGATGTCAAGTGTTCTGTTAATTTTTCCAAATTAGTAGTTTGTCACTTTTTCATACCACAAGAAGATGAAAGATCTTCCTCTCGGTGTTTAACCCTGCGGTTTTCTTGAGAATATGTCAAATGCCTAAGCTAAAAACCTTTTTAGTTTCTGACAGATTGAATGTGACTACACTACACTTGACTACACATGTGACCACACTACACTTTGTTGCTAGGCGCCGCCCTGTTGGCTATGGCTGCCTTTTGCAGCAGCTCTCTCTTCTTTGTCTGTTTCTTGTAATTTTTTTTGTCTCTTTTTTGTAATCTTTGTATTTGGAGAGGATCATTACTTTGTATGGCTCATTTGTTGGTCATGGACACCAAACTTTTTGTGGCCTCAGTGATATTTTTACTACTTTTTCTCCTGTGTTTTTCTGGAGATTCTACATGTAACCATGGCTGCATTGTTTACATATGAACTCAGCTGTTAGCAGCCTGTAGCATGTAAATGCTAACTGGTGTAAGGCCTGATGTCTTCCCACAAGGTGAGGAGGAGGAGGTGAGGACGACGTGCTGGTTCTCAGGTGTGAGCTAAGAAGTGAGGACATGGACCTGTTCTTCCATCCATCGTTATTGGGAATGTAAGATCTATCTCCAATAAGATGGACGAGCTAGCTGTGCTAACCCAGCAACAGAGGGAATACCAGAGGGCAGAGTAGCATCATGCTATTCACAGACATGGCTAACAGAGCTAACATCAGACACCAACGCCACATTGGAAGAGCTTCACCTGCTGTGAGCAGACAGGTTCCAGGAGACAGAGATGGAGCATGACTGAAGAAGCTCAGTCCTGGACCCTGTGGAGGTGGAGGCTGGCTGAACTGAACAATGATGGACAAGCTGTCATCATCTATTTTATAATGGACCTTTTTGCACTTTTCATACACTTTCTTACTTTTGTTTTCTTGATTGCTGCTGTGACTTCAATTTCGTTGTACTTGTTACAATGACGATGAAGTTCTATTCTACTGTATTCTATTCTATTCTATTTAATACGAACTTCTCAGGTGAGACTGACTGGAAGGCCAGAGACAACTGAAGTCCCGTCTCACTGTGGGCTTGTGAGGTTGTTAGAAAAGTGAATGGAAAAAAGGGACTGAGCCAGCAGAGCAAAAACACACCCAAACATGTGTGTGATAGTAAACAAACATACACAAATGATGCACAGATATTTCAGAATGGAGACACAATCTATAACCAAAGGTGATAATCAAACACACTCTGCTCTGTTTAATACAGAATGACATAACTGATATTACAAATACTGACACATAGTGAAAGCATATGCTGATAATTACTAACAAATGCCCATGCTGTCAGCACGAGATAACGCACAAAAGCCTGCTGATAATTTATTCCATACACTTGGAGAAACTTCTCTCCAAACTCCGTGCAGTACAAACAAAGAACGATATGTGCTCCCACAGAAGAATGAAGCCTGAGGTAACACACCTGGCATGTGAAAACCTCCACTGCGACGGATGATGATCACAACACTGATAAAGATTAGAGCCTCCTTAACTCTTTCCATTTGCACGTTTGTAATATTATGTCAGTCAGAATGTAGATAATGAACAGTAGATCTGCTCAGTAAGTGAAATCAGATCAGAAAATCAGTTTCCTCAACAGACTGTCCACATAGCTGTCCAAGACGCTAACACCTGCAGCATGTACCATTTTCAGTTGATGGGATTCCCTGAATGCATGCCTGCACTCACAGCTCACGTGTTTCATTGTTGAAGATGAACTAACAGATGTGGTTTCTATGATACTCAACATCGAAGGCATTTAACCATCACCTGTTGGTGGAACATACATATCTTCACTCAGTTACTGTACTTAAGTATAATAAGAGCTAGTTGCGCAATGTACACTCTACACTCCATTTCTGACATAGAATTTCAAACACCTCTCTTTCCCCTCTCTTTATTTTGTCTGCTGTCTTCTAGAAAATGTGAGAATACAGTTTTCCCTACCTTTTCTAATCATTTAAATCAGCCATCTACCCACTCATTATCTTTAAGGCTCTTACCTCTCAGTATTACAGGACCTGGCTGAAAACTTTGCCATTTTTTTAAAGTAAGTGTCAAACAGAGCTGTCTTTATGCTAGAGTTGGGAGGTTCATGAAAAATAATCAAAACCAACATTTAGAGCTACTAACCAATGCAGAACTGCTGTGTTAATTATTTGTTCCCTTATCCCCCTGGTAATTCAATTCAATTTTCTGTTCAAGAAAGTTTTATTAGCTATTAGTTCAACACACGTTAACCCTTAACTGTTTATCTGTGCATGTTCATTTCAGTTACTTGTTTCAAAATTATACAGATATTTACAGAATAACCTGAGTTGAGAAGGGGATATTTCTGCATTGATTGAAATTGAGATCAAAGCTTTACATAATCATGATTTTTGCCATAATTGCCCAGCCCTGGTTCATGCTCAGTAAACACCTCTTCCCTGAAGGATGGGTTCACTTGAAATCTTATATCTATGACTACATGTGTTAGACAAAGTAGGCCTGGCGCACATGGTGTCTTTGGGAGTTGTATAAAAGAACGGTTGATGACTAAATGGTTGAAGTAAGCTGCTTTGTGGTTGAAAGCATACTAATGGCTTTCCTATGACTAACAAGGGATGAACACTTAATTACTTTTTTCCAAGTCACTTGTCCAAACTTGATCATCAGTTCAGTTGAGAGGCTGCATTTCTTTAAGTTGACTGTTGGGTAAAGTCAAATGAAAGCAGCATTTGCCTCAACCAGGGTTCCACCTTAGACAAGTCACCAAACAAAACATGAAGAGTTATTTTAGGGATAAGATACCCTGGTTAAAGGGGTGTTTCAGAAAGTAAAACTTGGCACTTGGAAGACAAATTTCAGCAATGCATAGCACAAGGCAGCATAAACCATCTAGTCAACAAGTCTTGTATTCAGAATTTCTGTTTTTACAGAAAAAAAAACAAAAAGGAAGAATCCTTGTCGCTTCATGATTATTTTGTTGATGCTTGCTTGAATTAATCTGCATATGGTATGAAGCACCTCATAATCTCTCATAAATCTCTCCATGTTGATACAGTAGACACATGATACTATTACACAATAACTTATCTACATGCGTGACAGGAGGTACAGAATACATGTTGAATCTGTCACTGAGCCACTCTGCTTTATGTGAGTATTTCAGCAGCTGTGGAAAATTCTTCACATATGTAGTCACATCATACCCCGGGGTGCATCAGGATAGCGATGGCTGTAAAAAACAAGATTTAGTTGGATGTCAAAAGAAACCAGTAAAATATTTAAACCACAGATCCCACTCTATCCCTAAAGTTCAATACCATAAATTTGAAATATGAAAGAGACTTTGTTATGATTGGGTAAATACATGACTTGATATTATGAGGTAGTAGAAAAGCAGTCCTGCTGGGAAATCTGCTGGTGATGTCAGTGCTCTAACACCCTCTTTAGGCTTCAATATATCTCACAGACCGGTCCACAAATCATCATGTTGACCCCCAGATCAGCAACTGGGAAGCTCTTCACCACTTGAGCACAGCTCGCAGGCAGCAGGTAGCAACAAGCAGCATCAGGGAGTGAACAACACGGGACAACACGGGAGACTAATAATCTGAGTTCCTCTGAAGTTACAGGAACCAACAGCTCAACAGACAGCAAGCTAACAGTAAAGGCTGCAGAAATCTAAACATTTCTCTCCAGTTACTTTCAGAGTTACTTAAGAACACAACTGCTTTTCACGTATCTGCTTTTTCACAGCCATCAATGCTAACCTAGCTTACCATAACATAGCACAAACACTACATGAAAAGAAACCAATGACCATCTTGTAAGAGCACATCTTGACGACGGCAACCAATTTGGGAGTTATAGCTAATTCTAATTCACGGTAACAACAGCAGACTTTACTAAATTTAGAGAATCTGACGTTATCAAACATTATCTTAATGCCCTATATCTTTTATAGGGATAGACTGATTATCGGCCAGACCGATTATCGGGGCCAATATTTGGCATTTTGAGGTATATCGGTATTGACCTGTTTTTAATCCAACGGCTGATAAGAAACAAATTTAAAACTGCGTTGTTGCAGCTCTGAGGCAGCTGCTTCGCTGTCTGCAGTCACTACTCAGTCCCGAGCACTGTCCCACCCACAGTACCATCTGATTGGTTACAAGCAGAGCCAGAGCTTGGGAAACAGCCAATCAGCAGTGCAGTTATTACAGTTATTGCAGTTACATTAAAATAATGGAAAACTTTATTTACTGTAGAAAACTTTAGCCTTTTATTTTTTTAAGTTTTCATTTAACTTTATAAAACATGCTGCTAAGCCTGGGAGCTGTTTAATAAAGCCATGCTCAAAGGTATTTGAATAAATTTAAGTGTTGAAGTTTGTATTGTTCAAAATTTTGACACCAATATTTTCACTTTTACTGCAAACTAATATCAGCTACAAATATTGGTTATCAGCCTCCTTGATTACAAATAATCAGTATCACCCTGGAAAAATCCATATCGGTCCATCTCTAATTTTTTACCTAGCATAATGAATGTGTTTTGGACAACTGGTTATATATTAAAAAAAAAACATTTGATAACCAGATAATCATTTTTTGTCAACAGTGAACACTAGAATTTAATGGCCCTTCATGAAATTATATTAGCAAAGAGGTAAGTTTCTTCCTCTGAACAACTTTCTTTTAAACTCTGTAACACCAATAACCAGTAACACTGACTTTCAGCTTCTGTCAAACTAAGGAAAAAATTAGCTAGCAAGTGGTTGAATGCTAATGCTAATGTTAGCTGTTGCTGGAGCGTACCCAGAAAAAGAATGAAATACTTTTTTGTAACTTGAAATATGACCAGATTTTAAGTGTTTTTGTCTGTTCATTGAGTGGTTAATCAGGTGAGGACAGATGTATGCCTTGAGAAACTGCCAATAAATTAGCCGTGGACTTTTTGTTTCATGCATGCTAGATGGATGACAACAATAAAATGCTCCTTAACACAGAGAAAACACAGTCTTGAGCTGAGTAAAACACCTGGACCAAAGTGACCTAAACACATGAACAAAAAATCTAAACCCTCGCTGACCAGGCCAGTTTCACTATCTCGCTGCAGGGTAACCCTGCTCACTCAGCCTTCACACTGACCTCAGCGTGACACTGCCCTCTAAGGCCTTTACACACAGCGTAAATCTCACTTGTCACCTGAAGACTGAAGTGGACAGAAACATATCTTTAACTGATGTCTGTGTGCTGTTGCGACAGGTATGACACATTTCCTTTACTCATGGCAGTTACTCCTGTGACCCACTGCAAAACTTTGAAAGTCAGAGCTGCCAGTGGTCAGAATTTTACCATTCTTTGTGAACTTAATTGTGTTTTACAGCCTCACATTTTACTGTTTTTCTATTATTTCAGGAGATTACACACAGGCAAGCTACCGTGGGAATGTGGATTAACCGACCTGCTAAATGCCCTCTGGGTAATTTCCCAACAGCGCTGACCAGCCTCTCTCTGCCAGACCAGCCTCCTCTCTCTATAATACCCTGCATTCTTTCATTCTTTAACAGCAGTGTGAGAGTCTTTTTCACTGCTCTGCCACTTCTCTGTCAGGCTTGCGCTCACTTGCAGAGAGAAAACTTCTAAAGGCAGATTGTACTGACAGTGGCAGTGTGAGTCAGGGCTGCAGTTACAGGGTGGAGGGGACGTGACCTGAACATTAAATGCCGATTATCCAGTGGACAGGCTCAAACTGGAATCTCTGCTACTCCAGAATCCTCATATGGGCCAAGGCCTGTCAGGACTTAAGGGGTCAATGGAAAAACACTGTATGTGAAATGTTTGTGCATTTGATGTCTGTTTTTTGATTTGCCTCAATGAGACAAAAAAGATGCATTTGCACTCAGAATTTCCAGTCAGTAATTGTTTTTTAAATAATTTCATGGTCTAGGACTATGCACTCTGGTTATGTATGAAGTCTAAGCTGTAGCCGTGGACACAATTTACAATCCTGTGATTTTATGTTTAGCTGTATTTAATAAGTAATGCTTGATTTTGATGGTTTTCTCTGTGTTTTCTTACCTTTGGACTTGTCTGTTGGTCAAAATTTAATGTTTTGTCAGCACAACTGGCAAAATCAGTTTGACCATCCCTGCCCAGTCCCAGGAGCTTTTTTCAAAGGAACCCAAGGGTTGTCAAAGGCCATTTTTGTCTGATTTTCTACTGGGGTAAAGAGGTAATTGGAGAGTTTGATATTTTCACATCCAAAATGCTTTACCTGCTCACACTGGTTTACAGAATCTATGTGCATTCATTTATTAAAATCCATTAAACTCTCACAGCTCTATAATTCTGGGGTTTTTTTCCACTGAGAGCGGCGCCACGAGCTCTGAGTGCACAGTGTTTAGAAAATAGCGAAGCTCGTTTACCGTAACATTACAGGCTAAAACAACAGGCTAACCGCAGCTAAAGTTAGCATCCTGAAGCTAACACAGAGACAGGGGGGGACACTGAGGAAAAGCTCTTACATCTGCTCCACGGCACACAGCATTTGAAATACTCACATTTCCAGGGTCAGAGGTTTGTTGGTGGATGGTTGGACCAGTCTATTCACTAGCCCTCTGTTGTACTGTCCAAAGTTGGAAAAGCAGTCGGCCGTGAAGTGACTAGCACACACATGCACAGTTTTACTGAGTGTAGCTGGCACATTTCCTTGATAAATGAACTCTAGACACTTAGTCTTGTCTTCTTCCGAGATGGGAAGCTTGAGCATGGAAATATGTGGCTGTTTACAGAAATTTCTTTAAAGCAGGGGGTAGAGGAGTGGGCAGGGAGGGGGTTCAGGGGTATCTGCTCTGGTGGACCAATCAGGTCAGACTTGCTCCTGATTGGTCAAAAAAGGGAATCGCTGACGTCAGCAAATCCCCAAAATCCAAACAGCTCGTTTTAGGTCCGAATTTTACATTCACAATCACTACTAAGTACAGGTTTTATCATTAAATATCACATTTTTGTGGACTGGGAGGAAAGACAAAGACCCACAAATTTCACTAAAAGACTCAAAGTGATTTTTGCATAATATGGGACCTTTAAATTCCAGGGTTCCTGGAAAGTACCAGAAATGATCAATCTGGCCTTAATGAACAAGCTTTAGGAGTTCTTGACTTCCTCCTCTCAAGGACAGACCTGGCATAGCTTGCCTACTTTTTCTCGTACCTGTCATCACATTGTACCTTCAGTTAAATTCAAACCTCTAAATTGTAAGTAAATAAAAATAGGTTTCTTTTAGAGATTCACACAACCAAGTGAAACCTCTGAACAGGCGCTACTCCGGGGATGTAATGAAGTGAGACATGGCAGCATTTATTTGGCAGACATAGTGCAAGTTTGGCACGGCTCAGATTGCTAACTGGGGTGTAGACAATGCAGCACACACAAAAGTCTTGGCCTGAAGTTTCATACCACTGTTCTGCAATATTTCTTCAATAAAGCTGCAAGGATCAACCAATCAATCAGAGATGCTCATCAGTGTAAGGCCCACCAACAAGTCCCTGTATTTCCACACATCTGTACATCTGGAGCTGAAACTTTTGAGTCTGAAAATGTTTTCACAAGGACTTAACTTAGCACTTGGTTTCTGCTTGGAAAACACAGAGTACCTCTAAAATCTACATTCCCTGGGTCTCCCTTTGGTGAAAATACATTCTTAACAAAGTGTCCCTGACTGTTCAACCCAAAAGGCTTACTTCAAACTGTTACATTACAATATATTAAACATGCACGCACACACATTCTATCAGACCCACACGTAACACAGATCTCACTGATCCCATGGGTGGAGATGAAAGAGGAGCTATAGTCCCTTTACTGCTGCTGGGAAAACACCCATATTATTGTACTGAATCATCAACATCCTTCTTCTCTAGTCTTCCTTGCTCTGTTCCATAGATTTTATGCTTGAAATGAATAGGAGAGAAAGGAAGAAGAAGAAGAAGAAGAAGAAGAAGAAGAAGAAGAAGAATGAGAAATGTTCACTTTTCAGCTCAATTTGTGTCTCTCCAGAGGAGTTTGAGAGAAGAACATTATGTCCCAGCAAGAACACTAGTGCTTGACTGCCATGTGCTGTTGATATTATCGTCCTGATTGTTTCGTCAAGTTCTTTACATCAGTGTGTCCGTGATCTATCCAGATGAGCTGTGGAGTTGTTGTAAAGTGGAACAACCTGGCTGCTTTTGGACTGGGGTGGGGGTATCATATAACCATAGAGGCCTTGGCTGGAGTCCAGATAGAGACCCTCGTCTGACGTCATCTCCTGTTCTCTGTTTACCCTGAGCAACTCTATCCCATCAAATAAACACAAAATGCTACACAGTTAAAGCCGATTTCTTTTTGTTATGGAAAGATTAAAAGCTCTTGAAGTAAACAGATTTTCTTTATACACTTTCTCCCTTAGAGCTCTGCAGCACACTGTAAATAACATGCATCAAAGCCTTAATGATGGTTGACTGTAATTTAGCATTAATTGAGTGTTTAAGCTTACATGATGGATGGTAAAAAATAATAACAAAGATAAACACAGACTGAAACTGCCATGAAGTGTAAGATATGTAATTACTTTAACCAGTTTTGCCA
Source organism: Halichoeres trimaculatus (assembly GCF_033239565.1). Classification (NCBI taxonomy): domain Eukaryota; kingdom Metazoa; phylum Chordata; class Actinopteri; order Labriformes; family Labridae; genus Halichoeres; species Halichoeres trimaculatus. The sequence goes on along the minus strand of NW_027437182.1, from coordinate 26,069,576 downwards.
CAAAAGGCCAACAAAATAAAATAATCATCACTATCACATTATCAAACTTTTTAGTATTTCCATTGTTTTTTTGTTTGTTTGTTTGTTTGTTTTTGCTACTTTTTAACCTCTTTTCCTGTTTCATTAGACACAAAGCATGTTGCAATATGACAACCTGAGTAAAAATAGTCAGGTAAGATTTTGGCTAAGCTGTGGAGACCAGAATGAAAACTAATCCACTGTACTAATCACTGTGTCCATCTTGTACACACTTCATGATAAAACAAGCTGTGTGTTTAATCCCTTAACTGACTTTTTTCCAACATGGTGTTTCTTTACAAAGAAAATCCTGCTTTTTAAGTGTCCTTTGTACAAGTAACTCTGAATCTAACGTAAACAAAGGCTGTTTTGAGAGGGTGCAGTCATTATCTTCATCTGGCACTGAATCAGTGACAGATGTGACTGACACTATCATCCTTGCTAGATGGCACCAGCATTTTTTGTTGGTTTTACAAATTTATAGTATTTTCTATAATTACCTTTACTAAAAAGTTATGTCTTTTGCTGAAATGCAGCCAAACACATTACATCTTCTACCTGGATGTAGACAAGCACTGACGAGAGTCTAGTCGTGCTGTACGATTTGCTAAATTTGTTTAATGTTGTGTTCAATGTGGTGCAGTGTTAAATGTGGAGACTAAATCATACTCTATTATGTTTTCAAAGTTTTCTTTCTTAGATTCTTTGGTCAGTTGGAATTCAAACTTCTATTTTTACAAGGGAAACTGTCCCTTCAGAGTATCCTTTATTAAACCAACACAAAATAGTTCTTAATTGTGCATCTATACATTTCACAGTCCGCATTACTTTGTGTGACTCACTGAACTGGTCTGCCACACATTAACACATGAGTTTTCTTCCCTGGCTGCACTGCCTGTAGGGGTGAAGAGATGCCACTCATAACTGATGGGGCCCTTCTTCTGTTAGCTAAACCACTCATAAAGCCATGTGAGCGCAGTCACTCGCTCAGGCACTCCTGAAAGAAGGGCCTCTCTCTGGATTGAATTTCTCCAGCGTACATTTGTGAGAGTTCTGGTGAGAGTTTCTAAAATGGAAACAGTTGTGGCCCTTTGCAAACACAAGCAAGATACTCAGCAAAGGGAAGGGTGGGAACAAAACAGAGGAATGCCAGCCAGAACAAAACACTGCAAGCAGCATCCACCAGCAGCGCAGCATGTGACTGCTCCACTCATCATCTGGACTCTGATAAGCAACCTGCTTCCAGTCCGAAATTTCTCAGTTTCTGATTCTATGAAACCCCTAATGTGAACACACACAGACACACACATTTTACGCATGACTTCCCAGAACTTTCACACCCCCCAGCCCTGCTGTCAGACCAACTCAATGTCTCCTTTCATCCCTCCACCTGCAGGCTCCCTCTTTGATAGCTTCATATTATCTCAGTATGAGGCTCAGCTCACTCCAGGACCCTACCTAAGTTTGAGACCTTTCATACCTGCCCGCCCCGCTGTTTTAAAGCCTCGTTTCCGCTGGTTTGTGCTGAATCAGATGGAGGGAACTGTGATTAAGGGTTAAGCCTAACCCAACATGCACAGAAGCTCTTTCATCTTCTCCCACAACGTGCAATTTGGACGCCGGCAGACACGCGAGGGTTAGTGCATCGTAAAAACGCAGCAACAGGTCTGTGTGCTGATCCCGACGACCTGTTATTATGATTGACTTGGACACACGCTGTTCTTCTTCAGCCCACAACACGCTGCAGTGCACATCGGTGCACCCAAAACTTTGTAGTTAATACTCTATTAAAACATAATGCACTAAAAGGGACATTTGGCCAATTTGACTTCAAATGCTGTCTACCATAAAAGTTTCGTGTGTAAAAAGCAGTCAGACCAACTCCACCTCTTACATCCCTCTGTGCGTCTCTTACCAGATCGCTATGCGCTCCTTCGGGTACTCCAGCCTCTCTATGCAGCCCAGGTGGTGAGGCAGGCTGTGCGCTGCGTTGCGTGCCACAATGGCGATCATAACCTTTGGCTTCAACAGGACAGACTCAGGCTTGACCGGCTCCTGTACCACAGTCACCAGCTCCGACGCGCCGCCGGGCACCAGAGCACCCAGGAGCGCCCACAACACCCCGACTCCCACGGCACCGAGCGCCCGCATCTTGGCTTCAGGTTTGCGCCGTGATTTCCCCCCGACCTGATCCCGTAGTAGCCCTGAGACTGAACGAGAGAGGAGCTCGTGTTAGTGAGTGAGTGTGTGAGCCTGATGGGAGGGGGCAGAGAGGCAGGAAGGTAAGAGAGGGGATAGGGTGGGTGGAGAGCTTCCTCCTCTTTTACCCCTCCTACAACCCCCTACTGATTGCTGCTGGCAAGGAGGCATGCACCGGGATCTCCCCCCTCCAGAATGCCGCCAGTACTACAGACAACATCAACAACAAACGGTGTACTGTGATGTTATTTTGTTAACTTTACTCTAAATTAGATGGAGCTCAACCATAGACTGTATAAAACACCACAGTCTTAATCATTACCCATGATGCCTGTCTGCAGCTTGTAAATTAATCCTTTTCTCATCCTGATGTTTCTTTCCCTCTCCACGCCTTCACTTTTGACACTCCCTTGGATGCTGCAGAGTCTGAGACCATGAAGTCCCTGAATCTGACGTCAGCCTTAAGCAGAGCTGCCACACTTTCTCATTTATTGTCTCAGTTTTTCCCACAACTCTGGAGTTAAAACACAAAATGTGCAAAACTTTACTTTTGTGCCTTAAGATCTTACTTCTGTTTTAGAATAATTAAAGTGGGTTTTTGCCTATTAGGCAGGCTGCAGTATGTAGGGTGAACACTACATCTGAGGCAGATTTACATTTAATCACGTTATTCAAAATACCTCGAAAGAAAGGAAAAGAAACTCAAAATTTTCCTGAAACATCTCTTTTCCATCCCGGTGTCCCATGACTTTCCTCACAGACATACCTCACACCAGCACCTCGTTCTTGGTGCTGACTCTTGATAAAGCTGTTGGACAAGGCTGCTTGAATTCTTGTTCCACAAGGCCGAAGTGATCTTTAGATTGGGAGCTTCTAATTCAATTGGTGAAAGAACAGTTAAAGGAAACTTTGTCTTTTCCACCTCTCATTATTCTTGAGGCATCTCAGTCAACCCAGGTCAGCCTCGAAGTGTCTGAGCTGCATTTTCAGCACTCCAAGATCTTTATTATGGTTTTGAGAATGAAAAATGGGAGATTTCTTAGCTTCTGGTCCAATGGGGTCTAGAGGTGGAAAAAACTGAGACCTTCAGCTTATTCTTTAATATTATTATTATTTTTTCAAATAGAATTGAGGTTTAACAAAGATGTAAGTGGATTTTAGACACTGCCAAGGCTTACCAGTCATGACTAACACACTTCTGGAAGAGTAAGATGTGCAACGGATGCAGAATTAGAGGCGCTGCACTGCAAGTTAACACTACCTTTACTTTCATCATGATAGCTGATCAGAAACTGTGAGCTCAAGCCAACTTCAGCATCTTGTTGGAGAGCACCCCCAGATTTGTTCTGAAGAAATGAGTGTCAGTCCAATAAACACTGGTTTTCTAAATGTCAAACATCTATATTCTGTCTTTAGAAATGAGAAAAAAAAACATGTTTTGTCTGTGCAAAACTCCTGGTAAGAAAAATATTCATTTTTTTTTATCTCAACCAGGTGTTTCCTGGAGAGAAAAAAAATCCATAGGGATTATTTTTGTAAATTGTTAAAAAAAAAAAAAAAACTGTACAATAAAACAAAAGTTGTTTCCACCCAAACAGAAATCTATGGAGATTAGAAACAGAGACAAATATGTTTGTAGTCACATATAGTTTTTACAGAGCCAGACAAAGGAACCACACAACACTGTCCAGGATATAAACTACAAATCTATGGTGGTTTTTACATCCAGTGATTCATTAAGAACGACCAAAATTCCTCTTCCACTTGAGCAAAATGCTGAAAAAAATGAACCATATGAGACTGGCTATAACATCACATAGCTAAAAACTAAAGTTTGTAGATGCTTAACAAAACTTTTTTCTGGGAATCTAAAGCAGCTCTCCTAAGATGTTCACTGGTATGAAGCAGTCAGAGTTTATATTTACAATCCTTTTCGCAGCAACGTCTGGTTTTCTCCAACTCCTCACTTTTCTTTTCTCTTTCTTGCTGTCTTATCTTATAAAAGCAAAAAAGCCCTTTTGTATCTGGAAAACAGGCTTTTATGAAGGATACAGAGGAAATCTCTATTAACTTCCTAACCTGATCATAAGACAGATGTGACGGAAGGTATGATAAAGTTGTGGGGCAAAATAAAAAGGGGTTGTGTACTTGCATAAATAAATAACATGAGTATCTTTGATTTAAAAAAAAAATCTGTTTCTAGTTTTTCTGTCTTCAACAAAACTTTTACTGGCGGTAAAAACAATAAGTCAAGGCACCAGAAAAAAAAAGTCCAACCCATGCATGACGCAGACCTGCACCAAACCTAAATGACACCATGATATAAACAAGAACATTTAATCCTAATTTAATCCAAACAAAGCTAAACCCCTAATTCTTAAATTTCCCCATGCAGTCATTACAAGCAGTTACAACATTTCACCATCCTCCTGTACAACACAATGCCATCCCTGTAGAAACCTTGTTCTGTTATTACAGCAGTGTCACAGCAGACAGACAAGCAAAGCCAGCTCACTTCTTCCCTAGTCTCAACTCAGCTTTGTTTATTGAAGTCAGGATCTGTGCCACCTGGGGTTGTTTTTCCTCTTTAGTGACTTAAGAGACAACTGCTGTGTTTTCTTTTGCTGGCCGGAGACAGAGAGTGAAATCAGGGGGTTTAATCTGTTCCTCAGCTCCCTCTAGTGTTTTCTCATAGGAAGTTTGGATGCGTTCAAAACACTCAAAGTACACTCAGATTCACACTGATGAAATACAAACACTTGTCTACTCTTATACAAATTATAACAAATGTCAGAATAAGCCACTAAATTTGAAACAATGAGGTTAAATAACCATCAAACTTGCACTTCAGTTTATGTTCCCGCATGAAGCTGTATCAATCAAGGTCAGAGGTCAAGGTGGATGACAGGCCACAGCTGCCAGGGTGTACAGCACCATCTTGAGCCATATTCTGTTTTAAATAAGAGTGACTCCCTTGGCTTTCAAACTAAACTACAATGACATGAAAACAGTCATAAAGATATGATTTATGTTTGGTGTTAGTCACTTCACTCCGCGTTATGCCCATTTCTTAAAAAACAGCCTCACCCATGTGGCCCAGCATCAGACGTCAACACCAGATCATCTATGATACATTTTCATGAGTCAAATTGCTCGTGTACTCCCTCTTCTGTCGTAGCAAAACATCTGCTTTGTAATTTTGGTTTGGTTCTTGCCAAGCTTTTGCTCAGTTAAACTGTGGTTTCAGAGACAGTGTAACTTGTAGCTTGAAATAGCAGGGTATATCCTTATTTTCTGGATTTCAATGTGAGAAAGATATTTGGAAAACTCCAGCAAAAGTCAGTTACATATGCTTGCTTTTTTGTAATTGGCAAAAGATACATAGGGCTGAACTACTGATACCTACAGATTTATTTAGCTAGACAAGAAATCCAACAAAATACACACTTTTATCAGAGGATCTCTTTGTATGACTCACTGGATAGTAGTTATTTCAACAGAGGAATGTCCTGCTGTCTTGTACATCAAAAGAGCTGATTTATGTGAGTGTATGTGTTAAAGTGGGTGGCTGGGTTAAGACTTCATGCCTCCTTCACAGCTGTCAGGGTGATGTACAGCTCTAACAGTGTTTCATCATGCAGAGAGCTCTCAGAGAAAACCCATTCATATATTATGTTAGCATGATAGTAAAGGTACACACCAGCAGGTGGTGCTCTCGTTCCATCACTGTCGATCACTCACTAATTCACACTTTCAAAGATGCTACACTCATTCACAGACTGTCTTGTCTCATGACCTGATAGTATGAGGAAAAACAGAACTCCAGATGATTGAGATTGTTGAATCTGTCTAATGCATGTGATCTTAGTCTTACCCTGGTCTCCTTTGTACCAGTGGTGATCGACCCAGACTGACTGCTCAGCTAATGTGAGTTTGGCAGACCGCAGTAAAATACAGCACGAGTGCAAGACCATAAAACAATCAGGCTCTCCGGGAATCCATCTCAACCTTTCCTACTCTCCACACAACCTCAGTGATGTTGACAATTTGTAAACAGTTGTCAATTTATCTCAGCAGTCAGATTTTAAGGTGGACCTAAGACGGGATTGTTCATGTATGCAAAAAGATGCATTTACCAAACAGCTGAACAACGAGCATCTTCTGCATTTAAGTAGGTCATTTCTAGTAGATGTGCAGCATGAATGCAAATGCATCCATACCACCTAAAGCACTGGCCTCATTTGAGTTGTGTCTTTGCCAAGGTAATCCACAGTATGGATCTGCATGGAGAGGCTTTACATACAAATGGGTGCCGAGAAGACAGGGAGCGGCTGTGGGGCTTACTCAAGACACTCAGGAATATATGAGCAGTAGATGGAAGGTAAAATTATTCTTCACCACCCTGAGCGAGTGCAGAAGGGTAAAGAGGCTGCTGCTGCTGCTGCCACGTTTCTGAATGTATGTGTTCAGAGCTGCTAGAGGTGGTTTACTACAATGTAGGAATCATGCAGTGAGGAGCTGCTGGAGAGAGTTAAGACACCAAGCAGAGGCCTGCTGGGCATCCAGGCACAGATCCATCCCTTTGCCTCTCTGCGTTGACTCATTCTCTCTATGTGGGCAATGTTTGCATGTACAAACACTCACACATTAACAAGAAAAGACACCGATTTTTCCCCCCCTCGTTTTGTAAGCCTGGCACTTCAAAGACGTTTGGACTCATGAAATTACAATCTTGCTAAAAGAGTGTAATTAATCGATGGATGAGCACAGACGTGTTGATTCAGTGGCTCCACCTACCAGCAGGGACATTTTACTGCTGCAGTTTCTCTATCACTACACATTCACACAATTACAGAAGCCCAGAATAACACACGTGTTAATGCTCTCTTCGATTGGATGTCTGAAACAGTTGATCACTCCTGATTTAAGCCTCAATGGTGATAGTCAGGACTGTCTGGGATAGTTATAACAGAACATTATGTCTGCAATCAGAAAAGTTGATTATCCTTTGGCTCAAAATAAGCTCATCTACATGAAATAGCAAAGTAACCGAGATGTGTGCAACAGCACACAACCTTCACTGTTGGCTTCATATAAGATACTAGATCAAGACTTTACCCCGCATTTCATGTTGTTGTTGTTGTTGTTGTTGTTGTTGTTGATCATGATCATGATCATGATGATGATGATGACGGCGATGGTGGTGGTGATGGTTGATTATCTAAAAAAAGAATGACATTAATGACATTACTTAAAATAATTATTTTAAAGACACTGAATTTTACTTATGAGAATTTACCCATGTAGTTTAAACTACATGGGTAAATTCTTTTTTATTTTTATTTTATTTTTTTTATTTTTTTTAAGTGCCAGAAAGTGTGCATCTCCCAAAAAAGCATCATTTATTTCGTGGCCCCCCTCTCCCATGTAAAATATAGTAACGGCTATGTTTTCATACCTTTGAGTAGATGATGATAAAGATGCTAACCCCTCGTATGGGTCTCTCCAGCTTATTAAGCGTGATTTTTTCAAAATACTTCTCTTTTATAGCTGACTAGTCCTTCTCTATAAGTTTTAGTGTGCTTCGTGTGTGTTTCCACACTTGTTGGCGGATAAAAAAATCTCAAAATCACATTTTACCGTGCATTTCTATCTCCATCCATTCAATGTTTACGTTCGTGTATCGCCAGTGTGGCCACACATCCGGGTAACTACCCAAATCAAGACGTCATTGCAAATCCTTTCAAACGCAAAGCGAAAGTTAAGCTAAGTTAAAGCCAGCGGAGGCTAGCATGGCTGTAGTAACAAATTTCATTTGTAAGACAACATACAGAGCTTTCGAAACTTTAAGAAATCTAAATCAAGGTGTACCCTACGTACAATACAAATAATAAAAGTTAAATCCAATGGTGACAAATATGAAACAGGTTAATTAGCTTCTTAAAGATAACTAGCCTAATGTACTAGCTCTTTAGCCTAGCTCGGAGACTAAATGGCATCTATTCTTGGTTTAAGGGTACCATAGGTTACAATCAATGATACCACATACTTAATTTGTTTAACAGGAGCCATAATAGACATGCATCTGATATTAGGGTTATTTTCTGATGATCTAACAAATATAACAGGAGGCTGTCATTACCCACACCAATAAGCCCATCTGTGCTTTTGCAACTCCAAGGGTAAATTATTGTCTGATTTTCAGTTAAGATTTTTATAAACAATGGAAATTAACTTGTTATCACCAGAAAATAACATGGACTTAATGGAATTAAATATCAGTAAGCAGTTGAAAAATACTGTGCAGTAAAGCAATGTTAGCTTGACCTGGAATGGTCAGGTTGGTTGAGATAACTCAAGGTGTGTACGCACCAGTCAAGTAATTATAAGATATATTCATATTTTAGATAATAAAAAGACACTGTTTTTCTACAATTTCTATTTAATTTTATTTTTTTCAAAAGTAGGATGATTTTCAGTTATGAATATGAGAGTGACCCAGATATAATTAGAGGCACAGGCTTAAATCATAGCAGCCAGGAACATGTTGTTCCCTAAATAAGGACTCACACTTTGGGCTCTATTCTACTCTCTCACACACAGTGAAGCAGCTGAACACACATAGAAAGCAGGGGGGAGGAGAATCTTTATTGGTGCTTGCGTCATGATGGAAAGAATATTTCCTTGCCCATATTCCTGTCTGAGGTTAACGGGCAACATCCGTCTCTTCCTCATTCTCTCCCACCCTCCCACATTCTCACTTTTCAGCTTCCCTTTCCTTAATTTTCTCACTTTTACCTCGCCCACCTCACTCACTCACTGCCTCTCTCTGTCTGCCTTTAGCACACATTTATTTCTCTGTGTGGGAGAGCCTTACTGCGAGCATTGGCCCATGGGGACCCTTTTTATGCTGCTGCAGCTCACAGCGGCTGCAGATTGTAACCTGATGTGCCCCTGGTAGTGAGTCATGCGAGGTAAAAAGGAGTTTGTGTTTGTGTTTGAGAAGCACATTATAAAGCAACAGCCAGGCCACTGAGTGTTGCTTTCATAATGTGGTAATCAACTTAACCACTGACACTCACTGAGAGCTTCTATGGCATTCAGTCCCATGGGGTGCACATTAGGCTGAGTCTGGTGGAGGTATTGATTCAGCCTGCAGGGGTTTTATATCGACTACAAACTCATCATCATGTAGTCATTTGTGCAATAGAGGTGCACACCTATGAGTATTGCCCCTGTATCTTGATGTACAATGGTCCAGACAAATGATTTATGTCTGTAATATTATGATGAATTACAACATCTTTTCTCTCATTGCCTCAAACTGTGGAAGTCTGTAAATTAGATATCGAGCTCATGAAGAGTAATAAAGCTATTTTTAACTTTTGTTGATACAACTATTGATTTCTCTGCACATAGCAGTCACACAAAGGGTGAATACACCAAGTTAGTATCAATCACCCAAACATTTCTGTATTTTTTTTATTTATTTTTTTTTATCAGTGACTATTATTACACATTGAAACTGCTGGCTGAACAACCTCAGTGGGATGAGCTTGTAGAGGCTCAAGTGTTACATAGAGCTGAAAGGACTTGCGAACTATGGTGTGAATACTATTTGCTGATTGCAACAAGACATGATCGCTTACTTTGAAAGTGAACAGCGCAGTCTTAACTCATTTATTTTCACAAGACCTCATTTAGTGTGACAAAGTGCTTCAAGTTGTTTGGCTGCAGGTGCTGCCATCAAATGCCAGAAGAAGTGCCTTTGTGTGTGAGAGTGTGTGTTTTGGTCTGACATCTTCAGTTTTGGCTTTTATTTCCAAGAAAAAATGTGTTACAATCTTTATAGATTAAAGAAAGACACTTAAAAAGTTCAACTGCATTTTTTGTCCATACGAAATAATTGTGTTGCCAGTATTTGAAAGAAGTGACAGAAAGAGTAGAAAAGCTTCATCCCAGGAAGTTAAACAAAGGAAAGAATCAAACACAGCAAAAAATTGTTACCTTTGCAAACAGGAGAATTTAAATATGTTACTGAATACACGGTTAAACTTGACATTAAATCAGGTGTTCAGTAACAGGTGGTTTTTGTAATTTTTCTGGATATTATTTTGCTTCACTGCAATGCTAAAGCTGTACCAGCAGGTGGCAGGACACAGTCTCTGTTCTGAGTGAATCCACCCTGACTGCAACAGCTTCAGGCAGCATGACCACATGAAAATAGACTGCCTTCACAGTTTTTATTATGCTGCCGCTCCATTATCAGCTTATACCACAACACACATACACACTCATTACACACTAAGACACACAGGGTAAGAGCTTCTTTGATTTTATTTTTAATAGAAAAAAAGTATTCCAAATAATACAACAGGAAGTAACCAACAAAGATGGCAACAAAAATGTGATCACGTCTGTGTCTTCACGGTAGCCAAACATCCTCCTCTTGAGTTCAGCTCTGTCTGCTGCTTCAGTGCCCGAGCATGTGTGCATATGTGTGTGTGTGTGTGTGTGCGTGTGTGTGTGTGTAAGTGAACACTTGACAGAAGCAGATGTAGAGCCTTACAGAACACCTCTGCACATGACAGTCTGCTGGTGAAATGTGAGGGATACTATGACGTGTATGTTTGTGTATATGTACATGTTGAGGATAATGCTGAAATGACAGTGTGTTTTAAAATGTACATCTAAATGGTGGTGTGTGTGTGTGTGTGTGTTTCTGAAGGAGGATGAATGGAGTTGAGACACAGATGCTCTGACCTCACGCAGCATCATTCTGCCTGCTGCAGTCTTGAAGATGATGACATTGATGAAGATACATTAAGAAGGAAGCCAAGAGTAAAAACAAACTGAAGAACATCAGCAAACAACTGAATGATTGAACGCAGAGTTTAAAAAATAAAGGTCCTTGACTTCAGAAGGCAGGAGGAGTTTTAGAGTTTCTAAACCACCAGCTTGCTCTATACTCTCTCTTATTAAAATATCACAAATTTCCTCTCCACGCACACACACACGTTTCTTCCTCCATGGCTGTAGGTAGGCAGGCCAAAAAGTTCAGTGTGGATCTTAGTGATGAAGTTAACTCCTCTGCCTCCTCCGAGGGACTTCCTTTCTTCTTCACGCATGTCTTTTAATCCAACACATATCACACAGAGACTTGTGCTCTTCCTGGGCCTTGGTGTGAGGGCATTTCTCTGCCCAGTAGAAGGGGTTGATATTTCAGGGATGGAAAATGGAGGGACAGATATGGGGAGAAGAATGGAGGGATGTCCTGCTTCAGGAAATAACTCTGTGACTCTGGCTAGTCCTTTTTCCCCACATTTATGATGCTCAATGCCAGTCCATCGTCCATCTCCTCATCCGTCCATCTTTATATCGCTCTGCCACCTCCAACTGTCCAATCCAAAGCCTGGAGGGCTGGGACGCTTAAAAGAAAGGCTAAAGACTCCAATCAAAGAGTCCTTTATCCAATTCTCTCATTCATACTTTCTCTCTCTCTCTTCTGCTCTTTCGCTTTCTATTAAAATACTATCTTTGCCATATGTTCAAAATCACAAATGCTCATACCATCACACACAGTGTCCTGTCACATTAGCTCCCATTGATAAAACACTGTTTTAACACTCTCTCTTTCTCCTCTGGCACACATATAATCACTCACAAACTCACATACACACACTCACACACTCTGTGAGGCTCCCAGTGGGGGTAAAACTTGGGGGCCTCTGTGCTATGTCCCATCTTCCTCCTCCTCCTCATCTGAACAGTAGTCTTGCCCCTGCAGAGAGAGAGAAAGAGATAGAATGTCAGATAGCTGTAAAATGTTTATGTATTTAAGTTGTTTTTGTTTTTATTTTTTATTATTTTATTATTTTTTGGGAAGGGGGAGATCAGGGCATGTTATGCTTTTATTCAAAGGATAGGAAACTGGGAGAGTGATAAGAAATGCACAGGACGCTCAACCTAACTTCCAAGCCAAACCAGCTCCTTGGTTTTGTTTTTCCAATCTGATTCGTTCCAGTTAAATGTACTCAGTAATAACCTGCTTGAATTGACGATGAGATGTCTGCATGTAGCAAACCCCCCACACACCTGTTACTCCAGTCATGGCTACACAAACCCTCCTCTATTTGCTGGTTCTGGTATTGCAAACACTGGATGAGGCCGTAAAGTGCTGACAGGTGGGCAGTTATGTTGTTTTGTTTCTTCTACCGTAATGAGGAGATAGCTTAAATGCCTTTCTTTCCTCTCCAGTGCCACCAAACAGATTGTTTAACTCTCTCCTCCTCTCTTATATGAGGCCTTCACACTCAATCTGCAAAGAGGTGCAACCATAAAAGTAAAGTGCTGCCTACAGGAATTAACTGCTATCTGTTCATCTTGTGTAACTCTTCACATTAAACTCTATAATTTACATGAAAGTTCACTCCATGATACATCATTTGATGACAGGTCTCCAATAGACTCATCTGGGCTTAAGGGACATAGAATTTTATGAATTAGACCACAAAAAGATAAACTGTTCCCTAAATCAGTGAAATAAAAGATCAAAGTTTTTCTCCAGTTTGAAAAATGGACCAAAAAGGTGATTTAGAAGATGAGAAATTTGGGGTTTCAGAAGTTGAAGGGTGTTTGAAATCTAATGCTAAAGGAAACACATTGACACCTTGTACAGTTGATAGGCTTTTTAGTAAACTGCTGCAACATATTCAAAAGACACACTGTCGTAAGTCTTCACATTGGAAATTTTTAACTCTGTTTTAGCACTCTACACCAGCTCTGAAGGATTATTTCTGTCTAAATATGCTTCACAGTATTCTCCAGCTTGTTGTCTGTTCCTGAGTGTTGAGCAATGCTTAAAAACAATGAGCTTAAAGAAGAACTCCGTAGATATTGTAAGTGGGGACTGAGTGATAATAACTCATAACTGTGTGTAGTCCTTAAATCATTCTTCCTGGGCCTCTGTGTTAAGGCATTTATCCACAGCTTGGGTTAAAGTCTTGAGGTTGGACCACAGAGGAACAGACAAATGCTAACTATGGGTGAGCTATAAATTACAGAGCAGCTTTGAGCACATTTTTAAGATAACAGTTGGCTGTTTAGACAATGCCTAACTATTTCTGAACTGTGATATTATTACATTCAAGTTCTGAAAACTGAACACTCCTCTCACCACTGCTCAAAACACTTGTTTGAAGGTAGGGTTCAAACATGAGATGTAGCTGAATCTGCAATGACTCAATGTTATTTCACTTTGTAACTTTGGTTATAGTCAGAAACAACCACTGTTAGTTCAAGAGGCAGAGTAAGAGGAGTTGCTGCTCATCACAGCAGCGATGGCCTCCTCTTCCTCCCCCTCACACATATGTGGAGCTGAGAGCTGACACTGCGAGCTGATGGATGTTTTTATAAAGCCTGTCTCTTTAAATGTTAAGACCAAGCTGTTTCTTAAAATGCACACAGAGAACTTTTAATCCAGTTATTATGATTTTTTAAGAAAAACATATTCATACACATTTGTTTTACATACATACATACACACGCACACACACCTTTTCTATCTTCTCATCCAGCATCCTGAAAAATTCCTGTTGGCTCTCTGACGTGTGAATACTGAAAAAAGAGGAGGAGGAGGGAGAGAAAGGAAGTCAGAGGATGAAGAGGAGAAGGGAGGCAACAAATACATCATGAGAATTTTCCATTACACCCCCTACACAGACACACTGAGACACAGACACACAGACACACACATATACAAAGTATTCCCTGCAGTATAAATGATCTATGATCATGAAGGAATTTAAAGTATTACTTTATAAAGTATTAACCCCGTCTTTCATCAGAAGCTCATCTAACCATCAAAAATACAAATACAAAGACTCATATGAAAACACATCCGGAGATTACAAAAAATGTGGCCCTGAATAACTCAGACAGAAAATATAACTTACTTCATACACAACAATGTGAGTATACTGAAGTTTTATCTGAATGAACTCAATCAAGTTTCCTGCTACTAGAGGAGTAATTGTGACCTGCCAAGGAACTGTAGCTTTATGCTAATGCTGGTACTACACATCAAATGTGAACATTTATGTTTGGTATTGTTTATGTACCACTTTAAATAAATAAATAAATAAAAATGAATACAATTCAGGCAAGTTTTAACTGAACAGTTTTGTGTTCTGTAACTCTATACAGTCTACAGGACGTTACATACAGTTTGGTGATTTTTGTTCGTCACTTACTTTGTCTTGATGTTGGCTCCAGCAACCTCTTTCTGTGGTTTGCTCTTATACTGCACATTACTCTTCTCCTAAAATACACAAACACACACACGTCCACCATCAATGTTCATTACTAGCTGATAAAGCAGGAAGAAAAAAACAACCCATATCAGCAAACAGCCCCCTCCACTGAAACTAAACGTCACATCTGCATTATCAAATTATGTCCTCGCCCAGCTGGCAGTGATTGCACAACAACCATGAGACACTGAGCACAGAAATCATTGCTCAGGTCTGATAAAACTGTTGTTTCAGTTTTTATGACAGCCGGCCACCTCACCTCTCCTATAGTTTAAAGCTTTGTGTACAGTGCACTACTATAGTGAAATACTGTTGAAATTCTGAGTCACTCGCAATCACTCGCTCTGAGTGAGTGTGTGTGTGTGTTTGAAACAACAGTGATGAAGACAAGTGTTGGGAAACAAATACAGGTCTGACCGCATGTTGTGGCTGTGCTGGTTGGTTACCCCTCAGTAAAAATTTGGTTTAGGTCTTCCAGTAGACTCATTTATTTAAATAACACATACCATACCTCCTATTTTGCAACAACAGACATTTCAACAAGTTACGCAGTACACGCGGGCTCCTCTATGACAGAAACTATTGTTAAGACCTTGGCAGTAAAACAGGCGAGGAGTCGGTTGGTTGAACCCAAGAAATATAAACTGAACTGAGAAAAACAACCCAGTTTTTATCTTCTGGTCCAAAGCCAAAAGGAGAACACGATAGTAGCAAGAAAATCTTATTTCCTCATGTAAAATCTTACTTTCCTTTGCTATGTTTTCCTCCTTTAGAGTGTATGAGGGACATATCCTTAAAGTAAACAACTTGTTTCTTTTAGAAAGTTGCTTTCAGTACTGAAGTACTATAAATTAACAGCAGTGTGACACTGCTTTGTTTTTAATCAGGATTTATAGCTACAGTGGTTTTTGTTTAATCCTTTTTCAGGACGCCAACAAGGCTGACTTAGTGATTTAGAGAAAAGGGAGACAGGCTCTCACTTATATAACTGAGTTCTAGCTTCACCAGTTTATTTCACAGTGTCCAGAAATTCCAGTTTCCATTGAACTGAATACAAGACTAGGGATGCACCGATACCGATCCTGGTATCTGGTATCTGGTATCGGTGTATTGGTGCCCCTCAAAGCTGGATCGGTATCGGTTGAAAGGGGCCGATCCATAGTGCCGATCCAGGCAACGAGCTCTATGCCTTTTTTCACTGGTGCTCTTGGCGACTTGATTTGAAACATTACCTTTGATGCACTTTTTTTTGCTGCATTACCAGTCTACAGGGTACAAAAGTTTACATTTGAGTAGAATTTCTGTACATTCTGAAGCTTTGTTTTTACCAAAATAGTGCTAAACATTTGAATATTCTATAGTTTAAATAAATGTTTACTTCAGTTTTTCCATCCACTCTTTTTTGCTTCTTACCCAAAACATTACCAGTCTTATCCCACAGTAGGGCATGCAGGTTATTATTTAACATTAGTATCAGATCAGTATTGGTATGGACTGATACCCAAAGCCCAGGCATCAGTATCGGTATCGGAACCAGAAAAGTTGGGTCGGTGCATCCCTACATACCATACCATTACATATCACACTCAGGTTACTGCAACACTACTTAATAAATGGCTTGAATTGAGAATGTTTCGTTTGTTTTATGTTTTACTATGTTGCCTACTGTATTGGTATGGATCAGGCATTGGCACAATTAGATTTTAATAGATCGGATCGGATCAGAAAAAAAAAGTGTATCGGCCCAAATCTATACAAGACGGTGGTATTTTGGGCTTTTTTAGTTAAATGCAGATAACCTTTACAACAATGGACACTTACAGTTATCTGTTAAGCGAGTTGACCAACCGTCACCCACTGCTTTTGTGCTCGGGGGATGAAAGAGGAAGAGACATGGTGACCAGAGCAGAGTAGCACCAAAGTAGGACAAGTTACCAGACAACTGAGGCGTGGCTGTGGTGCCTTTTTTATAGAAACAGGGGTAAATACAGTACAGAGGATGGTGTCACTGATTGTGATGACAAAACGAAACAAAAGTATGTCCATTACAAGACCAACAGCCCAGCCTCTGTGAGTTACTTTAATCATTTCTACTGAGATACCAATACCACAAGTGCTTCAACAAGGCATGTGACCATGTTTAATTCAATACAAATGTGATGGATTTTTTTAAACATGCACTTCTCTGGTTATGAGGGACCCAAAGATAACTTAGCCAACTTGTTCTGCAAGTAATTCATTTTAAAAACTACTTTTTTAAAACAGACAAAGCACGTCTCTTTGAATAAGACTCAGTGTTTCCTGCGTAGCAAGGTATACAAATACAGGTTATCTGACCCCAGTTTCTGCTATTTAAGATCACAGGATTTGCAGGATGGAGTCAAACCAACCAAACAACTGACCCCCACATTCCACACACGCCAACATGTTGTCTCTACCTGCCAGTGAGGCATCTCTTTGTGTGTTTTTGATTGTGTGCAAATACACAACAAGTGTGTGTGAGAGCTGCCGGA
Organism: Halichoeres trimaculatus; assembly: GCF_033239565.1. Lineage (NCBI taxonomy): Eukaryota > Metazoa > Chordata > Actinopteri > Labriformes > Labridae > Halichoeres > Halichoeres trimaculatus. The sequence goes on along the minus strand of NW_027437182.1, from coordinate 26,052,535 downwards.
GCTGTCAGTGGACATAAACACGAGCCTGTTCGCTTGAGCTGATAAACTGTCAGGAAAAGGTCTGAGGCTCTGTGTGGATGACAGGCTGTCAGTGGAGCTAGAATTGGTGTGTGTGTGTCTGTGTGTGTGTGTGTGTGTGTGTGCCTCACCAGGTTCTCCTGGTTGCGTGCATTCACCCGGTTTTCATCCCCTCTCATGTACTTCACCTCCTCCACTCCCTTCATCTTGTATTCATCTGTGGAGAGAGAAGTTCAGAGAGAAAGAGAAAGATGAGCGAAGGTGGGAGAGAGATACAGGAAGGAAACAAACATTTATCCATCAGGAACCTCCAACAGAACAAACACTGACCAGATTTCTTTCATCCATCTTGCATAATATGATCAGAAAGGCTAAAATGATTGGACTGTCAAATCTGTTTCACTTACTCTCAGTGTTTTGTCAACCAGACATGACGACTGCACCACTGATATAATTCATAACTTGTCAAAGGTAATCCGATTACTTCAATCTGATACAGCGTTTTACAAAGTGGACATGGCAGCTGAGGTTTAAGTGCAAGAAAACTGCTCACCTCCTTTCCATTATAGCAACAACCGCTCATTCAAAAGAAGAAAATACAAAAACAGACATTTAGAGGGAATGTGAATGTGTATTCTAAGTGGAGGAAAAGACTGGAGTGAGGAAAAATGGGACGATTAAGAAGGAGGAAGCTTGAGGGGATTAAAGATCAGTTAAACAGCTTCTGGGCTGCATGGAAAGATTAGACAGTTAAGACTTTTTAAACTCAGAGGCAAGAAAACTTAACGCTTCCGCAAAACTGCAACACCTCCAGCATGCATCCTTAATCTCTGCTACATGTGTAAATTGGGCCCAAAGTGTTAAATTCTGCATGTCTGACTGAGACTTAAGTTACTCATTTTGCACCGAACTATTCAGTGTTAGAATCTCACACAGTTTAAATAGAAGCAAACAGTTACAGAGTTATGGAGGCAGTGCAGGGTTTAGGAGTGAGTGCTTTACACCCCCTGAGTTTCAGCATCAGTGTTCTGCCTGACTGCTACAAAAAATCAGAAAGACTTTTAACTTGGAAAGAGCCTCTGTATGATTTACTGTACAGTTAAACAAGAGGTTGGAGTTATCTTTTTTACAGACTACCAGAAGCCAAAGACAAGAGCAACAAATGGATGAATACAAACTAGGAAACAACTTAAATCTAGGCACCGAAATGTGGATTTGTGGTTGCTAGTTTGAGTCAGGTATGCTGGAGAAAATTAAACCAAAGGTTATATTGTACGAACAAGTGATCATTGTAATACCCAGGATATTTCATTTGTATTCCATTCAACTGTAAAGCCTTTGTCAACATTTTTTCAAAACCATCTTCAAACTGAAAAGGATATTTCACTCTTCTTTGTAGAAGAATATTTTACAAAGCAAGCAAAAAGTGAGCCCGTCAACTTTCAAAAACTTTTACAGAAAATGTTAAATTGGTGTCCTTGTCACTCGGTTTCGGCCAAGAAATCCCTGCATGATCTACGACCAAGCATCAAGGTCAAAAATCTTATACCGTAACTCCACTTCAAGAGACAGTGTTTTAACAAATCCATTTTCAAAGGCATCACAGTCTCTTCAGGGCATCAACCAACAATAACATGTGACATGTCATATCATTAGAGATGTGCACAGACTCATTAAAAAACACTTTTTTAACTTTTGAGCTGAACATTCAATGTGAAAATTCATTTTTACTAAGGTTTTGTCTTCCATCAGTAGACTTTTTGATTGTTTTCTGGGCTTAATTATGTGTCCATCCCTGCAAGAAAGGCAGAAAAAGGAAAAAAAAAACTGTGAGAAATGTCACTTGGAAATTAAATGTGTCTGAGGTGTCATCTCCTTATTATTTTTTTTTCTCAGCGCAACATCTCAAACCCCAAATCTCCACACTTAAAACTAATGAACAGTAAGTCTGTTTGTCATAAATGTTAAAAATAATTGTAAGCATCTTTCTAGTTACCAGTTACTTCCCTATTTTATAGCATTTTGAAAGCTCCTTCTCACTCACTTCTTCTCTGATACAACATTAAGGCCCCGTTTACACGACAACGTTTCATCTGGCAACGCAGTGAAAAAAAATCTGCATTTACACGGAAACGCCGCTGTAGTAAGCATGCCAGGCCTGCAGGTGGTGCTATAACTATCTTGGCCGAAAGCAGCTTCGGGGAGATCTCCACTGAAGTAGAGTTGAGCTGATCATCTGGTGTATTGGGGAATACTAATTGCAAAAGTGGAGTAACAGTTGCAAATTTTGTACAAAGACAGTCAGTGGATAGAGCAGATTGAGCAGCACAAGTACAACACGGTAGTTAGCGACGATGGTAACAACGGTACTGTTGTCCTGTTGTATGCGCTCGCGCGAGGCGGACTGTGATGTCATCGTTTCCACTGAAAAACGCAGGCTTACTGTTGACACCGCAACGGTGTCGGCAGCGTTTCAGAAAAATCCCACTCTGGAGGCCGTTTTCAAACGTTTGCGTTTGAGGGGGGCTGAAAGGCCGTTTCTGTGTAAACGCGAGGCTACAACGCAACAAAACTTTTGCGTTGTCGTGTAAATGGCCCTAAATCAACCTATTGGTGTGGACTTCCAAATGGCATGATATAGTACAAACTGAAAATATTTTGCAGTAGCTGTTCAAACAAATCACAGACTTAAAAAGATAGAAATCAACATAGTCTACAGGGGATTAAGGACACATCCTTGTTGTTTCTGAACAAACTGCATTAAGCACATACTGAACCTGAAAGAACCAAAACAGGAAGAACAACCCCCTGAGGTGCTTTTGCCACATAATAATAACCACAATAATTGTGACTGCCCTGTAACTGATACTCAGTCTAAAAACTCTCCATGCAGCACCTTTACGTAAGAACAAACCCCACCTAACCTTGAGCAGAACAATACAAGAACGGCGGGTTTCTGCTGACTACCTGGATGTTAGACATTTACCTGATAAAGCAGCTGAGGCACTGATACACACGCTGGCACTAACTCCCACCTCTTTACTTATCTGCTGCACTCTTTGTATTTTGCCCTCACTCTATCAGCCGTGTGTTTGTTTATCCATGAGTCTGTCTGTGCCACTATACCCAGCTGAAGGCCCCCCTCCTTCCTCTACTCTGTTTCTCACAGTCCACCTGGACTCTGTGTGTGTGTGTGTGCTTGAGCATGTGTTTCGCCACTGCCTGTGTGCAATCACCTGTGTTTCTCCCTCTCACATGTGCGCCTCTCTGTTGTAAAGCCAAACATGGACTGTGCCGCTCTGCTGATGGGAAAGCATGTCAAAGAGGGAAAGTCGGCTCATTTAAGGGGAAGAGGAGAAACAAATGCTGACTACTTTTCTGCTGTTCTGTTTGTCTCAGGAATGTAAACGTGTCGGTGCAAAGCAGCTTCTGTCTGAACACGCCGACACACACAAACGGTTTTATAACACTACGCAGGCCTTCCAAACTGAGCTGCTGTAAACATGCAGCACATACAGTTATTGTAGCAGGAAACAGAATTAAGAGCCCGCATATTCCAGGGTAATCCACATAAATTTCAAGCTATATAACCTGCACATTAAGGTGGATACAGATGATTAGGAAGGTGTAAAATAAGCTGTGGCCGTGGGCTCCGTGAACAAATCTAAATGGGTGTTTTGAAGCAGCAATTGCGGAGAAAATGTCATCTTGTAATTTGGATAAGCGTCAACTGGATGTTCTGCTCCTGTTACAGGATCGTCTCTGGGCTTAATGTGGCGGGTAAACATAGATCAAAGTGACCGAGCTTACACACATTGGGAGTCTTCACATCACATTACATCACAAGCTTTCCTTTACTTTAAACAGGGGCAAAAAGTGGTCACGCTGTGAGGAGGGTGTGTTCATGTGTGTGCGTGTGCTTATGTGTGAATGTCTGTGTGGTGTGCACTGTCACAAGAAATGACATGAGTGTTTCTTCATGCCATCGTCAGGCTGGCTTTCTGGGGAGAGAAAGAGAGAAACAGAGAGAAGGAGAGAAACAGAGAGCAATTATAGGCAAGGACTATTTTGAGAAGCTATGATTTTGTGATGTGGACATCTTTCCCATCCCTGATTAGAGACCCACGCTCTGCGCTGACCTTAAGGTACCAAAAATCAGTGCATGTGCATGACACTGCGTGTGTTTGTGTGTGTATTCATGTGCACACTATGTTTCTGTTCGGCTTGGTCAATGAATCAGCAAGTTTGTCATTTTTGCAAGTGTGTGCCATTCTTATGGGTGTGACTCATTTCAACAACCATCCTCGGGTGTGTGTGCGCGTGTGCCCGTGTGTGTTTCTGTATATCTGTGTGCTCCAGTCTCGTCAGCCTGCCTGTCCTGTGGCTATGTCACTCTGTCCTTCCTGCTGAGTGTTCTCCCTCATGGCCACACTGGCTCCAGGCCATCATCCCCAGCCTGGCCATGACATTTACACCTGAACACACATCACACACACACACACACACACATACACACACAAATCAAATGGAGCACCAGCTGAGAAGCGAGTACAGAAAAACTGTGCATAACATTAAGAACTGACACTTTTAGCTGGCAGTGGTGAGATGATGAAAAGCTGGAACAGGTTGATGCTTTTGAAAAATCAGATCTGTTACCGTTTTGCTAGAAGCAAAATGAGGACACTCAACAAAGAATGCAGCCATTAGAGCGCCTCAATAAACCATTCAACACTTCAGGCAATGATAAAATAATACTAAAATAAGTCACTTATCAGAATTCCTTTCTTGACCTATGTTACAGCCCATAAATATGTCACACCACATATTTACCTCACACTGAAATCATCGTATATCTGACCCCTTTGAGCAAATTGCAGTACTGTTCAAATAGTACTGAGTTTTGCTATCGGTTTGATGCGGATAACGGTGTGATAGCTTCCTCAGTTGAGCAGGCACATGTTAGTCAGAGCCTCTGACGAATTAACACCAAAGTTCATTAGGGTCTCATGATGACATTTTAAATGGTGTGAGCAGTAAGAGCGGGACAGAAATGAGTTAAATATCAAGTTAAAATCTAACACCAAAGACTGAGGCCCTCTGGGGCTGTGTGTTTAAATATAAGTTCTGTCCACAGATGATGTGAAGATTAACGTCTGTGCTGCTGTGATGGCAATTCCAAGATGTTGCACTTGCTTTATCAGAGGAGTCAGAGAAATTCGATGCAGGAGTCCAAGGCCATGTCCACACGTAGCCGGGTATTTAGGAAAAGGCATATATTTTTTATACGTTTACGCCTGTCGTCCACACGAAACCGCAGTTTTATGTCACCGAAAACAATGTTTTCTGAAAACTTTGGCCAAAGTGAAGATTTTGGAAAACTCTGGTTTCATGGTTTCGTGTAGACGCTGGTAAACAGAGTTTTCGGTTCTTAAATGTCACAGCTGAATGGCGGGGGCTCATTCTGGTTGGCTGACATGGGTTTTACGTCTGGAAAATACTGCCCATTATGGGTTTTGCATGCCCCGAGCAGCACTCATCGGCGGATTTACCTGCTGCGTGTGGACGAAAGTATATTTAAAAAAGAACGAGGGGGGGAATACATTTTTGAAAATACTCGGCTACGTGTGGACATGGCCCAAGTATCTCACAACTGGAGCACAAAAAGACTGAGGCCATGTCCACACGTAGCCGTGTATTTTCAAAAACAAGTATCCCCCCCGTTGGTTTATAAAATACTTTCGTCCACACGCAGTGGGTAACACTGCCGGTGAGTGCGGCTCCAAGCACGCCAAACCCATAATGGGCGGTGTTTTCCTGACGTAAAACCCATGCCAGCCAATCAGAATGAGCCCCCGCCATTCAGCTGTGACATTTAAGTACCGAAAACTGTTTACCAGCGTCCACACAAAACCACGAAACCGGAGTTTTCCAAAATCTTCACTTTGGCCAGAGTTTTAAAAAAAAACCATCGTTTTTAGTGATGTAAATCTGCAGTTTCGTGTGGACGACAGGCGTAAACGTATAAAAATATTTGCAATTTCCCAAATACCTGGCTACGTGTAGACATGGCCTGAGGGTGGCATGAGAATTTTTTTTTTTTACTAAAAGGTCAAATGGTATTAGTTTTTCAGGGCTGATAAGTAGTTCATGAGACTCATAACCAACATGTGTTAAACAATAAAATTTAAAATCATTCTGTCAAAATCTACACATAAGAATATCAAAATTTCCAACAAAAGACTTCAAATAAATTGTGTCAGTAAATGTTATAGACTCAGTGAGTCAGAGTAGACCCAGAATGACAGACACACTGGCAGCTCAGCCAAAGTAGCAGACATTTTAATTTCAGACACCATAGGTCTAGTAAAATGCTGACACAGAGAACTGACCAGAAGCTGAATTTCAGTCCAAATACTTGTCCAAGGCCAACAATCGGTCAACCTCTCATTCTTATGATGAATGAGAAAAAGTTCCTGAGGAGTACGGCAGTATGTTAAAGAAAAATTGCTCTAATACCATTTGCTTCATCTGCCCTGAAAGCATGGGGAGTGAACCAGCAGGTTTTCAGTTTATGAACGAGAGAGGCTTTTTTCGCTCAACAAACTTAACTGAGATTTTGTTGTTCACTTTGAGATGTTGAGAATAAAATGTCTTTTCAAGGATGTCAGACACCTCTCTTTCATCTCTATGTGAGACAGTATTCTCAAGGACTTTTCAGGCAGATAAAGAAAGCTCAGTTCCTTCATTCATTCAGCTGTTCTGTCTGGCACTATTAAACCATTGTTGAGTTATCTGGTTTTCTTCCTGGGAGTAAAAAACGTATGATACAACCTTGACATGAATTGTAAGAAGATAATAATTCTCTTCCCCAAAAATTTCAGACAGCAGTTTTTGGTTAAGGACAAGACTTAGAACCACTCAGCTACTCCAGCAAAAAAATCAGAACAAATCCTTGAACAAACAGTAAAATCTGCACGCCACCATGTTGTGTATACATGTAAGTATGCAATAATATACACACACAGTACCACAAAGTCCTAATCTCCACTCCAATCTGCTCTGACTGTGATGATTGTAGACATCAATAGCATGATGTTGTGGAAAGTGTTGCTATTTTCCCTCGTCGTCCTTCAGTGTTTGTGTAATGGAGCTCAGACTTTTCCGGTTATTGTGAGAGAGGGACTGAGGGAGACGGGCGGGATGGGGGGGCACAAGGGGGTTGTTAGTGGCTGGAGTCTGATGAAGCGGGCGCTAAGGCAAGACTATCTGGGGCACACATACAAACACACACAGACAGATTGACTGGCAGAATTTCCTGTAAGAAGTGGATCAGTGTCTAACTACATACGCTGATCTGTGACTCACAGACATACATGAACACACACACACGAACATACACACACACACACACTCAGTCGACTGGGGGCTTACTTGTGTAATCTTTTCCGCCTGCATCATGAGAAGTACACCGGATGCAGAGAGTTAGTTTGACCCAAGTCTGAAAAGGTGGCGAGTTCAGTGGTAAAGAATGACTACACAGCGTGTGATAATGTTGGTAAGAAAAGAAAGACGTAAATGTAAAAAAGGAAAGAGGGATGAGGAAGGATAAAGATGAAGAAGGCATGAGGATGTTAATATCTCTAATCCACTCTATCAAGGTCACTTTGGACTTCTCTCTCCACATACACGCTCTAGCGTACATTCTCAAACTGTAGTCTGGACTAGTCTTTGCCACTTTGGATTCCCCTTTAACACACTGATAGCCAGAGCAAGGGATAGGATGGGAGGAAAAGGGAGGAGAAGAGAGAAGGAGAGCAAGAGAAGAGAGGGTAAAAGGACAAAAGGTTGTGACCTAATGTTGTGCCAGAGAGGAAAGAGCTGGGGAGGAGAAACACTGGGAGATGAAAGCAGGAAGAGAGGGAGGAGGAAAGAGGAGGAGGAGGAGGAGGGAAGGAGGGGGCACTGAGACCCAAAATAGAGAGACGGAGAGAAAGAGGAAGGGGAGAACGAGGCCTTGAGAAGGGGAAGGGAAGAGGCAGAAAAGTGGAGGAGGGAGTGAGAAAGAGAGAGGAAGGAGCAGCAGTGTCAAAACACATCATATTCCTGTCCTCTCTCTCGAGGAAGAAGCGCCACTCCTCTCCCTCTCATCTCCTGGCCTGCTCTGTCGCTCCCTAAAAAGACAAGAAAAGGGGAGAGCAGACAGAGACATCCAGGAAATGGGAGGAGGTTGGACGAGATGAACGTGTCGCAGAGAGAACAGCCAAGTCGAGAAAGTGCAGCGAGTCAGGGAGAGGGTGAGGAAGACTGAGTTATTGGGAGAGTGGGGTGACAGAGAGGAAGAGAGACCCCCTGTGGATCATCATCTGCCACCTCCACCCGCCTGCACGCACTCAGAGCAGAGTGTTGCTCCTAATTCTTAATCGCTGTTAATCCCTCCACCACTCCATCATCTCGCTCTTCCTCTGGCCTTTATTTCCATCCTGCATTGCACAACACCAGATGAGAAATGAATAAAGCTAGAGCTGCAGTCAACTGTACTTCACTGATTACGTGCATGAGCATTTCTTTAATGGACTGATTCTATGAAACAGACACTTTGAGGAACAAACAGTGCGTGCTGGGGATTGAACTACCAACTACTTCTCAATGACAGAAGTGGCATTTTCAATTCAACATTTCATATTCACAGAAAAAAAAATTAAACTTCAAATTGTGGAAATTATGTGAAACAGGGAGTAGAGGTGAATCAATAGAGTAAAGACCCGGACTCTGACCCCTTGAGAAGCAGACTCGTAAACTTTTGAGATGATATAGGTGCTTGATCCTGGTATTTATTTATAAGCTATTTTTATTCCAACAATTTTTTTCTGGTGACTGTTTTAAGCTGCACTTGTCCACTGTTTGTTAACCAGTGACTGCCTGGTTATTTTTGTGTTGTACTCAGGCTTTTAAATTCCCATGAAAGGAAGTTCTTTGAATCTGGAAGACTGAGGAACCAGACACTGTAGCTTTTAGAGAGATTAATCAATTATTACAATCATTGTTGATTAAATGTCTCTCCCTGTGACCCAGTGAATAATCCAGTGCAGTCTCGTCTCTCTGGCTCCTGACTCTTAAAAATGGAGTTTCGTCTACTTGTGCCTGATCTTTTCATACCAGATTTGCAAACAGTCTAAGATTTTTGTTTTCCCTTTGCTGAGTTTAAACCTGACCTGGTGCATTTAATCCCCTCTCTGTGCTCATATTCCTTATGGGTGCACCAATCACAATTTTCTTTTTTAACTGACAGCATATGCCTTCAATGTTCCAATCTTATTTTATTGAAAATCATTGAAAAATACCTGTGAAACAATAAAATTATTGTTATTATGTTTTAACTTAAACAACCAATAAGAGGTCCCGAGATTTAGGTCTCAGAGCAAAAAGCAACAAAGGCTGGCTGTCAGACCCTTATATAAGATCAGTTTCATATGTAAGGTTGGCCAATCACCGATCACTGATACACCAAAATTAAGGAAAACGGTGCATGTCTACAGAATATACTTCTGTATAGAGCCATGCAGTCCTATTAACGCTGTTTTTGTCCAAAACAATGATTAAAAAAAACAAGAAAAACGGTCAATAAATGTTTGGCAGTTAAATTTCTAAGGGTTTTGAAACCATCGGGGTAGTGGTTGACTGATAAGCCGTTGTTAATCAATAAACTGATTTATCAGGGTTCTTTAACAAAAATCTGTCACCTGTTGACTGATAAACTATCATATTAATCATATTATATCAGTCTTTAAAGCTACAGCTGTAGTGAACTGCAGATGTTTTAAATGTAATACACTTTGATTGAACTTGACATCTATAGAGGTTTGGGACCAATGAGTGATCAATTCTGTAAAAGATAAACTGTCCATGTACAAGTCAAGCTTCAAAAGCAAAAAATCTCATTTTTCCCAAGATGCTGCTAAAAAGTGTATTTTATCAAACCCTCTCTAATCCACTTTCTTTCAGACTGTTCTGCTCTATTCCACTGGAGACACAGCTTGGCTCTCAGAAATTGCAATCTCTTCACCCAGCCGTAAGGTTTATCATCTTGTCAAACTTTCAAAAATTTCCATCTTAGCCACACAAATGACTTTTTTTCTATTTAGCTGGTGCAACACATTGTTTGATGATGAAACTGAACTCCAAGTGTGAAGTTAGCTGACAGGCTCATTAACAACACCTGGACAATCTCATATCACCATCTTGTGTCTCACTTTCTTTTCTGCTTTCTCTCTTAACTTTCGCTTTCTCTCACTTATCTCTTAGTTTAAAAAACTAGTTGCAGGGTATTAGGAACATCAAGGGTTCCCAACGCTTGAGTAAGTGCAGTGTGAGCACTGCACTCTCACTAACTTCCCCTCTCTTTCATGAACTGTCAACACGTGTGACTCCAATAAAACTGCGGTGTTGACAGTTATGGAGCAAAATGGAGAACTTCACACTCTGTCAAAGGACAATGAACCGTAATGAAGTGGATATATTGTGGAGGCAGCAGTTAACCGGGTGAAACGGAGCTGTGATGCTTTTATTGGCATCTGTGCATGTGTAATGTGTGTGTGAGATTGTGCACACTGACCGCTGAACAGGTCTCCATTGCTGTAGGCCTTGCCGCGTCCCTCCTCATCGTTGGGCACGGCCGACACCTGCTTGGCCGAGGTGCAGCCCATGGCCTCACACTCTGAAAGCTCTCCTCATCGCACTCTCACCTGAACAAGACAGAGACAAACATCATTAAACAATCAATATTGTTTTAACAGAGTACTTTAGATGTCCCTAAATAACCTCCTCTCCTTCACCGCTCCAAACAATCCGGGTCAATCGATGTAAAATGCTCAACAATGCTTCCTCCTCCATTACAACTCCAAGATCTGAAATCTATTGAATGCTGCATTTGCAAACAGAGCCACACATGGAAAACAAAGATTTATCCATGCTAAGGACTGATTTATTTTCCCCGTGAGGCAGAAAACCTTTACTACATGTTTTCTTATACCTGGTGTTATGTGCCACAAATGTAGGTTGAGTGAGTCATTTCTACATCAGAAGAACATAAGGCAAGCACTTAAATGAAGATGTTACAGATTATGATGTCCATCTCCTCTGACAACAGTCATTGAATATGTGTGAAGAACAGGAGCAGCAGCAGTGGGCCAGAGGATTATAAACAACAAAACCTGATTACAAACAGGGCTGAAAAGAAATCAGTGTTTCTGTTATGGTCAGTTAATTTCTTGGATTATTATTGTATACAGAGTCTCATCATTTGTTCTTAAATGTCAAAACCAAAGGATTAATTTGGAAGCAGCCAAAACAAATCAAACAACTGATTCTCTTTGGGTTTGAACAATAATTACAAGGGATTACATTTTACAGAAAAAATAAAAGAACAGCAGAACAGCAACACTTACATTTGGCATCTAAATATTTGTATTTCCTGAACCTCCTGGATAGTAATATTGGATTTTGGGTGACCTCAGCCCTCAGTATGAACTGTCAACAGAACGCTGACATATTTAATCTGCAGTTGATACAGCAAACAGTTGGCTATGTCCTCATCTAGCAGACACAGACGATTACTGGCCCACTAGAAACAAAGACTCCACTATTTACTGCTTCTGAGCTGTTTTTTATCTCAACACACTCACAAGGAAACAAATGACATCCAAGCAGCTGAAGTTAAATGATTAACAACATTTAAAGTTTCAGTGTGACAGCGTGCAGGTAGAGTGTTCACTGGGTTTGTCAGTGTCTCTCTTTAATTAACCACTGGCTGCTGGTGCTGTAAATTGATTTGTGAAGTTGCTGGACACATACAAAGAGCTAAAGATGCTAGACGGAGAAACAAACAAATGAGCAAGCTATTTTCCTTTTTTTTTTCTGGCACACAAATCTTGTCCAGTGAACCTGGCCCCGGTCTGGCCAATCACGGCTTCAGTATTGAGCATTTTAAAAACAACTAATTGGTACTCAGTCATGTCGGGCTAAAAGTTTTCTTTGTTAACCCTATAATGCAAAATGTATCATATTCAATTCAGAAGTTTCAAAGACTTCAATCTTAACATTTAAAATAGTTTCCTCAAAAACCTGTTTTTAAAAACAAGTTTTAAAAAATGTATTCTACCCCCTCGAGGATTATCATAACACTACAGGCAGCTGAAGTTGTGTTTTTGGCCTTTTTTCTATATGGCTGCTCTCATGAAATCATCCACACTTTTCAGGAAAACTGTTGCTCATTTTTAAAAAGGTGTGGAAATAATAACCTTTAAATTGTTACTCATTTTATAAAATGAAAATCTTCTGCATTGAAAGAATGCATATTTATTTAAAACTGCCAAACCTGTCCAATGTGATACAAATTAAATTTCATAAACATAACTATATGGCAATATTTTTGTGGATTTTGTTAAATGTGTAATAAACATCAAAGCTCCAAAAAATTAGAATTTTGCTGGCTACTTTTTGATGGGTCAGGCTTTACAGGATTAAAATTGAGACCATATGGGCTGAATGTTTGCATTGTGGCTACCTTGCCTAGCTTCCCACATTTTGTTGTACTAACTGATATGGGTCATTATAGTTGCACCGATCAGTAGTTATGACTAGGGCTTTTCTGAAGTGAGTAGTTTCCTATTCTTCGAAAGAAAAAATCCAAATTCTACCACGAAAACAGCACAGCCAAGCACATATCAAACTAGTTGATGAGTGCGGCTAAAGCTAGCACCTCCAGCCTTTAGCCCTCACACTGGTTTATGTATAATCTAGTAAATCTTTACTCTAGTAGAGTGGTCTGATGCCACTTATATCCAGACACAGCTAACATTCACCTCATTTCCAAGTCCAGTAGCACTACAAGAAACCATCTCTCTATGTTTACACCTGGGTGGTGGAGAGACAGAGCCGTGTGGCAGAAACATCAACAGGAGCTATAGCTGAGAAACAACTTATAACCAATATTTCAGGTCACAATAATGGATTTATTAAGAAGATTTGTTCAACCAAACAGTTACTCTGATACTGACTACCAAAAGGGATGATGCCAGACTGTTTAACCCTTTAGAGCCCAGCACAGTGCGAGTGCTATGAGTCAATTGGTGGAAGATTTGAAACCAGATGAGGTAGATTGATCATCAAAAATCATATCAAATCTAGGGAGACACACTTTAAAATTGCATCTTCAACATGTCAGGAGCCCTGTTTCCTCCTACTTACAGAAATCCAGTATAAAGCGTACACAGCAAAAACATTAGGATCCAGACCGCTGTTGTCCATGTCACTTCCTATGTTGAATACACATCATCATGTTTTTTACATTTACATTTTTTAGGAAACAGCCATGACATTTTTGTATTTAGAAAAATATGTGTAAATTGATCATTTTTTATGGTTTATTGCACATTTTGACATTTTTTCCAGTTAGTTGTGCCAGAAGTCTATACAGTTTATTTTTGTATAACAAAAGTTTATCTTTTATTTAAGATATGCTCTGAAAAGTCGTAAAGGGTTAATCAACTTTTAGGACAAGTGTCTTGCTAAAACCTCTGGGAAATGGTAACAAAAGGAAAAGGAATGTTTAAGACTAATTCACATTTGTGGAAATATTTTTTGGGAAAAAAAAAACGCTGAAAGGTTAAAAAAATCCTTGAGAACAAGTTGTAGAGAACAAGCAGCAACCTGCTGACGTAAAAATGACTGAATTTGTCACGGTTGTTTTTATCCTGTCAGGAAGCTAAGTAACAAAACACACAGGAACTCATGTTCAGTCAGATTTATGAGCATGTCTTTAAATCACACAGCTGCCCTTTGAAGATGTGGGGCAGAAAATAACAACAATTCATTTTTATTTGGAAAAGATAAAAGTAAAATCCTCCGCCCTAGAAAAACAGCCAATGTGAAGCCTTAAATGTCACTGTCAGTCAATCACAAGCACCATCTGGCACAATACACTATAGATAGTCTCCATGTCACTTACACATGCCATATGCTGTCATTGACAGAGCCCAAAAGACTGCTGCCGGTTACAAACACACACAAATGCACACAAACACACACAAACACACACTGAGGCAGCCAATGGTAATCAATCGACAAAATGAGACCTGTGGAGCTGCTACATAACAGAGAGGGGAGGGGTCTCAGATGAAGAGAGAGTCTTTTTTTGAAAGCAGAAATGACAGAGAAAGGAGGAAGGAGGCAGGGGGACAAGGGTCAAGTAAGGATGGAAAAATAGGTGGGATGGAGAGGCTGAAGGACAGACAAGTACAGAGCTTCAAAAGAGCACCGCCTGCTCCTCCTCCCTCCTTCAGTGATCCTCTGAGCGTTTGAAGTTGACAGGAGGCCAGTGTTTACGCCCATGTTTAGGCTGGAGCTGACCAGCCTCCATCTCTCCAGATAGCACACAAAGCACCAGGTGTACAGGCAGGGTGTACAGGGTGCAGAGAGGGGTGGTGGGTGCTGTATGAGTTAAATGTATGGATCTGACAATAGTGCATGTTACTGTGATTTTATACTCTGACTCAAGAGTCTCCTTCCTGTAGCTGGGGCCAAAATACTAATGAGTTATAATAAGATGAAATCAAAGTTTATGCAGAGACTTGCTAAGGCTCAGACTCCTAATAAGGAGTGGAAAATGACAAAACAAAAGAAAATATCTGTGAATTCAGATACAATGCTGTTCTGGCTGAAGTTATTATTTATTTGTTAAGCTCAAATTTCAGCTTGTTTACGGCCTCCTTGATTTTTTTCATTTCGTCCTGTCAGACTTCAGAAATTTTAAGTGTCCAGCTAAGACAGGATTCTTTTTGTGACAGTGTTTCTCACATGTAAACACGACCTGGGCAGGCTGCCCAAGAATCATTTCAGACCATTGTTATGTTTATATTTTTTTTTTATGTAACTGCCATCACTGATCGATGCTGATTTCCACTGGCTCTGTATCCTTACATGCTGCAGGAAGCAAGAGAAAGAGAGAGAAAGGGAGGTCCTTCAGTACTCCCCTCCTGCTAATGCACCAATTGAGGAGTGACACTGTCTGGCCAAAAAAACACACCACCAAAAAAAAGGTTCACACTAGGGCCCGACTCATTAATCGGCCGGGCCAATTAATTGGGCCGGCCGATGCATGTCACCGATTAATCAACATCGGCCAAAATGTAGCCGATAATGAAAATTTTTGCTCCACAGAGATTCAGTCGCTCCTGCTCCTGTGTGTTGGGCTGCACGCTGCACGCTGCCTGAGTGCCCTGCCCCTCCATCCACCATTATGTAATGTAAGACTATCGACGTTTAAACGTCCCAAAAGTTGCTTTTTTGTGAGATAAACAGAGATAAATGCTACTGTTAATTCACATGTCCACCATTATCTAATGTAAGACTATAGAATAACATTTTAATGTCGTGTAAGTTGCTCTTTGTGTGTTTACAGTTTTTTTTTTTTTTTACTTACTGTGTTTAAAGTTTGACTTATTTATTTAAGGTGTTCACAGTTTGACTTTTTTATTTATTATTGTGTTTACAGCTTGTTTTTATTTATCATTGGTTTATACTACAGTTCTTATGTTGACAGTTTTATAATTAAATTTCCTTGTTTTAATTCAATAGTGTTCTGTCTCTGTCTTGAATCATATGGGTATTATAATAATTTTTGTTCATATACAGTATATATCCTGTGAATATCAATGAATTTATTATATATATCAGCCAATATATTGGATATCGGTCGATATATCGGATATCGTCTTTTTTTGCCCCCCCCAGTATCGGTATCGGCATCGGCCCCAAAAATCCCATATCGGTCGGGCTCTAGTTCACGCACTCTAATATTTTGTTGAACCACCTGGTAGCATTTTGCAGAATTGATGAAGGCAGTGATATCAATAAAATTGTATCAATATGTTGGAAATGTTTATTGTACATTTTTCACTGAACACAAGCAATAAACCATTCTATAGTATGACCAACACAACAAAGGATGCTGTCAACCTACAAACATCTTTTTCCTGTGGGCCAGGCCTACATGTTATAATGAAATGAGATAAACTGATGCATGAATTGAGATGAAAAACACATCTTTAACTATTAAAATCACAGTAGAGTATTGACTGATTTAACTTCAAGCCTTGTAGACATGTTATAAAATTATCATTAATTACCTTAAATTAAATCAGAGAAAGGAACAAAGCTGGACAGAACAAGAGGCCTGGTACAAACAATAATATGAAAAATAAATACGAATCCTCTCTTCTATGAATCTCACACTAAATAAAGAGCAGAAATGTAAATAAGACCAAATCTGTGGCTCAACTACTGAAATATGTCAACATGTGGAATGAACTTTTTTTAAAAATGAAAAAGAAACACAGTGTGAACACACATTGGTTTAAATTCGATTAATTGTTCAGGCCTGATCAATACCCATCCCTAGCTAGTACTCATGGGAAACAGAGTCTTTATCCCAAGAAAAAAATATCCAGACAGTCCTCACGGCCCCTCTATAGTGAAACGCAGTACATCAGGGATTAGGTAAAATCACCTCTGACTGTACGTTGGCCTGGCCACCATAATATTCTTACACCAGTCCTGTCAGAAGATGAACATGTTCTCTGTGCTAATCTTAAGCACAGAATACAAACAAATCAAATATTTAACCATAAAATCAAAGGATGTGATGAGTAAGAGAGGAAAGAAAGAAAGAAAGAAAGAAAGAAAGAAAGAAAGAAAGAAAGAAAGAAAGAAAGAAAGAAAGAAAGAAAGAAAGAAGTCTTGAATCAACATGACTCGGGTCAGAAATTCCGAATGCGTAAAGCTGTAACTATTTTTTAAACGTTACTGCCCAATAATAACACTATCACTATTAAAACATTCCTCCACAATGAAAGACAGCAGAGGAGTGTTAAAAACATACCAAATTAATGTATTTACTTAGTTACCAAAGAGGTGTGTTTATGATTGAGTTGATAGTGCTTTAATTTTCTGCTCCTGAGATAAAAATGCTGTTGGTGTGTTTGTGCTCAGCAGAAGAGGAGGAGGGAATCTGAATCTCTCAGCTCTTCAGGTAAAACGACTGTAATCTCTGGAGCCTGAGATGATTTTACACACACATTTCTCACGGGAACTGCAGGTGAGAGGAGGCTCTATCCAGGGAGAGAGAATCAAGGCTCACACATACACACACACACACACACACACACATACACACATATGCTTTGGATGTGTAACAGCGTGTTGGTGTCACCTGTGGCCTGCAGCGTGTGTCCCGGTCTAGTGAGCAGCGTACAGCTTATCAGCTCGTTCCAGGCAGCCTGGGACACTTCTTATTACAACCGCCGCTCTGGAGCAACTCAATTACAGCTCACATACACACCCATACACACACACACCCACTAAGACACACACACACACACCCACTAAGACATGCACAGCTGGAAAGTCTTAACACAGTCTCAGCCACATCGTCTCACTGAGACACCACAAGTAAAGTTTCAAATTATAAACTCATCCAGCATAATCTCATGACAGAGTCGCTTCAGTAAAGATTCTTTGAGGCGTGTGTGTGTAAGGAGGGGGTTGTGCCCGTAAACACTGCCGCAGGGCCGAATGTTACCTGTCAGAGTATCACAGCGCAGTGAGCAGAGAAGAAAAAGACTAAGCGAGCTACAGACAGAAAAAGACAGCGTAAAAGTACCTACAGCCTCTGAGAGACAGCAGACAGTGGTTTCCTTTAACTCTGGGCTCTTAGGGTAGAACTGAAGTGAGCATTAGAACAGCAAAGCAGAAAGATTTCCCTCCTGAAGCCTCTGATGAGAGTGTATTGAGAAATGTGAACAGCTTTGATAGGTTTGAAGTTTGAAAAGAGTCTCCAGTGTGTGGGCAGCATCTGTTTGAAGAGCTTTGATTTGAGTGAATTGAAACATCAAAACGTGAGTAGGAGCTGGCTATAAATAGGCCAAGCAGTCCCAGAGCCATTGTTTTGTGGAGGGATAATGTTAGGCGGTGTGGATTTGTAAGCCAAGCTGCTATTACTTGGCTTATACATATAAGCTACGGCTAGTAGGTCAAAGCTAAATACACCTATAAATAAAGAAGTGGAAGGCTTGTAATGAGACTGGGAGGAGGGCTTCAATGAAACAACAGGTACTTACACAAATTGATACAACCAGTTAGAGCAGGAAGTCAGACTGGGTTTGAAAATACGAGTCATTATCCAACATGTGGTGTTGTCTTACACCTAAAAAACCTTGCTCAGTCATCAAATTTGACTGTTTTGAAGTCTTGCAACACCAGTAAGTAGTTTGTATAGTAGTAAACCATTAGTATCAACACACTGCAGACCGCAAGCTTTATAAATCAATCAACAATCAACAGCACTAAACCATGATAAGCATCCGCCCAAGATGATTTCCAAAATCATGAGCAGGTCTAGAACAAGGCTATTATAGTTAACGAAAACTAACAAAATAACAAAAAACAAGACGTGACAAAACATTTTTGTCAACTGCAATAAAAATAAAAATAAGGGATTTACAAAAGAAATTTTAACTAACTTAAACTGTATTGTGAGTTTCCCAAACTAACTAAAACAAACTAAAATTAAGGATAAAACGTCTTAAGTTTTTGTCTTCATCAATTTATCTTGTACGTTAAATCACAACTTTTGGGGGGATATGAAATGTTTCAGTTCTCGGCCTGTTTCACACCAAAAGGCCCATGTGCACAAGCAAGCATTGGTCCACCTTTTGTCTGCTAGCAGAGCGTTAGTGGCAGCAAACGCTGGGAGAAAGCAGCAGAGGCCTATTTGAGATTTGTCTCTGTCTCTGATTGGAGCAAGTGCACTGCAGAGGAAAGTGATAAAGTTTTCAGAATATTTCTTAAGTGGAAATAAAAATTAAAAAACAAACCACAAAACACACTTAAAAAACTACACACTAGACACTATAAAACTAAACTGGAACTCAAAACAAAAGGTCAGAATGAAATAAAAATAAAAACTTAAGAAAAACACAGAACTGTATAATAACCTTGGTCTAAACCTGTCATTGTTAAAGACATAAAGACAGGATGGGGATTCTCTTCACATTTTAACCCACCATGAGGAGAGACCTTTACAGTGGCATGGACAAGCTTCCTTTTGACAGGCAGAAACCTCAGGCAGGACCAGACTCCTGTTCCACCTGGGCTCACAGAGATTGGCTGCAGGGTGGCTTCTTTGTTGCTGTTTCATTTCCTCCAATGTTTGCTCCCTTTTCTGGTGTGTAATAATTGCAGTATGATCAACTACTGCTCGACATTTATCAGGTTGTAAACAAACAAAACACAGGAACCGTTTCTTCCCACAGGCCATCCCACTGATGAACATCATCACTGTCATAGGACAACAATGCAAATGCCTTGATGTACATAACTACACACAGCCTGTTTGTCTGTTTTTCTATTGTACATTTTTCTCCATTTGACATTGTACTAAAAGACTTTTATAACTGCACTATATAACTTCAATGTTAATATATATATATATATATATATATATATATATATATATATATATATATATATATATATATTTTACAGCTTCTTTTTTTACTTGTTTTTCACTTTCTTTTACATTTGATATTTACTGTTTGTTTAGATAAGCACAGAGAGACCACATCTGACAAAAAGGAGTCAAATTACTTTTATTCTTTTTGGGAAAATACTTGGTGAATCAAGGAGTTAGTAGTTCTGATTCGGATAAAAAATTTAGATAACATGTTTAAAGTTGCCACGGCTTCCTGTGCATCAACAAGCAGAAAATGTGGTGGTACTGGAAACTGATGAACTGACTGGCATGGGAATCACATGGCCAACTAGCATTTGGGTTCAAAACATAGAGCAAGAAGCACACTCTGGCTCAGAAGTATGCAGTGCCCAGGATGGTGTCCGACACTAGGATGTAGCATCAAGACATCTCTGGATCATATTCTTAAAATGCGGGTTTGTTTTTGTGGTTTGTGAAAAGGAGTCAGTCATTTCAGAGATTTTCCAAACAGTTAAAAACATCTCTCAGTAGCTTTTAAGACCTTTAAAATAGAAAAAAGAAGCTTTTACTTTTGCTGCAATATTAGTTGGTGTATCTTTTTTAGAATCAGCTCTAAAATCATTTAAACTTTTCCCGACCCACACACCGATATGTGTTTAAAAGTCCTCTGACCTGCTGCTATAAAGGGACTTCAGGAGTAATCCGTGGTTCCAACGCTCGACACTGTTTCTGCTCCATTATTACACTTTTGGTAGAGGAATCTACCAGAGTTTGTACTGAGCTCTACCCAATAAGCCTTTCAGTGGTGCCACATGTTAGCCCACAGTGGGGCGTTGTACAGTGTTGATTTAACCCACAGGACAGCTGCTCTGTGTGCAGCTCTTAGCTCCCCTACTCCTGTAGAAGTGGAAGTGTGTCAATGGGACAAGCTTAGCCTGGAAAGTCAGCTAAGACCCTCATATCGGCCAAATATCTCTGGCTCCTGCTGGCACGCACACACACACACACACACACACACAAGATGAGCCGACATGATCTGATAAACATTGCATCGTCTGAAGGGGATAAGAGTTCTTAATACCAACTGGCACACTCAACCATCTCAGGATCCTTGCAGCTCTTTCCAAATGCTGAACATTTATCTCAGGCGCACTAGCCAAAGCACAGCAGAGTAGTAGCCTGATTCAGATATAAATAAATGTGATGTCAGTCTGCAGCTCAAGCGTCATTTCAAGCTAGACTTACAGCAGATTTGGCAGGGGGTCGTCTTCTAATGTTTTCCTCTGCAAGCAGCCTGAAATACACCATAACTAAGTCAGAAACCTTTGCAACTCAAACAGCTCTAACTCTGTGAAATGCACAGGGAGGCTAAAAAGAAATCCTTACAGGATGGCAACAGACCAAGACCTTAAATTGAGAACCATTTGGCAAACACACTGGCTTGTCCATGCCTGCATACCTAGAGGTGGGACATGACTTACTCCCAGTCCAATGAATAAGTCTTTATTTACAAGTCAGTTTGTCAAAGGTGGAACTCAACAGGACTGTGCATGGGGATGTGAGCGTACATGCTCGTATAAACACACACAGTACGCACAGGCCAAGCAGTGTGCAGTTAGAGCAAAGGTTTCTCAAACACAGGGTTGTGCCAGAGGCAGAGTGAGTGAACCACAGAGCTTGAAAAACTGGCCCGGCACAGTTCTGGGAGGGGGTGTTGCAGGTAATCCTCTAGCAGATTGGTTTGTTCCTCAGTTCCTGTCACTGGGCTGCTGCAGCAGGAGTGGCTGACTGTGATTCAGCTTCCTGGTTAGAAAAAGATTTGAAAGCCTGGGAGGGGAAGTGATGACATCAGCAGCAGTCAAAGCCAGAGGGAGACACTCAGAAGACGGACCTGTGACAGAGCAGAGATTCATCCTCCTCCTCATCACACTGCACTACTGAGGGCTGAGCCAAGCTTTGCTGGTCTGCTCAGATCTGAAGCCACCATCATTAAAAAAAGACGAGAAAACAAGCAAAGTAGTCATGAGGGTTAATTTTTCATTTCATTTAAACTTTTTTATGAAGTGAGTAGGGGTGGATTGGCCTGTCTGTGAAATTAAACACTGAAGAAAACCATTAAAGAGGGTTGGATAACTAAATCACATGTGGCACCATAAAAATAATGAAAGACTTAGATATCCGTTTAGTATCCCTGGTAGTATTAAGCAATCGCTCAACATTATTCAGAGTGTAAATCAGTGAAGAAGACTCAATCATGGGAGTTTTTTTTCTTACAAATGTGATAAACTCCAGGAAACCTTTTTTATTAAAGATGAGAAATTAAATTTTTTTATTAACACTGAACACAGCCATTAAGATTTCAACAAGCCATAAAGATTCTGATAACAACACATCCACTGTGTTTCTTTCAGTCTCTTACTTATAAGCTTAGAGGAAATGTCAAAAGCACTCACCTGAAAATCTGTGTAAACATAAGTTTGAATGGATCAGTTTTATGCCTGAAAATTTGTAACCTGACGAACAGTTTCATATATCCGCCACAGAAATATTTCACTAGTCCGTCTGGGTAGCAGCTCTTTGGATTTGTTTTCAGAGGCGGGACCTTAAAAAAAATCAGCAGCTGGTGATTGGACGACTGTTCTGATTGACACACTCACCACAGACCAATCCACATCAAGCCACAGTATGACGTAGCTTATGTGCGCCGCTGCTGAGAAAAAATAGACGAACAACTACAGGAACACGAGAAACAGTTGTGATAATGGCGCCAGATGACTGCTGCTGTTTTCGTAAAGTTAACTTAAGAATCAAAGGAACGCTGACAAGTACGAAAGTCTGCTCCCACAGCTCCCGCCTCTCTTCCCTGATTGGGCCGGTCAGAATTTAGCCGAGTGAAATCGTTGGTCAATGGAGCCTGGCAAGATGGACCTACAGGAGTTCAGAAACTAAATCAGGCAGGTCCATCTGCTCTGCAAGGTTAGAAAATTTGTACATAACTTTAAATTCTTGTGTTAGAAGAAGGGCAATGTAGAAGTACATTAAAATTTTTAATCCTCCAAAAAGGTCTGTTGTGTTCTGATAAAAATATTAAAGATGAATTCTTGAGTGTTATCTGCACAATATCAGTATTGGCTGCTAAAAGCTTAAAAACACGTTTATCGGTATCGGCAGATATGAAAATTTCTGCAGATAGGCACAGCCGATAAGGTGCTATTCAGTTAGGATAATTATTATTTTCCATCTGAAAAATAAGCTCCTTAAATAAAATGTAGCACTTCATTTATTTGCACAGCAGAGCTCTGTGTCTGTCACCAGGTTGTTACAGTAGCTCTAAAATAATCAAATGCAACTTGGTTATGTTTAAAAATGCATTGTACATTTAAAGTTCATGTGATCTAAAGAAATTATTTTTCTGTATTTTAATACTGAATGTCTTGAGTTTGAAAAAATAACACATTTCTTATTCATGGTAAAATCAAATGTTTTTTGTCTTGTTGTATGTGTGTTTCTTAAACAAATAAGACCGTCACAAACTTTTGATTATCGGTATCGGCCAAAAGGTATATATATATATATATATATATATATATATATATATATATATATATATATATATATATATATATATATATATATATATATCGGCATATCAGCAAAAATCCAATATTGTGCATCCCTATCTATTACTGATCTACTGAGTCTATCAATCATCTCATTTTAATGACCAGCCAAACTTTGTACAACAACAAACACACCGTACATGTTCCTCCAATGAGAGCTTTGTTAACCTGACATGTTAGCGCTTACAGGCAAAAGTCTAAATGTTGTACCTGAAGTCTGGCGGTGGATCAGCGCAGCGTGCTGCAGAGTGTCTCTGCTTCACTTGGTGACAGAGCGTCAGTATGACTCCTGGGCCAACGCACCATAATATTTACTCTAGCCAGGCAGCAAATGCTGCACCTCTCCTCTTGTTCCAGTTTAAGCCCTCCATCAGTCTGACAAGCCTGGGACGCTGCACAACATACACAACAGTGGACAGCTAAGGTTTCTCCTGCTCCTTAAAGCTCTCCTTTCCTACTCTGACAGTGTTTTGGGAGCACAGGGGCTCTCAGGTCTTTCTTTCTGGTGTACAAAAGGTGACAAGTGGCTTAAGAGTGAGGGATGGTTGTAGGAACATGGTGAGTTTGGGGGCGGTTAAAGGTTGGACACAGGAGCTCCTCTGTTTCTGTGAGAGTAAGACCTTAGCCTGGATGTGTGACTGACAACGAGGGATACATTGCACATAGCTGAGGTATGCCAGAGAAAAAAGTGCAGCTTTAAGCATAGAAGGCGAGCCGTCACTTACAGTTAGCTTTGGTTGAGGTCTAGATTTTCACTTTAGGCCCACAGAAAGAAAGGAGCAGAAATTGAAAAATCATGCTTGAGAAACAGAAAGCAGAACGTAAGTAGCTTAGCCTGGCATGGGTGGGTGAAATCTGAGCTGTACTGGGCCAGGACTCTGTGCAGGTAGAACCAAAACCATACGAAAGTGGATTGTTCCACCTAATACAGCCTCAGCTAGAGGATAAAACGCCTCCTTGGAGGCCCATTACCAGCTGGCTTTCTGTAGCACTGGCTTCTGGAGAGCGAGACATTTTCCCTCAAAGAGCAAAGAGGCAAGTGGCAGTCCTGCCGGCTCCACTGGCACTGAAAACTACCGCTCTGTTCGGCTGTTGCCAGTGTGTGTCTGAGGTAAAAGCAGGTCAGAGCCAGAGGTGATTGGTGGGTGAAAAGCACGATCAAAAGGATGGGGAGTTCGCAGACGTGACAACGAGAAATCACAACAAAGCTGGAAAAGGAATAGATGAGTAGAGCATCGGGTGGGTCATTAACACACCCTTCCGTTTCAAAGGTTGACTTTTAAAACACACTGATTGCAAACCTTGGTGCCTCACCTTTGATTCAAGATTGTGATTTTGTTCAGATCCACTCTAGAGGCGTATTTTTCAACCTGACAGTTACTGTGGTGGCTGTAGTTTGTCATAATAAAAGCAACACTCCTAGCTGCAGTAAAGCTATAAAAGGTGATCCACATTTAGTATTGTGGCTTTGATGTGTTCACGTGTAGCAGCTCTTTGTGAGTAAGCGCTCGGTCATCACATTTACTATCAGACAGCATCGTATGACTGATAGAGAGATCTACTCCAACACAAGGTCAAGCATGTTTATGTCTCCTCATCCAAGTCCATCTCAACCGCAAACAGCCAACCCACGACCAGAAAAATAAAGGAATAGCAGCATTAATATTCATTAAAAATTATCACAGCTAAAGGGAAATGAATATCAATCTGTGTGTTATTGGCAGGCAGGCAGCGGGATAATTGGCAAAGCTGCATCAGATGTCAGTCAGTGTGTGAAGGAAAGGCGCTGAGATGCTTTGGGTCTTTCACCGAGGAGCTGCAGGTGAGCCTGTGTTTAATGGCTCGACATGGCTGGTGTGATATAACACCCACAGTGTTGCTCTTTCAGATGTAAAGCAGCACTTTTCTACGTGGACCCATCATCTGGCTCAGTGACGCACAGGCTACAACCAGGAAACATTTAATTCAATAGACTCTTCAACAGGTTTTAATCAGCTGTCTGAGAGAGTAATGATGCCAGGCCAGGTTATTGTTATTCACAGGCTGATGTTACTACAGTAGCTTGGCTAGTTTATATGACTCAACTCTTTTTTTCAAGATACACGTGTCACAAATACACCAGAATTAAAAGTACTTTACATCCATCTTTTCCTCCTTCCGTCCATCCATCCATCCATCCATTACTCTTCTCATGTCAGAGAAATAAAACGTTGTTAGTTTTATCTATATCCTGCCCATAATTTGTCTCAGTGGAAATTAGCAATTAATTAAAGACAGAACATAAATCAGGTACTATTTCTGACGACAGTTTTAGTCATCACGATAAAACATCGCTCCAGTTTCAGAACACAGTGTTCCTTTGGTTGTAATTGACAGGAAAATGAGACTGAAAGTCAAAAAACTATAACAAGCAATCTGGAGACCACACACTGCATTCAAGAAACCCATTTGAAAAATATGATGACGGCCTTGATCACTTTTTAAAATTACAAAGGCCTGGGGAGTTAACTGTGCTAACATTTCATGATGTCAAAAAAAACTTGATTTTTCAAAAAAAAAAATTAAAACTTTTGGACGACAAAGTCTTTCACAATACTTCTTGCAACAAAAATGTCTCAATGAAAAGATCATTATGTAGGATACTTTAATGTCTTATGCAGTATTTTTTGCATTTTGTGAATTTTTTGCACATTGTGATTTTTTCTGTATCTTTCAAATTATTTTTTGTGTTACAAAATGTTTTTGGCATTTAATGACATTTTTCTTGTGGTCATCAATTGCATTTGGTCCATCTACAAATACAGTAACTACCATGAGCTAAAGTCAGTACCCAAGACTGTGGCTTCAACTCAAAGCTGTGAAAGATGACTATTAAGAGGAGAGATTTTAAACTGGGATACAGAAGTCACCTGTTGACAAGCTTGGCCAATTATCTGAATTTATGCTTTAAATTACTGATCGTAAAAAAAGAGAAAACTGAGTAAGCAGTTCGCTCTGCAGGTGTGTTTTTCCCTCTTCCACTCACCACCCTGCCTCACCTTACTTCTTAAACACAACATATCTGATTGGCTTGACGTCACAGTGCGACATAACTGAACAGTGACTGTTTAACTTCTGTATCTCAAGTTGAAAGTTTGGTTTTGATTAAACACTTGTTAAAAGTGTTCTGACATAGTCTTGTGATGTAGATTTAATATTATGAATAGATAGTTTTCCATATTTTATTGTAAATGTATATCAGTGTCACAAATCAATTAGAGATGGGCATTGATTTTTGAACATTCAAACAGTCATTAACAAAAAAAATTGATTACTTCATATGACAATGGTTTTGTCTTTAAAACTAAAAAACAAAACAAAACAAAACAAAGAAATGTAGTTTTTCTATGTGCTTGGGAATAACGGGATAACACCACATGTGCTGCAAATCATACAAACAATACAGACTTCTACAGGCATCAAAAGTTCTCAAATTGTCAAATGGCTACCAGGGAGTACTAAACAATGCTTTTACTTGAAATGCCGATCCCTTAAATTTTGTAACAGCCCTGAGGAACAAATATTGGTCAAACCACTATCTGTCAAAACGTAATCCACATTTTAAAGGGAGGACTATCATAGCAGATTTTTTGAAGGTCTTTTGGGGGCTTTTCATTCATTTAATGAGATATGAGAGGACACTGTATAGAGATGGAAAGGGGGCAAGAGTGGGGAACGATATGCAGGGAAACAGGTCACAGGCTGGATTCAAACCCCATGAGGTTTGCCTTCGAGTGGGGCCACCCACTCGAAGGCAAACCTCATGGGGTACGACTTAGACTGCTAGGCCATCTGCGCCTCCTATCACAGCATTTTAATTCAGACTCATTTGTATAAAATATGTAAAGAACTACACAGACATGATCCCCAAAATGTTGGCATCATTAACAGTTATGAGCCAAGTGTTTCGATAATTTGGTCACAATTAGTGCTGCACGATTTGGGGAAAAGGTGCGATTTGCGATTAGGTGGACAATATTGTGATTGTGATTGTGTTTGTGATTTAATAAAAAAAGTTGTGTCATGATGAGTCTACAGACTTGCTTGGTTATCATGGAGAAAAATCTGAATTGCATGTGCTGACATTGCGATTGCGATTGCGATAATCATGCAGCCCTAGTCACAATTATGGATGTCCCGATCCTGATACCCAGTATCAGATCGGGATGACTTTTGGCAGTTGTTCAAATATCTGTGATCTGGAATTTTAGCTGCTCTTCTCAACTGATCATTCACATTAGCCATAATTATGCAAAAACTGCTGCCGAACTCTACTGCGTCAGTAAAACAAAGCGCTCTCGGTCTCATGAACTTGATGAGAGAATCATAACATACGGTATGGTACAATGATGCAGAACAGCAGCCACACTTGGGTCTATTACAGAACATGTGCACATCCAGACACATTACAGCAACGTCTGCTTTACAGCACCCTACCATAACTCTACAGGGAGAAACAGCTCAAAAGGTGAAAACAAACATGGTATAGTCTGTTAGCTTTCGGCAGTGTGGAAATACGTCAAACTAGAAAGTGAAGACAGTCCAACAGCCGCATGTATTCTCTGCGATCTTTTCAAGAGGCGTTCAGTTTGACCAAAACCTCCTATAACAACATGTAATGTAGTTCACTTACATGGGAAATGCATCGGTATCAGCCGATACTTAAAATTAAATAATCGAGATCGGTGGCAAAAAAGGCTCATCAGGACATCCCTAATAATTTCAGTGCATCTCTGAAAAATAACAACCTATTACTGCTTCTAGATCCTTACACCAGGGAACTCTACACTTAAGCCTTCATTCTGTAAACTATTAGTAAACAGAAAACTTTTTTCACCTCTTCCCCACATTTTACAGACTAACCTTCAAAATTCATCTGGAGTTTAGTTTCAACTCAAAACGTGGCCGTTTGGTCAACAGCTGTAAATCAATAAGCCCAACACTACAACTGGTTGCACTGTCTGCTCCCAGCTGTAGTTTGAAATGAGCATCAATGACTTCAAAATCGAACTACTGGTGAGAAGAAAAAAAAACAGAAATAGACTTATTGAACTGATTCCTTACTTGTCAAGATTTCAGGCCTGGCAGAAGTGAAAAAGGACTATGTTTGAAGTTACACACACAGACGCATCATGATCAGGGAGCTTTTGGAAACATCTGAAGGAGAACACTGAATCTTTGCTGTCCTCTCTTAAGGCAGCCTTTTTTACTCATATATGGGCTTTAGTTCAAGTTTTTACACCCTTTTCAGATCTCACTTGAATCCAACAGTAGCATTGTCATTATCAAGGAACGGGCCAGATGAGATCCCATCAGACAGTATTTCATCACAGGTGGTGATGGGGAACAGATGCATCCTGTCTGATGGGAAAGCAGTGCAGAGATTCACACAGCACTTCAGAGTCAGTGTACAAGTGAGAAATGAGATAAGAAAAGAACTCGAGGGGAAAAAAAAAACTGGCAAGAAAACTCAGTGCTGGACCGTGTCTCCATGTCCCATCCCAACTGGACTATGAACACAAACTGCACTGTAAACACAGTCAGGGACACAGAGACATGCTGCTTTATCATGGTACAGACACAGATACGCAGAGCAGGCATGCAGGCTGCACCGCCAAGCCCTGCTGACTCAAAGGAAGAGCAGTCAGAAGACCACTCATGTCAGAAACAGCCCATAATGACAGATTGGCACGTCCACTGCAATGCAGGAGGACAAATATAACCACGCGTGAATGAAATAAAGTAGATGTTAAAAAAGGGGGGAAAAACTATCATGTTGTGGTTTTATGCTGAAATACTTGCAGCTTGAATTCTTGCAGTGAATTCAGGTGGACAAAATGACTGGCCGGCAAGCTCCTCAATCAAATTTATGCACACACACACACACACACACACACACACACACACACACACACACACACACACACACACACACACACACACACACACACACACACACACACACACACAACACGGGAGATCATGTTGTGCTGGCTTAGTGCTTTCTGCACAGCATTTGAGACTGCCTCATCAAACCTGACAGCACTAAGCACTGCCACGGAGAACATCACACAGACAGAGCAAACACAAACTGGATGTTAGAGACAGTCGCGGGAACTCCCTCGCACCACCTCCAACAGACACGCACAGACAGACAGACAGACGAATGGATGGTGGAGACATCCTGGTAGCCATGGCAACCCTCCACCTCCTCAAGCAGTGACATCACAGGTGTTGCATGGAGGCCCAAAACAGGTGCCAAGTGACCACCTGAACTGCCGGTCCATCAGCTCACAGGGAGGAAGACACTTGTGTTTCTCTGTCTTGCTGTCGAATCTTAATGACAAATCTCTCACACACACATACACACATTAATAAGCTAGGTAGGGAGGGCGGCAGATGGAGACACATAGATGAAGATGGACACATAAATCAAGGGGGACTTGCAACATCCACTTACAGGATTGCTGTTACTTGATGCTAACCTATACAACCCTGATGTAAGCTGCTGGAGACTGTAATGCTCAGCCACAAAAACCTACTTTCACACCAGGGTGCTGCATCAACCCCAAATGGATGTAATGCTCTGGTGTTCTTAAAGGGGAAATCTACAGTAGCTATGACCATATGGCACATTTTAACACAGCTGTCAGAAACAGAAAGTTAGTCATTGAGTCTCTTTTCTCATGTGTGGCATTCTGTGTGGAGAAGGATACTTCTGGAATGGACTGAGGCTAGGTATAAGCAAATAAGCTGCATGTTAATGTGTTTGCATATCAAATGCAATGTGACTTTTCTGGCTCCTTCCAGAGGCCAACAGCTGTCATAGGCAACAAAACTGAGGAGTTTTCAAATGAGAGCCAAAAACCCTGATGGTCAGCAGAAGGCAACGGTTCCCCCTATCACACTGAGGATATACGGCATAGGAAAAGCTCCAGGCCGGCCCACAGAGCTCCATCCAGTCCCGGGGATTGAGCTGCAGTTCGGTTTAACAGCTGTGTCCAGCTGCGCTACCAGGAGACACTTGGCGCTTTGTTCGCTACAGGCTGACGAGTAGGCAGAGGGCGTGCAAACACGCTCCGTGTGTGGACATAGTTTCATTTCCACAGAGGTTAACGGCCTGTAGCCTCCTTCAGCCCAGGTCCAGTCTTCCCTAGGTTGAGTGCCCCCCCCTCACCAACCACAGCAAACGGCCTCCCCAGCGGCGGGCGGACAGGCAGTGAGGGAGCAGCGGGACAGGGTGGCACGAGCCAACCAGGATGTGTGGAAAATTTGAAACGCGCTGTGAGCCAACGCTGTCCGAGCCCAGCGAGCACACTGACACGCTCCAAACGAGGGAAACGTACACGTCTCGTTTGAAACCACAATAAAAATGCTGAAACCAAGGCTGTGTTCGCGTTTTAGCGAGCACCACAACCAGAAGCAACAACAACAAAACATCGACAGATGCGAAACCCCGTGTGCAGGAGGAAGGAAAGCGCCGGTTAATCACAGTACTCTCAGGAAACAACAACAAAAGATTGGAGAAAAGAGAGAAAGAAACCACACACGGGAGCATAGTTCACACTGACGAGTAAATGACACCTCTGGGAGACGATTAACAAGTATTTCACGCTGTTACTTACTCAGATGAACCGGTTCCGCTCGGTCCACTAGAGGATAGCCGGTCGGTCTTCCGGGCGGGATCTGCGCGAGGAGACTGTAGAGCAGCTCAGAGCCTCGAGGACTCAGCGTAAACTGTGGCTTGCGTCATTTCACCAGGATGCCACTGTAGCGCGCAGCAATGCAGCCATCTTGCCGAGGAGTGCCCCACCAACTCAGCAATCTCTGCTGAACCTGAGCTGCTCTTTATTTTGATTCCAAAGGGGAAAGTGAGCGACCACAAGCAAATCCAGAAAGGACAGCTTGTAGCGTTCACCTTTTTTACAAAAAAATTAACATAACGAATTACCCTCATTCCCAACAATCTCCCAAGTAGCCTTAAATGCAAAATTTTGAGCTTTACCAGTATTTTCTGGAGTGTTTAAATGTACACTATATTATATAGATTATTAGTGTTATTTACTTTTTTTTTTTTTTATTTCACCATTGTTCCATCAAGAATTTCCCCAAGAATAATGAGATCTGACAAAGATGCCAGCTACACATTTCCACAAATACACAAGCACATGGGGAAATGACATCAGTTTGAAATAGGGTTTTGAAATACACAAGAGTCTTCACAAAAAAACAAGCTTCAGTCCTCACATTCTCCATGACACACTGAAATTAGCAAAGTGTCTTTATAATGCCACTCCGAAGATTGTTTTATGTTAAAAATGCACTATATTAAAAGGTTGTTTTCCACATCAGAATGCTAGAATTCTAGTCTACTAGCACATAAAAATGTACTTTACCAGCTGGCTTTCAAATATGACTAACATGTCAGTATGTAAACCATAATCCAATGTGTAACAGTATTATTTTCTGAAAATAACTATTAGGTCCAACAATTAACTGTGACTCGGTGTTTCTATATCCACTCAGTTGAAAAAAATGTGTGGGCTTCTTCCATCCCTACTTTAATTGGCTTTTCAGTGATGCTTTGTAGCGCACTAAGAATTTTTTAAATTTATTTCCTGTGGTTCCATGTGGGCATCTGCAGACAAATAAGTTTATTGGGAAAAATGCTTATAAAAAAATCTTGACTTATTGCTAAGATTTTCTGCTCCGAATTAAATAAAATGCATTAATATCTCCCCTCAAAGTCAACACACTTTGGATGAGGGTATTTTTAAAAAAAATTATTTAAATGTGTTTTGACATTTGATTTTCTGAACTAAAACTCTTATTAGAACCAATCATGCTGGGAAAGTTTAACCCCCAAATTCATCTCAATCTTTCACATAACGCTGTAAACATCTAACCAAACACTGAACAGTGTTTGAACAGCATGACACAAAATCAAAGGATGACAATAATCTTCCCGAGTTCCCTCTCAACTTTTATTTATCTCTTTAACTTATAGGCTAATCTCTCCCCCTTTCAATCAGTCTGCAGCAACAGCATGATGGACAAATCACACAGCGCCCTCCTGTGGCTGCCTGCAGATGTATGATCCATCTCAAAGTGTCGCTGAGGGTGTGTCTTCTCCACCCTGTTGTGGTCCAGAGGTTGTAGTTTCAGGGGGTGAACCAGAACCTGAGCACAGCAGCACTTCATAGTAATAGTCAGTCATTATATCTCAACATATACATATGTATATTACATATGACTTCAAAAATCCTCCAGAGATAGAGTTTGGTGTTGAGTTTGTCCTCCATAAAGCCATAAAAATCTCCTGCAGCTTATTCCCCACATGAATCACTCCGTAACATACATCAATATGATTAGGACCAAGAACATGACAACAGTTAATGTCTCATCACAAATAATCATCACATTTTTGAGAAAAATTAATTGGTCGATGAATTAATTAGTTAGAATGACTTGTTGGACCAGCATTGATTTGAGTAAAAGGAGACACAGATGCATAGAGAGAACAATAGTGTGAGATAAGAGTAGAAACTGACAGGCTGTTTCACACAATCTGGTCCTCTTCATTCATTTCACTGTAATGACATAAACAGAAACTGTATGCGCAAGTGAGGTAAGAACCCTGGTGTCTCAGCCGTTGTCTACCAGGCTAAAAAGGACTCCCTTATGGTCCAGAGATACAGTATGTGGGCTTTCTTGGCACGTGAAAGACATCTCCACAGCCTCCTTAGCTGTCATCACATCGGGCTGGTGTAAAGATGTGTCCCCTCTAGGTTTCCCGCCCACAGTGGGATCAAACCTGCAGTCACAGGTCAGGAAGCGCCAGACGACTGTCAGAGCTCATCTTTCTCCATCTGCTGGAACGCCTCCAAGTCTTCCCGCCAATCAGCCAGCAGTTCATCCACCGACTGACTGCTTGAGTCTGTGTGGCCCTCAGGCTTCACTCCCTCCTCAGAGTCTCTCTCCTCCTTGGGTTGTACCACATCAACCTCCTTCTCTTCCTCCTGTGTTTGACTTACTTCCTCTTCAGGTGATGTCCCTTCCTCTGCAGGACTAGTGTCTTCAATTACTGCACTGACTTCCTCCTGCAATGGAGAAACCTCCTCTGGAGCCAGTTCATCCAGCTCCAATGTGCTCATTTGCGATTGGCTTATAGGTTCAAATGAGGTGGGAGTCGTTTTCTCAGTGAATTGCTCTTCCCCCGCTTCCGGCACAACCATACCTGAAAGGAAAGCAGGGGGGTGTGATGCACGGCTAAATAGAAATAGATATGCAGGACTCACACAATACACACACGCACACCTCTTCCTTCTCCTCAGTCAGTGATCTATACAACATGCCCTCTGGAAAGCCTTTCTTGGTCAAAAATAGACCCACTTTCAGAGGCTGTCAACCACAGCAGCATGATGCTGATGGTGAGTCATGTTTCCCACAGAAAAAAAAAAGTTCTCACATAACTGCACAACCAAACTGAGAGTCAACTGAGAAAAGAATTCTGGCAAAAAGTAATAGTGTGAATGTTGAACGGATGTGATTAAAAAAGACATGTTAGTTTCTGAAAATGTAGACGCTTCCTTCACTGCAGTGTGAAGGTGTAAGAAAATTCTGTGTCATTATAAAATCAACAGGAATTCACTGTGATTGGCTGCAAGAAAGAACAACCAAGTGTTAGTGAATGCACCAGTGCAGATTTTTAATTCAAGTTGAGGCAAGCACAGGTTCTCTGGTCATTACTGTGTCATTTTGGCACCAGTTACAAGCCATGAGTTAAAGAAATTAGTAAACTGTCTTTAACTGGACCCAGATTTCATATAGTTTCATTTCAGGCTTCTTTGCATTAGGCCTGCAGACGTGGAAAGAAAGCGGAACATATAAAAGTAGACAAAGTAAAAATAATATTTGGTGGATATCCTCACACTGGCCATCCTACCATCCAACCTTTATAAGTGTAGCTCTAGGTTTGTTCCAGTGACAAAAGCACACACAAAGAGCTGTCAGCTCTAAAGCACTGATGAAAAAATGACAAATAGCAGCACTGTGGTTGCACCAAGCCATCCTGTCAAAATTAAATACAATCCTGCAAGAGAAGGTGCCAAAGGGAAAAGCAGAAGGAAGAGGAGGCAGACATGAAAGCACAATTGTAAGGAAAAACGGAAATATGAGCAAGAGAAAAGCTGAAAAATATGGATGACATGCAGAGAAAGAAGAAATAGAATACTTACTGTCCTCTATCAGGCTGCCAGGTAAAGGTTTACCTTTGAATATGGTTCCTGCTCATCCAAAAGGGGAGAGGGAGATGGAGAAAGAAGATAAACCAAGAAGAGACAGAAGAGGAAAGCCACTGTTACAGTCCACCACAGGGAACAGAGGGATTTGGTAAATGAGGATAAAGAGGAAAACAGTGAGGATAAAATATTGATATGGGTGTAAACCTCCACCATACACCATCACAAAAACAGCTGGTGGGTGGCTGTGGAATGAGTCACGATCTGCAAAAAATGCCTGAATCCCTACAGCTCATCCTTATTTTATGAAGCAGAGCACATAATGAGGCTCAGGCAGGGGAAACAGATAAGACTGTCCTAATGAAGGCCATGAGTAGAAAAAAAGATGAGTTTGAACAATTTAAGAGGAGTGTGATGGAAGGATGTCACACACCTCTGTCTCTGGCTTTGTCGCTCAGCAGCACCTCCACTACCCTGTACTCCTTAAGTGCCTCCAACAGGATGTTTCCCTCTTTATGGAAGAGGAAGAGGATGGGTAAGGTTATATCTTCTGTATTGCGGCCATCGCCAGCCATCTGAAACAAGGGAGCTGTGTCGCTGCTGCTGCCTTCGTTGTCATCTGAGAGGAGGCAAAAGAAAAAAGAGATCGTGAGTAATCTTTATCTCATCTAAAAATATCAGAGGCACAACAAATTTATATAAACAATCAAGTTGAGTTCTGCTATTGCATTGGACCCTATTCCTTAATATTTTAATGATGATCTAATTTATTTGCTATCAGGAAGTCATCTTCCATCTCTTGTTGTCAACAGCTCTCACTTACCAATGACTATGCCTCCGATGGCGCCAGCCTTCTGGATGTTTCGGGCTTTCTCTGCAAACATACACTGACCCCTCTGAAGGAGAGCGATGTGGCCCTGGATGTACTCAGCATTGGTGATCTCAGAGCAGCCACTGTACGGTTCAGCCACAGTAACAAAGCCTCGTACCTTAATGGAGGTTGGAAAAAGGAAACACTGATTTAATAATAAAAATTGATGATAAATTAAATTGTTAAATCCCAAGTTTTCACCCCCTGCATCCATAATAGCTCCCTGTCAATCCTGCCTGGACCATAACTCCACCCAGACCTTCCTTTGGCAGACAAAGGAAGCAGATGTGTGCAAATCTGGACAATATTAAACTTAATGTGACCATAAAACCAACATGAACTGAACCATTTAGATATTTTAACTCTGATGTAATGTTTGTTACTTTTAGTAGATACTGATTGACTCTAGTTTTTTTCTCTGTACTGGATTGATCAATGCATTATTGCCTTGGCCAAGGAGGTTGTGTTTTTGGGAGAGTTTGTCTGTCACTATTTTTGTTTGTCTGTGAACAACATAACTCAAAAAGTAACAAACAGATCTTCATGAAATTTTTAGGAAATGTTCAAAATGTGATAAAAAAAGAAGTGATTAAATTTTGGAGGGGATCTGGATCACTGTCTGGATCCAGCATGGTTTTAAAAGATTCTTTATCATTGTGAGATAGGGACGTTTTCACCATATGTGTATAGAACTCCACAATAAATGGTCAGATTGCTTTGCAAAATAATACAAGACAAGGTCACCATAATTTCAGAAAGATGTAAAAGTATGATCCAGACCCTGGCAATATTCTGGATACTAAGATCTGGAATTTGAAAAATGTACTGGGTCATCATAATTTTCAACTCTGTCAGGTAATAAATTATCGTACAACCTGCAACTAACACCAAATTGTAGCAGACAGTCTGCTGAAAGGGAGTATAACATTAAAGTAGGACTAAAGTGTTGGTGACAATCACAATATGCTTGGTGGAGGTCTGCGCTTTCTGAGTGCTTTTCTAGTTGATGTAAGTGAAAGTAACATTTTTTCATTATTGTTTTGCTAAATAGTCAGATTTATAAGATTTCCTTTGTACTTCATTTAGAGAAATCATCTGAATTCATCTACTAAACCTGCTCAGACCTTCTGCAATAATACTGCTTATGGAATCCCATGTTTAATGTGCAGTCATCACCGTATGTTCAAATGTAGCAAAGCAATCCCTAGAGGATAAGTTTTTCAGAAATGATCTAGGGTGTATTGAGGCTCAGTGTGTGCCCCCTTTCCTCATCTCATCCTCTGTTTGAATTAGTAAAATGACTGAGGAAATGTCCTCCTTATAATATCACAGAAACATAAGTGGCTTTGGAAAAGAAATCAATCACAAGACAGTTAAGTGCTGATGTGAAACCTGGCAGCTTTAAACCCACTCACCCCTGTGGAACTTTTGGACAGGTCTGTGCCAAACTGTGCTGGGCCAGCAGTCAGCACAACCCTGCCAAAGAACGGATATGAGATGATCTGAATGGCTCTGGGAGGCAACTGCTCTTTCTGCTGCTGGCTGGACAGCTCCATCATCTCCTGCATGAAACGTACGCCGTCTTCTGCTGCTACTGCACTCACCGCCTAGGTGTGGGTGTGAAAGAGTTACAGTGGAAGAATAAGACACAGTGGATCGAAAACAGTTGGGACAGTAAGAACAGCAGGACTTTGGAACTGTCCTCCAATTTAGATGAGTCATTGTTTTGACCTTGTGTGTGGTTTTTATGCTGATCTTTGTCTTGGCTGTTTACCTGAGTAGCATGCTGTACCAGCTGCACCCTGCCATCTTTCAGGTGGATAAGACTGACTCCCATCCTTCTCAGTAGCTCCAGATGCTCAGGGTTATTGGCCATGAAGTCCTGAGCCCTAAGAGGAGGGCGACCCATACCAAGCTCCCTGAGAGGGGTAAAATTATAAAATTTAAGATTATGGTAGAATAGTTTGAGAAAAATATATTACACCTGGAGAAGATGTTACCTGTAAGGAGCAGGTCTAGGGCAGCTCTTATCCACAGCACTACGGATGGGCTCTCTCAGGTTACGAGGGAAGGCAGGGTCAGGAAACAGGAGGCGGGTGTTTGGGCACGTCCAATCAAAGTTAGAATCATCGAGCTCTTCTTCTGACTAAAGAATCACAGAGAGATTACAAAATGATCCTATTTCTGAATAATTAGGGAAATAGTCTTCAGTTTGTTTGATTTTTGTACAGTTATAATATCAAGGTGTTACCGTTCTATTCGAGGGAACAGATGATGAGTGAGGGGCTGTGGAGAGGGACAGGGGCAGCAGGTGAGCCTCTGTTGTGAAGACATAATCCTCCACATCAAAAGGTAGGTCCTCAGCATCAGCAAACAACAGGAAGAGGTATTTGAACATCTCAGCAAGGAAGAACGAATCCATCCTGACAGAGCAGAAGAGAGGTAAGGTAAGTGACTGCACACAGAGATGACAAGACAAACAACTGTATCCTATCAGTGCTGGTTGATTTTTTCATGAATTATCAGTGGCGTGTTTATGATCCTACGTTCCCCTGACTTAAGTCAAACAGGATGTTTACTTTTTGTGGTAAATAAAAGATGTAAATTATGCTTGAAAGAGAATTTTAAATCATTAAGGCTCGTAATTCAAGCATGTGTCACATTTTAATGCCAAGCTAGTTTTTTTTTTTTTCAATTTAAAAGCATCACAGTGATGTTGCTCAGATTTGACTTCATTAACTTATGAAAAGGGTGTTTCTTGTGGATAGAAGGGTGGCAACCTATACCACATTTTGGTGCTGCCTCTAGCTCACATCAGAGTTAATGGATCCATAAGACCATTTAGTGTTTGCATATTACAGAAAACATAAAAGGAAGAAAGAAGAAGAAGAAAAAAACAGACAGGGATTATGAGTTAGTGTTTGTAATATCAAAGGAAGGACTAAATATGGGCTATCTTACAATCCAGTTTGTTTCTGTTTTTTTTGTGTATTTTCTTTTCAGTTTGCGCCAATATATCTAGGAAATATGTTGACTCAAAACACCATACAGTGAGCTCTGAGCAGGCATGTCCAGCACAGACTTCCAAAGATTGTTCATTGTAGGGATGGGAATCACAAACCAGTTCCTGTTGAGAATTGATTAGAAATGTTTCAATCCATCGATATCGTTAGCCTTTGTGCATAACGATTCCCTTATCAATTCTTTACATTGTGCCGGAGCCGCCGGGCTGTACATCGACTAGTTTGCTGCAGCTATCTTAGCTTAGCAGTTCGATAACGTTTCCCAAGAAAACTCTGATTCAGGATTTTCAGCCTGAAGTTTTACTAAAGAACTGACTTCATAAAGAAATGTACATTACTCTCTCTCAGGAGATTCATATTCAGTACATTTGAAATGGTATAAATCACCTTATTTACCAAAATAACAAAATAGCGCAAGCCTCATGCTAACGTATATGGGAAACTGCATTGATATGCTAGCAGTTAGCATACATCAGAATAACTTAAGCTTCAGAATAGAATTTCAACTTTCATCACAGAAACATATCACATCAACTCTTTGTAAAAAATACTGAGAATTTCAAATGCCAAAAGCTAACAGGCAATTGAAAGGCTCATGGCTGACTTCATAACTACGGAAAGCTTCCAAACAACTTAAACCATTGCTATAACCACTTTGAGACACTAGATGGCCTACTTGAATTATTAATATATTACAACACAGTATATCAACGTCACAATGTGTGAAATTTTTACCTGTTTCTGTATAATTATGCCCAGAAATATCCAGACTCAGGGACCAATTACATTTTACTCACTTACAGTATAAACTCAATTAAATGTTGTTGACACAGAAAACCTGTAAAGCTACTTTTTGTACCAAGAAAATTCCTAACAGGAATTGATGAGGGAATTGATAAAAAACCAGATCGATAAGCAGAATCTGTAAGGGCATCTGTATTGACAAAATCTTATCAATTCCCATCCCTAGTTCTTTGATATTCTCTGTGCACACTAAAATGGGCAATTCCATACCCACTTTACACTGTTTCTTTCCCCAGAAATCATGTTCAATCTCAAAACCCATGATTGGATTAATGTTTTACACTATACACAAGCAATGGGGCCCAATAATTGGGCTGTCCCAAAAAAGGTGGAAATTATCTGCATGATAGTTTCTGCACTTCATTCAGCACTGACCACTTCTTCTGACCATTTAGCGGTCTTATTGTTGGAGTGATGAAAAGTCAGACTGTTTTTTTCCTTCCAGATTCCTTCCAATGACCAGAGCTCTAAGTATCCAGTGTAACAAATGTTCAGCCTATTTCTTGTTTATATTGAAGTGTGGAAATTCCCATTATGTGCCTGTCAATATAAATAGATGTTTGTAGTCATTTTTTTAGACTAATATGCACCCATTAAGATTTTAGTCAAGTCTGTGTGGCATTCTTCTGCTGCCTTTATATAACGAGTGGGCTCTTTAATCTGAAGGAGTCATTTCTAAGTAATATTTAGCTGCAATCACTGCATAACATCGATGTAGTAGCAGTGCTGTTTTACAAAAGAGACTCCTGAATCTACCCCGAAGAAAGAAGAGCAAAATGTTTTCGGTGTTGTCTCTTTTAAATAACAAACTGGTGCATAAAAATACATTCAATACAAGAACCAAATGTTTTTATCCCAACCTGTCCTCATGGCTCCCTGTGCGTACATCCTTCATAGCAGCAAAGCCACAGGGTACACGAGCAAAGCGGTTGAGGTTGTCCATGATGGTGCGTCCTGCTTCAAGGTAATAAGGGTCTCCTGTGGCCTGAAAGGACAAGAGCACGGTGACAAAACGTGGTCATTACAGAGAACAGTACATGGCCTGAGGAGACTGCTTTCATGAAATACTGTCACAAAGCTCCAAGTTTCAGTTCAAAGGCAAGTGATCACAACATTTAATCACACTATGTTCCTTCTTCCATCTCTACCAGACACCAGAAGGCATGGTATTATGCTATGATAATGATGAACTGTCATTAGTGCTCAGTTTGGCTTGAGGCTGCTTCATTACTGCAGAAATGGAGATAGTGTCTCTAAAATTTGCAGGGGACTTCTGGTGTGCATTGAGAATTAGGCAAAATAGAGGGAATTAGATATCAAACTTCAACTTTTAAACATTTTACAAATATT
The DNA here is from genome assembly GCF_033239565.1 of Halichoeres trimaculatus. Lineage (NCBI taxonomy): Eukaryota > Metazoa > Chordata > Actinopteri > Labriformes > Labridae > Halichoeres > Halichoeres trimaculatus. The sequence goes on along the minus strand of NW_027437182.1, from coordinate 26,012,024 downwards.
GGTGCAGGCCAGCTGTATGGTACAGACATTTACTCTTCTGTGGAAGTGAAAGAGAGCGTCTGCATTATGTCAAGCTTCTTTGAGAAATTACCTTGTAAAGGAAATAGGTGCTCTCTGCAAACTCAGGCCTCAGGGGATGTTGGGCCCAGTGTACCCTGAAATCAGTAGTGAAGGCCTGAGGATAAATGGAGAAGGACGAACAGGTCAGCACACCATCCAAGCATTGTAATTAGAACAGCATACAAAGATGAAATGCAGCTGTGTCCCATGAAACACAAGATTGTTCACTTCTTAACATTTTGGGCTGGCAACACAAGCAGTACAGAATATTTGACTCCACAGTTCAACAAAACTGTCATTTCCAGGGTTTAAAATGGGTTTGAAGGATGGATACTTAGAGAGAATGAGATTACCTCTGGAAGGAAGTTGTGTTTCTTCGTCACTTGATACAACATCTCATGAGTCTCAATGGCTGGCCGAATATCTCCCTTCAACACCTGAGACATGAAATGTGAGAACAGTTTGTAAAAAAAGTATGAAAAGCCATCAGCCAACATAGAAGGAAAAATGTGTTTCCATCTGACCTGTAGTCCAGGAAAGAAAGCAAGCAGAGAGTCCATCCATGTGCGAGCAGGGAGGAGAGGTTTGTGGATGTGAACGTCCAGCAGCAACGGAGGCTGACTGATGTATTTCATTATAGATGCATAGTGCTAAATGCACAAACAAAGTGGCAGAATTCAAGATAAAGTCATATTTTATGGTGCTAAACAAAATGTAAAAATATAGCAGCATAAAACTTTAGGCTTCAAACATGTTAGAAAGAAAGGTAGCTACATGTAGGAACTTAATTCAGAGATCATTTGAATGTTAACCTCAGAACCAAGATGACACAAAACCCTGAGAATAAAAATGAAACTAAGTGTTACACCACTGAGATAGAGAGGTCCCCGTTTACTCTCATCTCAGTCATGTGTGTGTGGGTGAGTGTGTTTGTGTGACTGAGTGTAATTGTCCTCACAATATTGAACCGCTGCAGAAACTGATCATCTCCCAAGAGGACATAGGCCTTCAGCAGGTATTCATAGTAGGAGTCAATTCCTGCTCCGACTCCGCTGTCTGGAGAAAAACCCAATTATACATCACAATTTAGGACAGAAACGTGACTTAAAGGGCAATGTTCTAATTTCTTCACATACTCTCTCTGTCATATCAAATCCTGTAAGTAGTCAGGTGTCCGTCCCCCCCATATCACATCCACATTTTTTTGGTGACATTTCAGTCCTTTCCACCTATCATCTTCCTCTCCTCCTTCCTTCTGTCTTACCCCTGCGTACCCACTCTCCAGAGTGGATGTTGATGGTGGTTCCCACCAGATTGCTGTTTCTTTGTCGCTTCTCCCACAGAAAGTCCAGGGCTCTCCGGGCATGGGCCTGTGTGCGAGTGTGAGGAAGGGTGCATTATTGATTGAGACAGTGAAAAATCGATACGCAGTAACTGTTGGGCATGAGAAAGATTATAGAGAGTGACTGTGCTCTATCAGCAGACGAAGTGCCAGGATATGAAACGATGCCAGGCCTCTACACTATAGCACAGAACAAAAAAATGAAAAGATTTTCATAAATGCTTACACCCTTATTCCACTTTTTGTTGCTGTCAATATCAACTGAGCTGCTTTACTAAAACACGGTTGAAAATATGTGCTGTTCTTTAAAACAATACCAATATCCTATAGGCATGATTGCTTAACCCATGTGCAAAACTATAAGACAAAGATGTGTCCACTGCATTTATTAGAAGCAGGGTCAGCATTAACTCCTTATCACAATTTGCAAATTTTTGTTTCCTTTACAGTGAGATACTTGAACTTCCACAAGCATTCCCATTTGCATTTTGTTTCCACACAGGTGTTTTAGAAATGCCTTGTTTCAGTCTCTCTCTGAAATGCTTTGTTTACTCTGCCGTCTCTCCCTGCTCCACAAACCTCCTTCCCTCTGATTGGCCAGCTCTCTGGAGGTCTGTCTGGGGCAGTGGTATGGGCAGACCAACAAGATATAAACCAGTCAAGAGATCCTTGCATGATGGCCTCATCACATAATCATCACATCTATGTTTAAAGTATAGGAGTATCCCCTCTTTAATAAAGATTTAAGAAAAACTGACTCATGCTGCAATACCTGAAAATTTTAACACTTTAAATTTGCATAAAGCACCCATTAGCATCATTTAATTCATTTTCAATAGTTATTTCAACACTACAGAACTACTACAGCTGTAGGCTCCCCTAAGCAGAGATAGCAGTTTTATATAACTCGACTAGAATGACATGTCTTATTTACTATCTAAAAGTAGGGCTGAACGATTTTGGAAAATAATATAATTGCAATTTATCTGGACCAATATTGCAATTGCGATTTAGCATGCTTTTTTTTTGCAGGGGGGGGGGGGGTCTTTTGCATTATTTACTAAAAACAATTAATAAATCATTTTCTACCATTCTATACTATGAAGGCCAGGCCTGCATGTTAAGATGAAATGAAATAGATTGAAGCATGAATTGATACGAATAATATATCTTCATTTAACTATCACAATCACAGAAGAATATTGACTGATTGATTTAACTTCAAGCCTTGTAGACGTGTAAAAAATTTTCCAGAAAAACAGCATTTGGACTTTTGCTGGTTTTAAGGAAGAAGGAGCACAAGTTACAATGTCCCCTCCAAGTCTGAGTACATGATTTTTTTTTTTAACTTTATCTTTTTAAATTGCAGACTCGGCAATTTGAAAATTGCACACTGTTACATTGTGATGTCGGTTCAAATTCTATTAATTGTTCAGCCCTACCTAAAAGGTTACAAAAACAAACAAAAAAAAATTGAGATAAAACATATTCATCGCAGTGCAGACCTCACCATGAGACCTTTCCCTCTCTCTCTCTTTCTCTCTCTCTCTCTTTCTCTCTCTCTCTCTCTCTCACACACACACTCGCACACACACACACACACACACACACACACACACACACACACACACACACACACACACACACACACACACACACACACACACACACACACACACACACTTTTAAAATGTCTTCAGGTTATCCCTGATACATGTGGATCACCTATTCAGCCTGGAAATGCAGAAGTGCAGATGTCAGGCAGGAAACCTGACGATTCAGCTGTTTCCAAAAAACAGGCAGGGTTGGACCTTGACACCAACATTATCATGAATATGCTTTCAAAAAACAGAATGGTTTAGAGGAACTAGTAGAACAAGTAGAACAAATTAGTAGCTTGGTCTACAAATCACACAATGAGAACAAATTATGACTCCTGCAGGGTGCGGCTAGTAAATGCTGATTACGTGGCAGTTCAAATAGGTACGCAGTGTTTACAAGCTATTATCAGTGGTGATGGAATGTTTGCTGTGCAAGCACAAAAAAAACTTAAACTTTGTTTTGTACTCTAGGCTGAAGAGCATTACAGTTTGTTCTGACACTGAAAAAAAAAGTTTCAAATCCTTGTTTAGAGCTATTTTGCAGTAGATACGCTGGTTTTCATAAATGCATTGCTTTCTCATCTTTATATGTGATGACATTGTTTGAGTATTGGATTCAAAAATATCTGTTAGTATCAATCAATATCTGATGAAAATGCTGTTACCTCAAACACAGGGTCTCCAGTGAAGCGACTTAAGGCAGCAAACTCCAGGATGATGGTTCCTGCACAGGCAGTGCAGGTGTCTGTTTCCGTGCCTGTTCTCGTCTCTGGGCCCCTGACACCGTATTTCAAGTTCACCTGCCAAGCGAAATAAAATATATAAAAACACGAAAGACAGTGCATGAAAACTAGTCAGACATGAAAATATCTGGGTTCAAAAGATGTGACAGCTGCGAGCAGTCAAGCGGATAATGAAACTATGTGGTCATGATCTGAGAGGATGCAGATTTGTCATACAGTTGCTGAGCTTGTGTGTGATTATATACAAATCACATAAGATTTAAAGAGTTTGATACTGAGATCATTTAAGAGTTGTTTTTATTTTGTAGAATTTTTCAAAATGAACATATGCTCTGATGTGGAGTAGATGCAAAATTAATAAACTTGTTGTACATCTCACCCTGGGATAAGGCAAGCCACTGCTGGTGTTGAAGGCTGGCAGCAGTCGGAGACCCAGATCTTTGGCCATGTGCAGGAGCTCATCTTGGTACCACTGCATGTTCTGTCCTCCCTCCTTCAGCATCAAAGCCATGGAGTGCCCTCCTAACAGACCTCTGAACAGACATGACAACAAAAAAGCATGTTTTAAGAACTGAGTCCAGCAGAATTCATGGGTTTCTTTAATAAATATATTCAAACAAGTGCTGTGTTAACTGTTTGCCAGAGAGAAAATTTAATGTAAAGCATTGTTTACTAAATTTAGGTTTATTATAGTGTAGTCCAGTCTCACCCAAGAACTCGAATGTTGGTCTCAAACACAGACACCACAATGTCATTGTCAAGCCTCACATCGGTCAGCACCCTCCTCACTGCAGCCTCAAACTCTGTTGTCTTGTTCAGAAGCTGGCAAATTGGGAAAAAACATGCAATCGAAACCAGAAGTGCATACAGTTTAAGATATTATTTTATTATTTAATAATATCTATATAATGCAAGGGTATATAATATAACCCTTTTATTTTTTCTTAAGCTCTATTGAAAACTTGTGCAATAATAGTCAGACAATAGTTTTTCTTATCTTGTAGAGTGCTTGTAAAACACTAAACGTAACTTTAAAAATTATTGTGAACAAAGAGAAAAAATTCTCACCACCAGAGTATCCAGGGTGTCGATGAGAGTTAGAGAGAACCTTTCAGGGAGACAGCATTATTTCAGAATGGGGATAAGGATAATTGTTTAAATGTTACCCAGCATAATTATAGTTATTATAGAGTATGCACCCAACAATTCTGCCAAAAGCTCAACCAGGTATGTGACACCAGTGAGCATCCGCCATCACTGACCTGTTATTACATCATGTATTAAGGAACAAACACATTGTGCTTCTTACTTTCCCAGAGCATCATCTACATCCCCTCGACTGGGTTCCAGTCCACGTACTCTTCCTCTGCATGTTAGAGGCATCAGCTCATCTGCTGGGTAAGCATGGTCCTGTAGGACATAAAATCACACTTCAATGCCATGTTTCATTAAGTGTTTTTTTCTTCCTTAGCTCTTATTAGAAATTTGGAAAGGGTTTTTGAATAAAAATCATGCAAAAAATTTCATGAACGGTGTAAAAAACATGCACCAAATAACAAAATAGGCAATTACAAACAAAATCATCCAAGTCAAATAACAAGCAGCTGAACGTTCCCGAATTTAATATGTTTTTAAGGCTAATGTTGCTCTTGAAATTCATGTGAAGTACAAAGAGAATATATAACTTACCATATAGTTCTGATATGCATGGTCAAACATCTCAACCACTTGGTTCCTTTATACAGACACACAAACAAGTCAGCTTTCAGAACGTTTTTTCAGGAGGGAACTTTTTAAATGTGTTTTCTTGACTCACCTCAGCTTGCTCTTTTCCTCTTGTGTCATGGCCCAACCAGGGCTGCACAATGATCCAAGCAGCACCAATAAGGACAGCAGAACTGGCATTGTGGGAGCTGGGCCGGATCTCAAAAATATGCATACAACTACAGTGTGGCTCTTTGCAAACTCAGTCATCACCACTACCCTCAACAAAAACAGCGCAAAATTACAGATATCTAGGAAACCAGATCCTTTACCTCCTCAGAAAAGCTGTACTCTCAAAGTTCATGTTAAAGCACCTTTTGACAATTCTTTATAGAAAATTGCTGACCGAAGTGATGATGTTTCCACGCAAATTACTTTTCATCCATGCGTCTCAAAAAAAGCATCACATTCAGGACTATGAATCAGGGAGCAGTTACGTTGTGCGCTTCAAAATGTCAAGTCACCAAAATGGCTATAAAACAGCTCAAAGGAATGTTGCTAATTCAAGTAACGACATATTGATATGGAACTTACAGAGATGTACCCGGCAGTAGCTGTAGTGCAGTATGGTTACAAGCTCTGTTAACAGGTTGGACTGTCACACCTGTTTACTTTTCCAAACTGTAACCCGGACCTAAACACACGTGTGACACTGTGGCGTTTCGAGGAACAACACTACATGGTTTTCTGCTTATATTTATGGATCATACTTTCTTAATATGTAACTTACATCGCTATAATTTACGACGTGTAAGTAACAAGAAACGGCAGTGCGGGGTGCTTCTAGCTTCAGAGTTAAACAGACACGTCATATCGGAGACCTTCTGTACAGCAAACTGGGCTGAGAGCACAACCCCTGTCTTGATCGTGTTTACAATTACACTCCTGAAACCCTCAAATCGTTTACTTAGTCCACACAATCAAACGTTACAGCCCATGAAACAGAAAGAAAAACACCAACCAAGTTTACACCAGCCCCCGTTACCTCACTAACTACAAACCTTTGATAGGTTAATCATTTTCCCATCATGACAGCTATGTTTCGTCAGCTAGTCCAAGAAGCAGCCGACCACTTGTCAAGCTTTAATTAGCCAGTTAGCCACCTCTGCTAACTAGCCCGACTGGAGACGACAGATAGACCAAAAATACAAGACAAATAATCGAAAACTACCTCCATTGCTGGGCACCAGCTTTAACCGGATTATCTTTTTTTTCCTTGAGATGTAACTTCTACAGTTTGCCGTAAGCTAAAGAATCGTCCTACTAGCCTGCCTTCACAACCGGATACTGTTGCGTCGAAAACGTCAACATATCCGCTTCCTGGAACATTGTTTTTTTTCGCCCTGATATTTTATTTCAGGCGACACATTTTTTTTTCTTTTTATGCTGCTTGAAAAAAAGTCCTCTTTCTTAGTACTTGTGAAATTATCTTGTGAAAGCAAACTCCCTTGTCGAGCATATTCAGCCTGCGCTTCTGAATAACTAGTCGTAAAATTACCTAAAGGCTCTATAAAGCAGGCGACGCTGTCACCTGAAAGTCCTTTCAAAGGGGAAAAACATATCCTAACTGTCCCCGTTTGAGTTTAGTTTAGTTTTCCAAAAATCATGATTTACCCTCATTTTTTTTTTTTTTTTTTTTTTTTGTTCAAATAACAATGACTACAGAACAAGTGTGACCTTTCAGAAAAGAAGTGGGACTAAGAGTTGCAGGCTCCAGTTTTTTCATTAAATGCGCATAATAATAATAAAAATAATAATAATAATAATAATAATAATAATAATAATAATAATAATAATAATAATAATATTACAACACAGCTTGTCATTAGCAATACACCAATAAGTCATGGTACATGAGGTCCTTTTCACGTCAACCCCAAGTATGCGTGTCATAATAGTTACAGCTCTGAACTCATCGTGTCCAAAGTTGAGTATTAATCACATTATGACCTCTCAATCTTAACTTCGAATCATGACAACTGTTGTTGACTCACTGGCATGTATGTAGGTTTTTACGTTATCAATATACAACGCTAGTGTGATTAAATCACTGTTTATTCAATAAGTAACTACATATCCCATGAAGCTTTGCGGTGTCAGTTGATGCTTCGTGGTTTCACATGACAATACACGAACAAGCCCTCAACCAATGTCTGTGTAAGCAATGTTCTTAAAGATTATTGATGCCCACACACAGAAGGATCTTCGCTTTGACAGGAGAGGTAGAACTTCGTAAATAAATTTCAACAAAATTTATTAAGGGGTAAGTATTCATGTCCTCAGTCAGATGGCTTAATGTATTAATGTACTTTACGTCTTGTTCTGACGTTGGCTCAGTTGAATCAGGTTGTAAACTTGTTTTTCTGGCAAATGACAGTGATGTGTCTGCTGACTTCCCATTTAACTTCCCATTCTTCATGTCGCCTCCCGGTCTCATTCCTGTTCATTTTTGCCTAACATACCTCTTTTCAAATGTCAGGTATCCTACCTATGTCAAAAATGGCTGTTGTAAATGATAAGAAGCCATCAGGACTTGTTGCAGCCACATTCACCCCGTTCACTACACAGGGGTAAGTATTCTTTGGAGACACTTCCTGTTCTTTTTTACGCCCTGATTTGGGGGCACATTATGTTCCAATGGAAGGGGATTAAAAACTAGAGAAGAAAGCATTAGTTTTGGTAGGATACAGCTGAAATCCGTGACTCCCTGGGATTATTGGTAGTCTATTTTTAGGCACATAGGACCAAGCCTATAATACTCAAATTTTTTCTCAAAACAGTGAAATAAACCTGTCACTGATCGGACCCTACATTGACTACCTGACACAGAAGCAAGGAGTAAACAGTATATTTGGTAAGTTTTCCTGTGGAATCCTTCCTCACATCTTTCACCTCATCCACCCCCACCTCCCCAGTTTTGCAACAGAAATTTTTGCAGCTTGAAAAGGTTCATACTGTCTTCTTAGTTTATATCCTATTTTCAAAGGGTTCTTTTTGAAAGAAAGAGAGGTTTGTTTACCTGCTTAACTAGTTTCAACCCTCTTCTGGGGTCTTCGTCAGAAGCATCACGTGATGGTGAGTAGTTAAGCAGGTAAACAAACCTGTCTGTCTTTCAAAAAGAACCCTTTGAAAATAGAAATTTATGCAGTCATTTTTTAGTGGTTTTAACGTTGTGTGATTTCCCTGCTCTAATATGTAAACATAAATTTCTCAAAAATGATAAAAATAGACCTGATGTCGATGAGTGTAAATTTCCCTTTGTTTATAAACATACAAAATGATTATTTGAAATAAAGGGTATCCCTGTACCCTGATATCTAAGGCAAATGCAAAACCCTTCACACCCACACACATGGCCATTGTGGTGTAATCACAGGGACTTCTGTGCTGTAAATTAAGGTGGTCCAGGTTGACCCAGGCAAGGGAAACTGAGAAATAGCATTTAGAAATAATATTTCATCTGCTGATCATCTCATTTTAAATTGGGTATTATAATTGGGCATGTATAAGTGAGACTTTTAAAATTGCACTCAGAAAGTCTTCAAAAGGCTTTTATAGAAATCTTTATCAAAGCTTCTGTATGGATATTTTCTGTTTAATTCTAAGTACAGGAGGTCCCTGACGTACATGATTCTCAACTTACATTGTTTCGACTTTACGACAACAAAAAATATATGTATGTAAGAAAATAGACAAGGTTATTTTTTATTTAGATTTATTATACTGTATTTTATTATGTTTTATATTTATTTTAATTTATTTTAAATGTCTATTTTGATTGTCTGTACTTTTTTTCCCATGAATATGAAGTATAATGCATGTATTTGGATAGCTATTTAGAGATTTTGGGGGTTTTTAAGGGTAAAAATCTGACTTTTAGGTTACGATGGGTCGTAGGACCAGCACTCGTTTGTAACTCAAAGAGCTCCTGTATTTTAATAACAATAAAAAAATGAAAACTCATCTAATGAGTTTTATCCTCACACTAACATACAGTATATCAATTACTATTTCCTATGGAAAAGTAAAAAACTTTAATATTCTTCAGCATACTGTCAGATCTGACATCTACCCCCTAACTGCACTTTAACAGGCACAAAATGTTAAAGGAAGAAATTGTGATAGTTTTTTCTGATGGTCTTGTTTGTTATTTTAGGTCATAAATGGGCATCAGGGTTGACAACAGCCTGTTTCATAACCAGTTAAACACTTCTTACAGTAGCCTTAATTTACAATGAAAGCTGACGCATGCCCTGTTTTGCTTCGTCACTCTTGCTCAACTGTCCTTTGATTGAAAACAGATTAGGAGAATATTTAAAGTTTTCCCTTTTCTCCCTATTGATCAAGGCTTGTCAGTGTTTCCTGGGTTTAAAAAAGTGATGATTTTTTAGCTTCATTTCTCTAACACTGGATGACTCACTCCATTTTGTGCCACTATAAGTTTCATTCTGCTTTTTTCTGCTGACAATGTCTGTGCTCTTAAGCAACAGAGGACATGTGTGCTTTTGAATGTAGTGATGGTGTCAAGTTAATTTTCATCTCACCCTCAATGCACCAGTCAGCCCTTACAGCCTACATAAACTGGTTTGTATTGGTTCATCAGCCTTCATGATGGTGGACTGTGGTCTCTTTTAACTAGCCTCATATTGTTTTTGGAAGGTCTATTTTATATATACCTGTGTTTTTATACCCTGCTTTATCATAGCTTTCACCTTGCTTTAATCCCTAAACTTATTTTGCATGATGCATGAAATGTTCTCAGGTCAAGTATTTTTGTCTTGCTTGTGATGTGAATCCATACCTTTCAATAAGACAAAGTTTCACTCACTTCCAGTCAATGGTACCACTGGAGAGAGCTTATCCCTCACTGTTGCAGAGAGGAAGACACTTGCAGAGGAGTGGTGTAAGAAAGCAAAGGGCAAGTGAGTCATGTCACTGAATTTTTTTAACCTAGAGATGTGTCAATATGTTTAGGTAGGTGCAAGAGACATAAATACATTCCGGTTGTGAAATGAATTTGTGCACGTGTCCCTGCAGAATGAACCATGTGATCGTGCACGTCGGCTGCATGAGTCTTAGAGATTCCCAAGAACTGGTGAGTCACTGCCTTCATTTCGTCGATAGTAAGTGTATGTTTCCCATTGTAATCTGTCTTTTTACTTTTTACGAATGGCTTTAAAGCTCCCACGTGAAACCATGTGTTTATGTCATTTTTAGTCCCTCTGTAGACAAAATAGCTTCTCAAATAGTGTTTACCAATAAAATGTCCTCCCACTTTCTTTCAACAGTCTGACTTGTGACTTTTTAAAATGAGGGAAATGGGGCAGGCTTTGTTTTTTATTTTAACCCTGTAACTCCAAACCCATCATATTTGATACACAAGTTTCAGAGACCTCTATTTCATCAAAATGATAAATAATAAACCCGTTAAACCTGTTTTTGAAAAATGTATTCTATCCCATTGAGGACTAGGGGCAACTGAAGTTGCATTTTGGCCCTTTCAAAAGGCTGCTGTCATTAAATCATAAACACTTCTTTCTGGAAATTCAATGCTAATTTTCAAGAAGTCGCAGTAAGAATAACACCTAAATGGTTAATTTTTTTTTCACACAAGTACTTGTCAAATTGACTATTCAAACAGAACTTGCTAAAACACAAATCATACAATGTGACACGTTTAGCTGTTTTCATTTCCTTTCTCTCTTTCTTTATTATCTCTTAAGGCTCGCCATGCTGTAGAGATTGAGGCTGATGCAATCGCAGTCATGGCTCCTTTCTTCTTGAAGCCCAAACATGCAGGCATGTGATGGTTTGACTTTGAAATGCATTCATTGTCAACCTTAGTCATAACATCATAGTTTACACACACATTTAAAATAAATAACACTTTCACATGCTCCATTGCAACATGCTTTTCAAGCCTAGTTGTACAGTTGCTATGAACTAGTGCACTTGATTAATGTAAATTTCTTTTCTTTTCATTCTTAGACGCATTAAGGAAGTTTCTCCAAGAGGTGGCTTCAGCTGCTCCATCTCTGCCCCTGTATTACTATCACACTCCATCAACTACCGGTGTACAGGGTTAGTGTTTAGAAATGATTGACAGTAAGAGAGTTCTTAGGCATATCTTGTAACAAATCATATTGAGTAATACAAGTTGGTCTGTTTGTTTTCATCAGTGCCAATAAGAGATGTGCTGGAGGGTATTGAGGGTCTCATTCCTTCCTTCAGAGGTGTAAAGTTCACCGACACAAACCTGATGGACTTTGGCCTTTGTGTCAGCTACAGTCCGGCTCAATGGACATTCTTATACGGCGTGGACGAGGTCAGCATTTTCTCTCTCCATCTTCTTTGGTCAGCAGACTACTTGCAAAAAGATGTTTTGAGAGTCCAACCTCCACCTTAAAAAACCTTGAACTTTGCTTTCATTTTGCTGCAGCAACTGCTTGCAGGTCTGGCTATGGGAGCTCAGGGAGCAGTTGGCAGGTCAGTTTGGATCTTCTGTCTCTCTTTAAACTCTGTGCTTAACAGTTGATTACATCTGCTTTTCTATCACAGCACATATAACTACGCTGGAAGCAATATGAACAAGCTTTTAGCTGCACTTGAAAATGGCAACCTAGCAGAGGCCAGAGGGATACAGGTGCAGTTTCTTATTATCATTGTTTTTTAGACTTTTCCATCTTTAATATTTTAGTCAGGTCTAGTGACAAACATATTTCTCTGGTTTTCCCAACTAGTACAAGATGCAGGATCTCATCAGATATGCCAAGGAATTTGGTGAGTGATACAGTGTTCTTATCATTTTCTGCCCAAACATGAACATGTACAATAACCAGAACATAGCAGTGAGGTGTTGCACCAGGATTTTTGAAGCCCACCTGAAACAATGTCAGGGATAGATTTCTGTGTAAACATGTTGAATTGTCGTTGACAGGTTTTGATCTTGGAGTGAACAAGCAGCTGATGGCCGAGCTGTCCGGCTTGGCTTTGGGTCCTCCTCGTCTCCCTGTGATGCCGTGTCCTCCTGAAAATGCTCAGTTAATTGCGCAGAAGTTCCACAGCCTTTTCCCTGAGTCTTCATAGATTTAATCTTAATCCAACATAGAGTGAAATCATCTCTAAATCTAAGCATCTCTAAAAAAGAATCTCTAGATTGTTAGGTCATTTTATATGTTTAACTTTTATATTACTGGGAAATTATCTCTCAAGAGTGTTTCTTGATTTGACACTCTGAGATATTTTTATGAAAAATTTTCACTTGACATATTTTTTATGACTCACAGTTTGACCCTGTGTTGAAAGAAAGTCCAATTTTTCAGTGTTAATCATTTTGTTACAGCTTTTATTCTGAAGGGTAATGTCTAACCTAGCTAACATGTGATACATGTGATATACTAATTTAAGAAACTAAAACCAGTATTATGAATGGTATACAAATTAGCAGTATTAAATTCTGCTGAATTTCATAATCTCATTGTGACACGTGTCATAGTCACGGTTACATGAGAAGTCTTTCATCTTTCCGAATGGAACTTTTCTGAATGACTTTTCCAAAAACAATAGTATACATGGAAAGGGATATTCCAATCTCTAGTCTACATGCGCCGCTATAATCAAACAGAATAGTCAATGTGGCATGCCCAAACAAACGTAAACAAATTGAGGAACGTCTCTAGTTGCGTCATATCTGAGCATGCCCTGAAAGAACACACCCTGACAACTTTCCATTTGAGTGGATACATGATACCTCAATCTGTTTGGGGAAAGGAATATTCCACCCCTGTGAAACCGATTAAATGGCACTTTTCTTTCAGAATGAGGTGTATACAAAGGTTAAATTCGTTCTGAATGCAAGCAGAATATTTGGGTCCATGTATACACTGCTGTTGTGTGATCACACTCAAAAAATGATCATATAGTTAATTTCTCGTTAGTTTTGTATTTCAAGTTTGTTAAATGTTACTGATGCCAACTAAGGAATGAAAAATGCTTTTCTTTGAAAATCTTATTAATAAAAAACTGACCACTAGCTAACCTCTTTATAGGGAGAAAAACAGACAGAGAAGGCAGTGATACTAACCCTTTTTCATTAAGAAAAGTCTGACAGTTCAAAAACAAGAGGGTAATTAAACCTCTGATCTGTTACATAGGATTATTTGCAAACAAGGCATTCTTGTTTTAAGTGCAATTAGTTCAGCATGCACTTTTTAAATGCCACTGAAAGGGAAATTTTGTTCAAAAAATGTGTCTGTGAGACATTATTCATTATTTCTAAGCAATAAAATGTGCTTATCCATTTAGTGGTTCACACTAATTAGTGTTTGTCTTTTTTTCTAACACTAGGCCATTTGGAAATCACTAAATCAGATTATCCCAAGGACCTGCAGAAACAGGCTGTGATGTGTACCTGTGTGTGTGTGTGAGAGAGAGAGAGAGAGAGAGAGAGAGAGAGAGAGAGAGAGAGAGAGAGAGTGCCAAATGGGAGAACAGAATTTGAGAGTATAATATAATCAGTTAAAAAAATGTTTGATTTTTCAAATCCATATATTCACAAATTTCTTCATAAGTGTATGCTAACTTCCTGAACTGTTACACATTCTGTGCCTTCACACCATGGATATGAATCTGTTCTTGGTGTTCCAGAGGGCATATACTTGTATATTCCAGATTACACTCCACTAATAATTAACTAAGTCATGAACAGCTAAGTAAATGAATAATATAAATAGTTAAAAATAACTAAGATGTGAAAAATTAGCAGCCATGATAAATGACACTTAATTTATTGCAGTAAAAGATGGCCTTTGTGACACTGAAGTTTTATTATTTAACTGTACATATCTATTACATATCTAAAAAATATTAAAACTGTCCTTACAGTAATCAAGAAATCCACATGAATACCACCAATTCAACCTTAACACACAGGACATCACCACACCTGTTCACAGCTAGCCTGTATGTGCATTCAAGGCAGTGACAGTTGATCTCACATATATTTGCTTAGGTGTTCCTCCTAACTCACTATCTGCTTCCTCATCATGTATGGGAACAGCAGCAGCCCATACTTACCATGACTAGTGTAGACAGATGTGTTGCAGTCAGTGGTGGTGTGCTCTAAGACAAGAAAAGTACACTAACCATGTCTGAGTCTGAGTTTACCTGAAACAGCTCATCCTACTCCATGCCATGGGCGTGAAGGACTCCACCCTCTGTTGTCACCATGGAAACACAGGGAGTTCTGGTGACATTGTCAAAGTTACACTTCAGTTATGTCAGTCCTGCATCTGACCAATAAAAACACAAAGAGACTCAGCGTGTGCAGTTGAAGGTTAAAGGTTTCCCTGAAACTCACAAGTACATCCAAACTACCATTAAATAGATACTCCTAAAAATGCTCCTGTGTAACAGTTTGTAGCTTTGTATTTGAAAAAAAATGGTCTTGTGTTGTTTTCGGGGTCACTTTGTAGTCTACAAATTTCAGGCTAAAATTTAAACATTTAAGGATGTTTTTACTGCTGTCAAATGTCAAACTGTTCAAATTTGGCCCAAGTGTCAAAAGGGGAACTAATGCAATGCACTTAAAAATTTTAACTACCATTGCAAATCAAGTTTCTAAGTAAAATTGACAGACTTTCAACAGTTTGAAATACCTGAGAAGGCATTTGGTAAAAAACCATCAAGTGGCCTCTTAAGACCTGTAGCAGGACTTAGTGGCAGCAGGTACCAAGGTTTTCGTTTGCACGGTAAGGTTTTCACTAAATGCTGCAGGTCTCCATGATCACACTCCAAGATGTACATTATTACTGACCACAAGCACAAGAAAAGTCAACTCCAGTGTGCTCAAAAACAACTACAAAAATAATAGGTCACATACATCTGGGGATTCTGTTCTGTGAAGCACTGAAACAAAATCAGAACTTTTAAGTTCCATGGATCAGCTGCATTTCTGGAGGTAAAATTAATCTCCAGTGAAGTTTGAAAAAGGCATCAGTTGCATGCAATTCAGGAATATTGGTGAACTGAAGACCTTAACCCACAAGGAATAGGCTAAAATTCCCAAGGAAGGATGCTAGAAGCTGGTATCTGGTTGTGCCATAAAAGCCAAAGGGTGCTTGTCAGGAAGAGGTGGAATAATATTAAGACTGCATTAGTCATTAAAAGTGATGCCACCAACCAGTAATCTACTCCAAACCAAGAAAAAGTTTCTTGTTACTTCATCCCACCTTAAAACAGTTTGATATTTGATCAATTTAAATAAATTCTGTTAATTTTGTTGATGTCATTCCTGAACCAAAATGATATTTTTAAGATACGTGGCAATGCAGGTTTTATCAACAGAGTTTCATAAAATACCTTTATATGTACTATTGATGGCTGGGAAATAAGCAGACACAAATTTTAAACAGGTGTATGAAAGAAAATGCCTTTGTGCAAAGCCCTGCCACCCACTGAGATAGATGAATCTTTTCATGGATTTGTAGTTGACTCGCCCACGTTACTCCACACTATTTCATTCATCCTAACCTTGTCCAAGTCATGTATTATAACATGTAGGAGTGTTTTATCAGAGCATCTAGGGCCAAAACAAATGAGCCTTAGTCTGTGCGTGTTGTGCAGCAGCCTTCGCCTTCAGTGGTGTGTTCTTGTAAAGAGACTCTGCCAGGGCTATGAGTGTGTGGGCTTGAGTGTGTGTTGGATGAATCTGGGTCGTGCCCATGGGTTCAAGTAAAGGCCTCTTACGTGATACTTATTGTTGTTTAGCCAAGAAATAAAAGAGTTTTGCCAAGAAGTAAATCTTTGCCATTTGAGGGTGTCGCTTCCTGTTAGCATCATCAGACACAGAAACACAAAGAAAGAAAATGCGGGGGGAAAAAAAGAGGAAAGCTACTGAGGCAAGCGTGTGAACGAAAGCATTCATTCAAATTAAATGTGTTTAAACCCTGGGGCTTACATGATTACAGCTGCAAAACAAAAACAACTCTTGTGTCCTAGTGGAAAATGAATTTCCTGTGTGTAAATATTTAAGATATATACAAACAAAGTCACTCAGTCGTATTCAGCAGTGTTTCAGCTGCGTCACTTTGACTGAACCTGACCCTGTGGCGTGCTAATGTGAACCTGCGGCTGCATGAGGACAGGACTGGTGCCATGTCAGCAGATGGAGACTTGGGGGTAAACAGAAGGAAAACATATTACAGGCTGGTTATTTAATGGTCTCCGTGAGGGTACTGGACTACATGTAATCTTTATTAGATAACATACAGGATGTGTAACTGACAACTTGTATGCAACCTATCATAGTTTACACACATATTTTATATCCAGGCTATTCTTGATAGTGACGGAGCCCCTCTTTTCAGCTCAGTTCTTCTTTTCAGTGGTCTGTTTTTCTTTCTTACCATCTCTATCCCGATCTGTAATTTTCCTCATTTAATTCCCCCAGGACACATTTCCTCTATGCCCCCTGTCCTGAAAGTATTAAAAAAGAGGATTATGAAATGATGGCCTGTTTCATTTTATGTCCAATGAGAGACACACACATTTTTTTTATTTTACTCTTCTCAGCTCATGCCACATCTTGTCTCCAATAAATGTCACGCAGGCAGCAGACATGCTGTGTGGCAGACATCAGGGGTCACTCAGTAGGGGTCGGCCGTGTCAGTCTGGCAGCCCGCGACAGTGACTCCCTGTGGACTCACCACCTGACTCACTGGGACGTCATAAGCTTATAGACTGTGGGGATTTGAGAACCATTCCATTATGTGTAAATTCTTTCTTCCTGCTTTTATTTGGCATCAAACTGGCACTATTTCACACCAGACCTCTTTCTATGGTATGATCAACCCCAAATGGGTGTAGTCTCACATTGTAGTTATGGGTGTGTTTGAGTTACATATTTAATTTTTAATTTTTATTTGGCATGGATTAGAGTCTTTATGCTGTATCCCACAAGTCACACTAATTCCCATGGAGCAGATTCTCTATCTGGATCACCTTGCTCTGTCCCATTGCATTATGGGGACACTTATCAATTCTTAGCAATGTCTTGGCTGAGATTTTCTTTTTGAAGGATGTCAAAAAAGTTGCTTTGTTAGTCAATCGTTTTAATGTTGGTCTTTCTTTGGACTCAGGTCATTTCCAGCATACTAAAAAGGGGTTATTAGATTATCGGGTATAGGTTCCCAACTCAAATCATTAATGGAATATTTTTTTTCATTTTATTATTTATTTATTTATTTATTTATTTTATTTTATTTTATTTTATTTTATTTTATTTTATTTTATTTTATTTTATT
This sequence comes from Halichoeres trimaculatus, assembly GCF_033239565.1. Classification (NCBI taxonomy): domain Eukaryota; kingdom Metazoa; phylum Chordata; class Actinopteri; order Labriformes; family Labridae; genus Halichoeres; species Halichoeres trimaculatus. The sequence continues at coordinate 25,994,212 of NW_027437182.1, read as the reverse complement.
TTATTCTTTTTTTTTTTTTTTGGGGGGGGGGGGGGGGGGGGGTGTTAAAGTTATTGTAATGAAATATGATAAGACTGTATCAAAATGGAGTAAATCACTTCTCTGTTTTTGTATTAACTAAATTGACGGAGATGCAGTTGCTATCAGGGAACAAGGATGACCCCTGCTGCATACATTTTGCATCTACAATGACTAGATAGTCTGAGTTATCTTGATCTTGAGTTGCTCTTCCAATACCAAACAATCTAATGCTTAATACTATGTGAAACAATGTTTACTCTACAATACTACACAGTATGGTATGATGTGATGGTGCCACTCATTGCGAGACCATGCCATGCCATAAAAAATATAAGATACAGTGCAACAGATAACATGATACTAGTGATAAGACACTACACAGTATGATTTAGGGTTATGTCACATAATGTGATGCAATACAATTTGGTACAATTCTTTGCTGTGCACATTTAAATACCTTATCAGGTTATGAAACAAAACATGTTTATTAAGGAGCACATACAAATGAAATACACACATCCTATGTGGTTTTTATTTGTAAGTCATTTTGCTTTATTTACTGTTTCATAAAAATAATTAGAGGACACTGGACATTAAATACGTCACATAAGGTTTATTTATTCAGTGTCTTAAATAAGAGATGCGTGTTACTTTTATTCTTTACGCTTAATTACACAATGAATACATGTGCATTGGGAGTTAAAGAATAAATTGTCAGCGCTAATAGAATCGGAACACTTTGCTTTCAGCACAGGCGGATGACGGAATCCTTTAGGTGTTACACCCAAAGCTCTAGCGTTTCCGGCCAGCTCAGCGTATCAGACCTGTGGTGTTGTCAGTTTTGCTATACAGGCTGTGGTTGTCAGTTTCCAGCCTGACAAACACACACTGGTCCCGGTTACCTGTAGAGAAACACCCGGACACTGCGGAGAGATGGTGCTGCTGACGATGATCGCTCGGCTGGCTGACGGCCTGCCGTTAGCCGCCTCGATGCAGGAGGACGAACAGGTTACGATTTGATGTGTTTTATCTCTGTGGTCTCTGGCTGTCTCATTCTGTTATCATCACAGGCTTCTACAGCCACTGCCCCTAAGTTAAATATAAGAGACTGACACGTTAGCATAAGTTTACTAGCTGCTATGGACCTGTCTAGTAACTAAACATCAGACAACGTATTTATTTACTTCGCTGAATCATTCCTGTAAGTTGCAGAACAGGCTTCATGTGTTTCACCAATGACTAGGCTCAGATGTTGTTTTAGTTAATGTGAGCCTTGTATAGCTTCGCCTCTATGTTTTATCGCCGTGGTACCATTTCGTCCCCTAAAACAAGCCTAACTATCGGCTAGTGCAGCTCTCCAAAGTGGATAGACACATACCTGTCATGTTTGGTATTGTCATAAATATAAACAAGAACCAGAATTGAAATCAGGCAACAAAAGATATGGTGGACATAAATCAGAGTGTCATTGCTATCTGGTCTGTCCACCAGAAGGCACTGTCATGTTTTTAGAAGAATGAGCTAGGTTGACATGTCTAAACAACCCAAAACTGAGGATTCTGGGAATAAAAATCTCATTTTACTGTTGCTATGTTAAAAAAAGATAGAAGCTGACACGACATTTTTTCTTGTGTTTAATTGAATACCAATTTTTCCATCTGGCTAAGTGAGTTAGGTGCAAACAGTCATTGTAAGGCAGATGGAGACATGGATGTCATACTATCCTGTCAGCTGGTTGCATTTGTTTTGGTCTAAAAAGGACTCAAGTACCATTTTAAATTATTTATTTTAAAATGGAATGAAGTAATTTAGGGCAGACTGTACTGTATTGCACCACATGAATTTTAGCCACATTTCTTTTAGCAGATTTAAAAAAAATGTTTTGTTATGTGAGGACATCCCCCAATTTTTTGGCCCGACAGCCCGACAATTATTAGGCTTCTGTGACATGCAGTCCAAACCTTGAAATCACAGGCCTCACTGCTGCTGATTATATTTTAGATAACAGCAGAATAGCATTTCTCCTTGTCAAAACTGTGATCTATTAACACTGTCATTCTTCCCAACCATAATGAACATCATGGTTATCAGCTAAAAATATCTAACACCATTTCAGATATCACAAATCAACCTGTGATAGTTTAAGTTAAGGTTACTCAAAATTATCAACCGGACAGGTGGAATGTTTTATTTTATTTTGGATATTCAAATGTTAAACTTGTGACTTACAGCTTTATCGAGGATATTCCAAATAGAAGTTTTTTCCTTGGGAGAATCCTGTAAAAATCATCTAATCTTTATTTATGATGCACCAATTCATAACAGATGTTATCTCAGGAGGAAACAAGCAGGTCTAGACTGGACTCTTTGTAATATCATGTCTTATGACTTAACATCAAGACAAGATAAGATTTTATCTTAATCTAGCATGAACAAAGCCCTTTGCATTGTTCAGCATGTTACAAAAGTTCACAGGCAATGGTAGAGCACACGAAAAATGGCATTGTGGAGATCTAAAATGATAACTATGACTAGAAATCATTAAAAAACATATATCTCCAGTCTCAGATATCCATTTAGGGCTCCAGTGTTGTTGTTGAGCGAGTCCGATTAAAGTAGTTTACCATAGCCTTTGACACAAACATAACCTCAACATGTGAAAAATGTTCCAAACGATGGCATTTTAGCATGTGAAGTTGTTCTGAGTCTAACATTTTTCCCTCACTCTCTCATTTGCTTACATTAAAAGGGAAGTGAAAAGGTTTGTTGTGTCTTTTTTTTGCGCTTCAGCATCATACATGTGTGTCTGTGATGCTCCAGTGTTGCTGTGAAGAACCATCAACAGCATCTAATCAGTGATCCCATCCCATCCGTCAGCCAAATGACCACTGTCATTAATCATCAAGTGTCTGGTTGTTCTTTTTAAACACATCACCTGCAGTCTTAGAAGTAGCATCACACCGCTGAGTCTGTGTGCGTCTGTTTATGAAAGCTTTTTATTACTAGCACATATTACTGTTCAAGAAATTATTACCATCAAGAAAAGAGACTGTGATCTGGACTGTGGGTGGTTTCTCTTTTTTCATCCTGTCCAGTAACCATGTGTTTGTTTTGTGGGTTGTCATTTCTCATTTTTGTTCCTCATGGTTGGAAAAACCTTGAAATTTACTGTCAAAACCTTTTTACTAAGAGTGAATTTTCTTTCCCTGAATTTAACACATTTGATTTTGTTTCTGTTTTGTACATTTAGTTGGGTCGGGATCTTCAACAGTACCAGAGTCAAGCAAAGCAGCTCTTCAGGAAGCTCAATGATCAGAGTCCATCACGCTGCACCTTAGAGGCTGGTTCAATGTCATTTCAGTGAGTATGACACAGGAGTTATGTTGCTAAAATAATGCAAATTAATAACTGCAGAAAACATTACTTAGTTTATGTTGATAGTTTTTTATGAATAGGCCAAGGATGTTTACCTAACTGTAACTCTTAAACCACCAAGCTTTAGCTTAATATCTCATATTTGGATGTTCTCATTGCAGCTACATTATAGAGAAAGGAGTGTGCTACCTCGTGCTGTGTGAAGCCAGCTTTCCAAAGAAGCTTGCCTTTGCTTACCTGGAGGACCTGCAGACAGAGTTTCATGAGCAGCACGGGAAGAAGGTCCCCACAGTGTCCCGGCCTTACTCCTTCATTGAATTTGGTGAGAAAAGAAAACTGACAGGAACAACAGAAACCGCTTCTGGTTTAGGCATGTTGCTTTCCTGGTCAGACCACTGAAGTGAAGTCTGTATTGGTCAGTTGTAGTGCAGTCTTAATGTATTTCAATAGGTAATGCATAGGTTTTTGTTCAGTTGTAGGTGCACAAGTGACCATTAGTTGCTTTGTTTTAATAATACAGAACAGTACAAAGACAGATGTCTTGGATCTACTTATCTTTTTTACTTTCAGTTACATTTTCACTCCTGGAGGTTAAATGAGGTTAAACACTTTTATTGCACATTTTTTCACACATCAAACATTAAATGAATTGAGTCAGTGTTCTTAAAATATGAATTTCCATAAAAATATCTAAATTTTTTAAGTTTGGAAATGTGAGTGTCCTGAACCAGCATAGTCTCGAAAGTTAATATCCAGTCAAGTGTTTGTCTTGTTTCTTGTAATAACATACTATTAGACTTTATATGGGCCAAATTCAACTGACAAGTCTAAAAGCTTTGATAGTTCTAGATATTAAAAGACAAAATGAGGCTTTAATTAATTAAAGTGAGTAAAGACATAACTGGTTAGGCTTCTTGAATTAAGACATGATTTTATATCAAGAAACTTCCCCAGCAAATTTTTCTTACTCCATTGTCAGTTTTTTTTAACTCACTTCAAACAGTTAAAGCCTTTTTACCTTTTACAAAGACATTTTTCTGGACTTGTCATCTAAATGTGGCTCAAAGTGAGTCTGATAAGAGGTTTTTACGAAAAATAATTAAGCGCTTCTCAAGTACAAGGCCCAGATCTCTTGTAAATTTCCTTCTGTCTTTAGCCCACTCACTGTCGGTAAAAACTCATCGATACACAGCTGAATTACTGTTTCCAGCATCTTGGCTCAGTTCCTACGAGCTTACATTTTGAATTTTTTTACTCAATCAATTTATGTATTCTGTAACACTTGCAGTTCCCTAGAGCTTCAATTTTTATTTATTATGGCAATGGTTGATTCTTGTACAGAAGAGAAAGTGTCCATGAAATTAATGCACATTCAACAGTCTAAAAGGGCTGTGGAATAATAATCTGACATTTTGTATCCTGTCTAAAAGCTGACACTTAAATTTGTTTCACTCCTTTCACAGACACCTTTATCCAAAAAACCAAGAAGTCATACATCGACAGCCGAGCACGGAGGAATCTGGGCAGCATCAACACAGAGCTCCAGGATGTACAGAGGATCATGGTGGCCAACATAGAGGAGGTGCTGCAGAGAGGAGAGGCACTCTCTGGTAGGTCATGCACCTCGTGTCTGAATTATGGATGTCAGGAAGTCTGCTCCTCAGATTTACTCGTTTTGTCCCTTTCTTTACCTCTCCTCTTTTTCCTTTCTCTCATGCAATACTGCTCTTTGTCCTTTGGTTTCTCCTCCCTCAAGCGCTTGACTCCAAGGCCAGCAACCTGTCCAGCCTTTCCAGGAAGTACCAGAGTGACGCCAGGTATCTCAATACCCGCTCCACCTATGCCAAGCTGGCAGCTGGGGGTGTCTTTTTCATCATGCTCATTGTCTACGTCCGTTTCTGGTGGCTCTGAGAGCAGAGAGAAGAGAAGAGGAGAAAAATGAGGAGGATGTGTTGAAGTGGAAAAACAAGTCTGCAGACTTAAAGAAAAGCTCCCACCTTTGACTAAAAACAGGATCCCTGCTCTGAATAAGACTTTGCAGACCGCCCTTTCTGTCCTTATCTGTCCATGGATGTGTGATCTGAATATAAACGATGTCATAATGCATAGTGTTACTATCAACAATTATACAAAAATGTGGTTGCCCAGGGGGAAGATTAAGAGGGACTGAGTGAATGAGAATGAGAATTCTAATTGTGTGTGTGGTGTGTGTGTGTGTGTGTGTGTGTGTGTGTGTGTGTGTGTGTGTGTGTGTGTGTGTGTGTGTGTGTGTGTGTGTGTGTGTGTGTGTGTGTGTGTGTCTGTGTCTGTGTGTCTGTGTGTGTCTGTGTGTCTGTGTGTGTCTGTGTGTCTGTGTGTGTCTGTGTGTCTGTGTGTGTCTGTGTGTGTCTGTGTGTCTGTGTGTCTGTGTGTGAGTGGAGGGGGGGCCTGATGTTTTTGAAGCTGATTGCAAATGATTGGTTTGAAGTGTGCAGAAAAAATAAGAGAAAAAGGAAGGTCCTGTTTTTGAGATTTCAAAGTTGTAATGTACTGTAACCAGACTGATTTCAACTGTCAACACACAAAAGAGACAAAGACAACATTTAATTTATCCTCACATGAGTATGAAGCTTTCATAAACATTGTAATCTATCTGAAGAATTCTGCAGGGAGGGTTCAATGAGCCTGGACATCATACAGTCTCCAGGTACAACATACTCTGACATTAACCTGTAGGCGATAAAGAAGTCCAGCCAAATAATAGGCTGATTTTTATTTTTGTTGTTTTCCTTAAATAGAGATTTAAGGCAGGCAGGAAGGGGAGTTTACTTTTATTTTGTTTGCTAAGGGGAGGGTTTACTGACTTTTCAGGATACCTTGGATTGGCAATCGTAATTTACTCTCCCATGATTTATACATAAACTTGACCCATACAATTTCAAGGAGTCAAGTCTCAACACAAGTTTCATTTGCACTTTAGAGGACATTAAAGCAAAGGAAGAAACAATATGAGAGACAATATATGTTATGTAAAAGATATCAGATCTCAGTTTAAACTCCAAATTTGGGCCTTTTCTGAGGGAAGGTTTAAAAAAAATACTGATAAATTGGTGCTTTCATTTTCTGGGGGCAGGCATAACAGGTAAGACCTCCCATACCAATTACTCTCACCCGCAATAACAGGCCTAACCAAGTGACCAAGTGTACCCACCTCTCTGTTTCACCCTTACTCACCGTGACCGTGTGGATCTGCTCCTCTCTGGAAACAGGGATTATTAAGATAAAATTTCCATTTGGGTTCTTTTGGTTTGTAAAAAGTTTACATCCGTTTGTAATCTAATCCAGGCTGAGGGTTACAGGTGTGATGAAGGCAGAAATGTCTTCGTACAGTTGAAATGAACGCCTTTATTTCTGTCCTGTATGCTATCTATGAATAAAATCATTTGCACAAAATTCACTTCCTTTCTGTAAGAGGACCTTCTGTTGAACTGATCATAACCATGGGGAAAGTACATTATCTTGTGAAAGTACTATAATTAAGCGTGTGGAGTTTTTCATCATTGGTTTGTTTCCATATAATTGTACTGACTTTTTCAAGCCAATACTGTGGGGAACAAGACTCATATGTTAAGGAGAGATATTATTCCATGCTGTTTGAATTACAATGAATTCCTAACTTTATGTTTTCAGTCAACTGTTGTTCGTATTTAAGAAATTATCTGAGTTCTTATCTCACACTTTTTTATTTCAAACCTCACATTATTTTCGAAGTTCTCTTAGTTCTCTGTCAAATGTAGAGATGGGTACCTAATCAGGTACTTTTATTGGTACCGACTGAATTTTGTCAAAAGTACTGGGTACCGATTCTCATAAAATCAAAAGGTACCATGTTTAGGTACCTAAACACATCCTTGTAACTGTGAGGGACTGGAAGAGTAGGCGATTTTTTCCATGCTGGCCATGAACACAGAATTGCAAGGTTATATATTGAAGAATTAAAATGTAAAATTAATGAAATTTGAGATTTCATTTTTACTAATTTTGGTTAAATTGATATTTTTTACCATATGAACGCAAAAAAGTACCAGAAATTGGTACCGTTGAGCACTAATACCGATTGCCAGTAAGGATGGGTACCGAATAAGGTACTTGTATAGGTACTGACCGAATTCTGTCAAAAGTATCGAATACCGATTCTCGTAAAATCAAAAGGTACCATGTTGAGGTACCTAACTGCATCCTTGTGACTGTGAGGGAGTAGAAGAGTAGGTGATTTTCCATGCTGGACATCAACACAGCATTGCAAGTTTATATATTGAAGAATACATATGTTGAATTGAAAAAAAAAAGATTCTTTATTATTGGACAAATTGACATTTTTTACCACATAAACACAAAAAAGTACCAAAAATTAGTACCATAGAGTACTGGTATTGATTGTCAGGTACCAGGTATTAGTACCATATCGTTTCAAATGTGAAAGGTACCCATCCCTAGCCAAATGTTTAAAAATTTTAGATGCAATTGAAAGTTGCTTTGTAAAATGTTGAGACTGAATCTTACCTTATTCAGATTTAATGCTTTGAAGACCTGTAAACAATAGCAAGGTTTACTGACACAGTATTATTCATATCCCACTGGTGCAGACACATCTTTTTTGGGGGGGGAATTTTCCAACTTCTGACCACCAGATGGAGTGCTTAACTTGTTACCCAGAAAAAGAGGATACAAAGTTGAAGCACCAAAACCCCCTCCGGCTTGTAATCTGTGCTGCAGAGCATGCCCTCCTTCAAGCTGAACTCTAAATCATAGGTTTGCTTTAAAAGACATGAAAACATAGGCTGCAGCCTGCAGGTTGAGGAAGATGTGAAAAAGAAAGAAAGAAAGGGGAAAGGTTTTTCTGATGCATATTTCATGCAACAAATGAATACAGCAGCAGTGTGATTCTTCAACTTGAGGTAAAACAGGAAACGTCAGCGAAATAATGAGAAGCAGCAAAGGGTAGCGTGCCAGAAGACAAACCACAGGGCACAGGCTAACCTTTTCACCTCTCAGGAGGAAGTGGGTACTTGTTGAGTTTGGCCTCAGTTGTGTTGAAAAATGATCAGATGTTCCATTTGCCATCATCCTAACATGGAAGATACACTTAATAGTTCATGATCCTCTTTATGCTGCTGTGCTTTTTTTTTTCCCTCTTTGTGATTGTGCTGTTATTTTTGACCCTTCAGCTGTATCAGCGTCATCTCTCAGTTCAAGTCATACCCAGAAACTGAAAAGTGAAAAATGTTGTGTCGAGTTTGCTGTTTTGTAGCTCTTTCCTTTGCAGGCTTACTGTCTTTTTCCTGAGCTCACTTGTGAAACTGTTCCATCTAAAGACTCTTACAGTAACTTCACAGAAAGAACAGGGTTTTTTGTGAAATCAAAAACAAGGAAGAGAAACTTGAGTAACACAGTCAAAAACAAAAATCCTGGTGTGTGATAATGTGTCTGTAAATGTCACAGTGATTAAAGATAGGACGACATGCCCCTGTCTCACTCCTGCCCCCCCTTCCTCCCCTCTCTCTCACTCCCTTCTCTACAGGTTTCCATAGCAGCAGTGAGTGTGTGACAGTCATGTGAAAACGAAGCTGATTGGATTAAAATACTTTGTGTGATCAGGGGTCAGGAATACAGCGCATGTACTAAACACACACACACATTCAGCCACAAACCAAGAATGGGGAGAAGGGTTGCAGTGCCTTCTTACACATTTATCAGTTTTCATGAACAAAACTCGCTGTGTGCGCTGTTGCCAGCTCATGTTACCCTATCTTGATTAAATTTCCTGTCAAAGACACAGACACAACCACAGGACCGTCCACCCACTCTTGACTTCTCCTGAGTCTTGTGCAATCTTAAAGAAACAGGACATCAAATAAAGCATAACCCTGACCTTCACCTTTGAGCAGTGGAGCATGCAAATTTGGTCGGAGAGAGGGTTTCCTTTTTGTGTGTGGCAAAGTTACATCATGCACTGAAACCATAGATATCAGTCAGATTCGTGTTACCAGTTTTTGATGTTTGGGCTGACTGGCTCCAACTGTCTCAGAGGATTTTGTCTGCCACACTTACATTATCATTATCATACCTCATTCTAAAAAGGAAGACGACAGAGATGCAAAACTCTGCAGATCTTCAAATGTCCACTTGAGGCTGGCTCCCACTGATGTTCATGTTGAAATGCCTGTCTTAACAGCTGAAAACAAACATGTTAACAGCCTGGTGCTAAATACGGATCAATCTAAATAGGGGGATGAATTATTTTAAAACTGATTTGTTTTTTTAAGATATTTATTTACAAGTTTGGCATCATGTGGCCTAACTGGGTGTCATGGCTGACTTTACTGTCTGTATCTTCATCCTCATGCTGTTTTATTCAGCTGTTTCTTTTGGGGACTTAGACTTTGACTTGAGCACTGGGGACTCAAAATTGGAGGTTTGGTGCTTGGACTACAACGCTGTATTGTAACTGTAATTCAGTATTATCTGACTTATCTGGTGGTGTTGTTCTGTTTGTCTTCTTCCATTCTTTCTGAGAGTGTCTCCTTCTATTCTGCTTCTTCTGCCCATCCAGTCAGGACAGACGGCTGTCCACTTTAAGTCTGGGTCTACTCAAGGTTTCTACCTGTCAAAGTAAGTTTGTTCCAGTTGCTTACTTTTTGATCTCTGTAAGGAGTATAATTAGTTTCGACCTGTTCTTTGTCCTGAGGTGTCCTGAGGTAACCTGAGATAAAAAGAAAAGTGAACTGACTCATCAGATTAGATGAAGTCACATGCAGATTTCTTCACAGATGCCTTATATGCGGATATGACGTCACTAATGGGAGGTCACGTTTAAGCCTTGTGAAAAGGGGTCTGTCCCTCTGTACTCTGACAACTTCCTCTACTCTGCTGAGTGTAACAGACCTCAGACTCAGACAGGATGTGACTAAAAGACAGAAACTCAGACACCTTCAGACTTAGTCGACGCTGAAAACTTCTGATTATAAAACTGGAACAGCTCAGATCGGGTAATGGAGTATAAATAACTGAATAAAACCTTTGGCTCACTTTGTTACGCTAACTTCTGCATATCAGCATGTTTCTTTAGCAAAATGAGCCACAAAAACTTCTTGTTTACATCATAAATGGTTCTAATTCAACAAAAATCATTTGTAATACTACACTGTGTTATAATATTGAGTTATATGAATAACATAATTCGAACAATAACTTCATGTACCATCTCTCTGCAGTTTCTAAATACTCTAAAACCATTTATTTAGGATCAAATGATACAGAAAGTAGGGCTGTCAGCGTTAACAGGACTTTCTTGGTGCAATCAAAGTCTGGAATTAACGCTGCAATTAACAGACTGTGGTTAAGCCACAACAGCACTTTTTTGCTTCCTCCTGACACCACGATGAAATGACGACACCACTTCACTTCTGTATGGCGAGTACGGAACTGAAATGTTGCATAATCACTTTGATTTTAAAGCTACATAACACAGCTTAACGTATGGGCACAGCTATAGGCTGAGCCACAGACCTGTGAAGAAACTAAACCATAAAAGCTAATAGCATAGTTAAAAAAAATCAGTAACAGATAACCATTACCTCTTCAGAGAAAAACAACCACTTATTTTTGTTTTGAACCAGACTCTAAACGTGTTTATTTTTGCTGTAAAAATCAGATTTGTGTTGGCTTTGTGTGTTCCTGGTGTTTCTGCAGCCAGCCTCAAGTGGGATCTTGGAGAACTGCAGTTTTAATACACGTTGGTGCAGGCTTCATGTTTTTAGACCTGATGTTGCTGTTTGTATGCAATGTGAAATCACAAACTTGGGCACCAACCATGAGGAGTTCGATGTTCAAGTAAAAAGGCAAGATGAATTGTCCCAGCTGTGGTTAAGTTGTATAAAGGTAAATGTTTTCAAATTGGTTCAGGTCTCATTCATTCATTCATTCATTCATTCATTTTCCAAAACCGCTTATCCTGTTCAGGGTCGCGGGTGGCTGGAGCCTATCCCAGCTGTCATTGGCCGAGAGGCTGGGTACATCTGTTTGGTAGTCAATCACAGGGCTGACTGGTTCTGGTTTCCAATACAAAAAAGTGATAATGCTTTTTTTTTTTTTGAAAAGTGTAATCTTTCAATTTGTAGTTTTTTTTGTATTCAAAGTAAAGTGTATTCATGGTTATTTGTCTTTTCTATAAATTCTTATTAAAAAGTCAAGGCATTTCACTAAACTGTCAGTTGCATAAAAGAATGCTACTGAAACTGCAAAAACAACGTGCAAGAAGCGGTCACAAGAAAAATGGGCCCAAGAAGATACAACAGCTAGTTTAGATAGCTACGGAGTCATGCTAATGGATCTCTTGGGAAGTGTGCACTTAGTGCTTCTGAGGGGATCAAAGGACACACTGAAATTCATCCTCTTGGCACAACCATGTAATGACAGGACATGACTTTACAGCTATACATTATATAGTTGTTAAGAAATCTCAGTCTAGACTTAAAGAATTATATCTCCATTTTTAAACATGTATATCTTGTTACCAGAGGGATTAAGAGATTTTTCACAATATTAAAATCAAATAAACACATTATTAGGAGAGTTCAAAGTAAATAGTGGGGGAAAAGTGGAAATGAAGAATTGATCAAAACTATGGAGATAATGTAGTGAGTCAGTATATCATATACCATCTCATATCATGGATGTTGATGCTGTGAGTATTTGCGGTAATTTGTATTTAAATAATTTAACTTTTTTCTCTCACCACAGATTTTAAATAACAGCCCATATTTGAACATCTTCAACCACTCGAACTGAAACATATGTAAACAACAACAAAAAAAAGGATGGTCAGACCACTTATTTCCCAGTGTGTCCATCTACTCACCTGTAATTGCCATGAGAAAAGTCCCTCCATCACATATCAGATGAGCTTCCCACCTCATCCCAGCTGCTTCCCTGTCTCTTTCCCTTCATCCTATCCCCACTTAGTCCAATCAGAGAGGAGGGAAGCTGCAGAGGAGACAGCAGCTGTACAGCAGAGGAGAGGGTCATAAAACGCAGAAGGCCAAAAGAGGAAGTCAAGGGACCTGGTGAGTTATTGCCCCACAAACGTACACACCGGGTCCTGGGAACGGAGAACTTCTCACGGGGGGAAACTTGTGGAGTGTTTTCCACAGGCCTGGACGTGCCCTTCACTATGTGTACTCTTTATCACCTCATCACAGACCAATCACGACCTCTCACACCTTTCTGTCATAATACAGCATGTGTATTTAAAACAGAGCTAACCTTTAACTGTAATAAAAACTGGCGTGATAAACTTCTTTTTCCCATCACTTCATGTTTGTAAATGTTTTCAGAAAAGTTTCTTATCTGTCCCACTACCTCCAATCAGACAATTCTGTTGGTTTATTAATAGTGACATATCTGAGGACGAGGGGGACGTACACAATGCTGAGCTGTGCCTGTGAGAAAGTGAGGGCTCAAGTGTGAATTCCAGCCATGCCTGTCTTTTAGCAGCTTGTGAATTTATGATACAATTAACCCTGGGAGATACTCCGAGCTCAGTCACTTTCCACTCAGTGTTGCTTCTCTCTAAACACAAAAATATGCAGAGAAAAACAAACTGCGTGAATGGTTTTTGAACTAAGCGTGGGGGAATGCAAAGTATAGCTGAAACAGGCTGAACCAGGTAGTGTTGAATCACCAGAGGATGTTAGACTGTTGAAACACTTGTAGCAGGAAAACAATTTTGAACAAAAAAGTGAAAACACATGTTTTTCATTCATTTAATCACAGTTTTAGTTAAGTTAAGTTTAGCTGATGGAACTGTCAGTAAAAGTCTTCAATGAAACGCTTGCTGCAACAACCATCAACAGTCTTAGCGTCATCACTGTTCCAAGGCAAAAGCTTATTTCAGAACTCAAGACTCTAATGACTACAACTGATACCTTTATTTTTAGCTCTATTATCAACAGTGTAATTATGAAAACACATATGAGACCTTAATATACGGATCAATCTGTTAGCATCAACTTGAAGTTCCTGCAAAAGGTGGAATTGTCTGTGTTGTATTCATGTTGTTATTGTCATTCATCCATGTCCATCTCTCTTTGTTTGCCTCTCCCTCTTCCCAACTCTTTTCAAGCAATTCAAACACTTTCCAGCACCTCTGTGAGTTGTGAATTAGCATGTTTCTGCAGCCAAGATACACAATCTGTATGTTCACATTCATCTAGCAGTCAGTAAAATGAGAGCCAAAGGACACTTGGTTAAATCAACTCATTCTTCATTCATGCAGCACATTTTATCCAAAGAAGTGTGAAGCCAAAGTGCTCATTAATACAAAGAAAAACTAAAAAAAATGTAAAAAAAAAAAATGTAAAAAAAAAAAAAAAGAAAAAAGAAAAAAAAAAAAGAAAAGAAAGAAAGAAAGAAAGAAAGAAAGAAAGAAAGAAAGAAAGAAAGAAAGAAAGAAAGTAAAACAATCAAAGAAGAAATTTAAAAAAAAGAAAATGTTAAACAATATTGTAAAATTATTTAAAATTACACAAAATAACTTTCTGGTGTGCTTTAAAAAATAAACAAACAGTTCTTTTATTTTCAGATGGAGAGACAGATTAATCCTGAGAGGTGAAAAACTTGGACAGACAGCACCTTGTTTGGCAGTGACCTTGGTAAAAACAATTTATGTGGAGAGGAGGATGGCACACCATCTAACTTCATACATTTTAACAACTATTAAAATTTAGACTAATGTCTGAAAATGTGTCAAAACAAATGTTTTAGAGATCTTTGATACCACTTTTTTTGCTGACCGAAACCAGTTCCAGTACTCCCTCTTGAGTTTTCACCAATAACAAGTGCTGATACTACTAGTACTTCTGAAACATAAAATTTCAATTAACAGTGACAGATCATTTTGAATAAGGACAGCAAAGTCCCTCTGCAATGAAGTCCAAATAAAACACAAACAACTCTCTCTGAGTTTAGAAGTTTTTTTTATAGATATTAAAAAAAATAATAATAATATTAAAAGTTCACAATAAAACTAGCAACTGTCAGTGTTTAAGTATTTTTTTTAAGTAAACAAAAGTGCAAAATAAAACAGTTTAACAGTTAACTTTCCCTGGTTTATTCATGTTGTATGAACGGGACCTGGAGCACATTTGCCGTGATGTTAAACTGCAGCAATTAGTAGCAACTAGTGGCAAGGAGGAGATTTTCTTGCCTAGAGTATCTGCTGCTAGTATCTGCAGCCTCCACAAGTACCAAAACCTTGAAAAAAGGCTGGTATCAGCCTGATACAGATACCCGGTATCAGTACTCACCCATCCCTAAAATGTTCACCAACTTATTTTCTCATCATCAGTTTTTTACTTCTCAGTCTGATTGTAGCTGGTTTGCTAAATGGCAGCAATGTGTAAAAAAAAACCATATTGGTCTTTAATCATTGATTGCTAACTGCCGGTTAAACTGGAGGCTCCAAAAGTTGGCTATCGTTCCCATCAGCAAACAGTATCAAAAGGTTGCCAGAGGATTTTGAGACTGTTTAACATGAACTGAAGTCAGACATGCTTTGGTCAAGTGACACACATGGTTTCAGTCTCAGTTCAGTACTCACACAGTAGAAAGCCTCTTGCCCTGACCTGGCCACTTGATTGAGCCAAGCTGTTTTACAGTATAAGCTTCACTCATGATAGAAAAATACAAATATAATCATTCAACTCATTCAATGCTTTCAATCTCTTTAATTTTTAGCATCATTGAACCTCTTTGCTCCACCTCTTCTTACTCCATTGCTGTGGTAAACATTGTGCACTGTGGTAGATTAGTTTGGCCTGTTGCACCCTTGGGCGTCATAGACCAAAGCCCGATGACAGCATAGGTTAAATAAGCATGTCAGAATTTCTTGCAGTAAGTCATTCACCCCCCACCCCACCCCTCCATGCACCCAAAGGCGACTGAGATGACTGGTGGGAGTAAGCAAAAGGGTCAGGGTGTGAAAGTCTCCTACTAAACTCCCCTAACCAGTTCAGCCCCATCAGTTCCCACTGTCTAAGCATACATCCACCTTTAAAGTGGTTCAAAACAGCAATTATCATGTACACTGGAGCATCCACAGCTTCTCATCATGGCACAGTTCCAGGCTTATGCTACATATATGGTAAAAATATGGTTACAGTGCAGTGATCATAATGTGGTAAGCAGGGTTTCCACATTAAAACACAAACTATTTGTTACGTCCTGGCTCTGTATTTGTTTTCTGATCCAGTAAAGAAGTTTTATTTGTTTCATAAATGACATATTGATTCTCTTCAGAGCTCAAATTTCACCCTCTGCGAAAGACAGTAAACTTACATTGATCCCTGAAGCACTTTTTGTGAGGACTGTTTGCACTCTGCAAATTACAATTGAGCATGCATGAGTGCATCTCTCTGTGTGTGTATGTGTGTTCATGTCTATTCTGTGTATTTAAAATCATTTCAAGGTAATTAAAATCTGTGTCCTTGTCCTTGCCACTGTATGACTTGAGGGCATTACAAACCTGAGTGTTCCTTGTGTTTCCAGGTTAATGATTCTCTCCTCTGCAGTCAAGTCTTAATCATCCATTATGGGTGATAATTCTTGTTCAAGGCAAATGTGCAAAGGAAGCTTTGCACATTTGTCCTGAAGTTGTTTGTGACTGAGGGGAAGCATGGCAATATGTGTTTGCATATGTGTGTGTGGGTAAGGAGCGTAAACATCGCACAACCCAGATGACACTGCCAGGGCCGTTATTTTCCCACAGTGCAATATAAATAGCCCGCTAGTGTGGGGTGACGGTGGGCAGGCTGGGGCGCTCAAGGGAGGATCCCATCCACACACAACAGCACATTCCTGTCCACCTGGCCCTGCCAGAGTCGGAGGTCACCTTACAGGATGTGTTCACACTCACACACATACACATCCCTCCTCCTCCTCTGGCGACTCACACCTTTCCTTCATCACCTGTTTCTTCACCTCCCTGCCACTTCCCCCCCTCCCCTCCTCATCAGACAGGGACGCCCCTGACAGGCCTCTGCCCACATCACGCCTGGTCCCTTACGCTTGCTGACTCTCCACCTTTAACCACTGAGGAACGCCATGACGCACAGTCTAATTCACACACACTATCATGATTTCTGACACCAACATACACACCCACCTCTGCTTTTAAATGATCTGTTACAACTCCACCTTATATTAATGATTTATGCTCACTGAAATGAATCTTATATATGGCTGTTATGCATTGTGCTTTTTGTTCATAGACTGCATAAAACAGATTTATCATCCATCCTGATGCCTAACTACTGAGTCTCACTTCAATGAAAATGAGCCTATACTTAAGTAAAGTGTTTTATTTTCAATATTGGATGTTTTTCCTTGTCTTCATTTTACTACAATGCAGAAAAAGGAAAACAAATCACATTTAAAAAATCTTGCACAGTTATGTTGACACTTTAATGATCCTGTGTGTAATCAAGAGATTGATAACACTAATTTAGCACACATTTTGTGTGCTTTTAAAATGTACACCTGCATTATTTGCCCTCATGTTGACACATGGCTCATATAAACTTAGAGTCACACAGGAAAATGATCTACTGAGATTAACTAACTGGAACGCCATGTATCAGCTCTGCTCTCAGACCATGACTCTGGCCCTGGTGGCCTATCTTTCAGTGTAGATTTTTGTTTCAAGGAGATCTGAAACTCAGCTGATCTGATACGCTCTGGTGTCTTAATAGTTCCTCGTTGTTATGGTCAGAGTAACAGGGCACCATGCAAAGTTTCCACAGCCCTCCTGAGTTTATTAAAACTATTACTTTATGAATCCTCTTGATTTTACACTCTCACAGGTCAAACACTGTCTTTGGCCTGTTTTTTTTCATCAGCCACAACAGGTCAGAGAGAATGGAAATGATAATCAATCCTAAATATACCCGCTCGCTTCCTCTCCCACAGATCTGCTTACACAGTGAAGTCCACATTAGACAGACGATGCTTCCAGCACAACATGTGCAAGAATCTTAAGCGGGGCACATGGGGGCATCAGCACTTCACACCCAATGATCTCAGTTCATGCATGCTCACCTCAGCAAAGCCAGCACAAAATGCCTGCAAGTCAACACTCAACAAAATCTCAGATATCAGTGGAGCATTCCATGCTGCATGAAAGGTTAAAAGTTTAAAATGGTGCAAAGAAGAGAATTTTAAAAGCCACTAGAGGCACAAAATGCAATCCAGAGCCACTGAACAAGACCTGCCTCAGTTTATGACTAACTTCTCATGCTGGAAATCAGCCCTTGCTACTACTAAATATAGAAGGCATCATATATACACTTGCTATCTCAGAATGTAAAGGCCTTGTGACTTCTTAAATGACAGACACTGGTTTGGTTTCCCATGGCTATCACACTGGGAGTTGGTGTGTTTATGGTTAAGGGGAGTGCACCAGAACACACACACACTCTCCACTGTAATCAGTCATTACTATCTGCCCCTGAAAACACAGTGTTCTGCAGTATAAATCTCCTGGCTGACAACCAGAGTCACCCTGACTGATGAGCTCCAAATCAGTGTGAAGAGTCCCAACAGCGGTGAAAGTGTCTCTCCCACCAGCACGGCAGGGGTCCATGGCTCTGATCTGGGTCCAGTTTTACCGCGGATCAGTGGTTGACCTGGACAGAAAAATACTTGTGCAGACAGGGGAGGATCCAGACTGTTTTGATAGAGGTGGCCCATGAGGGGTACTGATTTTTTTTCACTATCTGTACACACACGCGCAAGGATGATTAGCGCCGTCTACCAACCACATTCCCTGAGAATCTATATCCAGTTGAAATGTTGCAAAATTTTGCACCACATTAATTAACTGCTGGGTTTCTAATATTTTCTATAGTCAACAAAACCTGTTTCATCTGATAATATTGAGATATTTCATCATCTCAGTAGACTTAAGATGAGCTTGCTGATGCATTCAACATAAAAAGTGTTTCAATGGGAATTGAGCTGCTTTGTCTCCAGTTGCCATCTCTTCTCTTCGGAAACTGCTTCAGATTTATTGTAAAGAAGTCTTTCATCAGCACAGCAGAGAAAAGAGGAACTAATCAGCGTTTTCTGCTCACGAGGCGGCTCCACGCCCTTTCTCACCCCATGTTTCCTGATCTATATAGGCCAACATCTGGAGTGACATCATAAGGAAAACAGTGCTGCAGACAAAGTGAGGCTCTGCTGTGATTTCATTCACATTACTATTGGTGAGTATGAGCAAGGCTTCTTAGGTAATCAGAGGAATTATTGAGTGTTCTGAAATGAATATGAATTGATAACATGTTTTTTGCATGATGAAAAAGAGGAGCATCTGAGTCATTGTAATGATGTGGTTTGGAGATATGAGATCAAATCAAACACAAGTAGAGATAAACCAGAGACAGAATTTCAACAAATGCCTGGGCTGCATTTGTTGTGGTGCCAGCACCTGACACCCAAACAAGAACGGAAAGTGTGAGTTTGACATTAGCCAAAGCAACAAAAGCTTTGTGTATACAGACACCTGAAGAGTTCAATTCCCCCCTCCCAAGCCCTCACCCCATTTCCAGGCCTTTCAGCAGGGTTGAAAGGAGGACAGAGGGACCGTTGCAGCAGCAGGAGGCTTGGCAATGTTTCTCTAATGAGGTGTTAAGACAAACAAATCACTGGGATGAGACGAGGCCTTGTTATTGTGATGAGCCTGTGATTTACACCTGGATCATTCCAGCTGATAACAGATAATTAGTTTGCGATTACTCTGAGGGCTCTGTGAAGCTCTGTCAGTCTGAGGATGATTAAAAGGGTATAAAAGGCTGTGGCAGGGTTATGCTACATTATGGGAGTCAGGGCAAAGGCAGGACTTACTCTTATGGTGTGATAATGAAAAAGAATCAAACAAAATCAATACTGCCATATGTTTATTTCGATGAAAAGTACATTGGAGTTATTAGTTGTTTTTCTTTCTTAAAGTGTTTTGTGTTTGTGGTGCTGGAACCATACCAATTGGTATTTTTCTAGTAGAAATATTCAAACTAATCTCTTTTTAAAACCATTAAAATGCATTTTCTGTTGATAAACCTATAAACTCACTTAATTATAAGTACTTGATAATGCCATAAGATAAGCTTAATAATTATGCAACACTCATGTGTTCTTTTACTTGAGTAATAGTTGCGTTTTATTTGAAGATCACTGTAACCCTTAAACTATGAGAATGGCATTAATTTAGTCTCAAGATAAAATTTCTTTTTAAATAATAATTTTTGATACTCTCAACGAATTCAGTCCTTTAACATATCAAACTGGGAAAGGGGGATTTTGGTCTAGAAAATCTACATTTTGCCAACATAAGTGGTAAGCTATTGGTAATAGACTACATTAAAACTGAAAAAGCTGCTGCCATAACTCGTCTTGATTTGCAGGCCTGTTTATGCCCTGCCTTAAATTCCGTAAGACATGGTATTTTAATCAAGTTGTTTCATTCTTAGTCTTAAAATGAAAAAGATATACAATGTCATTTGACAGTAACTACCGAAAAACACCTTCATATATGCTGGAAAAAAAACCCAGACGTCATCAGTTTTCCACTTTTGGACTATTTGGCTTCTGTGAGTAAAGATCCAAATGCGCATAAATTACCTGGAGGCAAACGCTCCAAAACCTGAACCCAGGAACACACACAGTTTGGCATAAACAGTGGCAGTGGCATAGAAATCAAGCCAGAAGTGGGTGTTAAAAGACATATCAGGAGAAAAAAAACGTGCAGCGAAAGGGAGGGGAAAGAAAAAAAAAACAATCATTGAAGAAGGGGTTAATTTTGAGTCAATCCAGGCTCCGAGAAGTAGAAAAATGAGAAAAAAATTCCTCCGCCGCAGCGACAGAAAGAAAGAAAACTTTTCGTTTTAGAGTACATTCATGTGTATCCAGGTTAAACTTGACGAGTTTCTCGACTCGAAACACTGTTTGAAGCGTCACTTCACGACATTCGCTGAATAAAACCTCTAAAGATGTTTTCATCTTTTCAGACTGACAGTAGATCCGCGCTGACTTCAGCGGAAGGATACGTGCTGCTGTTCCTCCACTCAGGGTGACTTCGGTAACTGCTGAGCGGAGAGGTGGAAGACTTTTTCAGCGCCGACTGAGACTGGTAGAAGTTAAATACAAGTGTGTTTAAAGCGATTTTTGTTGGATAAACTTGCGGAAAACTCTCTAAATATGCTTGACTCGTTGTAATTTGGCGCTTCGGGCACTTTATCGTTTTAACAGAGTGACCCATTTCCGAGGAGACATTTTTGAGAACTAGCTTACCGCTCCGGGAGTCAACTCATTTTTGGGGCTGGCGACCTTATGTGGATATTACAGAAAATATGGAGCTGATTCCCGGTTTATCCTCGGGCAAATCACTAGTCCTGGTCTTCTGCTTCATCCAGCTATCTTTGGGTAAGTTTTTAAGACAGTGAGCGACTTAAAGGATCTTCCTAATTATTCATAACTTGTCATGGTCACGTTTTGTTGCCTCTGCATCTGCGGCGCACGGGGCAGACATAGCATCACTACACACACTGGTTTGCTCCTGTGTCTTAACTGTTTCTTGAGAAAACCAGTTTTCACACTATTAAAACTCCAAATGAGAGCCCGGAGTGTAGAGAAAGGGCCTTTTTGTTAAATGTGTTGTAAATTATAAGACATATTAAACGTTATTTGTGGTGACGTTTTCGTTTCTGGTGCGATTGGATGAACGCATAATTTACAGTCTTTACCCACACTTTCACTGGCACATGTCACATTACTCAAACAGCATCTGAAAAATCTTTACGGGTTAATCGTGTCTCACATTTTCTGACCCATTCAGTGGGGTTTTCTATTCGAGGTATCAGTGCCATTAAATTACCATACCTAAACGCGCATGTGCCATCTTGTTTGATTGTTAAGTGGCATTAAACGCACCTAAACCTGTATCAGACATAGTCCCATGTCCAGATCAGAGAGCTCTGGCCTTTATCTGACTGTTGCACCGCTGGCCAGATGTTGGAACAGCAAGAACAAGAGAGAGAATTCAAAATGGACACCTACAATGTCAAGACAGCGTCTGTGATGGAGTTTGGATATTTGGGCTAATACTCTTCATCATACTTAGAAACTCTCCTCCAACTATTTTCTCTTCACAGACTCTGGGTCCCACTGTCAAAAAAGGGCTGTAACAGAGGAAATATTAAGGCAGGTAGCTGTAGGATGACACAGGTTTGATTTGTTTGTCAATCAAGCATCAAACCCAGCATTTTGAATAAGTCATAGAAGCACAGGCAGCATGTAGAAATTTACTTTATAAATATGCATGTCATGTGAAAACTGGTTTGCAACTGTTTTCACTTAAGCTGTAATTATTTTCCACTGTGCACTGCCAGTTAGCAGCTCCGTACATGGAGGGTTGGTTTGGGCTCGGAGGAGATTAGGAAGTACTCAGGAGAACTGAAGTAGTAAAAAATGTTTCTCACCCAGTTTAGAGCAATGGAAGAAAGAAGGATCAGTAGTGTGTTCTATCTATCTATCTATCTATCTATCTATCTATCTATCTATCTATCTATCTATCTATCTATCTTGATAGAGAAAGAGAAATTGGGGTAAATCTCACTATTTTACAAAGGCAAGTAAAGAATTACTCCTGTTTAAACTTGACTGAGTCATAATTTCACAATACCCTAGTTTGATGTTTGATGCTGAGTCTGTGTGGAGGCACCTTTCGTTCCCTTCAGGTGCAGTGTAAAATGTCTTCTCCTGTCTAAATCCCTGTTCGATTTCCTCAGCTGCTCTCAGAAAGGAGACATAGCCTTTAGCTTTTTTAGCCTTTACGTAAAGTTCAATTACTCTCACAGTTTTTTTTTTAAGTCTTTGTAGCTCAGAGTTGATGCAGCTCTGCTCTTCTCTCTCACGTTTTTTTTTTTTTCCGTCATGGGCGATAGGTGACTTGTAAACAGAGAAGTTACACAAAAGAAGAAAAGACAATGTAAAGTGCTGCAGGCTGTGCAAGGAGAGGCAGTGGAATGTTGTTGGTGTTTGACATTCCTCCCCCCTCTCTGTTCAGCCTCTATCACTCACACACGCACACACATGCACACACACACACTTGCTTTGTGCACCATGGCTCTCTTTTCCTGGCTTTATCTTCCACTATACTTTCCATGTTGGTTCAGACCTTCCGAGCAGTTTGTCTGTAGCGTGTGAGGCACGAGAGGTTTCCCCTCAGCAGGATGGCACGATGGAAGGTGTTGCTTTATTGCTTACCTTGTTGACATGACAGATTTTTGAGGGTTTACTCTGGCTGGATTGACTTCCATAAACCTGCAGCTTTTTTTCTCTATGGGACTTAAGTATTTATGAAATGATTTGTCCAGGGTTTTTGTAGTTGCCAGGGTGCCATTAGGATTTGCAGTTGAAATGCAAACAAGATCTGGGCTCACCGTACCAAACTGTATCCAACTGTACCGAGCCATACTAAACCCATCCAGGTTGAAATGCACCACCAGAAACACAGATGTATGGAGAAACAGTCTATTATACAATATTGTATTTACATGTTTGTACAAAAACACTATTTTTATTTTTTGTGGGCATCACTTATTTTCCGTCCAAACCAAAATGCATTACAGCAGTTTTGGCGTTCAGAGATAAAACTAGGGATGCACCGATCCAGCTTTTCTGGTCCTGATACCGATGCCTGGGCTTTGAGTATCGACAGATCCAATACCAGTGTTAAATTATGACTAGAGCTGAAACGATTCCTCAAATGATTTAGGGTACTCGATTACAAAAATTACTCGAGTAATTTTCTCCGCTTGAGCAATCATTTAATTTTAAAGAAGATCAAAGAGTGGTATTTCAAATAGAGCTGAGGCCATATTTAGAGAGTTTTCAGACCCCTCAAGCTACCTCTTATACAAAATAGCAACTAACAACAAATCTAGCTTCTTTTCTGGAGTTTGGAGACTAATGGGTCATTCTACGAAACAGGGGCCATTTGGGTCCACAACATTTGATGAGATGTACAAGGCACAAAAAATGTGTCAAAGTGTGTTTACAGATTTTGGAGCTACCAAAGAAAGTGCTCTTATTGACATGCTGTATCAGAAAATAATATTTCTTAAAGAGAAAAATTCTCATTTGGAAAAATAACTGCTCTTTAACTAAACAAAAATGTATTTTATCCGATTACTCGATTAATCGATGGGATTTTCAGTAGAATACTCGAATACTAAAATATTCGATAGCTGCAGTCCTGATTATGACCTGCATGCTCTACTGTGGGATAAGACTGGCAATGTTTTGCGTAAAAGACAAAAAATAGTACAAATAGAATTATGAAGTTAATATTTATTTAAACTACAAGTGTCTAAATGTTTAACTGAAGTTTGGTTAAAAAATGCTTCAGAATTTAGAGAAACGAGTTATTGATTGTAAAATGTTATACCTTGTAGACTAAATCACAGTTCAGCCTTAGTTTCAAGTCTTGACCAATCCTTTCCCATTGATACCTGATCCAGCTTTGAGGGGCTGGATCGGCGCATCCCGAGTTAAAATGTCCTAAGTGTCAGCTGATTGTAGAAGAGAGCAGGTTTGACCTCAACAACTCTTTGAACCTAGCAACAGTAAGCTCCAGTGAGAAGCGGTATGACATCGAGGCTGTGGACACTGTCAGTAAAAACAAAAGGATGTACATTACACATCCTGAAACAATCGAGAACACAGTTTTGTTTATTGATTGTGCTGAAAACATTTCCCAAACACTTCTCCTGCAGCTCCTCTGGAAAGAACAAAAATCTTGTAGATTGTTTGGTCACTTTAAGGCAGTGACAGACAATGACTCCTCTCTGCATGTTGAAGTCCAGCTGACTCTTAATCTGATTCTTGAGGAAGCGTAGGTGTCATCTTGGTGGCACACGACAACTGAGTGTTACCCTGATGGTGTGGGCATGTGGATGGTTGCATATATTTACCCAGTGCAAACAGCAGACAGCTGACATGCGTGTGTGGATGTATTTGCGTGTGTGTATTTATTGCGGTGTGGATACAAACTGACAAAGGCCAGCGATTGTGCAGTCGGCAGCTTACTTGCATCTGACCCGAGCTGGAGCCTGGTGTGAAATGTGATTTATCTGCGACATGCTTCGCCCAGTGCTCTGAAGACAAAGATATTTATTGAGCTACCCACAACACTCTGTTATTTACTGACCACCAGCACTGCCCACTGCCGTGGCTGAGATATTAATGTGGCTTTAGAGATCTTCCCTGTGACACCCTTCCAGATTTCTCTTGTGTTTCTTTCTTCTCGTCTGCTCCCTGCAGTCGCTGTCATCCAAACTTTCCATTGCTTCAGCATGTTCATATTTCAGGTTATATGCAGTTCAGCCCTCTGATTAGTAGTGCAGTTACAGGCCTAAGCCTTCCATATGTTTCCCTCCTCTACTTGTTGGTTGCAGTAGGAGAGAGTTGTAAATAATGTGAAGACCAGACTTGCAGCTCCGTGGAGCTGTACTCCAGATGTATGCGTGTCCAGATTTGGATGCAGGCATACAACATGCATGTGTAGCGTGTGTATCACTGTAGCTGTGTTAGTAAGGGTTGGTGTTAACTAATCTAACCCCAGTGATTGGACACTTGAAGTTGAAGTGCATTCTGGATGGGGTTAAAGTCACAGCTACACTTACAGCCTCCCACCCTGAGGCCTCACAGAGCTAATGCAACATCAGCGCCTGCCTGACCAGTTTGCTCTCCTGACTGTGATCCTCCAACACTAAATAAATATCATTCAGATGTGAATAAAGCTAGGTGGATGCCCTGCATGAACTACACACACTGTTACTATAGGAGGTGGTGTTTGCGGCTGTGAAGGTCGAGGGGATTACAGAGCGTTGTGTATGCACTGTTGAACAGGTTAGCAAATTAACAGGGAATTACTGCGGCCTGCATTCCTCGGCCAACGCAGATCCGTAATCCTGGAGACACTCAGGCAGGACGCATGGAGTAATGAAGCAAGCAAGACACATTCAGCTGGAGAGAGAGGAAAGTACTTATGGGGCTTTCAGTATTAATTAAGTCTGCTTACTACCTATTGTACTTTCATGCTTTTAATCAGCTTAATTTCGCTGTTCAGGTTTGAACCCAATAAAATGGACTCTCAGTCTCTGTCAGCAAAAACTGCACTTGAATAAAAAAATCTGTTAGAGAGAAGCATTTCTCCTGCGATATAGTGAACTACACTTTCTATGAGCTCACACCATGTCGTGCTGTTAGTTTTACTTTGTCGATCAAACACCTTGGTGAGTGCTGACTGAGGCGATGAAGGCTCTGCCTCTTGAAGCGCAATTTTTTACCCCCAGCTGGGAAAACTGGGTTGACTGTTTATGATTAAGGTGTTTGTTGTGTTGTCTGTTTTTTGTTGGCACTACTTTCTATCAAATTTGGCGTGCTGGCTCGTCCATGTTGATGGGCTCACCTTCTGCATTCGGTTTGACTCTGAAATGTTCCCGCTATGAGACAAATGTGCCCAGGTGCTTTCTGTCATCCAGCCTGTTTGGAGGGGAGAGACAAGGAAAAAAAAACACCCAAAATTATTGTGTTCGTTTTTATGTATGGATTTATGATAATCATCATAGGGGTACTTACACTTGGTACTTTGAGTGCATAAATTTATTCATACTGACGGTATAGAAAAACATATTGCACTTTGATTTCTCAGCTGGTGCAGTTAAATGGTAAAAAGAGTGAGTGTGGACTGCTGGAGGCTTCTTACCCTCAGGGGTGGCCAGTAGGGGTAGGAGAAAATTTTGAAAATTGATATATTGGGATTTTTTGTTTGGCAGTATCAAAATCAGGATTCTTTGTCAAAAAATATTTTATTTCAAATTTAGATTCTTAATTTTAGTCTTTGTTTATAAACTGAATATGAAAAAAAGTTACCACAATTCTCCAGCTGAGGGTGAAATGTTTCTCTGTGACTCACGTAATGTGTATTTTATGGGAAAATATGGCTCCTGATATAGTCTGCAAACATTATCATCATCATTTAACTTGTCCACATGGTCTGGTGTGGAAAAAAGCAAACAAAAAATCACAAAAATCGTAAGTGTAAAAGAACCGCAATTTAAATCGAATTTGCACCCCAAAAATGGTAATCAAATTGAATTGACCCCTAGTGGGGGATATGTGCAGCGTAGACGAAGGGTTGATGGCTGTAATCATTGAAAAAATCAGAAGATTACCTGTAAACACTTGTGAACTATGATTGTTGTAGTAAGTGTGGAGCTGCAGTGTTTGATCTGGGACCAAACTACCCTATAAGATTTAGAGCACTGTTCTAGGCAGCACATAGTGTACGAAATAAACTTCATGTAGGTGTACACAGCCTTGGTTTTCCAAGGATGGAGAATCAGGAAGTGAGCTCACAAGACTCGTCAAGGCACTTTTGGAATAAGTCAAACTGATTGGCTACTGAAGTTAAAAGGACATTGATAGAAAAGTGTAAGAATACACAGTGCACAGGCGTGACCTGAGGAAATGTGACCGTGGTGGTGACATTATTCCCAAATTTTAAGTCCATTCTCTCCTCTCTCCAGAGTCTGAGGGATGTACAGTCCACAGAAGCCTCACCTGCTGCTAACAGTCACCACAGCTCTCATTTAGCCAATGTTACGGCTGATCAGTGCACGTGTGTTGTTTTATATTTTCAGTTAACTGAGGAACATTAAAAGGTCAGTTTAAGTTAACATCAGAGAAGAAAAATGTAGATACAGATGAGCAATGGAAAGTCCTGATATTAGCTCTGTCTGGTCTGCTCCCTCTGTTCCTGTCTGTCTGTCTGTCTGTCCCCTTTTGTCTCCAAAACACACACTGAGCCAGCAGGTCAGCTCTCAGTTCAGACAAGACTCTTTCAATTTTTAAAAAACAGCTAAAAACTTTTTATTTTTTACCAGCTGAAAGGTTTAAGAGTAGTCCTCATTTTATTTTCTGACAAATATCTTTGGATCTTTTATGCTTTTCTTGTTATGAACTTCTGTTTTTAAGGTTTCATAGTGTAAACATCAGACGCAGAAGTTCTCTTTGCTCTTGCAAAGAATCAGGGATTGATAAGTAATGCTGACACTGCTGCTCTTCAGTAAATCAAAGATGCAGGCTTGAGATTACTCTTGACATTGTTTGTGTTTGTGGTTTCTGTTGGCCTGTTCTGAGTCTTACTGTCCGTCCCCTCCCTCCACACTGAAGCTGACCTGAGACACTGAAGCTTTAAAGCCCCTGCTCGGTTCGTCTGCTGTTTGTGTGGGCCAGTGAAGCTTCCCCCAGGGTACTGGTGTTTAGTTTGAGCCTCGTCTCCCTCCTCCCATGCTGAGCTAAGGGTATTTTATTGCAAGTTACTATGACAACTGTGCAGCCTGCTGGATATAGAGGCTTGTGCAGCAATTCCAGGAAATGGGGTTGCTTCCTCACTCAGTGCGAACAACTTCCTGCCCTCCTTGGTGTGGATGTGTGCCAGGGCTCGGGGACACCCATTCGTGTGCAGTCTTTGTCTGCAGTTTCATAATTACTTCCTCGTCTCAATCCTCAGCTATTAACTCAAAGCCCGTCCACCCCTCCCTCCTCCACTGTCTCTTTTTCTTCTCATGACATGGCTGGATCTCAAGGGGACCCTCTGTGGTGTCTGTGGCATGACATGAGTGAGTATTAAGGGAGGAAGCAGCGTGTCGACAGCTGAGCACAGTAACCTGTACCTCCCCCAAAAACACACATCAGGATTTTCAAGCTACTTTCATCATTCAGGGGTTTACATCTGCATTAATTCTCAACTTTTCTGGTAAAAATGGGAAATAAAAATGTTGAATTTAAACTTTTTGAAAGATAAAAAATTTGCTGCTATCAGAAACTGTTAGCAAAGTGAAGCTGGTCCTCTTGAACAGGGAACAGCTTAGTGAACACTGCTGCTAATAGAATGAGACAAGATAAATAGAGAAGGGGAAAAAGAGCTGCTGACTGTATACAAGAGCTGTTTTAAGTTACAAGAAAACTCAACTTGGACTCTTAAGCCATGCTGGTCGCTCTGCTTGCCTTTGCTTGGAAACAAAACTGCTTTGTCTCAGATACCAAATATAGTATGCTAACAGCAATGCTAATGATAACATTTAGGGTTACTTTAAGTTTCTAAACCCAAACATTGTGTCATAGATTAGAGTTCGTCTGTGGGTCTATGTATCACCGGCTTTCTTACTGATCCTCCCTGTTGTGTGCAAGGTTATAATAGTTAACTAAAACGAAACTAAAAAGGAAAACTAAAATTTAAAATACATTGCAGTTAACTCAAACTAATAAAAACTAGAAAAGAAAACAAAAACGATAAGTAAACTAAAACTGTATCTTGTGTTCACAAAACTAACTGAAACTAACTAAAATGATAGACAAAATGTCCTTAGTTATCGTGTCCGACAATATTGATAGCCTATAGGATTTAAATTAATCCGACACATTTTCCAAACCAATTTTACGACAGTTTTCGGCAGTTGTCAGTGCCAGTACAGCACCGTCATAGCGACGTACTGGGTCGTGCTTGTTTACTGCACTGACTGTCTGTGCGCTGTGCTGCAACGAAACGTAGAGGAGCAATGAATCAGAGCATCTGTAACAGTTTAATTTCATGTGAGTCTGACTTTATTGTTACAGAGTCCAAGTTTCTGATTATTAAAGCTCATATTATACTGTTTATATAATTTATGTTTTTATTATTTTTATTTAATTCATGTTAACATTATGTTTTACATATTTTATGTTTAGATTTTTTTATGTAATTTATGTTAACACTAATTTCATGTAATTTATGTTAATATTTTTTATATTAAGTTTATATTATTTTCTTGTGTTTAAGGCAGCAGCCAACAGTTCAGTATCAGCATTAACTGAGCAGTGAGCTCTATGTTGGACTTAAAAATAAACAGTATTAAAAGATATTTACTCTGACCTTTTTGAATCCTGCACCTGGTTAATAAGGTATGAAAAAACTAAAACTAAACTAAAACTAAACTAAAACTAAGCCTTGTTGCAAAAATCAAAACTAAATAAAAACTAGAATGCCCGCTCTAAAACTAATTAAAACTGTAATAGAAAAACAATGTCAAAACTAACTAAAACTAAACTATAATGACAAATCCAAAACTATTATAACCTTGGTTGTGTGTAATACCTGTTACTGATTGGTCAAAACTCCTAAGCAAAAGTTACTGTAACCTCTCAGTCTGTTCTGTTTTGCTGCTGCAGCCAACCAGTCACGCTACTAAATATGGCAGAACTGGTAACCATAGTAACCTTGAAAATAGATGCCTGTCAGGTGACCATCACGTAGACAAGAGAGCATGTTTTTTTTGTGACAGTTGCTGCTGCTGAGTGTTGCAACAGAGAGATGAACAAAAAAACAGCCAGATGATGAAAACAAGGGGCCCCTGCTGGTTTCATTTTTGTTGCCTAATTGACAGAACCAAACCAGATTTTTTCTCTTTGTCGAGGCTTTTATGAAAAATGACAACTCTAAGCCTGGGATTGCACATTCTGTCTCTCTGTTCTCTTTCAAGGAGAATTAGGACCTCGTAGACAAGATAAATCATGAGCATCAAAAGAAAATGTCGAGTTATTTCAACCCAGAGGTGGCAAAGCTGAAACAGTTCTCAGTGTCATATTGAATTACTCTGTCAGGCGTCTGCAAACACTCCAACAACTAACACAGTGGCAACTAAGAGCAACAAGTCTTATTTTTGAAGGGAGGTGGAATCAACCTAACGTAGCATAGTATGCAAGAATCATAAAAAGTTACAGCTGCAGCCATCTTTGCCTTCATCATTCGAATGTTGCTGCCTCTGTGGGTGAACTCAAACTAGTTTTATACACCGCATCTGAGCTTATGAAAAAAAGGACACAGATTGTCATTTTTTCATTTACCATTTGTACCATATTACCATTTTTACCAACTAAAAGATTTTGAAAACATCTAATATTTTTCCAGTGATACATTTGTAAACACATAAACACAAAAAACAACTAAAAAACACATTTAACATTCATTTAAAAATTTGGTATAAAAACAGGGGCTGGACAGAGAGGCAGTACAAAAAATATTTCTACTGCTCAAATGATTTTTTATTCCCTAGGTAGTGACATGTTTTCTGCTTCATTCATGTCCCTTAGTATATCTAAGAAAAGTTTTTTTTCTGTTTTTTTTTTTTTTTACTTTATTGTTTCATGGATCACTGGCTCTTTGTTTTCAAAGCAGTTTGTTATCATCTCTAAATGTAGTAAGAACTCAAGATATTTGTTTCATGTTGTGGTCATTAGGAAGAGTCTTGACGATGTGCATTTG
Organism: Halichoeres trimaculatus; assembly: GCF_033239565.1. Lineage (NCBI taxonomy): Eukaryota > Metazoa > Chordata > Actinopteri > Labriformes > Labridae > Halichoeres > Halichoeres trimaculatus. Next base: position 25,963,359 of record NW_027437182.1, on the reverse strand, counting down.
ATTAAGTGAAACTGTTTTTTCACAAGCTGCAGTGTCAAACAGTGTCATCTTTGCAGTTACAGCTCCCTCACACATGCACCTGAACCCAAACGAGAAATTTTCACATTTTTGTTCTGCTTTACCTCCCCTCTGCCCCATAAACTCCATGCACACACAAAAACACAACACCCACACAAATCTGGGAGATAAATGAGGATTGCATAGAGAGGAGAAGGAAGGTGGAATTTAGATCCAAAGGGTGTGAATATCAGTAATTGTTCAGCTAGTCAGCTGTGTGTTTTGTTTGGCCCACAGTATCTGCTTGTAGTTTCACTGTTGACTTTGTCGATCAAGTCTTATCAAGGCCCTCATTCCTGGGAATGTGGTTGTCTATGGCTGGTTGATAATGAAGTGTGAGAACTGCCAGGTAAAGGATCCAATGTTGGTGATGGTTGGAGTCTGAATGACTTAGCACAGGACAGCCAAAAGAATGTGTGTGAACATTTTTGTTTGTTTGTTTTGCTTTGGAAACAGACTGCTGAAACCATTTCCACACTTTGAGTTGGGGTATCAGTGACCGACTAATCATGGGGTAATTTGTTTGTTAGTGTGTGTCTTAAGATGGCGCAATGGGAGGCCAACTGTTCAGAAATCTGTTCAGATCATTGTCTGGCATTACGACAGCATGCATGGGAAGCTCATCAAACCGTGGAGAGCAGCTTTTTTTCCATCTCTGCTCTCTTGGCTCTAGCTTTCCTCTCTCTAACTCACTGGTTTCATACCTTCCCTGCCTTCCCTGCGTCCTACAGCTGAATAGTTTTAGGACACAGTCGCATTGGCAAACCGTATCATGCTTAAGCACGCTTCAGCCCTGAAGTCCAGATCGTTTCCGCCAGTGTGACCACAAGTGTGCTGTGCTTGAGGACGATTCACTTCTTCGCTTTAGCAGAGAGCAGAGAGCTTCAGAGAGGTGGGCTTCAGCACAGTTCACTTCATACACAAACACAAGCAAGCAGTATCATCGCCGCTCCACTTGACAATCATTTTAAACAGTGGCGGGGGTGATAGACAGCTGTAACGGACCAAAACAACTTACCAAAAGCCAAAAAGTTGCAGCAGTGCTCTCTGTGTCTCATTGTGCTGACTACTGAGATCACACTTCGTGTAAACAGACTCTTCATGATGACAGAGGCGGGCCATGTGTGTGCCTAAAGTCTGGTTTATATATTTGTAAATTTCCCTCGGAGATCAAAAAAGTATTTCTGATCTTTCTGATTCTGCTATCGGAGTAGTGTGACCGCTGATCGTGCTCTTTCAGCGGGGGAACGGCACTGCAGGGGGGCACTTGTGCTTTAGGACATCACAGTTAAAATTGCCAGTGTGACAGCACTAGGCCTGTCACGATAACAAATTTTGCGAAACAATAATTTTCCAAAATATTATTGCGGATAAACGATATCATTGTCAATATTATTTTGATTTTTTTTTCTATTTTTTCATTGATGTTATTATGATAAGTGGGATAATAAAGTGAGTACACCATATCAAAAGCAAGAAACTTTAATTTCTTTAGAGTATTTAAGTGTAATTAAAAGGTCAGGATCTTTTAAATAAAATTAATTAAACAAAAAATATAATTAATTTAACAAACAAGAAGGAGAAAAAAAATACAATGAAAACGAAATGGACTCTCATTTAGAAAAAAATACGTCAATGAAAATAATTTATACTAATCAAAAACAATAAAACATAGACCCTGTCTCTGAAGAAAAAACGAAACTCCCAATAAAAAACAACAACAATAAAAACTATAGCCTAAATAAACGGGATTTTATACAGTTCCTGAATTGTTTGTTACATGTACTTTTTCCCAGTCAATCGGTACTGTCTGTCAAACATTTTTAACATTTCTGGCTTTCAACCGTATTGAAGGGCTGCATTTCTTTGGCAATGTAGCTGTCTTTGAGCGCCCACCATTTGGCGCTTTTATTTCTATTTACTTTGCCGACCAAAAGCCTCAGTAAGAGCGGATTGTCAAAGAACAAGGCTCCGCTGCACCTCCCCTTCTTCTTCTTCGTCGCCACTATTTTCAAACAAATGCGACATATCAGCTCGTTGGTGTTCGTGAGCTCACACTTTGTTCATTCTGATAAAAAACAAAATATTCCCACACTGGGACTGTGGCAGGCGGCTTAAGAACCATATCTTTCGTGCCATCACTCATATTAGGGTGTGTTTCCTCCTTACCCCTCAGGACGCTCGCTTCAGCTCTCTCCGTGTGTACGCGCGAGCAGCCCCATCTTCACCCCAAAGATCGCATTTTTGACAGATGCTCCGCAAAAATCCGCAAAATCCGCTATAGAAGAAGAATGTTAGGAAAGATAGACTTAGTGAGCCATCTTCTCATTCAGCCTCTTTGGTGGAAAGAGAGGAGGAAAACAAACATGCATGCACGTGTCAGTTTATCGAGGCTGGCAAACTTATCGAGGACGTTTTTATTTATCGTTCGGTTAATTGATTTATTGATTATCCTGACAGGCCTAGACAGTGCCCCTGGTCAGTGTTATTTTCTGCTCCTGGCGACAGCACATAGCTGGTGTCCTGACAAACCACCAGGTGTGCTGCTCTGATTTAATGGACTACTACCAGACTTGATTCACTTTGATGACTTTGATGACTTATTCAAAGCAGATCAAACACTATTTTGAAGTATTCAGACTCTATTAAAGGTGAAAGTGAAAGATCTACTATCACAGCTTTAACCACATGTGTTGATTTTCTGCAGTTTGCATTGTGTTATTATTATGTGTGCATGATTTTCATGTAAAGAGCTGCGGCGTGTGTCTGCTCAGTTCAGACCCAGGTCCAGAATAGTCTAATAGTTTTTGTGGTTGTTCTGCAGCTGAAGTCTGACATCGACCAATGAGGAATCACAGTGGATGACTGTGCACTTGTGCAAACCGAGGCATGTGTGTGTGCATGCGTGCATGTTGGGATTATGAATTTCACAGTAGTTTATGTTTGGTATCCCCATGTCTAATGCACTATGTCTGTCAGCCAGGCTCTTAGACACCAGCCTGCCCCCACTCTGTGACCAGACTCAGCTCAGAAACTAGACCAGCTCAAGTTTAAATGTCCTAAAACAACATTAACAAGTGTCGATGATAGTTACTGAGTCTCCACAACTCTTCAGCTTCAGTGAAAATGTGATTAATGTCGAGGCAGGAAGTAACACTATAGCTGAGCGCACTTCCTTGTAATGCAATGACTGTTTTGTGGAGACATTGTTGCCATTTCTTTGAAATCAGCTGACCTCAGTTTTGTATAAAGAGCCTTGTTCTTCAGAATGGGGATTAAGCACGTAACCACCTAAACACTCAGGACTATGAATGAACAGAAATATTAAAATAGATATAGTTTTACAACCAGAATGATGGATTACATTTTCTCAGTAAATTACACACACACATACTCAGACTCACACACTTAACACTGTGGTCTTTATTTGCCTATCTTGTGAAAGTTGGTAAATAAAGACACAAAGAGAACCACACTTTGAGCTGGCCTGTTGGGTCTGCATGGTGTGTGTGAAGACCACTTGAGGGATGTGTCTCTGGCGGCTTGAGGCCACACAATAGCTGGAGTGTTTGCGTGGAGTGTTGCAGTGTGTGGAGACATAGTCGGGCTTTGTCGTCTATATCAAGGCTCATTTCTGTCTGATGTCCCATCCGGTGGCCTCGTAACCAACGGGTGATTTCATGCCAGCCTTTTACATTTGGTTTGATTGGTGGCGTGCCCTCTGCATTTCTTCAGTTTCCTATTTTCAACATAATTCTTCGCAGTAGCACTTGGATCATTTTACCTCAAAGTGTTGCCTTGTGTGGAGTACTCCAAGAAAAAGTTACAGAGATGGCGATTTAAAAAGATATCCAAGAATCTTAAAGAGAGACTTCACCAGCTCGCTGTTTAAGAGTGTGATGGTTGTCTCAACCAAGGTTAAAATAGTTTTGGATTTGTCATTATAGTTTAGTTATAGTTAGTTTTGACATTTTTTTCCATTATAGTTTAGTTTTTATTAGTTTTGACATTTTTTTCCATTACAGTTTATTTTTAATTAGTTTTGGAGCGGGCATTCTAGTTTTTATTTTGTTTTGATTTTTGCAACAAGGCTTAGTTTTAGTTTAGTTTTAGTTTTTTCATACCTTATTAACCAGGTGCAGGATTCAAAAAGGTCAGAGTAAATATTTTGTAATACTGTTTATTTTCAAGTCCAACATAGTGCTCACTGCTCAGTTAATGCTGATACTGAACTGTTGGCTGCTGCCTTAAACACAAGAAAATAATATAAACTTAGTGTAAAAAATATAAACATAAATAATATAGAATAATGTCAACATGAATTAAATAAAAATAATAAAAACATAAATTATATAAAACAATATAATATGAGCTTTAATAATTAGAAAGTTTGACTCTGTAACAATAAAGTCAGACTCACATGAAATTAAACTGTTACAGATGCTCTGATTCATTGCTCCTCTACGTTTTGTCGCAGCACAGCGCACAGCCAGTCAGTGCACTAAACAAGCATGTCCCAGGATGTACGTACGGCGCTGACAACTGCTGAAAACTGTCGTAAAATTGGTTGGGAAAATGTGTCTGATCAATTTAAATCCTAAAGGCTATTAATATTGTCAGAAACTATAACTAAGGGAATTTTGTCTATAACTTAGTCAGTTTCAGTCAGTTTTGTGAACACAAGATACAGTTTTAGTTTACTTATCGTTTTTGTTTTCTTTTCTAGTTTTTATTCGTTTGAGTTAACTGCAATGTATTTTAAATTTTAGTTTTTCTTTGTAGTTTTGTTTTAGTTAGCTATTATAACCTTGGTCTCAACATAACCTCACATGGTACAGTGTATGAAAACAAACTTTTGGTAGATGTGAAATATTTCCAATTCCTGATTGTCCACTGTCTGACTTGTTGTCTGTCTCTTGCAGCTCTGCAGTGTATGGATGATAAGGCTCCCTGTGTGAACAATGCTACGTGTCTGACCTTGAGCAATGGCACAGAGTACTGCAGGTAAGATTGATCGGCCTGGTCTTTGACCCACTCACACTTTTCAGCAAAACTTTGCTGTCACCACAACACAGCAGCAGCACAAACACCTCATAAGGGGATTATTGGTGGTGAAATCCAGCACAAAACTTTTTTTTTTCTTTTTTCATCAACCCCTGCCTGTCCACAGGAGCATGAGGTTTAACTCAGGCACAGAAGAGGGAATAAAAGCCTCCTCTGTCTGACAGAGTACAGCAGTACTGGGAACAAAACCAATGCACACACTTCCAAATCCAAGATTTTATTTAGGACATTTCAGGTTTCTTTTTTTCCAACTGTCTTTGCTATAGAATTGATAACTTCAGGGCTGCCAACATATTTTACAGCCTCCCGATTTGCTGTTTCTGCTGAATGTCAAGATTGTCAATGTCAAGACTAATATTTTGTGTACATGAGAAAGTATTCAGAGTGATTAATAGAAAGAAACAAACTGAAACTTGGTAGATTAAATCAAAATGACAGGTAGGCTAATCATTTTACCACATGTGTTATTGTAGCCTTTGAGTTACTGCTGTATGCAATGTTGTTGTTGAGACTGAAAATAATCCGTAAGTCAGTCTCTCCTATAACCAGTGGTGAAATCACTCTATGTAAGGAAAAAAAAGGGAAAGTGCAGCAGCGTAAAGGAGAGCAGTGTTTGATGTATGCCTTCCACTTTCTGACAGCTTAGTCTAGTTTGTAATTAACACTGAGCTATCTTTGTAACTGCTCTGCCACTCCCGAGCCAAATTCCCAAAGAAAACACACCATAGCTGGTTCATGAACCTGATCATATTTCATCAAATGTGATGTGAATCACTCTGCATGTCTGTTCCCAGAGCTTTAGGAATTTCAACACTCTGCTACTTGTGTAAAAATGGGGTAAGCTGCATTCCATAATCACTGTTTGACTTAGTGCTGCAGGTGGAGAGGGACTCTTTCTTAGTGCCTGTGAGTACAAACATAAGCCCCACAAACTGCTCATGATGATAAAAAGCAGGAACTAGGTTGTGACTTTACTGTTTTTGACTGTAGACAGAAAGTGTAACCATATAAACAAACAAACAAACAAACAAACTAGCAGTGACGTGGCACAAAGAGGGGTGTGATGTTGTGTGACTTTGCTGTATGAAGGTGGTGAAGCTGCAGTACGGTGCAGTGGGTGATGGCTGTATGAGTAAATCAGGTGTCGTTTACACAACAACAGTTTCAGGATGAAACACAAAGGTATTTTCGCGTCTCAGCCTCTTGCTTACACTTAAACATTGTTTTTGCCGACCTAAAATGGAAACTTTTGAAAACAGCCTCCAAAGAGATTTTTTTCTGGAACGCCACAGCCACTGTTTGTGTAAACAGCAAGCCAGCGTTTTCAGTGGAAACGCTGGTGTAACACTCTGCTTTGCGCATGCACATTACACTTTAATTTAGCAACTTAAAATGCCATACACAAACTGGACGACATCATCAGTAACAGTGGCAGACTACTGTGTTCAGCACGTGCTGCCAAATCTGCTGACTGCATTTCATCAATATGTGCAACTGTTGCACCACTTCTGCACTTAGACGCATTCAAAACAAGATAATCAGCCCACCTCTACTTTGTCAAAAAGGTGTGATAAGACATTGAATTAAATGACCTTTTCAGTGGCTGCTGACAGTTAACAGCTTTTACATTTGGAAATGTTTCTCTGACAGTGGTGACAGAAATTGATTTTTTTTGGAGAGATAATTTTTAAAGAATAGGAGTGGACCAGAAATCACATACTGTGAGCAGATGGAGAGGAAGTACTGATAATTGTATCATAAAGCTCAGGATGTCGATGTATTGCTTCAGTGGCATTTTCCTCTCCTCTTTTTTAAATTCTTGCAGGGGTTTAACGCTTTACCAACTGTGATAGCGCCAGCACTCCATTTATCTTTGCTGGAGTGTTATTACCATAATACTGTCACTGTTTGTTCAATCAGAAAAATTCAAAAGGCATGGGAAACCTGAGATTTTCACTTTTCAGTGATAAATCACAGCCCCCTACCGTTATACTGGGGGTGTAGGCTGTGAGACAAATATGTTTTATTTTCCATACAGTGCCAGATCAAAGCAGAGGTAATTTAAGGTTACCTCTTTATTAGATCAGGTCTATACCTTCTTTTTCTTTTCCTTAACAGACTGACTAGCCTTATTTACGTAACGGGGTGTCATTTCTGAGTCTGTGCTGTTGCTCGTTCTCGGTATAGCAGAGTTCTGCCCCGATGGGTACGCAGACGCACAAACACATGAGCACACTTATACAGACAAGCACACTCCATGTAGTGGGAAGAGTCAGGAAAAATAACGTCCCAACCACCACAAAAAATTAAAAATTTCTCTGCCTTTTTTTCTAAGCTCCCAGTGCCATCTCTGTAAAGATGGCAACACCCCCATCATGGCCACTGCTGCTGTCCCCCAAAAGCCCAGGGACATCACTGTTTATTGTTTATTATGGTAATGAAAAGCATGCGACACAAACAAAACAATGGAAATATCGTGAATATCACTTCTGAAAACCGTAACTTCTTGAGTTTTTTTTCCTATCAAAAAAATTCCCAATGCTGAAAAGAAGAGCTAAGAAGCTGTGCTTTCTAACGAGACCAGTGAAACAGTAATAATGTTGCGTCTCACCAAACTCTAGGGCTGGCCTGGGACGATATGCTACTGTCATGATGCGATTTTGTTGTTTAGCTTTTTTAACACCACATCATGTGAAAAAGTTAAATAATGATGATAATGTCTACAGACTATGTCAGGAGCCATATTTTCCCATAAAATGCACATTACATGTGTCAGAGAGAAACATTTCACCCTCTCCTGGAGAAAAGTGGTTACTTTTTATCAATCGAGTTTATAAACAAAGACTGAAATGAAGAATTTGAAAAAAAAAAAAAAAACATTGTGTTTTGGACAAAGAATCCTGATTTTGACATTGTCAAACTAAAAATCACGATATATTGATTTTCAATTTTTTTTCCCACCCCTACTAAACTAAACTCCTTAAAAAAAATAACTTTTCTTCTTTTAAACTGTTACTTCTATACCATGCAATAATCATTTTCCAGATTTTATAGAAATTAAAGTGTGTTCGGCTTGAAAAAAGGGCTAAACCCCTCGGATTATTTAAAAATATGCCAATATGGCCATTTTTGCCTTGATAGGTAAAGGATCAGTTTGTGGATACATCCTCCTTAGATTAGTTTTTATACTTTTTTTTATCACGTAAGTGGAGTCATTTTGTGATCCTCCCTCCAGTTTTGTTTTATGAATGGTGGGAATATTTAATATCTTGCATTCACTCTCACCCTTTTTCCGCCAAGCTGTCTCTGTTCCTCACTAAGCAATGAGTATTTCTCCATTGTGCTTAAAGATGAAATTGGCGATAAAAGAAAGAGAGACAGAGAGAGTGCAAAGAGACTTTTTGCCCTTAAGACACACAGAGAGGAGCCTCTCGGTTTAGGAAAAGTCAGCTGACAGAGCGCAGGCCCACTGTTAGATTCATTAACTCATCAGTCAATTCTTTCTGCCTTCAACAAGCAAACATAAACAACTGCACATGCCCACAACCATGCACACATATGTGCACACAAAAGACGCACTTGCCCCTGTCTGGCCTGTCTGGCCCTGTCTGCACTGTGCTGCTGGTGAAAGGACGCATTGTTTCAAATCGAATTATGTCTTCATTAGTCTGCTCACTGTATTAGAGGCTGTTGGTTGTAAGTAAACAGTCACTTTGGCCTTTTGGCTTGGACCTGCCTAATTAAGTCACATGGCTTCACGCCGCGGGTGAGAGCTAACTATAATTACAAAAGACAAACTAATATGATCTCCATAAGAAGCAGCAGCTAGTGAACAGTTTCTTTCTTTTCAGGCATTTGGAGGGATTTCTTCTTTTAAGCAACCGTGCCTGTTTCGTGGTGCTAAAATCAGGAAGTGAAATAAAGAGTCAATGTGTGATCTGTTTTTTTTCCAGTTTATAATGCAACAGCAGTGAAGTGTGCATATTTTTTTATTTTCTGGTATCCTTCATGAAACGGCTCCACAGTAGAGACGATGCTGTGTTTTGATTGGCAACCAGATTGTGCTTCTGTGCATGTTGTCATTCTTTAACTTGCCTCAAGCTTCCACTGCAAAGTTCCCATACATTCCTGAACTCAGGAAAACTCTTTTTTTTAACAGAGATTCATACAGTATGGATACTTTTTTCCTTATTAACACCTTTTTTTTTTCTTTTTTTGCATGTCTCTCTCCTATTACTTAAGACAAGGGGACATGGTCAGAAACTTTTAACGGATGTCTGAAGCAACAGCAGAAAACTACATTGAAAAAAATCTTGAAAACTAGAATGTTTAGGAGCTTAAGGTGTGTCATTTTGGACTCAGCAGTGTTGTAAGAGAAAGACAGTGCATGGGAGAGGTCGACTGGCTTACTTGTAGAGCAGGCTGCAGAGAAGTCGTCCAACTGGTGACACTGCAAGCCATCAGCCCTGGGTGTGAGAGAGAGGTGTGTTTTTAGAGTGAGTCTCTGTGTGGGTTTGTGTGTGTCACAAGTTTGCTGGGTTGGGGTTTGTAGATGACATCATTGTTGAAGAGATGCATAATCACTTTATGATGAGGGACTGACTGAGATGAACAATGATCCAGTTTGTGAGCCACAGCAGAGTTCCTGTCAGTGAGTTGGAGCCTGACTCGGAGTTAATACCTGATTAGTTGAAACAAGAGTGAGTGAGACTACACACATTATGTTGTTGGCATGTCCCTCATTTCTGGAGGACAAAGTGTCTTTGTCTGCTGTGCTCCTAGAGCAAACTGATGAACTCCTCTTCATTACTTGTTCTTCACACCTCCCTTTGCTCTCAAAGTCACCGTTAGGCCTTTGTGTTTATTCATGAAAAAGAGTCGTGTTGTTTTTTTTTATCTTGAAGTGAAGGTGGAGAGTTAGTGCGCTGTGTGGACCTGCTGCCTGTTTGATCTGACAGGTAGAATTTGCCTGCAGGGCAGACAGAGGAAGAGAAAGAGCCAAAAGAAAAGAGGATGTCTTCTTCCAGGTAATTTGAGGAGGAATCCCTCGGAGCAAAACTCTTTACTAATGATGAGAGAGCTGAGAGGAACAGAGCAGAGAGAGGAGTGTAATTTCCCTCTTCTACGCCTCCTTCATCAAACTGTCACTCATCCATGTATGCTGTGGTCCCCTCTCCCCTGCAGGGATTTGGATGCCCCTGGACACAGCTCACCAGGCCTCTTAATCCTTACCCTAAAAGTGAGGATTTTAGTTAGTGAGGATCTTTTTCTTTTTATCTCTATTCTTTTCCCCTCCATTCATATCTTCATGTTGAAGGAAACTGTTTTAAGATCTTTTCCCTGGTTGTTGTAATTAGGCCTGTCACGATAACAAATTTTGCCAGACGATAATTTTCCAAAATATTATTGCAGATAAACAATATTATTGTCAATATTATTTTGATTTTTTTTCCCCATTTTTTCATTGATGTAATTATGATAAGTGGGATAATAAAGTGAGTACACCATATCAAAAACAAGAAACTTTAATTTCTTAAGAGTATTTAACTGTAATTAAAAGGTCAGGATCTTTTAAATAAAATAAATTAAACAAAAAATATAAAAAAATTTAACAAACAAGAAAGAGAAAAAAAATACAATGAAAAGGAAATGGACTCTCTTTTAGAAGAAAATACATGTCAATGAAAATAATGAATACTAATCAAAAACAATAAAACATAGACCCTGACTAACAAAACTCCCCCTCCCAAAAAAACAACAACAATAAAAAACTATAGCCTAAATAAAAGGGAGTTTATACAGTTCCTGAATTGTTTGTAACATGTACTTTTTCCCAGTCAATCCGTACTGTCTGTCAAACATTTTTAATATTTTTGGCTTTCAACCGTATTGAAGGGCTGCATTTCTTTGGCAATGTAGCTGTCTTTGAGCGCCCACCATTTGGCGCTTTTATTTCTATTTACTTTGCCAACCAAAAGCCTCAGTAAGAGCAGATTGTCAAAGAACAAGGCTCCGCTGCACCTCCCCTTCTTCCTCGTCGTCGCCACTATTTTTAAACAAAAAGAGAGGAGGAAAACAAACATGCATGCACGTGTCAGTTTATCAAGGCTGGCAAACTTACCGAGGACGTTCGATTAATAGATTTATTGATTATCGTAACAGGCCTCGTTGTAATCTATCAATTTGCCCACTTTTTTTCTCAGTCGTGTGTTGTTTGGTTGATGAGTGGACTTATGTTGCAGATGGAAGGAGTAGGGAGAAAAAATAGACAAAAAGCTGAGAAACATCGATAAACCAGCAATTTTCCCCACAGACTTTAACTGGGTGAGGCACATGATCCATTCTTAAGTCAACAAACACCAGAGTAACAGATAGGCACCCACAGCAGTGATTTCCCGCCCTTACTCTCCAAAGACTTATCTCCTTCCCACAGCTCGGCTACCAGTGCTGCACATGTGGTCAGGACTGGGACCACAGTGATAAGGGTTTCTTTGTGTTTAATTCGAAGTGTGTTGCGTGTTTCTAGGAGAGTCAGGGGCACCTTTGAGCCTCAGGCATGTTCACATGCTGGCACAGAGAGGTCTGAAGTTCACTTTTCATGTTGGTTTTTGTATTTTGGAGACAGAGATGTAGCTCAGTGCGACAAGAAGGAGATTCATCAGTGTTGTTTTATAGCTTTTTATCAGCTTTTCATCATTTTATTTTAACTTTATTTGGAAAGTGACGACAATTTCCTAGAGCTTGAGCTGCTGTCTGTGTGTCACTGCTTGTGTTTAATAAAGGAAAGACTTTCTGTCTTAAAAATCAAATAAAAATGAACAAACTAAGAATAAAACACAGATGCTGCCATACTGCCTGGACACACAGACTCTAAGCCTCCTTCGGACACAGGAAGCCTTACAAAACAGTGGGGAATGTAGCAACCAGACCAGAAACCCGCACACAGCGAGGTGACAAGTGGCTCTGTGTCACACATTGATGATGACGCCGTGGGGGCAAAAGTGTCTCGGCTTTGTCACCATTTCACAGTTTCTCTGCACATGCACCAAAAAGTCAACTGATCAGCTGGAAATGTGTTATTATGGATACGTGATGTTCAGTACAGTGACCGTGGCAGCTTCAAATCGTCACAAGATGCTGCTGTGTGGTGTAGACTGTGTTGACCTGATGGATGTCGGTTTTATTGTTTCGGTTGGTGGATGCAGCTGGACTGTAGAACAGGAAGAAATGGTGAAAAACCAAGACTTGGGTACCAGGACTCAAGCCCATAATAAGCCGCGTTTTCACCAAGCAGACCGGTTCAGTTCATCTCAGTATGGTGCGCATTTTGTGGCGTTTCCACTGACTTATCCCAGGACAGATCCCCATATAAACGAGACGAGCCATCCCACTTTTTGGGACGCTTAGACTGAACTGATCCGCTCTTAGAAGGTGAAGCAACACACTGCACACCGTTGATTGGTCAAAAGAATCGTCACTTACCCCGACAGCGGCTGCATTTCTCCTGGTGGCACACAGACTTCTCTGAAACAAAGCTTTACTGCGCTTTGTATCAAAGAGCTACATGCCAATCACAGAGAGGATGAAATGCTGCATGTCTTCCATCTATGCTCTTTGTTTACTGTCACATTTTCTTCTTCGTTGGATTTATTAGGGTACACTGTGTCACGCTGCTACGGCGTCACACTATTGTTAAACAGCTGCGGCTTTCTGCATCAGGCTTACACGCCGCCTATCACGAGAGGGCACAGTTTTGCTCTGTAAACGCAAACTGAAACAGGCTTAACTGTACCAAACTTTGCCAAACCATACTGAACTGAGCCGGACTGCTTGATGGAAACGCGGCTATACTCCCTTTTCCACCCAACTGGTGCTGGTGCCAGTTAGCACTGGTTCTTTGTGTTTCCACAGACAAATAACTGAAGTGTAGGAAAAATTAAAGCACTAATGCCCTGCCCCTCTAATAGATCAGGTCTCGATGGCTTGTTGTTTTATTTAACTAAACTAAATTGTCTCATATTTTTTTATTATTCTTAGAAGGAAAAGCTGCCGAGAGAGTCATGTGTTGTTCTTTTGGCGTTTACATAACAGGGTCACTTTTGCCTCATGTTTCTGCATTGGAAACAAGTAATATAAAACAAATCTCTGCCTGTTTGCAACCGCTCCCATCACCATCTTTGTAGCCATCTCCTGCACTATTCGTCTGCAGCCTCTCCTTAGAGTGCCAAGTATGCAGTGACCTGATGACGTTTTACAGTGACGCAATGACATGGCCCCGACTTGGTATTTGCTAATTAATAAAAAAAATGGTTATTAAAAAGAATGTGGTTAGAACCCCTTTTCCACCAGCACCAAACGAGCACTTGTGGAAAAGGGGTAAATGAAAATTATTGTCATATGTTTGAATGAGTTTTTGTCAAAGTTATCATCCGTTTAGCTAAATCAAATTGGTTTCTGACTTGAATTATTATTTTTTGTAATATTCATTTTTTAAACTCTCCAAAAATAGTAGTATCAACACAGGCATCAAAAAATTGAGAGTTTTAGGCAGAAAATGTGAAAGAGAAAAACAGAGAGGTGAAAGCTTCTCTATTTGAGGCATCCTGGGCTCAGTCGGTTGTCTCACAAATGGAAGGTCTGAGGTTCAATTCCAGCTCCTTTTGTCCCAAGCCAAAGTGTCCTCTAAGCAAGGCACCAACCCCAAATTGCTCCTGCTGTTGGTCAGCTGTGTGTTGGTGTGTATGAATGAGATCAGCTGATGCTGGTGGTCTCCTATCATAGCTGACAACAGAGTGTGTATGATGTGTACGTGAATGGTTGAATGTAACTTGCACTGTGAACTGCTGAAAGTGTCAGAAAGACGAAAGGTCCATTTACAGTCGATGGGTAGTATTCAGTAACTGGGTAGACATGGAAATAGCCTGCTGTCTTTTTTCAGAGTTTCTAATCAGTCAGTGGTGAACTATCCATAGTGCAGACCTCGACATGGAGCTTTAATGGGCCAACAGGACTATTGTAGGAGACTGCACTTAGAAGAACCACAGAGTCAGGATAATGAAAGAACAGCACAGAGAGACATGCAGATGGAGTGCTCAGAGAGAAAATGGGTCCTGTGCTGCATACCACAGTCACGCTGATGAGTCTTTTTGAACAAGTTTCTAAACACGGTTTCAGATTTTACCACATGTCCCGAGTTTGTGCTCCACCCTGCTCTGCACTCCTTTCCTCAGTCAACACGGATGCTTTTCAGTCAGGCTGTCTGGCTTCCTCTTTCCTCTCGTCTGTCTCTCTCATTACATCTCTTACTTTTACTAACACCTCATCGCTCTTTTCACTCTCTCATTGTTCTCTTTCTCTTCTCTCTCTTCTTCTACTTCTTTTTTTTGGCTTTCATGTGACCTAACTCTGCCATCACTCTTTCACCTCCTTTTTACCCGCCTCCTCGCCAACCTTATTTTTGTAGCCTCCGCTCTTGTCTTCGAAAATGAGAAAAAGAGTATTCTGAGAAGTGAGGGAGTGTGTGTGGGAAGAAACATCAGCCCACTAAGACTTCGCTGCTACTAATGATTTTTTAAGTAAAAGATTCATGTTTTCCACAACTCCCCCCTAAAAAATCCCCCATGAGTTAACCTTTACTTCCAAGTTTATGTGCATTTTATTTCCCAGTGTAGAGCAGGAGTCCTCCCCTCTGTGGCTTTTACTGATGTATAGACTTAAACTGGACATAGCCACACACTTCATCACACTGGAGCTGTTGGAGAGATAGAGCCAGAGAAATTAAACAATAGTTGTTCACCAAAGAAATCTATATGTTCCTTATTTTTTCTGAATATGTGCTAGTGCTTGTCACCGTTGACTGTTAATCATTTACAACTTCTCTTTTCAATCCTCTGTAAGATTTCTTAAGCCCCCACGTTATCCTGAGCAGTAGTGACTCAGTTATTGACATTTATTGAAATGAGGGGTTGTCTAATGAGCTGAGATTAACCAACCTTTGATCAAAATGGTGACAAAGACCTCAGTTGACTCCTCTGTGCCAATGCAGAGCATATAATCATGCCGTGGTGTACCCCCACATGTAGATGAGCGCACTAAATGTGTCTTCGGGGCTCCCTGATTGACCTCTAAGCTTTGCCTTTGAAGTTTGTGGAGGGTATTCCTGTTTGTGTCCCCCGTCTGGGCCTGACATGACTGTGACAGCTCACCTCAGTCATTCAAGTGCTGCAATGTCTGGAGAAAGTTTTTGAATTACACATATGAAGAGTTTTGTCGTGTGTCATGCAGATTTGTCATGATGCTATATTTAACAATATTGATACCTGTTTGGTTAACACTGCAACACAAGCTGAACTCCTCAGCACACACAATGGTTCACTCTGATATTTTTAATTTACAACTTTCAGACTGAACTCTTGAATTATCAATCATTATCTGCTCGATCTGCTCTGGATTTTTTCTTAATTTTCTTACCCATATGCTCGTTTAATTCATGTGGATTAGGCCTGTCACGATAACAAATTTTGCTAGACGATAATTTTCCAAAATATTATTGCCAATAAACGATATCATTGTCAATATTATTTTGATTTTTTTTTTCCATTTTTTCATTGATGTAATTATGATAAATGGGATAATAAAGTGAGTACACCATATCAAAAGAAAGAAACTTTAATTTCTTAAGAGTATTTAACTGTAATTAAAAGGTCTGGATCTTTTAAATAAAATGAATTAAACAAAAAATATAAAAAAATTTAACAAACAAGAAAGAGAAAAAAAATACAATGAAAATGAAATGGACTCTCTTTTAGAAAAACATACATGTCAATGAAAATAATCAATACTAATCAAAAACAATAAAACATAGACCCTGTCTCTAAAGAAAAAACGAAACTCCAAAAAAAAACAACAACAATAAAAACTAAAGCCTAAATAAACGGGATTTTATACAGTTCCTGAATTGTTTGTTACATGTACTTTTTCCCAGTCAATCCGTACTGTCTGTCAAACATTTTTAACATTCCTGGCTTTCAACCGTATTGAAGGGCTGCATTTCTTTGGCAATGTAGCTGTCTTTGAGTGCCCACCATTTGGCGCTTTTATTTCTATTTACTTTGCAGACCAAAAGCCTCAGTAAGAGCGGATTGTCAAAGAACAAGGCTCCGCTGCACCTCCCCTTCTTCTTCGTCGCCACTATTTTCAAACAAATGCGACATATCAGCTCGTTGGTGTTCATGAGCTCATACTTTGTTCATTCTGATAAAAAAACAAAATATTCCCACACTGGGACTGTGGCAGGCGGCTTAAGAACCGTATCTTTCGTGCCATCACTCATATATCATAGTGTGTTTCCTCCTTACCCCTCAGGACGCTCACTTCAGCTCTCTCCGTGTGTACGCGCGAGCAGCCCCATCTTCACCCCAAAGACTGCATTTTTGACAGATGCTCACTCCGCTATAAATCCGCTAAATCTGCTATAGAACCTATGCACCCCGGGGTTAGGAAAGATAGACGTAGTGAGACATCTTCTCATTCAGCCTCTTTGGTCGAAAGAGAGGAGGAAAACAAACATGGCAAACTTAACTCAACAACTCGAACAACTCGGTAGTTCGCAACGGTACTGTTGTCCTGTTGTATGCACCCGAGGCGGAGTGTGACGTCGGTGTTCCCACTGAAAACGCCGGCTTACTGTTTACACGGCAACGGTGTCGGCAGTGTTTTAGAAAAATCCCACTCTGGAGGCCGTTTTCAAAAGTTTGCATTTTAGGTGGGCTGAAATGCTGTTCCCATGTAAACGAGAGGCTGAACTGAACAAAACTTTTGCATTTCACCTCAAAGCCGTTCTCGTTTAAACGGCCTCTAAATGTCGGAATGATTTGACCCGTTGTAGCCCTTGACTGCAGCTACAAAATCACAATACATCCCATATTCCAATGTATTATTTCTCAAGATTTGAAGTGAACCACACTATCTGACCCCAAAAAGTGGTCTTGAAATAATTACCCAACATCTTAAAGATGTCCTTTATTTGTTTTTGATGTGCTAAGGAGTTCTTTGTTCCTGAAATACAGCACTAATCAACACACAAAACCACTTACACACTGAGCGCCCTGTGATTGGTTGATGGAAACACGCTTAAAAATAATCCTTATACAACCAAAACATCAACATGCAGGCTGAGGAGAGGGTTCGAGGCAGACACTGACATACATGTATAAAGGCACAGAAGTGATGGTTAAGCAGTATTATTTATTTCTGTAAAAGTAGATGTTTTATTTTTTAGGTGAATCCTGCAAACTCTACCTTTAATCACTGCATTAAAACAACAGCCGTGCCAGTAACATGCTCCGAACTTGAAGGGTGACGTCCTTGCATGCACACACAGGACCACAGAGCAGTGAATAGATCGTCTTTGCTCCAGCCAAGCCAGGGAATGATTCAGTTATTGAAATGTGAGCCAGCCTATGCTCCCCTTCTTTCTCTCTGAGTGTTTTTTTTTTTTCTGTGATGGCCTCGGGGAGAGAGCATGATGGAGTTATTAAGTGTAGCTGTGACTAGATAGAGGCTGATGGAGAGTGTGGTGGTGTTGGGGAAGAATTAGCAAAAGAGAATAGAGGAATTCGGGATTGGGAATGAGAGGAAGGAGATCAATTCGGGGGTGGTTCATGTGCTAGAAGTTAGGAAGAGAAGCGAAAGGAGACATTTCATGAGTGAGTTAGAGTCAACCGTCTCTACTTATTGCTGCTTATTAAGCCCCCACGGTCAGCCAGGACAGGCCGAGGTCAGCATGAGGTGGAGGAGGAGGGAGAGGGAGACAAAGAGAAGGGGTGCAGAGGGAGAGACGGAGGGGAGGGGGTGTTTGAGATGGGGGCGCTAATGTGAACCAGCTGTAGAAACCTGACACCTCAAGAGTGGGTTAGAAATGAGAGGTGCAGGAGTGAGAAAGGGAGGGAAAGGAGCGCTTCAGGAAATAGCATGGAGTAAGAGAAGGATGGAGAGAAAGATGAGGAAAAAAAGTCCTCATGGAACAAAACAAAGGATCCCATAGACCAAACTTTGCTCTATTGAAAGTCTAATCAAACGCGTGTTAAAGGTAACTTTGATTCTTAGCGTTTGGAAATCTTTCTGTCCTCTGTGTTGCATTCAGAAACAGATCATCCCCTGTGTTTTGTGCTCCTCGCTAAAGCACCACTCCCTGACTAATGTGAATCATGCACAGCCTTGTCTGTTTGCTTCGGGCTCTAGTAATACAGCCAGAGGCTAATAATGAGCTCTCTATCAGGCAGGGAAACCTGAAGGACAGGGTGGTATCATTTCCTGACGCCATGGCATGTGGTTCTGTCAACACTGGTTGAATAGTAGCCGTTGAATTTACATGAGGTTGCTGTCTGTCCATCCTGTCAGCACTATTACATTTTCTCAAAAATCTTAAAATCACAAACAAATATTGAAAGGTGTTGTAGAGTCCAAGACTGCTGTGTAGGTAAAATCTTGTATATTGAGTTATTAACGAGGCTAACTAAGAGGCTTATTCCAGGCTCAAAAGATTTGTGATCAGGCTAAAGATTATAACAAAGCATTGGTTTCAAATTACAGCCCTCTCACTGAAGTGGTTATACTTGACTTTGAGAATGTGTGTCGTGTTTCCCAGAGTTTTAACAGTGAGAATGTGTGAAATCTTCCCAGTGCAACGTAAACCTGGCATTAACCTGGACACGCCGTTCTTTGTGTGACGGCTTGCTAATGTGATGTATGTCACAGGGCAGAGAGCCGTGTCATTGCTCCATGAGAGGGGTGGAGAGGTCGCCCAGCGGAGAAAAAGAGCAGTCCTAATTCCCAGGACGGCCGTCTTGTTGTGATATTATGACCAAGCTGTGTTTGTGTTTGAAGTGAGGAGGGCCGTCTTTGTGTTTGTGTATTTATGTGTGTGTGTTTGTGTATAGGCATGTGTTCAGGGGTGTGGAGGGGGTTGCACTGCAGACGTGCTGATACAGGGACAGAGACAGGGAAGAGGGAGGGTGGCCGTGTCTAATCAGAGAAAGTTGGGGTCAGGAGGCACCAAGTCTGTGTTTTCTTTGAAGATCATACATCCCTAATCTGCCATCTGGTCTATCTGTTTGCCACCCACACCGTGAGTAAAAGCACAGGACTGTGTTAGAGAAAATAATGCAGGGAAGGAAACGTGTTTAAAGTGTGAGTGTCAGAAACATTCAGAAAAACAACAAGATTTTACAATGTGTTAACTCCGCCCAAGCTTATAAAAATGTAGAGTTAAAAAGACCAGTAAATGGTAACAACTGTTACAAAAAGCCTTTTTTTTTCAATCTAAATGATATCTATTTTTGTAATCAACAACTGTTATGTCACACAACATTTGACGATTTTCAAGCTCTGTGGAGTGTTTAACAAAGGAAAACAGAATGCTGTGACTTAAAGGGATAGTTAAGTTTTTTGAAGTGGGGTTGTATGAGCTCTATGTGACCGCTAAGGACATTAGATACAGTAGATCCTCTCCCTCAGTAAGACACAAACTTTAATCGATGGTGACGAGGAAATAGACGCAAACAGGGAGAGATCGTACCAAATTCAAAGGCTATTTTCTCTGCCTACAAGAACTAAAATCAAAAAGTAATACCACAGTTTAAGAGTACGATACATAAAATATTTTTTAAGTGCGTAGGAAATTCAAAATGAGTGACTATGACAGCGACGAAGAAGTTTCATTCACTTTGGAACCAAAAGGATACCTGTATGAGCCGGAGTATCTACACAGAAGAAGAGCTGCTACAGATGGAGACTGAAAGGAATACAGAGGAAACATCCACGGACACTGGACATCAAGATGCTGAGTGTTACTGCTGCCACGACTGTTGTTGTTGTTGCTGTTACAGGACTCTCCAGAATTTAGAAGAGCAGGGAAATCTGTGTGATGAGTCATATAGACGGCTTGAGAGCCAGCAGTGTCCTCAGACAAATCCTGAAGAGTGTCTGTTACCAAGTTTCACTTGTGGCCGCAGTAACACTCAGCATCCGTGGGCATTGAGTCACAGCTCAGACATTTACACCACTGAGTATTTCCGACTCTATCTTGATGTCCAGTGTCTGCGGATGTTTCCTCTGTATTCCTTCTTCTTCTGTGTAGCTGCTCCGGTTCATACAGGTATCCTTTTGGTTCCAAAGTGAATGAAACTTCATTGTCGCTGTCATAGTCACTCATTTTGAATTTCCTACGCTGCCTCACAATCCTTAGAGTACAAACAAAAGAATTACGATACTTTATCAAACTTACACGAGGCTAAAACCAGTGCATAGCTTGTTTACATTCCCTACAGCTGAAAGGAGGAGGGGGGACGGAGCGCACTAGCGCTGCGCGGAAGGACACATGACCAGTTAGTTAGGTTCAGATAAATGTTTATATTTCCGAAGACTTAATGCACTTAAAAAATATTTTATGTATCGTACTCTTAAACTGTGGTATTACTTTTTGATTTTAGTTCTTGTAGGCAGAGAAAATAGCCTTTGAATTTGGTACCGTCGGTCCCTGTTTGCGTCTATTTCCTCGTCCCCATCGATTACAGTTTGTGTCTTACTGAGGGAGAGGAGACAACTTTCTACTGTATCTAATGTCCTTAGTGGTCACATAGAGCTCATACAACCCCACTTTAAAAAAACTGGACAGTCCCTTTAATTACTGTCTTGGACATATGCAGTTTTGCAAAAGATTTGAACGACTTTGCAGCACAGATAGGTCGTACTAAAGTTGGAAGAACTTTGAGATGAAAAAGTGATTGTAGCAAAGAGATTCCTTTCTTATCTGTTTCAAACTGACGCTGCGTCATTTCACATCACATTGCTGTGATGCTGGAGCACAAGAGGCATGGCTTATAATCACACAGCAGGAGTGTTCATGCATGCACACACACACACACACACACACACACACACACACACACACACACACACACACACACACACACACACACACACACAAAGTGGTTCTGCCCTGCTGTCCTTTCTTTCTTCCTCTGTTCCTGTCTCAAAGAGAGGATCAGAGGTGGAGTTTCACTATCAAACCTCTGAGCATCAAATGTTGTGCTCAAGGCGGACAGATGTGTGAATGTCCTGCCTCGTACTGACAGTGTAAGTGACTTTATTTGGAGATGTTGTTTGTCCAACTTGAAGAGTCACTGAGTCAGTCACACATCATGCAGGCAGACATATCACAGATGTGATTGATCTCAGAAACTTCTGCCTGACATGATTCACAACTCTCCTTTGTTCCCATGCTCTCACAACCTAATATCTTCAAGCTGCTTTGGGGCGGGGTTGCCAATAATAAATACAAGTCAGCAAGCGTGAGACTGAATTTCAGATAAGTCTTATTTTCAGTGTTTGAAATGGCGCATGACACTGATCTCAACTCTCTCTTTTCACTGCTCTATTTTCACATGCTGCAGGGCTGATTATTTGGGAAATAAGCACAGTTTCTTCATTAGAAATGGTTATGAAAGAGGATATAAGTTTATCTGTGTGTGTGTGTGTGTGTGTGTGTGTGTGTGTGTGTGTGTGTGTGTGTGTGTGTGTGTGTGTGTGTGTGTGTGTGTGTGTGTGTCTGTGTCTGTGTCTGTGTGTGTGTGTGTCTGTGTGTCTGTGTGTCTGTGTCTGTGTGTACACCGAACACTATCTCTGCTCTCCTATTATGTTACCTGAACTCCTCTAGGGAGCCAGTTTTAGAGAGCTTTGTAAGAGGCAGCGGGTCGCTGTGCCGCCCAGGATCCCTAGACAGGGTGTCTGCCATGTGCCGTACACACACACACACACACACACACACACACACACACACACACACACACACACACACACACACACACACACACACACTCTCTTATGCTACACAGAGTGCAACAGGCTGCTTATTTAAATAGCAAACACAGTAAATTACCTGACTAATGAGGTTTTTCCCTGTAAAAATCAACACATCTGATGGGGCTCTGTCAGACAGAGAAGTGGTGAGGGAATGAGGGAGAGGCTGAGAAAACAGAGGAATAGAAAGTGAGGAGGGGATCATTGCCTCTGTTGACATCCCTTGTGGACATGTTGCGTAATATTGTAATTTCCTCTCCCCTGCTGGGCATGTTGCTGAATCATTTTACTGAAAACACAGAAAAAGAGAATTTGAAAGAAATGGACGATGAACAGTTTCTACCTTCATTGTGGACCTTTCTATGTGACATCATTTATCTGTTGGCAAAAACTTTGTTCTTTGTTACACTTGCCAAAATGTTTTGGTGCTTTCCACTCATTGTTTTTAGTTTCTGCCAGCTTCAGTCAACAACTTCCAGATGACTCCACCTCACATCCTTCCACATTTTTACTTCTCTTTTGCCATCTCTGACCCTTTTTTCAACCTCTCGGCAAACTCCACTTCCCGTTTTTTCTGTCCTTGTAGGGTTTAAGGGTTAACAGCTTTGGGTTTAAAGCAGCTAATATTTGTAGTTGCTAGGTTTGTCTGTTTCTTCTCACATCATAAGTGTTTCAACGGCTCCGTGATGAAAACTTGATACTTTGGTCAAACAGCTTAACAACAAACATGCCTGTGTGTTTCTTTCTTGTGAAGCATGAGATGTGTTGTCTGTCTCTCAGGACAGATCTAAAAGCACTCAATAACCTGTTAACTGTTTAGTTGAATGGTTGGAGTATTTGAACAACTACTCTCTCTGAAAGCACAACCACACATTTCACTAGTACTCCTACTTAGGGATGTGGTTCCCCACATACTCTTGTTTAAATCACTGAGCAGCAGAGACAGAACTGTCTTTTAGACGGTACGGTCGAAATGCCTCTGAGCTCATTGGTTCATTTGTTCTTTTGATGTGAGTGTGTGTTTTCAGACTATTGTTCAGTGTTACTCTTCTTCATCAATGCTGTTTTCTGATGTGGTGCGTTACGTGCACCTGACTGAAACTCACTCTTTTGTTTTGTTTGTTTGCCTCTCTGTAAAGCTCACAAACACACGTCAACCTGACTTTTTGTTTAACTTATCTTTTATCCTCATTGTCATAACTGTGTGTTTGCTCCATCATTAAACTCTGTTTGTGTGTGTGTGTGTGTTCAGGTGTGCCCCAGGCTTTCTGGGTGAGTACTGCCAGCATAAGGACCCTTGTCAACCTGGCTACTGCCTGAATGGAGGGAACTGTTCGGTGTCCATGTCGGCTGGCGTACCTGTCCCGGGCAGCGCCATCTGTACCTGTCCTCTTGGCTTCACTGGTCAACACTGCCAAACTCCTCAGAACTCAACTTGTTACCCCCACAACCCCTGTGCCAACAAAGGTGTCTGCACCCTGCTGTCGCTCGACAAGTTCAAGTGCGAGTGTGCCAGAGGATGGACAGGTGAGGTGTTTAAAAAACAAAGCGGTGAAATGTAAATTGGCTACTCACAAAAAAAATTGTTTTCATTATTTTTATGAATTTTGTCTTATTGACTTTATGATTTAGCTATTTACTTTCGTTTACTGAACTGACAGATATAATGTGACGTTTACTACAAAACAAATGATATTGGACTGTTGGAGGATCTAATCCCAACCTTCTCTCTTATTTCTTTTTACATCCAGGTCCTCAGTGTGAGCAGGAGGACAGCTGTCTGTCCAGTCCCTGTGCCAACGGTGGAATATGCAGCCCTCTGTCTGATGGAAAATACACATGTTCTTGTCCAAATGGCTACATCGGTCCCCGCTGCCTCAATGACACCAATGAATGTGCTATTACACCTTCCATATGCCAGAATGAAGGAGTATGCCTGAACACCCCAGGCTCCTACAAGTGAGAATCACATAGAATATTTTCATGAATAAATCTGAAGTTTAAAAAGGTTTCCACTGTTTTTATGAAGGCTGAATACACCACATTGAATGGATCTTTTCTCTTGCTGCAGGTGTAACTGTGCCCCGGGGTTTACGGGCAGAAACTGTGAAAGCTCTTACATTCCTTGCTCACCTTCACCCTGCCTGAATGGAGGCACCTGCCATCAGAGCTCTGAGACCAGCTACTACTGCCACTGCCTTCCAGGTAGAAGGATTTGAACAACAGATGCTTAAAACACTTTGATTAAATTTGAACTAATGATACAAAAAGCAGGCCAACAGAGGTGTGAGAAGGAAAGGCTGTATGAGAAAAAAAGAAATTTAGACACAGAAAATAAAACCTATGAAGGGAGAAGAGCAACACTGACTCTGGTGTTTATGTATGAACACATGTACCTATGAGGCCTTGTAACAATATGTTGTTTGAGGTCTAAACAGTCTGATCCTGTTTGCTGAGCTGTTTTAGAGACTCCTGTCATTTGGCTACACTTAACTAGTGGACACAACAAACACACAGGTTGTGTTTTTACATCACCAGGACGTGTCATAAGACTTATGTACACCAAACACCGTCATACTGAAGCTGATATCTATTAATCCATGTTTGCCCCTATAAACACACCAGCAAAGCAATAATGAAATTATATATTTTTTTATTTTGCAGGTTTTAATGGGACAAACTGTGAGAATAACATTGACGACTGCCCTGGTCATCAGTGTGCCAATGGAGGAACCTGTATGGATGGCGTCAACACCTACAACTGTCAGTGCCCTCCAGAGTGGACAGGTACAGGATTGTGTGTTAGATGGTGCTGGTTGAGCATAATTGTTCTTCTCCTCTGTGTTACCTTTTACTCTTTTATGATATTACTTTTCTGTCATTCTTTTTGTCGATCTCCTTCTGTCCTCTGGAGACTCTCACTCTGCACTAGGCGTGTCTCTGCTCGCCACTTGTGTTGCATATGTAAGCTTTCCGTTTACAAAGCAAACATGCATACTTTAGCTTCCTCTGATCTGTCTGAGTTTATGTAGCACTAATTCAACCAAGAGAGACTGAATCAATTGGATAATAGGGCCGAGTATTAAAAAGTGCATCTAAATAAGATTTTTTTTTCTTTTTTTTTTTAATTTGTACATAAAGTTTAACCTTCTTAAGGAGACGGTGCATCTAAAACATCTTGGTCAGTGTAGCCTTGATTTATTGGGATTACTTTGTCCTTGTCCTAACCACAGGTCAGCACTGCACAGAAGACGTGAATGAGTGTCGCCTGCAGCCAAACACCTGTCAGAATGGAGGCACCTGCAGCAATCTGATTGGTAGTTACGTCTGTGTGTGTGTTAACGGATGGAGCGGACCGGACTGCTCTGAAAACATTGACGACTGTGCGACGGCAGCATGCAGCCCCGGCTCCACGTGCATCGATAGGGTCGCATCTTTTGTCTGTGTCTGCCCTCATGGAAAGACAGGTAAGCCGTCACCAGAATTTATGTTTTAAATCAAACCCTGTTAAAGTAAGGCTAATAACTACATATCAGTGGTGTTAACACACACAGAAAACTGAGATTATCAAGGTTATTATTGTCAATGAAAACTTTCGCAATAACGAAAATGAGAGGGGAAAAAACATTTTTATAAACTGAAGTGAAAATAAAAGTAAAGCTTTCCAAAGAAAAATTAACTAACTTCAACTGTATTATGATTTTACAAAAACTAAAATAAACTCAAAGTATAAAGAAACAGCTTTAGTTTTCAGCTTTGTCAATCTGTCTCTTGCATAAACTCATTTTTTTGTACCATTTGGCCGGATAGATTAACATTGAGTGACACATTTTATTGTTTTATATGGAGATACTATTTCAGGTTCAATATCTGTGTAACATAGTTCATCTTGTTTTACCCATAATGTAAATAGTTTCTTGTTTCTTGTTTTTGTCAAATTGCTTATTCTATCACTTATTTTATTACTCCAATTCTATCTTATTTCCAACTGCGGTATTATGAAAAGAGCAACGATGATACCAATTTTCCACAGGGATTAATAGAGCATTTCTGAGTCTGTTTCTGTTGTTTTATTTGGATTGTTGTGAAAACCTGCTTTGAAAACTAATTAAAACTGAGTGAAATTAGAAAAAAAAGTCAAAAAACAGCAGCCCAATACAGAACAAAAACATTAAAAACTCTAAACTATACTAACCTTGCAAAAGACCTGGTAAGGTTTTGTACTTCTCTTTATTTTAGTGTAGAAAGAGAAACAAAACAAGACGGGCTAAATACATTTATGAATAAGTCTGTTTTGCTCTCATATTAAAAAGCTTTTGATTAGTTGCAGTTTCAGGAGTTTTAAATTGTAGGATATATCGACCTGAACTGAGTTCTTGTTCAGGTAATTTCACACAGTAAGCAGCTGAATGTGAGCTTTTCCACATGTAACACTTTTATACAAAAAACTGCATTAGGGGTCTTGATTGAAGCATCTCTGTAATAGTTTTTTTCACATTTCCTTTTCATCATGGCTTTCTTTACAGGTTTGCTCTGCCACAGAGATGATGCCTGTATCAGTAACCCCTGCAGAGAGGGCTCTCAGTGCGACACCAACCCCATCAGTGGCATGTACAACTGTAACTGTCCACCTGGGTATATAGGCAGCACCTGTCAGACAGACAGAGACGAGTGCAGCATTGGTGAGCAAAACAAAGCGAAACAAGACACATCACATATTTAGCTTTTGGTGTGTTCTGCTTTTAGCATTCCTGTTTCCTCTTTACCACTAGGTACCAACCCCTGCGAGCATGGCGGTCAGTGCGTGAACACTGATGGCTCCTTCACCTGTAACTGTGTCCGGGGATATGCTGGACCGCGCTGTGAGCAAGATGTTAATGAATGTGCTTCAAGCCCCTGCCAGAACGATGGCACCTGTCTGGATCGTATTGGGGACTACACCTGCATCTGCATGGCTGGTAAAAACTCAGTGCTCAAACAGCGTAGCACCCTACGTTTAACACTTTTGTTAGACCTTCTCATACAGATCATCACGAACAAAGTGCAACATATAACTATAAAAGCACTGAGAGAGCACAGACCTCCGCCAAGCATATTGGGATTCTCCTGCAACACTTTAGTCCTACTTTAATGTTATACTCCCTTTCAACAGACTGTCTGCAACAATTTGGTGTTAGTTGCTGGTTTGTACGATAATTTGTTTCCTGACAGTGTTGAAAATTATGATGACCCAGTACATATTTCATATTCTGGATCTTAGTATCCAGGTATTTCCAGGATCTGGATCATACTTTTACATCTGTCAGAAATTATCGTGACCTTGTCTAGTATTGTTTTGCAAAGCAATCCAACCATTTATCATGGAGTTATATACACATATGGTGAAAACAGCCCTATCTCACAATGATAAAGAATCCTCTAAAAAAATCATGGATCCAGATGGCGATCTGGATCACCAAATTTAATCAAAGTTAATCAGAAAAACTCTCCCAGAAACATAACCGCCTTGGGGGAGGTAAAAATGTCTCTTTCTTTGAGTGTGTGCCCTTTGCTGAAGATAAATGAAAAAGTAGTTGAAATCATTAATTTAACTCTAAAACTGAGCTACACTCCAACAATACTGTTAATACTGTTCATTTGGAAACATATATAAAATATTTTAATTTAAAAAACTAAAATGTATTTTATCAGTCTCCTGATTCAGATTTACACACTACGCACTTTTAAAATGATGGTGCAATTTAGTAGTGTTGTTTATACATTTCCAACAAGCAGTGAAAAAAGACTTAAAACATTTGTTGGAGCAGCAAACAACTACTAACTGGACTACATACGCAGCTAATCCTCAAAGATTGAAATGAAACAGCTTGAGAAAGGAATGGGATTAAAAGAACAAAGTCCTGGTCCTCTTGGATAAAAAAGGAAATTATTAAAACATGTTTCTTTCCAAACATGCAGGTTTTGAGGGAACTCACTGTGAGATCGAAGTGAATGAGTGTCTCAGCTCACCCTGCCTCAACCAGGGGAAATGTCTGGACAAGGTCAGCCGCTTCGTCTGCGAGTGCCCAGCAGGTTGGTACACTGGTTGCTTTCTTTGATTGATTCCCTTTCGTTTTTAGTAAAACAAAAATAGCTTATAAAGCTACAGGTGTGAACAAATTTTTATCTTACTATATTATACAGTTTCTTAATACCTTCTTTATCGCTTTTATGTGTTTGTTTTCAGGCTTCAGTGGTGAAATGTGCCAAATAGACATTGATGAATGTTCCAGCACGCCCTGTTTCAATGGTGCCAAGTGTATCGATAGACCCAACGGATATGACTGTGAATGTGCTGAAGGTAAAAGAAAAAACTTCATCTTCCGCTCAAAAAAAAAATGTTTCTTGTTCTTTTTTATTTTGCCATCACAGCTGTGTGCCAAAAAAAGTGGGTAAAGTACACACTACATGAAAATAAACCCCATGCCACTTTGGCACAGAAAATAGTCACTCAATCTCTCCTGTCATAGCTTTTGTCATTGTCTAAGATTATGTGTCTCCTTTAAGGCTTCACTGGTCTCCTCTGTGAGGAAAACATCAATGACTGTGTACCAGAGCCGTGCCACCATGGTGTGTGTAAAGATGGCATCGCCACCTTCTCCTGCGAGTGTCATCTTGGATACACAGGCTCCATCTGTAACATCCAGGTGCAGGAGTGCCACAGCAATCCTTGTCAGAATCGAGGACGCTGCATTGACCTGGTCAACGCTTATCAGTGCAACTGCCCACCAGGAACCACAGGTATGAAGACTTTGTGTAGAAAATGGCATTGCCTGCTGATTAAAGAGTAAAGTCTGATGTATTCCTAATAGGTAAAAACTTTCTTATTAGATATTAACAATGCAAGAAGCAGTTGTGCAATTGTAATTAGATGTCTGGGAACAGTATTTATTGACAAAAACATCTTGGGCCACGATAATGAAGAGGTACTTTTTCACTAATTCTCTGACTTTAAACAAGCTCAACATTTTTGTAAATGAAGGAATCTTAATATGAGTCACATTAAATGTTCTCCAGAGGGTTTTTTTTCTTGAGTTATAGTTCTGTGACCTTTAATTCTATAAAGTTGAAGTTCACAGCTACAGTTAAATGTAAAGACCTCCATCGCCCACATGTACAGCTTCCTGTGCAGCTTCAACATGCTGATACTGAGTGTCCCATAAAGTGTAGAGCACTCTTAAGCCTGTGTGTGTGTCTGGTGTGTGTGTGTGCACAAGTCACAAGTCTTGGTTGAACAGTGTAGCACTGCGTTTCTTTGTGGATTAGTAGACTCACTTGAGTACACTGTACCATCCTGAGGCCTGGTACTGAAGTCTGTACTGTCCTCACTTTACTTACACTAGCGTCAGGTCACCATGTCAGGTCTCACTTTCTGGTTTCATGCCCACACTTCCCCTCCTCTCATGGCTCTGTTCCCTCTCTGCGCCTCTGTTTCTGTTTATGTTTCTCATCCATTTCCTCTCTTTTCTCTCTCTCAGACAAACAGCTGTGTCTGTCGTGTTATTCTTAAAAAGTTTCTGCCTGTATGTCACACTCAAGGCGAAGCAGGCCTCTGCTGTTTTTAAAGTCCGTCAGCAAATTTAGCAACCTTCCTCAGTTCTAGTTAAACTTTGTGGAGTCTTACTCCCCCTGGTGGTGAATGAGTTAACAACCACATTTTGTTCATGTTACCTTATCTCTTTCACCCTGAACTCACCTTTTTCTTGACACCAGCTCCAGAGGAATATGAAGGGATGTGTGAAGTGTGCTTCTTAAACCACAGCAATCATTTTCTATATTGAGAAAAATGATAATTCGTTACTAGGTGATTGTTACTTCATGAGTTTGTGTTGTTTCTCATTCTACTCAGGAGTGAACTGCGAGATCAATGAGGACGACTGTGCAAGCAACCCCTGTGAATACGGAGAGTGCCATGATGGCATCAATGAGTACAAGTGTGTGTGCGCTCCAGGATACACAGGTACAGTGTAGTGTTTGTTTAATCCATTTCAGAAAAGGTGGAAGAGGAAAAAATACCTTATATAGACTGAGACATGGCTTAAAATAGTGACACAATAAAAGTGAATGGATATCAAGCAAGAACTGATATTTGATGTGTCAAACTAAAGCTAACTCTTTCTTATAGGTGTTAAATGTGAGGTGGAGATCAACGAATGTCACTCAAACCCATGTTTGAGTGGGGGAACCTGCATGGACAAGATCAACGGGTTTCAGTGCCTGTGCCCACCCAGCACCCACGGCCCACTGTGCCTGTCGGGAACTGACCACTGTGCTCTAAAACCTTGTGTGCATGGAGAATGTGTCGAACAGCAACACGGGTATTTAATCTTGAACTGCATCTTTGGTTATATGATGTTTTCTGTCTGTTCTCATGTGAAATGTCCTGAAGCTGTGAGAGAAAGTTAATTGAATGGATAGTTCTGGTGAGGATTTAAAGGGATAGTTCGGATTTTTTGACATGAACCTGTATGGCATCCTCATCTGTAGTTATGTACATCAGCGCTGTCTTACCCCTGTCAGCGTCCTGTGACCCGAGATCTGGTGCAGTTTTGGTCCAGACGAAAGTAGTCCGGCAACATGGCTGGGGTCCCGAAAATAAAGCGTTTTTCCTCTCAAAACAAATTGTGTTCAAAAGAGTGATGAATTTGCATCACCAAACTGCAAACTGGAAAAAAGTCAGACTCCGTTATCGATTGGCACTACTTTCTGCTGCGTATCACATCGCCGCGCGGTGCATCCAGCTGACCGACGCGCATTGGCACCGTCATAACAACTTAAAAAAGTTAACGATGACATGTCTGACTACGACCCTGATAAAGATGACAACAACAGTTGGACTGGTGGTCAAATGCTGTCTCAGTTTTTTTTAACTCCCTTTTCTTTCCAAGTTAGCGCAACATTTAAAGGGGCTGTGAGGTGTTTCAAAGTGATCTTGAAAAAGTCTCTCTTCTAGATATATGCCTGATAGTAATCCACACTTTAAAATGGGATTATCAGTGTCAATTTAGGTTATTTCAAAATGCAGATCCCCTCACAGCATCTTTAAACTGCAGTGTCAGCAGCTGCACAGAAAATGACCTTATTATTATTTAATTGTGGCTGATTTTTCCAAAGTTAATCCCCCTTGTTTTGTTTAAAGGTACCACTGTGAGTGTGAAGCTGGCTGGGTGGGACATCACTGTGACGAGGAAAAGGATGAGTGTCAGCCCAATCCATGTCAAAACAACGGCATCTGTGTGGACCGATTTAATGGCTACACCTGTCAGTGCCAACCGGGATTCAGAGGTAATAATCCTTAGTCTGAATATTGCACATTTTCAGTAAAGACAGAATCACAACTTGTTTTTTACTGACTGAAAGCTCTGGTCCTTTACAATAAATGCCTGATTTACCCTCCCTCTGTTGTGAAGGTTTGAGCTGCGAGAAGAACGTGGACGAATGTTTGTCAGGGCCCTGTCTGAATCAAGGCATTTGTATAGATGGAGTGAACAGTTACAGCTGCCAATGTAGTCCACCATTCACAGGTTTGTGTTGTCATATTATCATCCTATCAACACACTGTCTTACACTCAGAATCATTAAGTAACATGCTTTGTGTGTATTTCTTTCTGTCAAACAGGAAAACACTGTGAGGAAGAGCAGGTTCCCTGCGCCTCTCACCCATGTGAGAAGGGAGGAGTGTGTCGACCATCCTCAGACTACACCTCTTATATCTGTCAATGTCCCACCGGCTGGCAAGGTATGTGTCTGCCAGACTGATTCAATGAGAGGAAACTTAAATGCAGTTAACCCTAAAAGCTGTCATTTGATTTATTTGGTTAGGACCACGCTGCACCGAGGATGTGAATGAATGCAAAAAGAACCCCTGCAAAAACGGCGGTCGCTGCATCAACAGCTATGGCAGCTACACTTGTAAATGTCAGCCTGGGTACAGTGGACACAACTGCCAGACTGACATTGATGACTGCTCGCCCAGTGAGTTTCACTTAGACTTATTCAGACGCCTACAAGCACCAAATCTATGCACTTTACAGCCAGACCTCTGTGATATTCTGTGACAAATCATCTGAGACTTAGAATGACTGATTTAAATACACATCAAACACAAATAAACTTCAAACAAAGAACAGGAGAAAGTATTTTGCACGTATATTACTTTAGCCAAGCAGCTATTGCAGTGCATGACCAGGATCAATTGTATATTCATCGTCTGCTCCACAGATCCCTGCCTGAATGGAGGCTCCTGTGTGGATAGCATTGGGAGATTCTCCTGTGACTGTCGCCAGGGTTTTGAAGGGGATAGCTGTGAGACTGAGGTGGACGAGTGTGCCAGCCAGCCCTGCAGGAACGGTGCCATCTGCCTGGACTACGTCAACAGCTTTGTGTGCGAGTGCCGACCAGGCTTTGATGGAATCTTGTGTGAACGCAACATCCCTGAGTGTACCGAGAGGTGAGCCATAAAACTTGTATTTTATCGCCAGACTTGATTGCTCTGTGCTCTTGTTATAAATTTTTCCTGGATTAACATTTTTTCAGCAGTAACTGCACAGAATGAGTGATAGTTTTGTGGAAAACAAATGCCTTAGTTTTAGTTAACTTGATGGTTAGCAACAGAACACACTAAAGTTGAATACCTGATTTCACCAGTGTTCACAGTACTTAATACAGATGGATGAAACTTTTAGGAGTTTTGTTTTCTTGTTTTTATTTGTTTTTATGCATCTTCCCCACTCTCACCCTTATAAGAGATGCTTTTGTATTAACACTTGGCCTCCTTTTTTTCTGTCTCCTCCTCACAGCTCCTGTCTAAATAATGGCACTTGCATTGATGACATTAACACCTTCTCTTGCCGTTGCCGTCCTGGTTTCTATGGGGCCTTTTGTGAGTACGAGCAGAACGAGTGTGACTCTCAGCCCTGTAAAAATGGAGGCACCTGCACCGATGGCC
The DNA here is from genome assembly GCF_033239565.1 of Halichoeres trimaculatus. Taxonomy (NCBI): domain Eukaryota; kingdom Metazoa; phylum Chordata; class Actinopteri; order Labriformes; family Labridae; genus Halichoeres; species Halichoeres trimaculatus. The sequence continues at coordinate 25,930,391 of NW_027437182.1, read as the reverse complement.
TGGACACCTACCGCTGCACCTGCCCTGTTGGCTACAGTGGACGAAACTGCCAGGTAAAGTGTGTCAGCAACAGTGGGTTTCATATTCATTTTATATATTTTGATTTGATTACCACCTAAGAAGATATTGTCTGTGTACAAAAATCGAATGCTCCTGAACTGTAGTTAACAGTAATCCACTGTCTTATTAAGAAAATTGGTTTAGTTTCATTTTAGAAACATGATTTTAGCCACAATTTCCAGTCACCTTGGACTCTCATTTCCTTTTTCCTATGCAGAATTATGTAAACCTGTGCAGCCAGGTGCGCTGTCTCAATGGCGGCACCTGCTCTCAGACAGCTAATTCCTGGACCTGCCACTGCTCATTGGGATGGACGGGCTTATACTGTGATGTCCCGAACCAGTCCTGCCAGGACTTTGCTGCCACAAAAGGTGAGAGGCTATTTTCTGTTTCTGTAACTGTTTAAACGATATCTGTTTGAGACTAAGAAACACATAGTACTGCAATGAAGCTAAACAAACTAAAGTCTTTTTCTCTTGCTAAGTTCAAGGGTAACATTTCTTTATGTTTATTAATTATATTACCCTTTTCTTGTTATGCATCTGTAGGTATTGAGGTGGAGAATGTGTGTGAAAACGCTGGGCGATGTGTGAATGAGGGCAACTTCCACAAGTGTCTGTGCCAGCCAGGATACACAGGCACCTACTGTCAAGACAAGGTTGATGAGTGCAAGTCAAACCCTTGTCGAAATGGAGCAACATGCAAGGACTACCAGGGCACATACGAGTGTAGTGTAAGCAAATTTTGTACTTTTTGGTGGTGATTTAGGTATTGGAATAACCAAGAGGCTATGTTGATCCAACTCCTGTCTCTTCTGTCACTGATCCAGTGTAAGCCAGGCTTTCAGGGGGTGAACTGTGAGTATGATGTTGATGAGTGCCACTCTAAGCCTTGCCTACATGGAGGAACCTGTATCAACCTCATCAACCGATTCGCCTGCGCCTGCCCACCTGGAACACATGGTGAGTCTGTTTGAAAGAGAAGTACTTTAATATGTACAAGGGAGGATTATATTTTAAACTCTCATGAAAACATTAATCTAACTGTTTTAACTCTAATACAGGTGTAAAGAAATATTCCAGAAAACATTTTATACTATAGGGAAGGACATAGAGGAAGTGGTACCATCCCATGTATTTTTGTAAAGAAGTATGCGATGCTCAAGTGCATCAGTCAGAATATTATTTGTTGGTAGGTGATGAAAAAGCTGTTTTGGTATCAGAGAAAGAGCTCAAGGAAGCTCTGTGATCAGGCGCTCTTAGGAAATGAGAGCATAAAAAGAAGAAGTCTGAACTGAAGCTGAAAGAGACCAACTGTGTGAAGTGGGTGCCACCCAGGGGGCTTCTGCCTTAGAGAAGGGCTATGATCCTTTTTCCGATAGTTTTATTATCTAGTTTTTGTTTTGTTTTTTTTTAAATACAATAGTTTCAGTTATGAGCCTCATTCTTATTTTTGTTTCATTTAATGAAAATGTTTTTGGCTAATCTAGTTTCCATTGTTTCATTAGATTTCATTGACAATAATGATCTTAGTAGGCCCTCTAACCTGTCTTTTGTATTCATCATTTCATGAAGAAAGTTTTCTTACTTGGCTCGTAACACTGTTCTTTTCTGTAGGGCTCCAGTGTGAGATCAACGTGGACGACTGTGCCCCTCAACCCGGCTCCTCTGAACCTCGCTGTAGAAATGGCGGCCAGTGTGTGGACGGCATAGGCCGCTACACATGCTCCTGTCCTCCAGGGTTTGTTGGAGAACACTGTGAGGGCGACCTCAACGAGTGCCGGTCTGGGCCCTGCCATGCCGCTGGCAGCCTCGACTGTGTGCAGCTGGTCAACGACTACCAGTGTCGCTGTCGACTTGGATACACTGGTACAGTCTTATTGGCTTATCAGAAGGATATTAAAAAACATTTTATTCTGTTAATTTTATGTATTAGAAAACTGGCACAGGAACGACATGTCATTAATAAAACAAACCTAAACAATGAATGTTATAACTATAGAAAGTTATTTCAGGTTTTACAATAGGATAAACTTCTCCCATTCTTCCATTAAAAATCATGCAAATAAATCATTCCTTTTGATTGTGTTATTGTGTCTTCCAGGTCGTCATTGTGAGTCCATGGTGGATCTGTGTCTGTCCAAACCGTGTCGCAATGGTGGAGTCTGCTCAATGAACATGAGCTCAGCCCATGGCTTCATCTGCTCCTGCCCACCTGTAAGCTCCTTAAAGTCATACATTTTTATATCTTAACAGTTTGAAGTGATTTCATTTGGTTATTCCCCTCCTGAATGCTCTGTTTTTTACAGTGAAAGCAGGTTTTACAGATGTTTTCCACCATAAGCTTCTTTTAGCTTCCTATATAATTCTAATGTAGACAAATTGCACCAGGTTATTTTTTGTATTGTGTAAAGCCGAAAGTTGAGAATTATTTCGTAATATTATTGCATGCCAAATAAGGTTTTTGTTCTTTATTTCCAAAAAGCTGTGCAGCACTTTCAAAAGATAAAAGGTACCATGTTTGGCAGAGGTGCAAGAGAAAAAAAACACTCATTTCAGCCAAACTACCAGAGATAGAACTGCAATTTATCAATAGAAAGACAATCAAGTGACTTTCCTTCATTGGCTTCACACTAACAAGTAATTTTTTAAGCTACCAGTTTGTATTTATATTCTCCTCCGTCTATTTACACATCCTTTTAGACTTAGCATGAAATGATAGCTCCACTTAGCAGGGCACAGGTTACTGTGAGCAGTTTTGAATTAGAATTCTGTTCAAGTTTTCAGATGGAAAGATACAATATGATCAACTAAATACAACCCTCTTAATGATTTTTTTGTTTTTTTTGTTGTTTCCAATAATTTCAATAATTGAATATCACTGAAGTGTGGAAAGATTATGGATATGTTTAGTTTGTCTTTAAGTTAATAAGTTGTATATGATATATAATTCACCAGCATACGAGTTAAAAAGTTCACAGCTGACATTACTACCTCACTGTTTCCTTTTTTTACTCTTGCTAAAACATCTTTTTTGTACTAAAGCTTGATTTTCTTCTCACTAACCTCTCTACTGCTCCCTCTTTTATTCTCATGCTTCAGAGGGCCTCACCATGGCTGAGGTATGGTAGTCAAGCAGCTGATTATAGGGAACTGTAGCGTACATTAGTTATTAGTTTAGGTCTTTAAGTATCATTATGGACCCTAACATATCAGTAGTGAGGCCAAAGTTTTAGATTTGCTTCACTGCTGTCTCGACTAAATATATTTTTGTTTTATAGGGCTTCACTGGATTTAACTGTGGTGAACTAGAGGGCTACAGTTGTGAGAAGCTTCGCTGCCAGCACGGTGGGCGCTGTGTGGAGTCAACAGTTGGCCACCTGTTCTGTCAGTGCCAGCCTGGCTTCAGTGGGCCTCACTGCGAGAACGATCAGAGGTGTCAACGGAGCTGCCAAAACGGAGGAACCTGCGTCAAAGACCCATCCAACCCTTACCAGTACAGCTGCCGCTGCCCCATGCACTTTTCCGGACGATACTGTGAGAACACCCTCCCCAGGACACACTCCGCCTGCCCTTACCTGCAGTGTGAGCAGCAGTCTGGGGATAAAGTGTGTGACGATCAGTGTAACAACCACGAGTGTCAGTGGGATGGAGGAGACTGCTCTCTCAACTGGCGCCAGCCGTGGGCCAACTGCACCGCCACTGTTCCCTGTTGGGATTACTTCAAAAATGGAAAATGTGACAAGGAGTGTGACAACGCTGGATGTCTGTTTGACAGCTTTGAGTGTCAGGAGACCAAACCAGCCTCTTGCAAGTATGTGACCTTCCTCCGAATCACTGTTTACTTAAGTTTTATATGTAATACTGTTGATAACGATGTTGATGTCCTTTGCTTATGTATTTCAGGTATGACAAGTACTGTGCAGATCACTATGGTAACGGAATCTGTGACCAGAGCTGTTACACGGAGGCTTGTGGCTGGGATGGCCTGGATTGTTCCTCTGACACTCCAGCCAAACCAGTGGACGGCTCGCTGGTTATTGTCGTTCGGCTGCAGCCAAAGGAACTGCTCGGAGACTTGAGGGGTTTCTTGCGCTCACTCGGCGCACTGCTGCACACCAACCTGAAAGTGAAACTGGATGAAAACAAGAACCCAATGGTGCGACCCTACTATGGTACGGAAGAGGAGCAGGGTCGGCATGCACAGAGGAACAGACCCAAGCGGGAGCTGGAGAAGGAGGTTATTGGGTAAGGATAACTCCTGAGGGGTTACATCACTTCTCTTCTCTCAGATCTGAAACTTGGTCACTGTAAATGAATCCCCAATATGCTACCATCAAGTCATTAAGTGTTTGTTTGCGCAGATCTGTGGTCTACCTGGAAATCGATAACCGTGAATGTGTCCAGAGCTCTGTGGACTGCTTCACCAGCACTGATGAAGCAGCGTCCTTCATTGCAGCTGCACACATCAAGGCTGAACTTCCTTACCCTCTTGTATCTGTTCATAGTAAGTAGTCCTATCAGCCAGCCATTGATAAAAATAATACTGCTTTGCTTTTAAGTAAAAACAAACAAATAACTGCTGTTAGATTTGCCTCTAGGTGACCGAACAGTTCCACCGAAGTCCCCTCTGCCATACCTGGTCGGAGTAGCTGTGGTTATTATTCTGCTCATCCTGGTGCTTGGGATGCTGGCAGCCAAGAGGAAGCATAAACATGGTTTACTGTGGCTGCCTGACGGCTTTATGGCCTCTAAAAACGACAAGAGGAGGGAGCCTGTGGGACAGGATGACCTGGACATGAAGTGAGTGGATCAATAGATGACCAACTTGTGACCAAGTGTCTCTAAAAGAACATGCTGTTAGATACAAACTACTGAGTGAGCATCATGTGAGCCTGACATATCATGTTAAATTTTCAAATTAAAAAAAATACCCAAATTTGTCAGATAACCTTAACTTAAATAGCCAGAAAGTGTCAGTGGCATCAATACAAGGCTGAAGTTATACTAGCCTGCATGAGAATAGCATTGGTGTTTAAGAGGCTTAGAGAAACTGTGACATTTGTGCTGTTTTCTGGGTAAATAACGATCAGAACAAGACACTGCTGTCCCTCATACACTTGTTTTTTTCTCAAATCAGGAATTTCAAGACCCAGGATGGAGCCATGATTGATGGAGGTCAGAGTCAGAGATGGCTGGAGGACGAGGTCCCCAACAAGAAACCAAGAGTAAGTCAAAGTAGAGAGGAACAGTCAAAGAAAAGCAAAAAGATCAGAAGGGGTTTAAATTGAATTTGAGTTGAAGCGTCTTTGAAGCAAGAAGAGGTTTATGATCGTTGTGAATATTATTTCACATAGCAATGCTTGTTACAGACTGAAGACAAACCCTTGCTGCCTATGGCGATGGATGGAGGCATTGACCGCAGGGAATGGACCCTGCAGCACCGCAAGGCTGCTGACATCACCCTCACTCCCCCTCAGGCTGACCTCGATGCCGACTGTCTTGATGTTAATGTCAAAGGGCCTGGTGAGAAAAAAGCGCCCTGTTAAACATTTTAATCTGTCTAGTTTTCAACATCTTTGATTCATAATGGTTTCCTCCTCTCAGATGGCTTCACCCCTCTCATGTTGGCATCCCTGCGTAACGGCGGCGGTCCGGACTGCAGCCTGCATGAAGAAGAGGAAGAGAGTGGAGGGGACGAGCCTGGACCGAGTGTTATTTCAGACCTGATTGCTCAGGGAGCCTCTTTGATGGCCCAAACTGACCGCACAGGTGAAACAGCCCTTCACCTGGCTGCCCGCTACGCCAGAGCTGATGCTGCCAAGAGGCTGCTGGACGCTGGAGCTGATCCCAACGCCCACGACAACATGGGCAGGACTCCACTACATGCCGCTGTGGCCGCTGATGCCCAGGGAGTCTTCCAGGTAATATCACTTTCTGACCCAGGTTCAAACATTCTGGTTCCAATTAAACTGTCTTAACTCACAAAACAAAAGTAAAGGTAACTCCAGTGATGAGATAATAACTCCTGAGATCCTCACCACTGTGGGTTTGATGAATTATCACATTTATGTTTCTGTCTTCATCATCTCAGATTCTGATCCGTAATCGAGCAACAGAGCTGGATGCCCGCATGAATGATGGCACTACTCCACTGATCCTGGCAGCCAGGCTTGCCGTGGAGGGCATGGTGGAGGAGCTGATCCACTGCCACGCAGACATCAACGCTGTAGATGACCACGGTCAGAAAACCTGTCTTACATTCATTTTTTACCCGTGAAGTCTTTTCAGTACCGTAAACAACACAGCTCATTTGAACAATTTTCAAGTCCACTTTTACACCCTCTGAGATTTGTGCCAATGTTGCTTCATGAATTAAAACAACCATCCCTGTGATTGAGTGATTTGAGAGCTCTGATAGATACGTTTTTTATCCTGAGGGAAATTCATGAATTAGTTTAGTTTAATTTAATTTGATTTAGAGGAGAATGAATTGAATGTGGGTGAAAAATTACAACTTTTGATTTTGTTTCATAATTGTTTTTCCCACCTTTTAGGCAAATCTGCTCTGCACTGGGCAGCTGCAGTTAATAATGTGGAGGCAACCCTGGTGCTTTTGAAGAACGGAGCCAACCGTGACATGCAAGACAACAAGGTCAGTCATTTTGGTCTTAATTATTTTTCATCCCGTCTTGAGAAGGTTGTTTTGGTCTCGCATCTAAACTATTAAATCAGCATTTAAATAGAGCAGATCAGTGTATCTAGGATCTACTAAGCATCCTTTTCTTACTGTAGTCTTTAGTTTGACCAAATGTTTTTTATTTGTTAATCCATAATTGGCATTTCTTACTGTAGTGTCAATTCTAAACTTCCAAATCATTTGTACAATCCTTTTTAAACTGTATTTTAAAGATTCACAATTTGCCGGCCCCTTTTTATCCTTGGTTTTCAGTTGGAACACTGAAAAAAACACTAATATCAAGATGTTAAGCTTCCACTTTAGTCTTCACGTTTTATCTGCCATGTGTGGAATGGTTTGCACATGACTTTTAGACTGTATTGGTTTATATATATATATATATATATATAAATATATATATATATATATGTAAAAGATACCTGTGATTTAGAATTAGTAAAGAACATATACAAAACTATTACATCAAGTATAAAACAATTAATTAACAAAATGTAATAATAAGGACTCATCGGGAGAATTTCTAATATTTTTATATTTATTGAAACTTTTTGTCAGCATGTGTTGCACAGATGTGCATGTTGATATTTGTTTTTTTTTTTTCAGGAGGAGACTCCTCTCTTTCTTGCGGCACGAGAAGGCAGCTTTGAGGCAGCTCAGGTGCTCCTTGACCATTACTCCAACCGTGACATCACAGATCACCTGGATCGACTGCCGCGGGATACAGCTCAAGAGCGTATGCATCACGACATTGTGCGCCTGCTAGACCAGTACAACCTGGTTCACAGTCCACATAATGGGCCCAACCACATGGGTGGGGGAGGAAATTCTTCTGTTATGTGTGGGGCCAACGGAGCAGGTTACATTGGCATGCGCCCCGGGCCACAGGGGAAGAAGAGCAGGAGGGGTGGCGGTGGGGCAAAGGTGGGAGGAGTCAGTGGGGGAGCTAAGGATCTGAAAGACATGAAGGCAAAGAGAAGAAAGAAGCCTGCGGGAGGCGAGGGTCCAGCTGCAGGGGCTGGAGCAGGAGGAGGAAATGGAGGAGGTACGGGAGGAGGGAGCGCCAATGGCGTGAAGGCAGCAGGTGCACTCCCAGAGAGCTCCGTCACCATGTCACCTGTGGACTCCCTGGAGTCCCCACACTCATACACAGCTGATGTTTCCGGCACCGTCTCCACCACGGCAAACTCGCCTCCACTCCTGAGCAGCCCCACGTCCAGACCTATGCTGCCTCCTGTCAGCCACATGCTGGGACAGCAGCAGGGCTGGGTTGGCATGACAAAGCACGGCTACAGTGGCCACATGTTTGGCCTGGTTCAACACCAGATGGGGGGGTCTCACCCCAGCATGGGCCAGCACCACAGCCAGGGCCCCATGCTCACTCCCATGAACGTCACCATGAGCCGAGAGCAGCTACCACCCATTGTCACGTTTCAGATGATGGCACCTGGTGGAGGCCAGGCCATGATGAAGCAGCCTCAGCCGGGGCAGGTCCAGGTCACACAGGCTCAGGGGCCGACCCAGAGCCAGGGGCCCGGCCACCTCCACTGCTCCCAGAGTCTCATGTACCAGATGCCGGAGCAGCTAAGCATGGCCCACGGGCTCTCTCACACCATGCAGCACCCCCACTCCGTCACCCATGGGGGCCACAGTGGGATTGAGGGCCAGTCTCGGCCGCTGCCCTCTTACCCACCCATGCAAAGCCCGGTGGATAAATACCCCACTCCCCCCTCCCAGCACAGTTACACCACCGCTGGCTCAGAGGGCACCACCCCTGGCCACTCTGCCCACCCACCGAGTGAGCACCCATATCTCACCCCTTCACCAGAGTCTCCAGACCCCTGGTCGTCCTCCTCCCCACACTCCAACTCTGACTGGTCTGACGTCACCACGAGCCCCACCCCTCTTGGGAACCCCCACCATGCACTGCCATCTTCACACCACACACACATTCCAGAGCAGGTGCAGCTGCAGCCGCAGTCGCAGCAGATGCAGCAGGGCTCTCAGCAGCCGCAGCTGGGAAATATGCAGGTGTTTGCGTAGACTGGACCGAGGAAAGCAGAAACAGACTGACTTTTGGGCTCTGTGTAGTGAAAAAACACAAAGTAACTCCTCTGATGCTTTTCTCTCCTCTCCTGTTAGTTTGCGTTGTCTTTTACCATAGTAATCAGTCATTTACCCTTAAATGTTTTCTCCTCTTTGCACTTAAGAAAACTCTGCGTATAGTGTCTAAATCATTATTGAGTATTATCATCTTGACTTTTAAAAGTTCTCAGAGCCAAAAATCTTTGGAGTTAGCTGCCAGTCACCAGCTTCATTCAGTTATCCATGAATTTCCTGAGATTCCAGCTGAGGATCCTCCACTCTCTGTTGGCCAGGTCAGACTTCTTTTCAGCCTCTGGCAACGAAACAGAAACTATTTATGGAGGGATCCTGGAGGAGCTGCTGACCCCATGGCTGTTAGCTGTAACGGATGGACCCTGAAATCAGACGGACTTGATATCATCTGCTTTTGAAAACATTGTAATTTTGTTCTGCTATATGCTATCCTTTTTGATGTGTAATGTGATAAGCCTGCCAATACTAACTCCATGTTGAAACCATTCATGTTTCTAAATGATCAGTCACATTCAGTTTATGCTTTAATTCAGCAGATCTACCGAGTTGTTGCTTTAATATTTCTGAATTCATGCATTTTGTTCAATGTGCTGAGGGGGGGTGGGGTTTACAAAATGATGTTGCATGACTAGGAAGACAAACACCAATAACTTTACAGTAAACAGAGGTGTAAACAAACATCTTGTTACTAAATTTCTCTGTATTTGTGCAAAGAAGTTAAATGTATAGACTTTTTTATTACAGTTATCAGTGTTTCCCATTGAATATTGTCTCTCTGAACCCTCGGAAGGTTAAGTACGTGTACGTGATGCGCTTGTTGTCGGTGCAGCAAGAGAGCAGAGTGTTTCGCTTATTTTGAAGGCAGTTACTGATACAATCAGATAGTTTGAGTGCAGATGTCTTGCCACAGACAGTGTCATTATACTTTGACTGTTGTTGAGGGATTCATGTAGAAGCTTGATAAACTTTATGCAAACAAAACATTAGTTTTAGTCTGTTTTATGATGAAATGTACATAGACACACTGCACATTCTGCTTGTTACTGAGCTCAATTTGGTTGTCGACTTTTTAAAATGTATTTTTGTATAAATTCTGTTCGCACTTCCTTTTTGATCCTGAATGTTACAGAGGTGCATGTTCTTCCTTTAAAACTGCCTCTTGCTAAATGTTTTCCAAAATCATTTAACCAGTTTGGCATTTTGCTTAACTACAATCAGCGTATCTGAGCACCTTTTAATTGTCATGATTCATGAACCAAGTCTGGAGGTGAGTAAGGGTCAATAAAGTATTGTTGCTTTTTTTGTCTCCATTCTTAAGGTTGATGTGGATCGTAGCGTTTTGTGACTACTCAGTATACACAGACAATCATTCAGACTTTTTATTTTAAGACTCCAAAAGGAGGCATCAGTGTTTCGAAGCCAAAAAAAATCAGCCAAAAACATTCATTTCTTTTTTTGTTGTTGTTGGCTTTTGCCCTCATTTTATAGTTGTGATCGGTTCAGAACTTAACACACCATGAACATGCCACACACACAAAAAAACATGTTCTTGTGTAAATGTATTGACTACTGCAAGTCTCAGAAACAAAAAGGATTCATCAAAAAAACATCTATTGAATCTAATGATTTTATACTTTTGGATTTTCTTTCTGTACTTGTGTCCAAAATTTTGAGGTTTCAGTAATTGAGTATGTCAATGCCTTTCATGTGCAAGACTGGTCTCTGTGTTTTGTATATATATTTTTTACTTTATTCTGTTAACCAAATAGCCTACAATGTACATGACATATGAAGTAGTTGTCACCATGTTTGTATGAGGTAGAAGAACTAAAACTGATGATAAAATAAGTCATCTGTCATAAAAGAAACCCCAAAATGATCAACCAAATGTGCTTACTGAAATAAAACCCAGATCTTTATAAACTCTTGTACTGGTCTTCTCTTTGGAAAGAAGTTTCTGTTTGAATTAATGATCATGTTATTTGTTAAAACTATTCTGTTGCTTCCCTAAAGAAAGTTATCTTTTTTGCCGGAACGTGGCTCAGTCATTATGTTTTCATACATTAAGTTTCTTATATCAATGAACTTTGCCTCCTCTGGTTAAACTATACAAGTATTAAAAGATTTCTAAAGGGTGGTTACTTTTTTATTGACACTCCCTGGTATTTCGACTTAAGAATTGAGTTTATTCTTGCTAACGGCTGGTTTTCCCAGCTATACTGAGACTACCACACAAGAAAAAGCTCTTACTTTGAAAGGGAACACTATGGAAAGAACAATTTCCGCTTTGAGTTCTGCAATCTTCCCTCCGTTGGACGGACTAAACTATAGACTGAGCTCTCCGTTAGTGTTTTTGAAAAGTTTTCTGGTCTGAAAAAATTAATATTGTCCGGGCAGTCGGTCTAGTACCATCACGAACCAGGAGTGCAGTTTGTTTCCGGTCCAGCGGGAGGCGCTGAATCGCACCGGAAGCTTTGACGCGGGATCGAGGAAGAAGTGTGTACACGGAAGTCATCCAGGATCCCACTGCATGTGTTTGTTTCTCTTTGTAGACTTTACAGCTTACTTCGCCAGGCAGTCAGCGTTCAAACGAACAGCCATGGCTCTGAATGAGGAGGCAGGTGGTGTAAGAAGCCAAAGAGGATAATGCTCATCTATTCGATGACACTTGAGATCCTCAGCGGGTCAATGGACGCCAGGACTTAATGTGGAGCTGTTTTGACAGCTGGATCGAGCCCCCAGTACCTGATCCGTGTGCCTGGAAGAGAGAGAGAGACGGTCAGAACGGACAAAACTGAGGGGTTTAATTCTTTGAAGTGGTTTACTCTATGTAGAGACGAATTCACTCGTCAGTGGAGTTATTTCTCAGCGTCATTGAAGGAGGGGCAGAAAGGTGAGAGCCTCTCTCGTCTCAGCAGTGTTTGCTTTATGAGTCACAATTGGTCTCCAAACTCGATGCCACTTAAATTTATTTCTGTCTCTCATATCTCTGTCAAGTGTATTCCAGTTAAACTTTTCCTTAAACTTTACCTCTGTTTGATCCAGCTTCCCACCGACCAGTGGCCATGGCCTCATCCCGACTGAAGTACCTCTCTTTGGGTGTGCTGGTGTTCCAGACCACCTCCCTGGTGCTTACCATGCGCTACTCCCGCACCTTGCAGGCCGAGGGCCCGCGGTATCTGGCCTCTTCAGCCGTGGTGGTGGCCGAGGTCATGAAGATCCTCACCTGTGTGCTGCTCGTTTACAAGGAGCACAGTGAGTGCACATGGACATAGTGCAATGAGAAAAAATATGCTAAACCCTCATTTTTTAGTGGCTGGAACAAGATCTTGACTAGTATTACTGAATACCACACAACCATATTACGCTGAAGATGAAGTATTGTATGTGATAAAGACTGAGAGCTGGATTTCAGCTCTTATTTTTGTACTAATGTTTAAATATAGTCTTGTTTTAATTAATACTGCATCATATATATATATATAAAAAAAAAAAAACACCCAAAGAACATAGGACACAGTTTCCTTTTAACATCGTGGGCTTAAAACGATTGTTTAAGCCCAGGTTTTCTTCTCAAAAAAGCATTTAAAGAGCTTTGAAAGTACTATTAATAACAGTAAATACTTAACTGTCTGATACATTTTCTCTTAAAACATGTGATCAGGTTTGTCAGGTCACTCTTGTCTCACTGTTCCCTTGTCAGAGTACAGCATGCGAGCCCTGAACAGTGTACTGCGTCAGGAAATTGCACATAAACCCATAGAAACACTGAAGCTGGCCATCCCCTCAGGAATCTACACGCTGCAGAACAACCTGCTGTACGTCGCCCTGTCCAACCTGGATGCAGCCACCTACCAGGTACAGCAGATCTCAGAGGAGATCATTGAAACCTGTAGGAAAACCAGGCTGAATGTTGCACACATTGGAGCTGATCTTCATTCCTAAGCCATTCAATGAGCACATTTGTTCATGGACCATTTGACCTCTTTCCTGTTTTTTTCCCCATCAGGTGACATACCAGCTGAAGATCCTGACCACAGCACTGTTCTCAGTATCAATGCTGGGCCGCAGACTGGGCATCTATCAGTGGCTTTCATTGGTAATTCTTATGGCTGGAGTGGCTCTTGTGCAGGTACAGTACAAATTAATACTGGTTAATTTGCTTGAATGTAAATCACATGATTACCACCTCCAGTAAGCCAGAGAATATCCACCCTGTGTTTTTTTAAAGCTCCTGTGAGGAGTTTTTTTTTAGCTTTTAATAAAAACACACTGCACATGATGTTTGTATACCACATACAAAAATAAAACAAACCATCAATGAGAAAATTTATATCAGACAAGGTGATAAACTGAGCACTACTTTTTCATGTTTTCCTCTGCAAAGATTCTTAATGAGTGATGGCTTCGACTGTTAACGACAGCAGGATGAGAGTTTTTGTTAAAAAGCACAGTTTTCACATGTGCCTGACCAAATTAGAAAAAAGATTAGGCGTTTGTTCACAATGCCATAAAAGACACAAACCCAAAAGTTATTCACAGTAGCTTTAAGTGACTACAAATGATTTTACAGGCACAGAGAAGGACTTTGATTCTGAGTAGCTGCTGTAACATTAGATATTAGTATCAAAGCTGGCTTCTGTTGTATAATGATTCAGCAATGTTTATCTATAAGGGAGTAAAGATAAGATGATTGGAATAAGGTATTGAATCTTTACAAGGGCTGAAAATAACCAACAGATATGCATCTGTTATAGCAACCTTCACTCTGTACACTTTTTTCCATAAAAATGCAGCCCGAGTTGCTCAAAGGAATGTTTGTGGTTGTAAGAAATATTGTGTGGTAGTTTGTTTCGTAATAGCTGCACAACAGCTTTTCATTACAGTTGCTGAAGTTGTTCCTCTAGTTTCATACTCAGATTGAATTTAGTTTTAGATTTTAAACATTATTTAACAGCATTTTTTGTGGAAGAGGTCTTCATTTAAAACATTTGTTATCGAGAGCTTATCCCAGCTGTGTGCAGGTGGGGGACAGGTACACCCTAGACTGGTTGTCAGTTGGTCATAGAACTAACATGGAGACTTGTGCTCACGACTAGTGACAAAGGAGCCACCAGTTAACCTGATGAGCATGTCTTTGGAATGTGGGCAGAAGCTAGAGAGTCTGGCGAGGGCCTCTGAATGGGGTTAATATGTGCATATACAGAAAGGCCCAAGCTGGGATTCAAACAAGGGACTGTCTTACCATGAGGCGTCATAGGGTGTGCAGCCCTTTTTGATTAAGATTTCAAATTACAAGCTTTTTTCTTCTGCAAGAGTAGTGACTGAATGTACATCAGGTGTTTGTTCTTGTTAACTTAGTAAACTTTGTATTCATGCTTGGACCTTCTGCTCTCCCTGAATGGTCACCAGTTAACAGGAAGCATTTCAGTCTTCAAGCAGCTACCATCATGAAATGGTGGCAGCATGTTTTGGTCCAAAAAGCCAATAAATCAAGCACAGCAGCATTGTTTCCAGGCTCTCATAGCCCCTCTGTTCAGAACGGAGCCACTTAGTCTTGTCTTCTCCTGAGATGGGAAGCTTGTTCATAGAACTACGTGTTTGTTTACAAAAGATTTCTCTCCAGCAGCAGGTAGAGGAGTGGGCAGGGAGGGGGTTTGGGGGTATCTGCTCTGGTGGACCAATCAGGTCAGACTTGCTCCTGATTGGTCAAAAAAGAGAATCGCTGGCGTCAGCAAATCCCCAAAATCCAAACAGCTGGTTTTGGGTCAGGATTTTACACTCACAAGCACTACTAAGTACAGGTTTTGTCATTAAATATCACATTTTGTGGGCTGGGAGGAAAGACAAAGACCCACAAATTTCACTCAAAGACTTAATAAAGTGATTTTTGCATAATATGGGACCTTATAAAAAAAGGAATCTGTGAATTGCTCTCTCTGCCTCTTTGCATCCATGTCTGTACAAAATCTGCAAAGAGACCTTTATATTCTCAGAGAGAAACTTGTTCAAAGAAAACTGAAAGAAAAAAAAATCTAAGGCCTGGCACCACTGAATAAATATTTTCCACCAGCGGTTAGGCAGTTAGGTGGTTGGTGGCGATAAAAGATGAAGCGTTCGCTGTTGTGATATCACTTCCCCCTCAAAACAAAGAAAATGCCAATCATTCAGTGTTTCATCAAATCCCTGATCAACCCTGTTAGAACACTTAAAGAGAATCACAATAGAGGTGGAGCACTTGATGAAACACCTTAGTGGATCTGCAGGATCAGACAGGTACAGTGTTAACCCCTGAACAGCGTTACCTGCGGTGTGAGAGTAATTTTGCTATCACACCCTTTAACAGCTACAAATAAGAGCAGATTATTTATGCAGAGCAGACAGCTACATCAGATGTGTTTGCAAACAATGACGCCCACTATAAAAATAAACCGGCTAAAAACACAGCATGAGTCTGCTGCAAAATAATCATCCTGTTCTGCATTAAAACAACTTCTCAATTTCACTTATATCACAGGTCGTTACTTCTCACTCAGCAGGATGTGTTTTGCATGATAGAGGAGATATGTTTTATCGCTAACATACTGAGATGATCTTAACCCAAGAACCATATTGCTCTGATAAATGTTTGTCTCTGAGTAAAAGTGCAGCGACAATACTTTTCTTACTTTGCACAGAGATCATCACCTTTTTCCCCTTTTTTTGCATTAACACTCATTTTCCTGCTTACTGCAGCACATAACGCAGGAGCTCACACTTGTCTCCTCTTTTACAACTCTGCAAAGTTGTGAAGAAGCCTTTGTGTAAATTTCAGGTACCGAGGATTATGAAGTGAGAGAAGGAGAGAGCTGAGCTCATCTGTTAAACATTACATAGAGTTTACTTTTAACTGAGTCAATGAATGTGGGTATGTTTGCACAAGACAAACTAACACACCAGATGTTTCATTTCATCCAAACACATGTAGCATCAGGTTTAATGGTAGGATCTGTCTGCTCTCTGTTATAATCACTTGGATATACATTTGTTTCGTACAGAGCTTATTCCAATGGCGGTGCTTGAGAGTTGAATCACAACAAAGCTTCCCAGAGAAAGAGTTGATAAGTGATCAAAATGCCAGTGTAGGTCTTCCTGGGATTTACATTTAAAACTAAGATAGAGATACATGAGCAGCACAATGTATTGAAATAAATGAACAATTTATCTGTAAAAAAGTGTCAGCTTTAGTTGTTAAAAGTCCCATATTCTGCTCCTTTTCTGCAGTTTAATATGGATCATTGATGTCTTCATTAAATGGTAGTAACATGTTTTGGTCCAAAAAGCCAATAAATCAAGCACAGCAGCATTGTTTCCAGGCTCTCATAGCCCCTCTGTACAGAATGCTCTGATTTAGTGGGCGTGACCTTCATATGTAAATGAGCCACCGCTGATACCGTCCTGCTCTTCCGCGTCACTAAGAGCGGCGCCACGAGCTCTGAGTGCTCAATGTTTAGAAAACAGCGAAGCTCGTTTACCGTAACATTACAGGCTAAAACAACAGGCTAACCGCAGCTAAAGTTAGCATCCTGAAGCTAACACAGAGACAGGGGGGACACTGAGGAAAAGCTCTTACATCTGCTCCACAGCACACAGCATTTAAAATACTCACATTTCCAGGGTCTGAGGTTTGTTGGTGGATGGTTGGTAATGCGCCTGGACTCTGGACCAGTCTATTCACTAGCCCTCTGTTGTACTGTCAAAAGTTGGAAAAGCAGTCAGCCGTGAAGTGACTAGCTCACACATGCACAGTTTTACTGAGTGTAGCTGGCACATTTCCTTGATAAATGAACTCTAGCCACTTAGTCTTGTCTTTTTCTGAGATGGGAAGCTTGTGCATGGAACTATCTGGCTGTTTACAGCCAAAAACAGAGCAGTGATGGCTTTTCAACTTTGGCATTCTCCTCCCAGCTGCTTGTTTTAGGTCAGGATTTTACATTCACAAGCACTACTAAGTACAGGTTTTGTCATTAAATATCACATTTTGTGGGCTGGGAGGAAAGCCAAAGACCCACACATTTCACCAAAAGACTTAATAAAAAAAGTGATTTTTCCATAATATGGGACCTTTAACTGTTGGACACTCATGATCCACATGCTAGCTATTATACAGATGACATGACAGTTTGGTGCTTTACATTGTTTCTGAACAAGTCAGGTAACTTTTACAGTGATCTGCCCCCACCTCAAAGAGTGCCTGTGCACGCTCTCACAGAGGTCAGGACAGGATACAGTGAAGTGGTTGCTGGGCAACATTTAAAGCTCAAAAAAATCCTGTATGGTTGGTAAACTTTCTGTTTTTCCTGCTTCAACTTTCACCCCATGAGCCTTTAACCCCAGCCTGCAAATACTGACATTAAAGATCTTCACCTTAGGGTGGTCATGCTTGTGAGCAGGCTATCATTTGAGATTTTCTCTCACCTGAAAACCATTTGTGAACTGTCAAGCTCGAAGCAGGATGTGATCCTGATGTTTTCCGTTGTGTTTGCAGTGGCCCTCAGAATCGGCAGAGACCCCAGAGAAGGAGGCCCCCTCTGCAGGCTCCCAGTTTGTGGGTGTGGCAGCAGTGCTGGTGGCGTGCTGCTCCAGTGGGTTTGCCGGTGTCTACTTTGAGAAGATCCTCAAAGAGAGCAAGCAGAGCGTCTGGGTCCGGAACATCCAGCTTGGTTAGTATTCATCGACTTGTTGAACCAACCCTGTCAACTTGAAGGGAAAAACAGCTGTTCTTTCACAATTTAACTCAATACACTGTAAAAGTTGTTTTAGACTTTATGATCAGGGGACCACTGTTGACAGTTTGGTTGAAAACAGATGAAAAGGCTCTAACAAGCTTCTGTGTTTGAGCAGTTTCTTCTCCTCTGTACACAGAGCCAGCTGGGCTTTTTACCTCAGATATGTTTTCAGCAGAGATGAATGTTCCTGTCTGGTTTATTTTTACCCTGGAGCGTGTGAGGCATGTGTTAAGTCTCCTGCGATTCTGGGGTGTGTGCTCAGAGCTTTTTCACCTGCATTAAATTCAGATGCTAAGATCTGCAAAAAAAGGGGCAGAAGAGAAAAGGTTTTCTTTGGTTGTTGTTGATGATGGTGTACATAGTTTTTGAAAGGGAAACAAGAATTGTAGAAGAAGGGGGTCAGGAGTCGCCACTAGAGTGAATTTATTAACTGAGAATTTTAAAATCCAGTCAAAGTAAAATTACAAACAAAATGCAATACAGGTAACACTTTACTTTAGAGGTCTGCAAATTTCATCACACTTAGGTTATAATTAGACAAAGTTTTTTCTTATTTCTTTTAAATTATCCCCCAAATTTCATGAGAATTTGGTGATAATTAGCACATAACTTCTGGACAGATTCTGTTTTGCAGTGCACCTGTACTCACAGTGTCTATCACAATCAGGTAAGGCCAATATACAACCCCACTCTTGGTGAATATCACGTCTGAAGTCTTCAGTTGTATCATGTAAAACATTATAGACCTAATCATAAAGGTTTATCACTTTGCATGTAATCTCAATTATGCATATCAAGAAACTGGGTACTAAAGAACTTGGTGAAATTAAATAACAAATAGCAAACTATCAACTGCTTATTGGGAAATTGAATTATTCACTTAACATTTCAAAGGTAATTATCAGAGGAAACAATGAACCTAACTTCTGTATTCAAGAACTTAGCAGCTATTTATCACCTGCTTCTCTGGAAACAGCAGAAACATTGGGATACTTCTAAAAACGTTTTGTGGTGGGTTGTGATTTAATTTCAAATAAATTATTTGATTATTAACATGTTCTTACCTTACAACTTGGAGTAAATTTCAAAGAAATTGAAAAAAAAGTAACCTACCAATTGTGACTTGCAACGATAAATTACATTATCACATTAAAAAACATTATTTTTAAGAAGTTATGTGCTAATTTTAAAAAAGTTCGGTGCATATTTCAAACAAATAAGAAAAAACTTTGTCTAGTTATTACCTAAGTGTGATGAAATTTGCAGAACTCTAAAGTAAAGTGTTACCCAATACTAGGGCTGAACGATTTTGTAAAATAATGTAATTGCGATTTTTTTGTACCAATATTGCAATTGCAATGAAGCATGCGATTTCTGGGAGGGACATTTATCTTCTGCATTATTCACTAAAACAAAGCAACATATCATTATATAATATGATGAACACAATAAAGTATACTGTTAACATATAAACAATTCTTTCCGGTCGGCTAGGACGACATGTTATGATGAAATGACATGAATTGATAAGAATTACATGTCTTTATCTAATTATTACAATCACAGCAGAATACTGACTGATTTAACTTCAAGCCTTGAAGACATGTAATATTTTTGCCAGAAAACAACATATTGACTCTTGCTTGTTTTAAGAAAGAATGAGTACAGGTTACTATATTCCCCCCAGAACTGTGTATATGAAACTTATTTATTCGTTTATTTATTTTAATAGCAGCCTTTGGGATTTAAAAATTACATTTTATTACGTTGCGATGTCGGTTTCAATTCAATTAATTGTTCAGCCCTACCCAATACACTGTTCATTTGAGATAATCCTGAGTGTTTTTGGTTTTGTAGACTAGTGATTAAGCCTGAATTTATATTTTTTCCCCTTTAAACAGCTGAGCAATGAATCACTTGAAGCATCATTCGTCAGCAATATTTACCTGTGTATCAGTGTTCTTTTGTACCTTTTTTTTTTTCTTTCACAATTCTTCAGTTTCTTGTCTCTGAACTTTGTCAGAGTTGCAAGATTCAGAGTTAAACTCTAGAATTTTCATTCAAGTTTTAGAAGAGCCTTATATCTGTGCTGCTGCAGATGTTTGCTCTCACGTTGACTTATTTTCATAGTGTGTAAAAAAAAGTGTGTTTATGCCATCATTAGAAAAGTGTTTGCTCATTCATGTATTTCCATGTTCTGTTCCCAGGAATGTTTGGTCTGGTGTTTGGTCTCTTTGGGATGCTAATGTACGATGGGGAGAGGGTGAGGGAGTCAGGAATGTTCCAGGGATACAACACAGTCACCTGGACGGTTGTAGCTCTGCAGGTAACGCTCAATTGGCTGATCCAAAACTAATCTAATATATAACCAAGCCTCTGGGCTGAGAGTCTTCTTATTTCTTGGATCAGACTCTCTGTAGGCCAGTTCAGGTCATGCCTTGGTCCATCTGTGTCTGTGTGTTTGTTGTTTCTCCAGGCATTGGGGGGTCTGGTCATTGCAGCGGTCATCAAGTATGCAGACAACATCCTCAAGGGCTTTGCTACATCGCTCTCCATCATCCTGTCAACGCTCATATCGTACTTCTTGCTCCAGGACTTCGACCCTTCAGGGTAGAAAAATACTTCTTATCCCTCCCTCTCCCTCAGCCTCTGTCCTGTGAAATCTTCATTGTCTGTCTCATAACCACAATTTCTCCAGCTGACAGTTTTGTCTTCTGTCCTCCACAGCGTCTTCTTCCTGGGGGCCATTTTCGTCATAGCAGCCACTTTTCTTTATGGCTATGAAGGCAAGCCCTCCCCCAACCCCAGCAGGGCGTAGGACACTCTCGGCTGACAGTACAGCAGCAGGAGGTAGTCCTGTTGAAGCATCAAGATGTGGAGGGGGGAAAGGAGGACTGAGAGCTGGAGGGGAAGAAGGGGAAAGGTCTTCATCATATATTGTGATCACAAACAGGCAAAGAGTGCAGGGGAGTAAGAGGAGGAGGAGGAGGAGAGGTAAGCACTGATAACCGAGGACAGAGTGAGAAAGAAGGATAAAAAAAAACAAGTGTGCATTATGCTGTGGTTGGTTTTACACACCTGAAGTGCCTCCACTAAGAAGGGTAAGAAAACTGTGGCGAGACATGATTGTGTTTCTCTGTTTTCCCTATAAATACCGCTGTAGAGATAATCCTGGCTGCCACAGCTCCAGATCTGGAGACTTTTCTTGTCAGGACTGAGTGATTTAATTTCTTATTGAGGATCCATTTGACTGCCAGTCACTGTAGCTGCCACAGTAATACACCTGAACAGTGAAAAACAAGAGGCAGACGTAGGGTAGTAAGCCCACACTGTTGGCTGGTTCACCTCAGAGTTGCAGTATTTATCTTTCTGAGTCTTTTTTTGTCCTACTTTGAGCTTTGAAAGCACATTTAGTCCCAGAACGAGCCCTCCATGAGCAGGTTCTTGCTGTAAATCTGTGAACAATACACTGTAATGTAGTTGAGGTTAGCTTTGGGGCCAGGGTCGGGGTCTGAGCTCTGTGAAGAGGTAGGGTCAGTCCAGAGCTGAAGAGGCAGGTCTGCCACCCAACACGTCAATGCACTGGGGGCCTTTCACCTGTGGTTGCATAGGATTTACAGCAACCATAAGGTATTGTTTCCTTAATTACGGCTCTCATGTTGTTTTTGGTTCAGCTATTTTTGGAAATGGTTTTTGTCGCCAGGCAACATATTTTCACTGAGGCGTCTTGTATAACATATGTGTCTCAGCCCAGGATCTGTTTTACTGAATGACTCTGGGCTGTCTGTATCGGGTGGGGTACTATGATTAGAAGTAATTTGGGTTTATCAATAAAATGCTGAAAGAGAAAAATTGTATTTAATTGATAAATACTGCTCTAGATTTGAAGAGGGGTTATCTTTTGAAGATATTGTTTTCCAGGTAGACGTTTCCCCAGCGTGGTCAAGATAACTTGTAAAACTTGAAATTATGCTAATCTCGGGTGTAAATATTCACACCATTTAATCTATCAACCTGGATAATTTGTCTGTGTAATTTATTCATTCATCAAACAGGAGAGAACATGACTTTTGGAAGCCATTGATGACGAACATCTCGTCCACTTTGTCCTGAGCTCATGTGATGATATAATCCATTGATGTGTTTTTAGGATGAGTAATCAAATTACTGGATGTGGCCCAGCCAAGTCTGAACAGACTGATTTGTTGACTCTCTTTACATCAGACTTCTGAGAAGCATTATTTCCATCAAAAGTAACATTCATCATGATTTGACCAGTGGTTTTCTTTTGGAGCAACTTGTTTTGGTTATAAAGCGGGTATAATTAATAACTTTATTATTTTGTGACCAATATGTGAATCTTTTATAAAAGACAAAAAATTCAAACATTTCAGAGTTTATTTTTTATTGTGTGTCCTCTCAGACCTTCTGCACACTACAACACCCACATTTTATCCTGACCTGCCAAATTCAAATTCATTGCTGTAAATTCTCACTGAAGTACAACTCAGAGTGCAGAGCATTTCTGTAAGATATTGTTTAACAACTCATTTTTAATCCTTAAAAGATCCCATATTATGCTCCTTTTCTGCAGTTTAATATAGATCATTGATGTCTTCATGAAATGGTAGTAACAAGTTTTGGTCATGAGCTCCGAGTGCTCAATGTTTAGAAAACAGC
The DNA here is from genome assembly GCF_033239565.1 of Halichoeres trimaculatus. NCBI lineage: Eukaryota > Metazoa > Chordata > Actinopteri > Labriformes > Labridae > Halichoeres > Halichoeres trimaculatus. The sequence continues at coordinate 25,908,069 of NW_027437182.1, read as the reverse complement.
GAAGCTTGTTTACCATAACATTACAGGCTAAAACAACAGGCTAACCGCAGCTACAGTTAGCATCCTGAAGCTAACACAGAGACAGGGGGGACACTGAGGAAAAGCTCTTACATCTGCTCCACAGCACACAGCATTTAAATACTCACATTTCCAGGGTCTGAGGTTTGTTGGCGGATGGTTGGTAATGCGCCTGGATTCAGGACCAGTCTATTCGCTAACCCTCTGTTGTACTGTCCAAAGTTGGAAAAGCAGTCGGCCGTGAAGTGACTAGCACACACAGGCACAGTTTTACTGAGTGTAGCTGGCACATTTCTTGATAAATGAACTCTAGCCACTTGGTCTTGAATTTTTCTGAGATGGGAAGCTTGTGCATGGAACTATGTGGCTGTTTACAGCCAAAAACAGAGCAGTGATGGCTTTTCAACTTTGGCATTCTCTTCCCTGCTGCCGGAGGATTTCTTTTCAGCAGTGGGGAGGAGGTTCGGGGGTATCTGCTCTGGTGGACCAATCAGGTCAGACTTGCTCCTGATTGGTCAAAAAAGGGAATCACTTACATCGGCAAATCCCCAAAATCCAAACAGTTCATTTTAGGTCAGGATTTTATATACACAAGCACTACTAAGTACAGGTTTTGTCATTAGATATCACATTTTGTGGGCCGGGAGGAAAGCCAAAGACCCACAAATTTCACAAAGTGATTTTTGCACAATATGGGACCTTTAACATTCTCAGCTGCCTGTTATTTGATCATTTTATTCCCACCATGTCTTGTTCTGGATAAAGTTCTGCACACTGACACATCTGCCATGTGTAATTTAGTACCTGGCATGTTGCCGTGGATGTGCAAACTCCATAAAATGAATAAATTCACACAGTTATTTTTAGCATTTGTTTTAATGAATTTAAAAACACTGCATGCAAAAGCCAGACAGTCTGAGAGAAAGGACTGTAACACACCAGAGTTTTATATCCTTACATTATAACTCTGTAAAACACCCTTACCCAGTCAGTCATAACAAACCAATAACTCCATTTGACTCCGGTCAGTCAGCAAAACCATCAGGATTAATAACACACTCCTCATACGGAAGGGGCTGTGTGTCGCTGTACCCTTTTTTCCTCAGGCACATCTGTTATTGTAAAAGACACTTGAGGTCCTAATACTCACAACAGACTGAGTTTAAAGGTATTCATTTTGATCCTTTGATTTCTGCAGAATAAACCAAGCGCTGGAGTGTTCACCCACCAATAGAGAACATGAGCTGGGGTTAGACTGTCATGAGACAGGTTAGTTTTACCCTGCTGTGTGTTGTTCCACTAGTTCTCCTGCCCACTTTTGCACATTAATTTTTGCCTACAATTTACCTTAATTGGGGCAACTTGAACATTTTTAATTCAGCTTCAACCTAAAAAGCCTCAATTCAGTTATTAAAGATCATCTGTTCCACTCTAAAGTTCGGCTCCAGATGTTTCCCCTGATTGTCAGCTGCTGTTTGCCCCAAAAAGGCCTATATGTCATGGCCACTAAAGTATGATGTTCAAGCGTTCAGTCTGTGCTCCCTCTACATGATGAGTGTGTCACAGAACCGTTCGCTTTCATTCGTAAATGTATGCAAACGTTTATGTGATGGTGTGTGTGAGAGAAGGCTCGGTTGGTCTGCACCAGGAGTAATGAGCAGCATGGGTAAGATGACATGATTACATCCCCCGTCTCTCTTCATCTCTGTCTCATGTGGACCAGCTCAGCACTTCAGCACACCCTGTTTTACTGGCCCTCTGTGTGCTGAGTGTGTACAAACAGAAATACATCGCATAGAGGATTCTGTAAATGCAAAGCAACATTTTTATATTTATCATGATGTGTGAAATACTCTTTAAGCTGCACACTTTTTCATTTCCATATGTGAGTCTTCATTAGAAAAACACATTCTGTAAAACATCATAATGGCACAAGAGAATGTATGTGTAAACCAAATACTGCACACAGCTTTAAAGGGTCACTTCACCCAAATAATAATTAAAAAAACACAAGATCAACAAATATATATTTATATGTAATTTTCTCCATATTTTGATTTATATCTGTATCGAAGCCTGTAGAGTGTTTGGGCTTGCTTTTCGCAGGTCATCTGCCCCTGGGATTTCTACCTCCACCCATTACAATGTAAGTGATGTATATCCCCCTGTGGTGCTCCTTGCTTTGACAAATTTCCATTTGAATTTAAACCATATTTCTCTGATGTCTAGTGAGCAAGTGAGGCTCAAATGCAGTTTTAAAGTTGCATTTCTGTGTTCAAAGTTTATGTCATGTTAGGGTAATTTTTTTTTATCATTTGATTGCTTCATGGTTGCACAATTTAGTTTTAGTAAACATAGGGGTGAGGGGTCATATTTAACATAATATATTTTAAAGATCCACTGGCTACCAATTCAAAACAGCTAATGCAAGCAGCTTCCCAGCTAACATAATGTTCTTTAAGTAACTTTCAAGATAAAAGTACAATTCTTTGGCTGTCAGTTCTTTATGTAAGCTGTGAATTATGCAAGCCAACACTTTTCCTATTTAGCTGTGTAACACTTCCAGTTGGTAATATGATCCTTTAGCTACCTTCTTACAGTTTTATATAAATGGCTAAATGCTAACATTAGCAAATGTTTGCGTATGTGTCATAAGTTCTGTTTCTAAAAGTAAAAATACAGCCTGGTATTGTTTAGGGTCACTTTTTGTTGTCTCATAAGTTTCTGATAATTGCAGTTTTATGAATGAAGTTTTTTTAAAATGTACAGTCTAGAGCCTATAATACAACAGTATGACATTTTCACAGAATTTGAGCAGGGCTTCTGAGCATGCTAACAAAGGAAAATAGCAGCTGTTAATGTCAGATACTTGAATTTTTTTTTTTTTAAAGAAGTTTCCAGAAAAACAGATATAAAAGGAAGATCTGTCAATTATCCTGAGTAACTGGGATGCATGGTTGTTAAAAAATATGTATATATATTGCTGTAGAATATAGCCATGCTGCTAGCAAGGCTCAAGGAATGGCAGTGTTGGTTTGATCAATCGATAAAGAAGGTGATGAACATGGTCTGTAATAAGGTAGCGGTAAAGCATATTAGCAGTTAGCTTGAAGTGTCTTTGACTCTTAAGACAGACTTTAGGGAGCTGGAAGTGAAGCCATTTTTGTTGTTTTGATGTCTAAAGCCATTTCTTTCACCTATCTTGTAACTGGTTGGAAGGCAGAAATCACACACAGATAGAGGAGCAGAGGTGACTTTTTTCCTATTTTGCGCAACTATTGGAGCATAAATAATGTTATCTTTCATATCAAACTTTCCTCTTAAACACCATTCAGTAAATAGCTTTTCCTGCCTCTACAAGAAGACTGATTTTATGAATTGTAAATAAAAACGTCCCCTTTTTTTTGTACCTCACTGATCTAAATACCTGGGACATGTAAAACACAAAATCATGGTTTTTAAAAAGCTGTTATCAACACAGGCATCACTGGCTTTCAAAAGGCAGGGAGAGAGAAGCTCTGCAGCTTGGATGAACTGGCCATGTGTGACTGCAAAAGAAAAGTCCCGCTGCAGGGCATAATTTATAACTCTTTTCACTGCACAAACTCTGTCTGTTCATGTCACCAAAGCAATATTTCTATATTTTCACTGATATGTAAAAAGCAAAGTAGCTCTGAGGATGCAGGTATGTTGAAAATCTTTCACTTTTTATATCAACTTGAAAAATTTCCTTCCCTTTAGCATGAGGCCACGAGTATATGTTGGTTTTGAGTGTGTTTGAGGCAGTCTGGTGTGACAAAGCAGCAAGCCTGGACCCTGCCTTGGGCCCCATTATAGAAAACACACAACCACAAACAGGAACACACATGCCTTCTGACTACACTCAGATCATCCAGTAACACTTCAGGTGATTTTAAACTTGTCTTTGTCTGTAACGATTTCCCCCCAGCAGTTTCCTGTCTCACACATTAACACTGTCATCTTTCCTTTGTTTCACTCTTACACGTCACTTTACAGTACAGAGCAGGCCAGCTTTTTGTCATCATTAAGGCTGAAGAACCGTCTTAAGCAGGGTCTTTTATTTCTGGGCCTGAGAAGCTACAGTACAGGTTTTTTGTTACATCCCAGCAGTAATGGTGGATTTTGAAAGTTTTGCTCAGTTGCACTGGGCTGGATTGAGGGCTGTGACACCCAACAGCTCAACAGTAGGGTGACCATATTTTGATTTCCAAAAAAGAGGACAACGGCACTGGCCTCGAGGCACAAATTCAGACAGGCTTCTTATATTCTTAATATTTTCACTGCCCCGTGGCTACTCCCGTCTGTGGAAACACCACAGTACTGGATTTTTTTGAGTGCTTCATGAGTGACTTCAACAGAATGGGGGGCTATAACACCTAGGGATGGGTACCGAATCAGGTACTTCAAAAGGTACTGGCCAAATTCTGTCAAAAGTACCGAGTACCGATTCATGTAAAATCAAAAGGTACCACGTTTAGGTACCTGAACACATCCTTGTGACTGTGAGGAAGTGAAAGAATAGTCGATTTTCCATGATGGACATGAACACAGCATTGCAAGGGTATATACTGAAGGATATATATGTTAAATTGAAATATGTATATATATATATATATATATATATATAATATTGTTAAAGAAATTGATATTTTTTACCACATAACTACAAAAAAGTACCGAAAATTTGTACCGTTGAGTACCGGTACCGATTGCCAGGTACCAGGCATTAGTACCATATCGTTTCAAATGTGAAAGGTACCCATCCCTAATAACACCATTGACAATGGCTTCAGTCTTGGTGCGAACACTACTAAACTTTTTAGCAATGTCAGAGTCAGGAAATGTCTTTTTTTAGCAAGGCACTGGTGCAATCCATGGACCTGTAGCTGTTGTGGTGTTTTACAATATGAAATGCCATTGCACCCTCCGCTGCATTTACAGCAACCTATGTTTGCCCAGGTCTAACAAAGAACTCAGTCAACTTTGCAGAAGAACTCTCACCTCGCACAGCTTTTTAATGTTTTTCAGTGTCCATGTGAGCTTTCAGATCTCCAGCACCTTTATTGGACACTGAGACATATGTGCCAGCTTTGCACATGGTTCACTCCGCCTCCCACTTGTCCCGATCGGAACGGTATGTCGGAAATTTTTTTTTTGCAGTTCATCTGTGAAGCTGCACCTACGCTTAGGCATCTTCCGTGCAATTCAGCTCCGCTGTCTAAACATCCCCGTCTTCTCCGCTCTCCGTCTATGTCTCTCTCTCTCTCTCTCTCTCTCTCTCTCTCTCTCTCTCTCTCTCTCTCTCTCTCGCCTACTCTCTGATCCTCTCACTCTCTATGTGTGTGTGCACGCGCAGAGCAGACCTGCCCACAAGGCAGCCTCTCGGTAAGTGACGCGCATCATAGTATTGTTTGCAAGCGCCGGTCAATTTACGGACGCGCGTAATGGTCCTATGAAAAACAGTGAACACCGGACATTTTCGTGAATTTATTAAACCCGCCCGGACACCCCGGACAGGACGTAAAAAGTGGACATGTCCGGGCAAAAGAGGACGCTTGGTCACCCTACTCAACAGCACCAGAAGAAGAAACCATCAACCTTTCTGCATCGTCAAAGGCAGCTTTGGGGAATTAAGGCAGTTGTCCCCTCAAGATTTTGTACACAAAAAACTATGATTTGTGCCGTTGATGTTTCAAGTCTCAGCCTGCTTATAGATCCTTGTTTGTGTTTCTTTTCTTCTGATTATCTTGCTTGATAGTAGAAAGGGGCCACTACAACATTATAGAAAAACAGCCAAACAGATGCACTTTACATTCTACTTGGGTGGTATGACAACAAGAGGAGGCCCTCTTCTCGGCCTCCACATCAGGACCTGGGCGTCATTGGCGTTGGGCCTCCCCATGGCGTTGGGAGGGATAGGCTCCATGCGGGTCAGCACCCGTGGCTGATCCTGGTGCACTCGTCCCACCAGCCTGGCCCTGGAGCCCAGAGGCAGGGATGGATCCACAGCGATATCCACCCTCATCCTCCACTTGATGGTGTGGAGCAGGATCTTTTCCCTTGATGTGGTGTTTAATGCCACGAGCCAGGTGGTGAAGCTCTGGTCCCTTTTAATGTTTGTCAGCAAGGGTGTGTTGGATTCACTGACGGGCACAGCCCAGGTGACGCTGGGATAAAAATTGTCATTCATACTAACAATGAAACGGGATGGCTTGGAGGTGGGGCCCACTATGGTAACTGTCTCAGTTGTGTTTCCATACCAGGGGTAGCTCACACCATCAGAGTCGCTGATGGCTCTCACCAGACCTTCTCGGAGCTGAGGAAGCTCCCAGCTCGACCTGGGAGGAGAAGCAAGCAGGGTGAGATGGAAACAAAGACATTTTTTCTTTTTATTTACTTCTACCAAAAACAAACAAAAACAACCAATGTCAGTTTTCAACAATCCCTAGTGCAAACTTCTGGTGTGACATGCTTAAGGAGCTAAAAATCCAAAGAACTGACCAGCAGAACAAGAGTTTGACTGATGTTTGCTTCCCTTAAAGGACTAGTCAGTGCTTTTTATTCAAACATGATCTGCTGGTGTATTCCCATATATCATTCAAAATGGACATTAGATTGTCGATAAAAAATCTTTGGCATTTTAAAGTTGCGGATTCTCAGATATGTCTGTCTTAACTCTTTCTTAACACTAAAATCCCTTTATTATGAAACCAGAATACTTCAAATAGACCTTGCAGATGCAGAGATATACTCTTTTCAGTTATGTCATTTTTTGAGCTGAGACCTCCCAAAAAGAGACCAGAGCTTAAAGGGTTGGGTTTTTCCCAATATAAAAATGCAAAGATGCATCTGTGGCTTATAAAAAAATAAAAATGGTCTCTTCTTTTACTAAATATCAGTGCTTTGAATGTTTTGCATTCAGATTATTTTATAAAATCTTTCATAGAAACTAATGAGCTGTCAAATAATTGGGGATTTTGCTGTAGTTCTCATTTGAATTAAAAGTTATCTGAAATTTACCTGTCTAAGGTATCAAAATTTGTGTTTTTATCAGTTTATTGAGGAAAATTAGAAGAATGGTAGGGTAGGATAAATTCAGCCATGCTTCAAAACAAATCTCAAGCCTGCGGTGACTCCACAACAGCCGCCTGTAAATGATATCTAGTGGTTCAGTGTGTCAGCAGAGGATTATCATCATCTCTTTGTTGTGCCCAGCAGTTTTTGTCATCTGGTGGCCCCCTTCCATCTATGTGTTGCGTTTTTAAGCCCAAACTGCTACAACACATCCCTAAACCCTATCCTCTCACCCCTACACCCACCTACTCCCTAAACCCAGCCAGATTAAACACCCCCTCACACAGGCCGTACAGATAACATACAGAATACTGTAGTGTGTGTGTGTGTGTGTGTGTGTGTGTGTGTGTGTGTGTGTGTGTGTGTGTGTGTGTGTGTGTGTGTGTGTGTGTGTGTGTGTGTGTGTGTGTGTGTGTGTAGAGGGGGTGTGGGGGAGGACATGTCTCTATTGAGTGTGAGAGCATCGACTGTTGTTTAGCTCCTTTAATAGCAGCTTTTCTATTTAGGTGCCAAAGTCACAGGAACAGAATCTGTCGGTGGGCGTTTGAATGAAGGAGGCTGACAGGCACAGTTAACCTGCTGCGTGCACAAATGCTCCTCTGTGCAGCTCAGTGCGAGGCACAAGCGTGGTCACGGTGTGTGAGAGATTCTGGTTATAGACCCTCACCCTGTGCACACATATTTTTGTATCTGACGTCACATGTTATGGGGACGCAGGTGTCAGAGGTGTGAACTCACATGCCGACGTCTCCGTAGGTGTTGTAAAATTCCATCTGGGTGCACGCCTGGATCCAGCCCACTACCCAGGTCTCGTTGCGCGGGATTGGGGGCATCACAATCCGCGCGGAGGCTTTGAAATAGGGCGTCTTGTATCGCAGAACTATGGGAGAGCTCTCCTCGATGACAGTGGGGCAGTGGTCTATGGTGGCAGACAGGTCGTACACCACGATGTTCTCTCTTTTGATCCGGGACTTGTTACAAGCTATACTCTGGATGCAGCCCATGGCGGTGCAGGTAAAGGTGATGGTCAGGAGCAGCCAAGTGAGCCTGGCAGGCCTGTGGAGCAGCGCTGCTGACCGGGACTGGACCAGAACCAGAACTATGAGGCCGTGCATCAGAGGAAACTGTAAGGCAAAGGTGGATGCTACCACTCTGCAGGCCCGAATCAGAGAGACTGTAAGGCTTTAGGATGGGGGACAGATGGGTGCAGTGGTACTAGATCCAGGTCGAGTCCCTCTCTGTCCCCTGTTGCCATACACAAACGCTCCAGCGACGCAGATCTGGGGCTAACCCCGCGCTCTGACTTCAACTTGCAGGGAATAAAAAGTATCACATGAATGTTTGATTTAGGTGTTAGAGTATCCACAAACAGTGCAGTGTTCCCGTGTGCCCCTTTCTCAAGGATCCGGCCCGTCTGCACTCCTGCTCGGACCCCAGCCCGTAACCTTTGATCCTCTTCTTCCTTGCCCGAGCTGTCATGTCATAAGAGGCGTCGGGGGACCGGCGGACACCGGGACGCCGGCAGAGGGACCCGGTGGTCGGGTGTTAAGGCTCGTCGAGGCTGCACTGTTGTACATGAGACGCTGCTGCTCTTGCCGGGGACCGGAGCGGCATTACTGTCCGTCATACCTGCCGACTCGACGGGAGGGAAAGCCGGTGAAATAAGCTAAACACGGGAGCATCTGTGACGGGAAAAACAGCCTCCTCCTGCGGGGTTAGACGACGCTGGCGGGTCGTTTCCGATACTTACGATGGAGAAAATTAGCAGAAAATAAAACGACTGTCAACATCTGTGACAGAATGACGAAACAATGGCATCAAGACGGGCAAAACACAACTGACGAGTAGTGTCACAGTAGCCGTGATGGGCAGCGTACCCGCCGCTCGGCATCCTCATCTGATGAAGGCTGCATGGCTGAGTGTCGCTGTTCAGCTGCGTGGTGCTGAAGATGCTGAATGGACCAATGAGCGGTGGAGGGAGACTGAAGGCGTAGGAGTGCCCGCGTCTGCACAGTAGTAGCTCTACGACCTCTTTCCTCCATATTGTAATGATACTTTTAAACAGCAAAATACACATTGGGCAAGTTAGGTATAAGCACTGTTTACATTTATTGACAGGGCTTCAATATAAAATCTCTATCTGCAAAAGCTAAGTACCGCACAAGAAGCTCCTTGTCCAGTTAGTATAGTAATATGATTTAACTGTAGCACTGGGCATTTTGAATCATTCTTCTCCGTTTTGGTCCAAGAATTTGTTAATTTCTTTCTTTCTTTCTTCCTGTTTTTTTTTTTTTTTTTTTTTTTTTTTTTTTTTTTAAAGGTAGAGAATTCATTGCTCTGAGCACCATATGGTAATTTTTATTTACTAAACTACTGGTTCAAAAGCCTAAAATAAAATCTAGATGTGGAAGCATCAATCTTCGCTCTGTTCATGTAACAGACTTCTTTATGTTCACAAGTTGGATGGTAAAGAGGAAGACCCACAACAAGCTAAAGAGTTTTGGCAACAGAGGATTGGAATGAAAAGTATTTTTAAGTTTACATTTTGCTCAAGAGGCTATTTTATTTGCTTTCTTACTATTCTTTGGCTTACTCTTCCATAAGTTTTCGTCTCTCTTATACACATTTTATCTGATTTTCACCATTCAACTTTTGTTATGTTCAGAAAATGTGTGGTTGTATTTTTCACATTTCTGACCTTTGTCATTTAAAAAAAAAAAAAAGTCATTTTTTTAAAACATTTTTTTCCTGTTGAAATAAATGGAAGATTTCTACAGTTCTGCCTTAAACTGCCTCAACTTTGTGATTTCAAGGCTTCAGGACTTACACTCACAGACATCATCTGGGGTTTAAAATGTTCACGCCAAGCAAAATAGTAACCTTTGGCTAGTACCTGTACATCGCCAGCCTGTTTTTGCCCTGGCTGACTGTAATGTTATTGACTATCAAAATCTTTGCTGGGTTACCATTTGTAACCACTTTAATAACTTACAACCCCTCACATTTTTGTCATTACAAACATTGCAATTTTATTGTACCTATTGCAATGACAAATACAGTTCTATTCTATTCTATTCTATTCAAAACACATCAATGAATTCACAAAAAGGATCACAGAGTGAGCATCCCAAGACTCTGTGTTATATCTTTTTCTCGTATCTATCACGGTTTGCCACAGTGACAGCTGTTTCAGACTCTTGTCTTACTGAAAGGTCTGACTTGAGCAGGTGTGCTTGTCACGTGTGTTGCATCATTTCCGGTTTTTTTCTTACTCTGTAGCAAGCTGCAAACCTCAGGTCTTAAAGTATAAGGCAATTTGAAAGTGCTGAAATCTGCAGTCCATGAAGTGTCCTCTTGAGGCTCTAAAAACCACATACACACCAAGCAAAAATAGAAGCCCCTTTCACATTAGAAATACATTGTGTTCCAAATTATAATGGAAGATACATTTGTTTATATTTTTAAACTATGTTAATAAATTATTCCAAATTTGTGGAGTGGTCAGATAGGGAATATATATATATATATATATATATATATATATATATATATATATATATATATATATATATATATATATATATATATATATATATATATATATATATATATATATATATATATATATATATGTGTGTGTGTGTGTGTGTGTGTGTGTGTGTATGTATGTGTGTGTGTGTGTGTGTGTGTGTGTGTGTGTGTGTGCGTGTGTGTGTGTGTGTGTGTGTGTGTGTGCCCAGCATCATGCTTTTCATAGTACTATGGAATGTATTTTTGAATAAATGCAACAAAAGGCATTAATGAGTGAGCCTGACTATTATGCAAATCGGAGATGAATGCATATCACTTAAGCTAATAAATAAAGACTAGGAACCCAAACGTTTTATTGGTAGAACAGAATATTTTCAAGTGCATTCAAACTTCAACAAAAACATCTGGCTCCACAGTAGTTAAAGTTTGATGGGCACAAACTGACACAGTTTCATACACGTAAGTAAGAAAGATAACTAACTAATTGATTAATAAATCTCAGTTAAAAAAGATTCAGTCCAGCTTTCACCAATTGGCTAAGACCCTAAGACCTTATGCGCACGAGAACTTTTATTTTGAAGTCGATACGTGCACCAGTCTATATCGTCACTTCCGGCTAACAGTGTAAGCAGTCCGCTGATTCATACACAGTTACACATTCATACACAGAGTGCTGTATTGGGTATTTAAACATGTTTTAAACTACAGAGACACATCAAAATCACTTCTAGTAGGACACCATGGTAAGTGTTGGACATTTTTTACGACAGTTTGATATATTACAGCCTAAAGCTAACACTTCCTCTTTGCTCAGCTAAGGAAAGCTAATGCTAACTCAGTTAGTGTTGATGAAGATGGATAATGTGCTGCTTTAATATGTAGCTCTATTATAATTAAAGCAGACAGGACAAGTATAGAGGTTTTCTGCGTAGATAAGACTATAGTTGCTGTCTGGTATAGTAAAATGCTACTTTATTTGGAGTAGTATCAGTAGTCAGATAATTTTATTTTCTGGTTAAACTATTTATCAGTTATTACTGATGTGTTAGCAATCAGAGTTTTGAATGTAATCCTAACTTTGTTTTTAAGTTTAGTCATCTATTACTTTGTTACATTGTAACAACATAGGTATTAGTATCGGCAAAGCTTGAAATTAGTTTTGAAAAATGTTTTCATTATTGCCTTTGTTAATTTTCTAAACCTGATCCCCTCACTTGTAGGTCCCTACAGACTTTAAAGCCCTGATCCAGAGGTTTTATCACCTTCAGTCTGAGCGGGTAGAGACATATCGACTGTTTGAAGAGTAAGTCTGGATGTTGTTACAACCCACTTCATCCATTACAGATTACTTGTGTATATTTAATGTAAATTCACATCTGCATTTCTTCTTGTCAACAAAAACTGACCTGTACTTTCTTATTCACATCTACTTGGCTGTATTTGTTGTTGTTGTTAATGCTGCTGATTGACTGCCAGAGGACACGAGGCCTACTTGAGGACAGGGCCCCAATATGACTTCGATCACTACAGACAGCTGGTCCATGAGATAACGCAGGCCTTCTGTGGCATCTCCACAGAAGTGCTTGAAATCAAGGGAAAGCTACATCATGAGTTTGACCGTCCGGACCTCTCTGAGCATATTGAAAAGCTGCAGAGCAAAGAGAAGCAGAAACTTGAACTGGTATGTAAACACACCTCTAATGATGTGTTTTTGATAATAAGTATACAATTGAATAAAAAGTGTTGTTTCTCTAAATGATGATATGTACCCTCTTTGATTTAACAATGTAGCCCTTGTGATGTGATATCATCTGATAGTTTTTCCACTCTTATTTTTCTTCATTGCACAATGCATGTAAAGGATCCCCGTGATCCTCAAACAGTTTTGAACTGCTGCTTTTTATTTTGATATTCAAGGTAGGAAAATTTCTAGAGTTGTGAGAATCCTGAATGTGTCTTTTTCTTGCTAAAATACGCAAGGTTCTACCCAAAAAGAGCAGCATATGTGTGAATGTCGTTCTGCATTAATGATACCTACCTGAATAGGTAAGCTTGCTATACCAGTAGCACTTTGTCATCCTAATACCGTCACTGATACTGGCATTGGAACTGTGTGCTGATACAAGCCACGTCTATCCCTTTTCTCCACAGAGCAGAAGACTTGGTGTCCATGATTTCCAAAAAAGAGTCAATTTATTTTTTTAAACACAGGAAATGTTTTGGCCTTGTCCTTTCAGTACAGATATTAAGTGCAGATATCTATCTGTCCATTCATCTATCATCAGTCTGTCACTGAGGATAGCAGACAATTCAAAGTGTTGATAAAGTACTGATTCAGTGTCAATTTGAACGAGAAATAAAAACATTTTCATTCTGAGAATGTTTAACAAGTATCTCAACTTGAGTGCTGACTCCTCGTTTAACAACTGTACACACCACAGTTTCACCACAAGAGGGCAGACTTCTGATGCAAACATGCTGCGGCCATCAATGTCAAATATTCAATTATCTTTTTAAAAAAATATGAATTTCTTGAAATTAGAACCACAAGTGGTTTAACTGAACACTTACCAAGGGAAAGAAAAAAATATGCAACCATTGGACTTTAGTGCAAAACACCAAATTATTTAGCGCTTTAAATCATTCAGTGACATATCAGTGATTCTGAGCTGGTTCTGTTTCAGGTCAGGAACACAAAAGTAACAACCTGTCTTTGATTCTGGTTGTTGTTTAGACAAATAGTTGAAGCTGTCCTTGGTGTTAAAATCCTGATACTGAAATTCTTGAACGAGCCACAGCTCATACATCTGGTATTCATGGTGATGTGTGTCCTGGATTTATGAAGTTTTACACTCCTCCAAAAAAAGAACCTCAACTTCCTCTCTGCCAGTAATGTCATAAAAGTCCTATTATCTCAGAGTCCTTCCTCTGTCTCCCTCCATCCTCTGCTGATGAATGGTTTGCATAAATCTTATCTGATGTGCTTCTCAACAGACAGCCAAACTGCAGCTGGCCAGGCAGCGGGCCCAGGATCACCCTGAGGAGGAGGACTGTCAGGAAAAGATTCAGGAGATCAAGCATGAGTAAGAGCAGCTTTCACCACCCCTTAGTTTACTGTGTTTCCTCAATCCCTACTGACCCATCCACTCACTCAGTATCAACCTGCTGTCTGCTGCTTGACTTCCCGTTTTCCCTCCTCATGTCACAGATTATTTTGTAATCACACCAGTATCATAAACCTCTTGAAGACAGTTTTCTTTCACTACGCTAATTTTTACTCACTGCTTATTTCCAGGATCATCAAGAACAAAGAAGCTCTGAGTGAGATCATGCAGGACTTTAAGTATGACTCTGAGGAGTGTGATTGACAGGGGACTCCCAGGAGGCCCGTGGCCACCCTCTCGCATCACCTGTCAGCAGCACAGTGATGAATCGACTCGGCTCTGCTTCCATCTTGGACTCCTCAGCTGCACTTATCGACCCCTTCTGGCCCCACCCTGCTTGCTGCTGCAGTCTTACTCCACCCAGGGGACTTTTCACATTCAGACACTGTGTTTCTTTCTGTCCTCATGCCTTCATGTTAATGCATGCCTCAGCAGTTAAATAAGGAAAAAAAGTCATGTGTTTGTGATGACATAATGAAATGTGTAAATAGTCGAAGGGTTCATTAAGGGTTCAATAACTCTCAGAGGTTGACTCAGTATCTTTGTTCGATTATACATTGTTTATTTTTTTATTAAAGACACTTTTCAAGACATATTTTCACTGTTTTATACATTGAACTTTTTAGAGCCGTTATTAAAGTAATCTCATGCAGATAAGAAAAATATAAATAGTAGAAAAATATCTTCAAATATCTTTAAAGTAAATCTGGTTGACACTGGAAAGTATTTACATGTTACAAATAGCGATTCTTTGTTTCATTTGGGGTTCAATTAATCACACACCAGATATGAGTTTAAGAATGGCAAAATCTAAAATAAAAGATTAGTTTACATTGCATGTTTTTGGCCGGGTGCAACTCTAGCTGTGGTTTACGTTTCAGGTTTTGTTTTATTGAGCTGCACCTAAAATCCCATGAATAAGTTGGAGGATGAAAAATAACCCGCAAGCTATTTTGGAAGTAGAGAAACAGGCTTCTGGAGCAAGGCTGAAAAGTTTATATGTCTGATTGATCTTGGTTAAATTTCAGTGTGAATTAAAAATTTCATTTGGCTTAATCAAAAAGGAGATACTTACATTATTTACCATGTGAAAATGTGTTGTTAAATTATTTATTTACTAAAACAACAGCAGCAGCAGCAGTTTTTGAAATAACTACAGTTAACTTGCAATTAATACATCACAAATTCCTCTGAAATGTCTAAGAGGATACATTGTACAACAATATAAACTCGATTATCTCATATAAGGTATACATATAAGATTGTTTTTGGGCTCCATAGCTTTCATTTAGGGGACAGGAAAGTGGACAAAGTCAGAAACCTTGGAGGAAAGTGTTGGGATAATGAGGATTCTGTTTGAACCTGGTCTACCAGCTTTAAGGACTCTGAACATGTAACACATGACATAACCACAGAGCTAAACTTGCTTCACAAGTTAGAAACAGCATGCCTCCATTTGGCATTTACTGTGGGACTGAATGTAACTGCAAACCGATCTAACAGACAGAGGGCCAACAGAAACAGCAGAAAAGGACTGTATTGTCTCACTCAGGTTATCTCCCACCCAGGCCCAATAAACCAAAGTTAAAATTTTATGGCCAAGTGCTGCGGTATCCTTCAGGAGAGGCGTTGGACCTCTCACATGTCAGGGACCCATGAGGCCAGTAATCTGTTCTTGAATAAACTTCAAAGTGGTCCTGAGTGGAGATGCTATGAATTATCTTCTTGTAAAACCTGGGAGACAAAAACAGATGGTTTATATAAGGATCAATTAAAGGGGAAAAACCTTGTTATCTACCATCATCACAATAATAGCTCTGTTTGTCTGGCTGTCACTACTCTCTCAACCTCTTTTCCTCTTTGTCCTTTGCATCATCTCTTTCCTTTTTCTTAGTCTGTCGCTTGTAAGCCCCTCCCCCCTGCTACCTTTCTCTCAAGGTAATCAATGTGAACCTGTCACGGCTAGAGAACAAAGACATCATTCAGGGGACGACGTGTTCCCTGTAAAGCACAAAAACATGCAGACTGCTGAGCTAATCGAGTGTGGTGGAGAGAGGGCTCCTGTGAGTTTGAAACTGAAGGATGTTAACTCATCACACAGTCACAAAAACACAAAGCAACTGGGACTCTGGTTGCCATTCAAGATGGGATTGATTTTATTTAAAGATTCCTCTCACAACCAAAGAAAAACTTACCAGAAAGGGCTCAATAGGCTTTGATCAAATTTACATGTTTCATCTCTTTGTTGTGGTTCTTAGATGAAGATCAGATGTATTTACTGTTCAAATATGTAATAAAATCAGAGTGCATGACTGAGAGCATACCTACTTCAGGGCCAGTAAAGTCAAAACCGCATATTTTTACCTTTTATCATAAAGAACAGACTGACTCACAGAGCCAGCCAGCTCAAGAGGAATCAGCCCTCTTTGTGCTTGTAAAAATGCTGACCACATGACTTCACAAAGGAAGGGTCAGAGAATTATTTCTGGGCTTCACTGCAGCAGAGGCTCAGGAGAGACAGTGGAAAGAGAGAGGGAGATATTCTGCTTACCTACCTGGTTGCGTGTTTTGTCTGTTTTCTGCAGCCACACCCTCCACTGATCGTACAGTTTGATTGACATCCCGCTGCAGCCGTACGCGTGCTTGCGGACCCAGCCGAAGAACTGCTTGAGTTCCCGCCGCAGGGTGGAGTTTTGCTCACTGGGCTTGGAGTCACAGGAACCACTCTGCAGCCGCTCTGAGAGAGAGGAGGATGGGGATGAGGGGATGAGGGGATGTGGAGTGGAGGAAAGACAAAAGAGTGACTGATAACAAAGAAAAGTCTAAGTAAAAGAACAAGAGATAATCATCAAGGTCAAAGTTAGAAGACGCTTATAGACTAGATCAGGGGTCTTCAACCTTTACTTTCAAAGGAGCTGTTTAACCTCAGCTTACCTGGATTAAAGACAGTCAGCAGCCACAAAGTCTAAGTTTTCTTCACAAAAAAAGACAAAAAAGTGTATAAAATCCTAAACATCGTAAAAATCCAGAAGGTAATAAGCTAAACAAGAAGTTTTTTTTGTGTTTATAAAATTATACATGTGATGTCTAAGTTTTTTGTTTCAAACAAATTTAATATATTTTGAATAGAAAAATTTGTAATGTCATGAGTTTCATAAATTTACAAAATTTATGAAATTTCAATTGTTGCAAAATTTTTCAAAAATGTTAAAATTTCAGAAATTTGCAAAATCTTAAAAAGATGTAATTTAAAAACTGCCAAATTTTGCAAAAATTCCTCATATTTTCTAAATTTCAAAAATTTCCTGAAAAAATACAGTTTCCATTTTCAAAAATTTGAAAAAAAAATCACTAAATTTGCTTTTGTTTTCTTAAAAAAAGCACTTAAGTAATTTGCAAGATTTGCAGCCATTCCAAAAATGAAATTTGCAAACATTTCAGAGATTAAAATTTAAAAAAGTTGCAAAAAATAAAAAAAAGCTTTATTGCAAGATGTTGTGTGTCATCACTCTTTTTTAACAATCTGTTCATTCTCTTATTTATCCAACTTTATCTGTTTATGTCATTTTTAGCTGACTTCTACAGACAGATGCCATTGTTGATTAGTTTTTAATTCCCTAAAAAATAGCCATTTTGGAAGAGTTAGCTTAACATGCACAGCATTCAAGCTAACCTGCATACAGACCACATATTCATCTGATCTGTATCAGAACTGGAGCTGGCTGCAATATTTAGATGGAGATTCTGAATACCGAAGTCCAGTGGCACCATTAGCATGCATATTTTGATATATTAGCAGGTGGACATTAGTCTTGCTCCAAACACTAAGCTGAGTCATTTTTAAAAAATATGGTTGACAAGACAGTTATTGAAATAATAACTTTTAAATAAAACCGCTATTTTCACTTTGATACAATCTTTTTTTTACAATAAAGGTCTCAGACTGTTACATTAGCTGAGCAGTATTATCAAATGTTATCGAGTAGAGTTGTATTTAATACTGCTTTTCACTGCAGAGGCTTCTGGTACGGAGAGAAATGTTCTCAATTTAGAGATCCAAACTGAGGAAGTGATACCCCAAACTTTGCTTTCATGGCAGTAAAAGCTACTGAAACTCTTCTTCGATCAGTTCTTTATTGCAAACAACAGAGCCTGATAACGACTTCCTCCCTTCAGGGAGTAAATACCACATGACCAATGTAAGTCATTATCTGCTCCTCCTGCCTCCAAACCTGCTTCCACTCAGCCTTTATAGGCCCAGTGTGTGTGCAGACAGACGAGCAGCTTTTTAACCTGATCAATCTTTGAAGCTGACATCAAAAATCTATCAAACGTCCCCCTGGCTCTTTGCAGTTCACTCTAATCCTCTGCTGGGAGATCTCTATCAAGATATCGGGCACTATTGATGTATGCTTTTTCTTAGGTCACATGCGGTTTGGATCTGCTTGTTCAAGATGTTAAAACAGAGATAAGGACATAGTTTTTTCTGGCTCTAATTGATGCTAAGAGGTTGATTATAAGAATGGATGAATGGTCAAGATTTGTGGGCACTGGAAAAGACACTTTTGTCACGAGACACATGGAGAGACCTCAGTTTAACTTTTGATACTTGCAGGATATTGTGCTAAGTGAGTCCTTCAGTCATGTACTCACGGCTGCTCGGAGTGGAGGCAGCAGCCGGATGGCTCCAGTCACTCCAGATTCCAGTCTTCCTGGAGCCGTAGATGCCAACTGGATTGCATCGCACCTGGACAAAATAGACCATCCCAGGCCTGAGGCCTGCCAGCCGACACGATGTCTGGTTGCCAGCATCATCCACAACCTGTGGGAGGGAAGCATGGAGGAGTGTCTCTGATGATGTTAAGAGCAGCAACATTAGGTGATGAAATTTAGGTGAGTAGAGTCAGAATCCCCACCCAAACCAAGATGTGTTTTTGCTCATATCTTGTTTGCTTAGCTTGATTTTGTTTTGAATGCAGTCTGGAGACTGGCTTCACAATTATATCAGCACTATTCACTTAGTCCTCTCTTCACAAAGTGAATTCAGTAGACTAAGATATAATGTGCGTTCATACACACTGGAGAAAAAAACACAAAGCTGTGAAAAGAAAACATCAAAGCAGCCGTTTGAAAGAATGACAGTTTCTGAAAGCCTCGCTGCAGCACTTCTGGATCAAAGCCAGCTTTGTAAAAGGATCACAGCCGCCTTCAAGACTGAGACAAGAATATTATTTGCTTTAATGTAATGTGAACGTGCTAGAGATACTGAGGGAGTTACTTCTGTGTTCCTCATTTCACACATCAGCCAGTGCTACACCTGATAGTCCTAAGCCGCAGGGAAATTAGATCAGCATTAGATCATAAGTTTGTGTGAGAGTGTGGAGACCACCTTCCACTCAGCGCTGTCCTCCAGCCGGTAGCGGATCTGATATTTGGCCTGAAACAGGATGTCCTTGAGCTCTTTGGAGCTGGCCCAGCGGACCGTCAGCTGGTCATCAAGGTTGCCGATGCGGCTTACCTGCACGTTGACAGGGGGGTCTGTGGTCACTGAGCACACAAGGATGTAAAAAAGATGTTTTAGAAAGTTTTCTTTCAGCAGACGCTCTGACCGTGGAAGAAAGGTACAGAAAACGAGGGTTCAGAAATGTCTTTAGAAACAAAGAAAGACAAAATGTTGTGATTGTGATACTTTTCAGAGATGTGTTCCTCCACTCTGTGCTTGTCAACCATAGTTTAGCCAGACGTGTTAAAAGAATATTCCAGTATTTTCAAGGTAGATTTGCATGAGTAGCAAGTCACTGCATGCCAGCGAGGCTACTTTACTTTGCCATCAGAAAGCCTGGTTAGTAATGCAACAATTCCTAAATCATTAGAAAAAACAATGCTAGAGGTAGATTTAGTATCTTTATTAAGTTAAATTAAAAAAAATCCTTTGAACAAAATCCTAAAGATATACTTAGTGGTATGTTTTTGTGGTCTAATGGACAAACATTTACCTACACTAATAATAATGTCACTAAACCAGCTCATCAAAGAAGAGACAGATGGAGGGGAGGATCATGAGGATGGCAACATGAAAGACAAAGACAGGAACTTATAAAAGAACATTAAATGTCTTGTAAAACTGTTTCCTGCATCAGACCTCACCACTGTTTGTGATGCTATTTTTCCACTGAAGTTTTTTTTTGTATTTCTTCTCCCTGATACAGCCCAAGGGACAGAGAGCAAAACCAACAAATTTACTCTGAGCTTATTATTTGTGTCATTTTGGCTGTGCATCATAAATACAGCGTATCTCTTCCCTTTCCTCTACCCCCTCACAGCTCAGAGTTATCTGATCCTCGGTGTGCAGTGAGGAAGAAGGGAGGAAGAAGATGCTCAGTTACAAACAACAAACACTGATTTCAAAATGGGATGCTCAAACAGAGACCATAAAAACAAATTAAAATTACAGGTGGATTAATTATTAAAAAAAGACTGCTATTGCTCAAGCACTTTTTTGAACAGTTTACTGTTGAAAGTAACAGCCTGAACCTGTGGTGTTATTGCAGACTGGAAGTGAATCGTAAAAAAGCCCTCTACTCTCTACCCATGAAGAGTTTGTTTGCTGTAATGTCAGAGACAGGAAAGGACATGAAAAGAAATAAATGGAAGGAAATGAAGAAATCAAGGGAGAAGTCTTACCCACCTACATCGAGGATGTCGAGGGTGATGATGTCAGAGGTGGTAGAGCCCAGCTGATTGGCTGCTTCCAGCCAAATCTCATACGGAGTAAAGAGGGCGAGGTTACGGGGGATGTAACAGGAATAACGCTGCTTTCCTGTGCCATAAGTTTCACATTGCATCTCCTTTCCATACCACCTGGATACACATATAATAAACAAACAATACAAACAAAAATGTGTTTTCTAGATGAGGTGATCACCTGTGAGCTGCAGCAGGTGAAAGCACTCACCTCAGTTTGTACTTGAGGGTGTACGTGGTCCTGATGTGGGTCTCTCCCTGCCCCCCTGGGCTCCACTTGCAGCTTAAGTCCTTTGCATTGCGAGACCAACATGTGATATTAACTGACTTTTCTGGAGGCACTGCAAAAAAAAGAACAAAAAAAAAGTGAAGTAATTAGCATAAAAGACCCCAAAACATAAAACATGTCTTGTGGACATTGAGTTACAGGTACAATAAAAGAGTTATGTACAGTAACTTTTCATGACTTTATATTCTTATTTTGTGCTTAATCTTAAAAGCATAATGTGAGTTTATTCTCTTTTTTTAAGAAGCGTACAACCTGTGATTGCAGCTCAAACTTTATTAGAGGCAGATGGTTAAAACGTGCTCTAAAGACCTAAAAATTAAAGACACATATTTTTTGTTCATTTTTTGTTGTTTTTATTTTTTAAACTCTAAGTAAAAATAAAAATAGTTACACATAACTGAACTGTATCACTTTGTTGTTGAGAAAGAGAAAGACAAAACACATATTTGTTGTAGATATTAAAACTTGAATTATTTTAGCGGTGTGCTTTGATTTGCTTATTCATCCTCATACAAATGTTCATTGTCATTGTTGTTTTGTATTTGTAATTTGTGGGAAAAAAAGCACATTTTTTGCACCCCCTGCAGCCAAAGTGCTGCCTATAATCTTTTTGCTAGTTTTGTTTTGAATATGTGGAAATTGTGTATTATATTTAACACAAATCTGACCCTGCTGTCTTTAACACTGAAATATGTCCTCATCAAAAAGCTTTTTGTTGGCCTGAAGTTAATCAGTTTGTCAGACACCTACCCCACATAAGCAGACATTAATAGTAACAATATGAAGCAATCAGTCTTGTCTCTGATGACCTTATTTGCTTTTTTGGGGGGTTATACAGAAGCACCAGTGTGAATTTATGTCTGTTTCACCACCGCACAAAACTCCTTACAGTAGCTTTAAATTTAGCATTTGGGATATAGCATTCTTAACTGTACTTGGATTTTAATTTGGTAGCTCCATGACAAAGTGACTCATGAGTAACAACTTGGTTGATATTAAATTTGTACAAAATAACTTCAAACCTCTTTCTTATATAAAGGCATTTTGTTTTTAGCCAAACTCTGGCAGAGAAGACAGCACTGATCCAAGAACACTTAAAAAAACAACAACAATCAGCTAAAAGGGTTGTATTCACTATTGGCATCTTTACAAGTTATAAGAGGCCAATCACATGAGGAGTGAAGTTAATTATAAGATAACTCACTAAATGTCCCATTAAGTCACTGGTGTATGCCAGAAAGTAGATTAAAGAGACAAGAAAAAAGCTAATTTGAATGCAGTTGTTTTTGTCAATCACTCATCTGTGCTCAATATTCCAAAGTTAAACTCCACTTTGACCGCTTTTTACAGTTGGTGTGGTTTTCAGAAAGTTGCTCATATCATTTCACAAAATGTTTCTCCAAAGCCAAACTGTGTATCCCTGAGACATTTTGGAAAGAGTCTCCGCAGACTGAACTTACTGCCCACATAGAGACATGAACCAGCCAGGACCCGTCCACTTGCTCCGTGACACACCAGGTTGTCTCCAGACTGCTGCTGGGAGCCGTTGAGTTTGTGGAGGGTGACACTCAGTATGTCAGGACTCAGTACGCTGTAGGTGCTGCTGGACAGAACCATTCCATTCAGAGTCCAGTACAACGAGCCGGCATGGAGACCGAGCTCAGGACTCAGTGTGCACGTTGCTGTCAGAGAGGACCCGATCTGCAGAACTGGATCCTGAGGGGAGATCACTGCTACATCTAGGTGATAGACATGCAAATAAAAATATCCTTTAAGATTTGGTAATATATAAAGGAAATGTACATATTTCTCTTCTCTTCATATGTATCAAGGGTCCAGGACAATGTGTCTTTATTGTATTGTGATAGTGGAAAAAAGTCTCAGAAAGTTTCCAAATCCCAGGCTCCCAGGACTTCAAAGATGATTTTGTTCAACCAAATGTAAAAAATCCAAACATGAAACTAATGCTTATCTCACCAAGGACACCAGAACATGCAGTTAACTTGATTGACAAATGATTCAAGTAATTTCAGGAATATATGTCCCAGGGGTCAACATGTTGTAATACAAAACATTTTAGGAGGAATTTGGCCGGACCAATGTAGTCCAGTTCCAGTGATCACATTCTGTTTTGTTGTTTCCAGAGCTTCTGCTACAGTTGTGTTGATGCTTGTTGCCTGATAAAGGTCATTGACTTCAACTCTTCTCCTCCAATAAACCCTGAGCCAGTAGACTTTTCTATGATTTGACTGCAATGTACCCATAACTTCATGTTCTGTGATTTCTTTTTTTAATCTGAGGACCTAAATGGAGAGATTTTGTTATTTTTATTCCCATTCTTTTTTACTTCTAGATATTTTTGAGCAAAAACACTCAACAGTACGTCTCCAGGTTGTAAAATATTGAATGCATGCTACAAGATGTGACTGTTTAATTGTCTCAAAATGTCAGGAAAATCTGTTTACGTGAGGAAGAGGAGGAGGAGGAGTGCACAAGCATCAGCACTGCACCAGCACAAAGCAGCAGCTCAGCACATATTTATGACCTGGTAATGAAGTGGATTTATGGAGCCTCAGTAGGATCAGGCACACAGAGGTCACCCTGGTGTGTCGGTAAAAATCCTTGAACACTTTCACATACACACACATGATCTCTTCGACTCAAATTCTGCCATTATGATTCATACGCATGAGGACGCCTGTGCTGAGTGTCTGAATGTTACCACTGCTCTGCTTCTTCTCAGAGATGTGGAGGTCAGTGTGTGGTTTTATTAACCATCATCCAGGTGGCTGGTGGATAAGCTGTTTAACACATGTCTTACTAGCTGTCTTACTGAATTTTGGCACTGACATAAAACAATGAAAAATGTATTTAAATGTTAGAAGATTAAGGTGGAATCAAAATAAAAGGATACATGCCAAATCATAATCACTTGCAAATTCTTCTTCTCATAAATTCACGTGTGATGATTTTAAAATTGTATGGTTTGTGATTTTTTTATTATAAAAAAAATCTGCTCACGTTTTTTTTTTCTTTTTGGCAATAAATTACTTCTCTTTCATCTCTAAAATGTCCTACAATCCACGTTAACTTAACCACATCTGAATGGTTACACCTGTTATCACTGGGGTTTATATGAGTGAGTTTTTTTTTTGGCAAATGCTGTTAGGAATTAGTAACATGTTTGACTGGATGACTTTTTATACATCACTTATTTCCAAATGTTTGCATTTTCATTCTATTTACTAAATGTAAATGAGATCCTGGACATAATATATGTTTGTCTCAATGAACTCAAGTGTTCTTTGAAATGTACCATTCAATCAATACATGGAGTTTATCAGTATCATAATATAAATTCGTCATGAAAACAAAAGATTTTCGCTCTTCAGTGAACACAATGAGCATTTGCAATTTATAAAACCTACTTCCCGTGGTTTTCCATAGGTTGACTGGTGTGCCTGACTTTTTTTTGCTACATAACTGCAGAGTCTACATGAACTTTGTTGCTGTCTCCAGAAACACTGAGCCAGCCAACATGTTAGCAGGTCAGCTAGTCAGCCTGTCTGTCTGTCAGTCAGTCAGTCAGTCAGTCAAACACAGTTTGGTACTTACGTGTTGAGGACAGCAACACACGTGGAGCAAGGAAGAGGAGAGACATGAAGGAAAACATGGTTCTGCTTTCTACAACTTTTTCTCTCTTTTCTTGTTTCCTGGACGCAAAGAAGTAAAAAAAGAAAGAAAAAACAGAGAGGTGGGGTTGAAGGACGAGCTCGTCTCTCCAGCGGTTCAACTCACATCTTCAGTCGCTCCTCAGTGGAAACAGAGTATCAGTAAACAAAGTGGAACACGAGGTTTGTTCCCTTTAACTCCAGCAGAGTGTGTCTGCTGCTGCTGCGGTGACTCTCGGGTTCATGCTGTTTGCTCCTCCTTCGTTTTCCAACACGGACACAGGTCACCAGTGCTCCTCAGTCCGTCCCCTCTCTTAAACATCCTAAACACCCACCCACAGATAACAAGGAACACAGTTAGACTTAAGCATACACTCGCCCTGCTCTCTCCTCTCTAACTGAAAGCAGCTGGAGGCTTCAGGTGAGATGCTGACGTCATACTATACAATTTTAGGCTTGTGTGCAATTATTGCACCTAAATACCACTAGCAGGATAAATGTGGGCAAATAATACTATTGTATTTTATTATTTAAACATATACAGTCATGAAAAAAACATTCAATTTCTTGCTCATTTTAATGCCTGGTACCACTGTTAATATTATCTGAAGAAGACAATGAACATGACAAAAATGCAGCTTATTACATAATATTTTATATCCTATTTGACATGCTTAAGCTTTACTGTAATCCCAGGGTATAAGAGGCCATTTCATGTCATAAGCAGCATGCAAAGGCCAAGAGTGGTTTCCTGCTTACATTCAAGCTGTAGCACATCTCAGAAGTTGTCAACTCTCACATAATGCCTAAAATAAAAGATTTATGTGAAGCCACAAAGGCTGCCATCTTGGCACTGCTGGGAATTGGCATGAGTGAAAGTAGCCAAAAAACAGAAGATCTCTCAGAGTGCACTTTATAAAACAATCTAAAACATGGTATTGTGATCTGATTTTAAACTCAATTCACTTTGTTTCGAATCTTTTCCATTCTTTATTATTCTATTCTATATTAAAATAGATTAAGGATTGTATCACAGTATACATTAATGCTGTACAGGATACATTTATGGTACTAGCTCCACCAAGCTGTATAAAATTGATCTTTTCTTATGAATACTGCTATTGTTTGTTTATTGTTTATTAGATTTTGAACTACAAAAGATACATAAGATCAAACTGGAAATATTAAGAAAAACAAAGAAATGTGTAAAGAGAGGTCAAGAAGCCATTAGGCTTATGTAAAGGACCTCACCTTTCTATAAGAAAAAGAGAGCAGTCAAGATTTCAGTAAGAACACAGAGTAATACATGCATACATGTGTTCAACCTTATGTGAACAAACAAAAATAAATAATAACACTCAACATAAAACTTACCTAAATAGATTTAACAAGAACAAGAAAAATATAGAGACCATAAAAGAGTTGACAAAATTAGAATAGCATTTTAATACATAGGAAAAAAAAATTAGACTAAAAAAGTAATACTAAGCTTTGTGAAATAAATGTAAAGACACTTTCCTTTTTAAAACGTGAAGTGATGATGGGCTCTCAGCTACATGTCTCTTATCAGTCCACATTTTTACACCCTGATATCTGATGGAGAGCTGACCGTGTTTAGTTTTATTAAAGGGAAGGTGAAGATGACTAACCTGTCTGGTATTAAATGAGTAAATCTGTGAATTTAATTTGAAGAAAGTTCTGAATGATGATGGTAAAGAAGATAAGAACATGTATTTAGAAATAAACACACATATCTGATGAATATTTATATCATAAACTGAGAGAATATTCAGGTTTTTTTTAGATCCTGCAATATGAACAAAAAATTAAATTAAGAAAATAAATAAATATTAAATTACTAATAACAAACAACCATCTGTTAATGTTACCTTTTTAATATATTTGTTGGAACATGCTTTACCACGTACTTAAAAATTCAACTCATTTTTTCTTTTTAATAATAATAATAATAATAATAATAATAATAATAATAATAATAATAATAATAATAATAATAATAATAGCACACCTTTTCTTCTGCAATACTTGAGAAACAGTATGTCTGCACTGCTGGACGCCCTCTTGCCTTCTCCTCTGAAGATTTTAGAACGGCTTATTGTCCTCTGTAGGATATTAAATATATTGTCTTTTTTTCACCATTTACTTTGCAATTCACTTATTTTTTTAATTGTATTCATTTAACTTCTTTTCCCGTTGAACTGCTTTATTTGCTGTTCTGAAATCACTTCTCAATACATGCAGCTTATTTCTTGCACATTGGTGCTTTTTGCACTTCTAGTGGGATGCTTCACCACACTCAATGCTACTGAGGAAATTCTAATTTGAATTTGAATTTGAGTCAAATGTAACGAGTCACAATGATTAAAAACTTTATAGTTTTTGTTTTGTTGGTTGATTGTCTCTGCCTGGTCAGTGTGTGTTGCTACAGCAGGATCTTTACATTCAGCTGATAAGTCAGATATTTGAGTGTGAACAGTCAATAGTTGAACAAACGGCCCATCTGTCCTCTGTTCAGGACATCTGCCCCCCACAGCTCCAACCTCGTCTACTATCTGCCTCATTTCCATGAATATCACCACTGCCTCTCAGTGCACTGCAGTGAGGGTTTCTCTGCAAATTATGTATGTATGTGTATTTGGTGGAGGGGGAGCAGCCTGTGCGTGATGATGATGCGCGTGACGCCACGAGCAGCAGCGGATGAGCGGAGCAGACAGGAGCCAGGCTGAAGCAGCAGCAGCATCATCATCATCCGCAGCAGCAGCAGCAGCGCCGCCACAAAGGGAGCTCAGAGCTGCTTCGTCTCTTCCTTCGCTCCTCTTCTTCAGGGTTTGAGATGCTCCGGCTCAGCGGCAGGATGTGTGGCTTCTCGGCCCTGCTCTCTGTGCTCCTCGCCGGGCTCGCGGCCGCCTCCTCGGATCTGTTCGACAACCAACTGGGCGATATTAATTACTGCAAAAAGCAATGCCAGCTCACCATCAAAAACAAAAGCCCTGCAAAAGTAAGTTACCCCTCGGTGTTTTAACAGAAGCAGGCTCTGCAGCGAGCGCGCGGCTACATCTCGCTGTCCGACATTTCTGCGCCTGCATCGAAACACAAACTTACACACTAATATGTTAGGTTTCGAAAAAGCCTCTGTCTTTATATAAGGATTGCAAAATAACGCTTCCAGGTCTGTGCGAATTGATCCGCAATAGCCTTGGTGCGATTTTTCGCTGCATCCTCTTGATGCTACCGCGCACAATTAGGCCAAAAATGGATGCAGCTGATTTTCTTGTGCACCATAAGACTCGTCCAAGAAGTGGTTCTGCATCCAGCCAGCTCATCTTAAACCCGCTAAAGAATTGCGCCAATGATTGATCGTTTTGATCCGCAATTAAGATAATCTAGGCCAAAGGCATTGTAAGCAACGGAGGATCAGTGAGACTGTTGTGATCCGTGAAAACAATTATCCTTTATTGACAGTTTTACACAGCGCCTCCCATCTTACACAAGGCCAGGCTGGACTCAAGCAGGACGAAATTACTGCTTACATTTCACCAGGAGTTTTTGTGCTCTAGAGCCTCACATGTATTTCCAGATTCGGATGTTTTTCTCCCATCACCACCTCCTCCTCCTCCTCTTCCTCCTCCTCCTTCCCTGCTGCCTTCAGGTGTGGTTTAAAAGCATCCTGCAGGAGCAGAGCTGCAAAGCGGTGCACACTCACCTGGATTTTAAGCTTGATGGAAAACAAGAGCACGAGCATATAAGGCTTTAAAGCTTAGGGATCAGTATTACTTTTTCAAAAGCACACACTTTGAAGGTTATTAAGGTTTGGGAGGATCTCCACAGTCTGTATACTGTGAGCACACAGGGAAGCGCAGCGAAGAGGATGACAAGCACAAAGCTCCAATAAACCGTTCATGGTCGCGGTCAGGGAATCTTTGTGCCTCCTCTGTTCCCACAGGGAGTCACTAGAGGGTGCTGTTTTAAACAGAGAAAGAAAGCCTTAGGAGAAAGCATGCAGTGTGCATCTTTTTGCAACCTTCCCTTTTTTCCAACAAAGTTTTATTCAGTTGTCTGATCTTCAATGAAATGAATCCTTTCACAGAGACACAAAGCATCATATCAGCTGTGTCTGTCACACTGTAATAAAAGATCTGCACTGTGTCATTAAGAGACTCCCAAACCCTTTGTTGTCAAATTTATCTAACAAGGTTATTCTAAGTTTAGGCTCATCTCCAATTCCTTCTGTCTTCTAGGATTCCATAATGAATGCCTGCCACCGCGGCTGCCGCCTCTACTCCATCTGCCAGTTTGTCAATGGCAATGCCGGCTTTAATACCAGCAGAGAGGAGTGCCAGGGAGGTGAGTGTGCTTCTCTGTATGTTTGTTTGTTTGCTGAGGTCTGCTGAGCCAGCAGTTTAAGCAGCAGAAGTCTCAATACGTCATGTCAAAAAGAAAGCCAGTAAAAAAAAAAATCCACAAAAGAATACATTTGAAGCTGAGTCTGTTTTTTTTTTTTTTTTATTTGAACCTATAGCTCTGACTAGTGTTGGTTTGACTTCCTATTCCTGCAATTTCTACTTTAATTGTGTCCCAAAGGAGTTGCTTCTTTTAGTCTTTTTGAAGAGAATTCAAGCAGAAACAAAAAAAGGTCCAAAATGTTAAAAGGCAAAATGAGAAAGCAGCTACAATCAATCACATTCATTTTAAGCACTGGTGCAGGATAACATCTGCTAAGTATTGCATCCTTTTCTTTAAACTGGCACACTCTGAAGGCATTTGAAGGCTTTTCAGACGGCTCCTCCTGTTTGAATTGCTGTATTGGAAATCAATGATTTGATTTACCATCCAGACAGCAGATGCCCCATCGCCCCCTGTTTCAATAAAAACAGCGTGAAGTGAGCCATCTCTGTGGGGTCTGACAGATACATCTCTCTTGCATCTTTGACTTTCTTCTCACATTAGAAGGAAACCTGCACTGGCTTTATTTCTTCTTATCTTCCACCAAGCTGATTGTAGTGCTCCATGACCTCTCTGTTTTGCTCTTAATTCTTTTCTCTTCCCTTTTAACCATCATTCTACATCTTTTAATGCATCCTAACTCCTCCCCTTCCTCACACTCCGCAGCCTGCCAGGAGGCGTATATCAAGCTGCTGGAGCAGGAGGCCTGCAGCACCGGCTGTGCCAGCCAACCCTCTGAACCAGAGATCAAGAGAAGGAAGGTGAGAAAAGCCACTGGCTGCTCTCACAAATACAGCAGACACATCTATTGGCCCCCAAATCATGTGAAAATGATTATAAAACCGACAAAGATACACGTGTGCAAATCTGCAAAAGCATGCATTCTGTGTCCTCTGCAGCTCAGGGCCATGACCCTCCGTCCTAAGCCCCCCTCTGTGATGGAGGCCGTGTCCAGCTGGTGCAACGACATTGTCAGCTCTGCCCAGAGCTTCATCTCCTCCACCTGGACCTTCTACCTGCAGGCTGATGATGGCAAAGTCGTGGTTTTTCAGGTAAGACCAAGCTGAGACTTTATCTTGGGCAAGCAGGCTCTAGTTCTTTACAGATCTTTTCAGATCTGTACATGTAAGGTTCGCCGTTAATTGAGAAATGGTTAGAGCTGCAAAATATAAAATAAAACTTTGTTGCGGTGCTGTAATGGCAGTGTTTACAACTAGATCCAAAGGCTTTGTGTCTTGGGCAGCAGCACTAGCCTTTACCTGAAATAATTTCTATAAAATGAAAGCTAAAGTTGCAAACTGTAAGAAAATAGGATGACAAGTGATTCCATTTCTAACTTGCGATCAAGTCCACAAAAACAGCTGCAAAGTGCATTTTTTTAGTTGAAGAACTAACCTTTGATTTAGTCGATTTTGCAAATATTTTCATATTCATGGCCTTGAAATTTTTTCCTCAGAAATGCAAAACTTTTTTTTGTGATAGTCTGCATAAGAGGGTTAGGGTTAGTGCTTTTCTGAAGTGGATGCACACATATGTTGAGTGAAATTTCCACCTTCATGAACTATAGAATGGCACCTGGTGGTGAAAATTTGAATTCCTGCAAAGCTTTTGCAAGTTTTATGTTCAGATGTTGGGTTTAAAACATGCCGGTGACCTTTACAGATGATACAGCTAATCTCTGCTCCCTTATATGATCGAGGTATACAGTGTAGCTGCTCTGTACATACATATATATACATATTGTAGCTGTAAGGCTTGGGACACTGCCAGAACATCTCGCCGCTCATTCTCAGGTCAATGTATCTGCAAAGGTTGAGTGAGTGGGGGCACACAGCAGGGTGGGAACAAGGTGGTTAAACTCAGCACTTCTAATTGTCTGTAAATGTCCTTTTAAATTTAATCACAGCCCTCTGTATCATGCATGGTGATGACTGGCAGGGCTAGCTGTGGTGAACTCAGCTTGGGATGGAAATAGTGTGAGTTCAACAGAGATGGCTGCACAAGAAAAAACGGCGTCCTGGCTGCTAACCATAGGTTGCATAAAATGTGGTCTCAGGGCCGTCGTCCATTCGTCTCTGATGAGGTGTTATGAAGCAAAGATGGCAATCACCATAGTAGAAAATGCTGACTCCAGCCAACTTTTGGATGGAGCTAGGTGCAGCGAACCAGATGGGCCTCTTTTTTGCCTATTTATTCATCACTTTTAAAATGAAAACAATCTGTATTTACATTTTCTACACAGACAATACAAATTTGTGTGAATGTTAGTCGTCCAAGTAGTACAAACCAATTACATTCCAGCAGGCTTTGGTGTATGCAGGAAAAACACTCTGTTTAAACAAAAGCATGAAGCCAAAAAAGAACTTAAGCAGGCGGGACACAATCTGTGGTAATGACATCCTGGATTCCATCTGCTGTAATCTGAAAAACGATTTATGTATCTCTATTAACACATATCTGTGTGCAGGTGCAGCTAACAGTCTGTTTTAGATTAAAAATGTAACTAGAGCAACAAATCAGCTTGATGTTGTGTCACTGAGGCAAATCAGTGTTTATTTCACCATAGAGTGTGACCTCAGCTTGCCCTTGGCTTTTAAAGTTGTCTTTTTCTCTTGCCAGCAGGTCTGACACAGCTGACATTTTTAATTTTCACCAAAAGAAATCATAATGGTGATGTTTTGGCAACCTTCATACTGTAATTTTAATGAAGTAATTTACTGTTACTTTCTGGCTACACCTGAGGTACAGAGTAGTAGGCACCCACAACTTCAGCCCCTGAGATATATATCCTCTTGTCATCAGTTGATGATCAACAATAAATGCTGATGGGTTCTGAGACCAACCTTTATGTAATCAATACAGGTTGGTTGTCGATTCTTCCCCAAACAGTTGCTATGAATGACGGAATAAGGCGTAAGGGTTGGAACAGTTTTTGGATGGCAGTGTAAATATTTGAAGAAAGTGTTGCTCGGGTTTTGGAGCCGGCCATTAGTGGACACTAAAGGAAATGCAATTTTAAAAAGATTTTTTTTACTAGCTGCATTTATTGACAGAAGAGATTGGTGATTTCTGATAAGAAACAAAACATTTCAGAATTTAAAGAGGTGAATTAAAAGTAAAAAAAAAACAACAACAACTCAAATTAGAATCTCAATGCAATGCCATGATGACAAACACCAACCCGCTTTTGTTTATTCTCTGATGGTTGAAGCACTGGCTGGTTTACCCACTACTGCAGGGGTGGCCAACCTGCAGCTCATGAGCCGGCTCTTTGGCATGGCTCTTTGCCTTTCAGTGTGTGGCTCTTCAATCACCTCAAAAAAAATATTGTTATAAGTAGTGGTGTGTTGATTAATCTGAAATACTGATATATTGATGCCAAAAATGGGATCAGTATTGATCAATATTTGGGTAATGAAATTGATACTTAAGTTTCAGTTTCTTTTCTCTACATGTGCTCCTCTCAATTCCTCATGTGCTCATAGCTAGATAGATAGATAGATAGATAGATAGATAGATAGATAGATAGATAGATAGATAGATAGATAGATAGATAGATAGATAGATAGATAGATAGATAGATAGATAGATAGATAGAACTTTGTCTCATCTGCAGTAAAAACAGAAACTTGTGTTTGACACAGCTCAAAGAAAAAATTTAAACACACTTGCAAACACAATAAATCTTGCTTTGAAAATTGGAAATGTATTGATTTTCATTTTATGTCATTTTGTTTACATGTTACAGGAAGTGGGTTTCTAAGACCACGTGTGAGATGTGGCTCCTTGTAGCACCACAGTAGTTTTTTGTGGCTCTTGGTCTCTGACTGGTTGGCCTCCCCTGAACTACTGTATGCTTCACATGATTGAAGATCTGAGATAAATTGTTAAATCTTTGTTTAATTTGACAACAAATCTGGGTGTTTTTGTAGTCTTGGCAGATTTATGCTTTCTCTGAGTGTTTCTTCATTAAACTCAAACTGATTTCCAAAGTAAATGCCTGAAGCAGCCTTTACATTAAAGCTAAAATAAGATACAGACCCAACTGTGTCCTTTAAATTTAAAAAACTGGTCAGAAACCTGAATCCTCATCAAGGGTTTCCCTGTTTGCATAATGAGGCTTTGATGGCATTTTTAGCTACATAATGAAAGGGCTCAATGGGAAATGATAGTATTTATGCACACTAACCTATACAAAAGAGCTTCTATATACCAGAGGAGTCCTTTATACACTGAAATTTACCATTAGTTATAAAAAGTTTTGTACAGAGCGGGCTCTGAGATGCAGCAGCTGCACAACATGAAACATTTCTTTGGGACTCAGTGATGGATGATTGCTCTTTATGGCAGTGACGTGCAGGCCGGAGCAGCAGGAGGCTCCACAGGGCTGTGAGGAGACTATCAGGCCTGTGTTTAGTGGGCAGCTGGCAAACCGCCACCAACTTGACAGATTGACTCTCAGAGTGTTGAAACAACAGAAAAAGTCGAGGGACAGCAGAGGAGGGAAAACAAAGCTGCCTCCAGTATAAATTATGTGGATGTCCATAATGAACTGTCTTTACACATTCATCTGTGAGCTCATGTCTGTGATTCTGGGACCTCAAGCTGTGAGAATAGCTAGCTATGTGTACCCTTGAGTATCTGTGAAACAATGGAAGCGACCAGTGGCCCTAGATAGTTTAGATTTTGAGGGTAGAGTTAGTCACTTGTAGGTCACAAATGAGGTTTGTCCCCAGGGAGTCGAGAATAAAAAAAGAAAAGTGTAATTACGAGGACACATGATACCACACAGCCATTCCTTTTTCACCATAACTCTGTTATTTTGACAAATCAGTCCATGATAGTGCAACAGTTTGAGAGTTCAGGACAAAAGTGAGTTGATTAAAGACTTCCTCCCACCGAGCTGAGGTTTTGCTGGGAGTCGGCCTGCTGAACAAATTGAACTTTGTGTAAGAGTACAAAGAGAGAAATCCCCGACCATTGCATTAGTCACTGTGCCAGACCAAATGTTAAAGAAACCAAAACACTGGAGAGAACAGACAGAGCCAGAGGAATAACTGTTACTGACCAATGATACAACACAAAAGTAAAAGTCAGCTCCCAGATTCATTCAGAAACCAGAGACTTCAAGTGACTTAAAGGGGCTGTGAGGAGTTTGAAAGTGATCTCAAAAAAGTCGACCTTCTAGGTATATGCCTGATCGTAATCCATTATCAGCACCAATATTGCTGGTTACAGATTATTTTAAATTGCTACTTCTAAGCTTCAAGTTCGGCTCGTCCAGGACCAGATTGATCTACGGCACGTCTAGGTCTCTATGACAACACCACGCCGGCTGATGAAGTTTAGTAGTGAGAAGAGATAAAACACAGAGATCTATGTTTTTCTCTGCTAAAAATAATTTCCATGACCTATTTTGGCTATGGCTAATTAGCATTTAGCTTGGACTGTAACACTCTATAACACAGGGACTAAACTGTTCATCCCAACCCACAGTCAGCAGTTATTCTGCAGTGGTCTGTTCAAACTTGAGAGTCTATCAATAAAATGAAGAGTGAGGTTACGTCAGCTCTGCTTGGTAGATGACTGGCAGGACAAAGCTAACCAGGATTTACTAACGTTACACATTACAGACATGTCTTGGAGCACTGGGCTGCCAGCTGCGCTAAATATAAACAGCTACTTAACTACTTACAAACTGACAGTGTTTACTTGTTGTCCAGTTAGCCTCCAGGTACTTCAGAGCACCAGGCTAACATATGGCCGGCTGCTATGATGTTTGTTTGATGTCACGTTTCAAACTGTAGCACTACGTAACTGCACTGATAAATATTGTATCCAGTAAAAAGTTGTCATGAACAAAGAAAATTTGTTTCAATCTGATCTCCATTTGTTTCCAAAACAAACGCACGCCTCACTAAAAGTAATTTACGACAGTGTGTGGAGACTCTGGGCCACAAGGTGGCGACAAAGTGCAATCAAAATAGATCCTCCTCATAGCATCTTTAAGTATGATATTAAACAAAATAAACATATGTTTACAGTAAATACAGTAATTAAATTACAGAGGCTCCATTTATCAAGGCATGGTTCAAAAACACACACTGTGCCTGTGAGCATCTGCTGAGCTGTTACAGAAAGTAACTCTGTGGCAAGGAAGAGAACATGCTGATGTGAAGACAATACTTCTCTCTACCTTCCTTTGTTCCTTTCTTCCTTCCTTCTTACGTACTTTTTTCCTTACTTCTTTTTTTGCTCCCTTTCTTTCTTTCCTTCCTATTTGTCTCTGTTCTTTGTTTTCTTTCACTCTCTTTTTTCTTTCACTCTCTTTTTTTCTTTACAGTTTCTTTGTTTGTTCATTAACTTATCCTTTTCTGTCTTTTTTTCCACTTCTTTCTTCTTTTCTTTCTTTTTATTTGCTTTTTTCTTTCTCTTTCTGTCCTCATTTTCTTTCTTTCTGTCCCCTTCTCTCTCCTTTTCTTTATTTCTCTGTCTCCTTCATTCCCTTTCCTTCCTTCCTTTGTTTCATCCTTGTCCTTTCGTTCTTTCTTGTTTGTCTCTCATTCTTTCTTTCTATCTCCTCTTCCTTACTGCCTTCTCTCTTCTGGCATGTCTTTCCTCTTGTTTTTATTCCTTCTTTCAGCACCTCGACACCCCCCCTTGTAATGCATGACAGATGCACATCAGGCTTTGCTTGTTCTGATGCCCCTCTGACGTGTAGCCAATGAGAGGCACCTCCCTCCACAAAACTTTATTCTCTCTCTCTGCATCTGGTTCTAATGGACTCTGTCAGACAGTCTTCTCGCTGAGGGGTAATATACCTGGTTGTGAAACTTTAAACAAAAGAGGTTTGAAGTTTGTTTCACTTTGTTTTGTGAAGAAAAAAACTTGTTGTTTCTCCTCTATTATCAGAGTTTGTGTTGTTTCTCAATAATTGAACACTATGAAAAGAGCATTAATATTTTCCTGAGTTAATTTTTGAGAACTATTGAAATTGAAAACAATTTTCTCCTGCTTTAACTTCACAATTGAATGAACAGCAAAAGGTTTATAGTTGATTGATTCATTAAGAATCTGTCAGTAAGTTTAAGACACAGTGGGGCATACTGTGCTGTTCTAAAATTGTGTGTGTGTGTGTGTGTGTGTGTGTGTGTGTGTGTGTGTGTGTGTGTGTGTGTGTGTGGCGTTGTTGCTGAGGCCAGCAGTAGTATTGTTACAGCCCACTACAGCTGCTGCTGTTGGGGGTCAGCAGTGGGGAACCAAAATCCTCTTTTAATGAGTTCTCCAAGGGAACCAAAAACACTGCGCACATAATAAAAAACACACAACAGTGCAAACACTCACAGCAGGTTGTGTGAAGCTGTTGTTTTGAGAGGCATTTGTCCCAGTTTAAGGTTTTACCAAAGGGGTGAGGGTGGGTAAGAAAGAGACACAAAAACTTATCTGTTTGAAGGAAGGAAAGAAGATAAAAATCATTTTATTAAAGACACTTTTTGGAATCAATGACACCTGACAAAGTTTTCAAACTGAATGAAACCTTTTGATATAAGAACATCTTTGCAAATAACAGCAGAGTTTATTCCAATAAAACTATTTTTATCAACACCAGTGTTTGATCAATAGTTTTTTAAAAAACAACATGGTTGGAGCGCAGATGGCCTAGCAGTCTAGGTAGCACTCTATGAGGTTCATGGGTGGCCTAGGTTTGAGCCCAGTCTGCCTGTTTCCTGCATGTCACTCCCCACTCTCACCCTGTTTCCTGCA
Organism: Halichoeres trimaculatus; assembly: GCF_033239565.1. NCBI lineage: Eukaryota > Metazoa > Chordata > Actinopteri > Labriformes > Labridae > Halichoeres > Halichoeres trimaculatus. Next base: position 25,871,329 of record NW_027437182.1, on the reverse strand, counting down.
CTGTCCACTTTCATATCCAAATTCTGATTACAGGCTTGAAAGAGCCCCGAAAGTGACTAGCTGAGTTCTACCCACCTTCACCTCTGAACCAAAATCCTGTGTGTCCCTTTTTCTGTTCGCTAAGCCGGGCTAACTCCCTCAGGTTCACAGACATAAAATTCACAACAAGGATCAATTTTCCTGAGATATATATACTCTGTACTACAAAAATGTTTGTTTAAAACCACAAAATCAAATCTTCACTGTGCCCCTCCTCACATAGCTTCATCTGATTTGCCTCTTGCAGTGTTCAAGTTGGTTTCAGCTTCTTGGCCAGCTAGATTCAGTCACAGATGTCAAGTCTGCTGGTGAATTACAGTAAAATGATTGCTGCTGTGCTCGCTGAGCATCTTTTTGTTGTTCTTCTCTTCTCCTCAGAGCCAACCAGAGATGGAGTACACTCTGCCCGAGCTTCAGGCTCCTCGTTCCAACGTGGCAGACAAACCCTGGCCTCAGGTCCACTCTCACACCCAAAGGCCCCATGGTGAGAGAATACACCACACATGCACATGTTTTTAATACTACTCTCAGCAGTACTATGAGTAAGTTGCAGTGTCACAAAGTTTATTGTTTTTCTCATGAAATGTTTGTCAGGTGTGAGGGGACACGGTGAGAGGGCAGCATCCAAAGCAGGAGGCAAAGGGAAACACCCCGTGCAGCATGCAGAGGACCCCACAGCTGAGCACGACTTCCTGGGCTGCATGTCAAGGTCAGATGACACTCTGTTTTTTTCATGGATATGCAGTTTATCATAATAAATCTATTTTTTATTATGGCCCAAAAGGATATGATAAAAGTGTTGTCCACAAAAAGAGTGGTGGACATGCTAGATTGAGGTGCAAGCAGTAATTATTAAACACTGTAATCTTCCACATATTGTGCAGCTTTTTTTTTTGTTTTTCTCTTTGTATTTGCAGCCTCATACCCTGACTTGTCTACTTCTTTTTATGCCCTATCCTCTTGTTTTCCAGACGTTCAGGCCTTCCACGGTGGATTTTAGCAGCCTGTCTCTTCCTGTCTATAATGGTCATGTTGTGGCTCAGCTGTGCCAGTCTGGTCACTGCCCCTGAGCAGCACATCAAGACGCAGGTACTAACACGCACACGAAGACTGAAAAATACTTGGTTTACAAATTCAATTTAATTCAGTTAAATTCAATTCAATTGGTGTGAGCATAAAACAATGAGTAAATTAGTCAGTTATAGACACATTCATGTGTTAGATATTCATATTTAAGCTTTAATCTTGCATCATGAAGTGACCAAAACAACAGGCGGTTAAAAATGAAAACATGTTAAAATTTTATTCCAATGGAAGAACCTCTTTACAAGAAAAACTCACAAGAAATAACAAGTATTTATCTTTACTTTAATAAAAAACCAAGCCAAATAGTGTTGAAAGTGGGTGTGTGTACTTTGGTGGTTTTCTGCCAAATTCTTCTAAGGTTTTTGCCTGGATTGTCAGTGTAGTTGTTCATTTTGACCTCTGTTTCCATTTCAATCTCATGGCTCATCACTGAGTGAACTCTCCTCTCACTTCTTTCTTCTTGCCTCTTTGTGTCTGTCTCTAGCTAAGCATCAACGGAGATAAAGAATTTCTGGACAATGCCATCAAAGTCAACCCATACCACCTGAGTCCTGTGATCGCCGTGGCTGTTAAACAGTCAGAGGAGATGCAGGAGGCGGGGCCTCTGCCGGTGAAGGTTGACCTTAACAAAACCTGTGTTTAGAATGAGCCAATGGGAGAGCTGCTGTCTTTTTCCTCATGGTTACTCCGTCCATTATCCTTGACCAGAACAAACACAACACAGGACTCACTCGGTCACCAGAATTTTGTACATTATATTTTTAAGAGCATGGCACCCTCCTGTCATAAACAATCCTACTACTGAGACATCTAGCCTGGTCCTGTTGCTGTGGTGGCACTTTATGCATTTGTTCCAGATTCTTTCAAAACCCCAAAAGCTCAGTCTGCTCATTGCTTATTGATAGGTTAGTGCTTGTGTCTCAGAGCCACATCAGGCACAAACAGTTAAGAGATTTCATGTCATTTAAATATCTAAAACAGACAAAAACAGAGATTCCTGATACTCATTTTCACCTAGCTCTTACACAGAGTTCATGAATACGCTGCTGAGAGAACGATAAGAAGATGGGATGAATATTTGGCTTGTGAGTGCTGCAGGAAAGAGATACTGTAGCTCACAGTTTATGATCTGTTTACATAATCAGCTTTATGAGCCGTTTACTCAGAGTGATTTTATGAATTGCTCGAGAAATTCAAAACCATGCTGTCCCACTTACGATGCAAAACAACTCAGAGCAACACATGCTCACCAGAGAAACAAAACCATACGTACTCAAAATCCAAGGCGTTCTCTGTTCTTACCTTAGTCTCTCTCCCGTGTGTTTGTGGGGGGTTGGATATACCTGGGTGCGTGTATGCGTGTGTACATCTCTAACAGCACATGATGAGTATTCAAGGGGGAGAAATACTAAAAAAACGCTGAATGCAAACTGAAACTAACAGAGCCCCTGAAGTCTTATAAAGTGATCATTTTTATCTTGTGGGCACAACATAGTTAGTTATTTTGTTTCCATTCCTCTAAGATTAATATTGAAGCTATGATCAAGGTAGTACAGTATATATTGATAAGCAGGGAACATTTGTCATCAAATCCATATGCATACAAATATATTGATGTTAAATTAAAACGTGCTGTTAAACGTGACACTTGGGTTAATAGCTCTCTTACCACGGAAAACACACTTAATGCAATGTGTTTTTTTACTGAGCAGGCTTCAAATCAACACAACATGGGGCGCACCCTTCTGCTTGGTGTAACAGAAGGCGCTGAGGTCACGCGCAAAATACAGTATAAATATTTATTTATAGTATAAGCAAATGCTTTTCATACACAATACAAAAAAACGTGCATTGATAACACATAATATAACGATGTATAGTAGGGAAACTTGGGTGCAAAGGTCTGTTAATTTGTGCACAAAAGATATGAATTATCACCATGTGGGATTTCAGAGGCTCTGCAGTTGCTGGACTGAGAACTATCCATTAAAAAACAATCTTTATTTATTTTATTTCTGTATTTATTCAGCCATCCACATAAGTTTTCTGTCAAATAGTGTCATGAAAGTGCCATGTACTGTACATATAACCATGATAAAATGTCATTGTTCTGTATGTAAAATACATCGTAACACAGATTGCAAAGAGACACATAGAGGGGAGATTGCACCTGTTACTGTACTATTACTACTCTTATTATCTTATTGCTCTTCTATCACTTAAAGAGTTCTTAGCTGTTATATGTGCCATGTGCTTTCTAATAGCTGACTATTTTGTATGTCCTAGGAGCACACACTGAAGGATAACCCTGTAACTGTGTAATGCAAAGCTTTGAGCATAGCCCTTTGTTAATGAGCGGAGTTGCACAGTCTTAGAGCAGATCTTCTGTTTCCCCTCTCAGTGCTTTCGGTATGTGTAGCGCTCTCTTTTCATCCAGGCTGTGTAGACAATAAACCGTGCATGCAAGTGACGCTTCGATAGTTTATCTTTAACCGCCTGCCACGTCAGGACGGCAAGCCTCTGCTGTAGACTTGTGATTTTTGTGTTACTATAAACTGTAAATTTTGAATCAATATGTGATGATGATTGATAATATGCCCATGATTTACAGGAAGGACTCTTAAAAATTAAAAAGCCATTCAATCAATATCTGTGCTGGTTCAAACTGATATCACAAGGAATATGATATATTGTTTCCTTTTTACTGGTCTGTTTCTTTTCAATGAAATGATACCTACAACATGATGAAATAAAGTGTTTTCACTGTAAATAAATGACAGACTTTGTGCTTTTTTATGTTAGCATTTGTGCATAATGTTGTGAGGAACTCAATAGTTGAAAAAAAAAGTCATTTTAATGAAAGATGCCTGTACACTGCAAAATGATAACAAGATAGAAACTGGAAGAACAGCATTTCGCTCTGATAATGAGTTTCAAAGGCAGTGACTACACCGCTGAAACTTATCTGATCATCTGCATCCAAGCATACTGAAGGTGTGTGTTGTGTTTGAAATCAGAAGCTCTGTGCCATCAAATAAAGTCGTTTCTAAACTTACTGGGACGTTAGAGAGCTCAGGATGATTGTGATGTGGGACAGAAATGTAAGAAAGTACATGTCCTTAAAATGTCATCAGAGTTTTTTTTTTCTTTAAATGAGATTTGATTCTCCTTAAACTTTTACTTTCAGGCTCTCTGTAAATGGAATACTGAAAATGTAGTAAGTGTTTTGTACCACTGGGTGGCAGCACAGTTTAAGAATCATGTAAATCTACAGCACTGTAGTTCTTATTTCTAATCTGCTGTGCCTTGTTTTAGGTTTCAACTTAGAAGTCTCAATTAGAGGTGAGGTTTTAAAATCTTTTCTGGCATTATTTATTGAAAGAGATAGAGGTTTCTCTTGCCATACAAGATGATGTAGATCTAGGCAGTCGTGGTGGCACATTATGCTGTTGGAAGAGCTGTTCAGAGACTAAATAAAGCAGATGAAATAAGCGATAAAGATCATTCATAAAGACAAACTAGATGTGCATTTGTTTGTTTTCCATAAAGTCAGAGTTCAGAAAAATATGTATCTGAGTAGAACTTGGTTCCATTGCAATGAATGTCTGTGGAACTAATGTGACTAAAGTATGAGGACATAAAAGTGATGGAAATTTAGTTTGTCTTCCCTGTCACTGCATCAAAAACAGACCAGATATGATGGATACATTATCAAACACTCAAAAACAGGGGCAATACAGCAGAGCTCCCAGTGCATGTATCCAATTAGCATAACATGCTGGATGTCTGTGTGAAAGACAGACAGAAAGAAAGGAATATCAAAACATGTCTGCTTCTTGTCAACTGTGACACATAATCAAAGGAAAACTAAGCTTCCATTCAAGAGGCTGTTGTTTTAAATTATATGACATTACACTGTTTGAACAGGGTGGATTTTTTTAAAAAGGAAAATCATCCACAGGTGATGACTGACATTATGGTAGAGTGCAATGAATCAGAGGAGGATAAAGCTTTCAGTTTCATTTACTGACCAAGAAAAATAACATATTTTTCCTAATCATTCCTATTCCTAAATTTGTTGTGAGCGCAGCGGGTGCAAATGTGTATAGCTCACTTCTTTTTCAACCACCCTGTCGAAGGGCACAGGCTGGATCAGAGCTCTGCTTTGTCTGCCATACATTCACACATTTTAGGTAAAGAGAGAAAAATTGCCCACTGTAGTGCCACTTTAGTTACTTGACCCAGCGTGTGTGCGTAGTGGATGAGTTTGGCAGCAGCTGGGCTTCCATTGATAAAAAAAATGAAGAGGGTGAGAGAGGGAGCTGATGTGTGTCTGTCTTTTACTGATCTGACTGACAGATCCTGTGCTGATGTGCAGAAGCCATGAAGAAGAAAGCGCTAAAAAGAATCAGGAACAGATTGTACATTTCACACAGACTCGTTGACTCATTTAATGCAAATGAACGCGGTTGTCTTTATCTTCCTCTGGCTCCGACAATCAGACTTTCAGTGTTGACGCAGGGGGAGACAAACAGAGGTTTTATGGTCCCTGCAGCCTCACCCTGCAGGACAACACACATGAGCTGACATTAATGACCTGATCGAGCTCAGTCTGTGATTTCATTATATATGTTATTACAATTACAGTCTTCATCATTTAGGATTGGCTGGGTGGAGACTTTTGAAGAAGTTCAGAGTCTAATCATGGATTAATGCATCATCACCAAATTCATGAAACCAAAATGTGTTAATACAGCCTCCCTCATTTTGGTTTGTGGATCAAAATGCAAGTTTCTTTTTATGATGATTAAAATTATTTGAAAGAAAATCTTAATGAAAAAATTCTCTGTACCCATCAGAAAACTTGAAAACTAGCTATATCTGTGTTTCAATGCATGCAACATGTAAAGGGAAATAGTTGCAGCATGAAAAGAGGGACCAACGTCTGCAACAAGGACCCCTGGGCTCTGGCTGTTACTCAGCTATTCAACCATAGGGGGCGCTCTGGCTTTAGCTTTGAGTGCTGGTGGCCCCATTATTACAATTTAATGGTTTATGTGAGTGAAGAGGCAATGTTCCTCTCCCTCTCCCTCCCTCCCAGCAGAAAGCTGTGTGCTGCTCTTATCTGGCCAGACCTGCTGCAGGAGCCAACCTGCAGTGCATTAAACAAGCCACCACCACTGACACACACACACACACACACACACACACACACTCACTCACACACTTTTACACACACCAACAGGCGAGTACACACTGAGCTGCATGCGTAGATGTGTGAGTGTGTGTGTGTGTTACTGGCTGTGGAAATGAACAGAATAATGAGAGAGGAGTGAGAGTCTGAGACAGTTAAGGAAAGGAGAGGGAGAGTTCATCAGGGGGACTGATTGGACAGTCTATTGTGTGTGTTTGTGTGTGTGGGGTATTTTATCCTTAGGATTACACCTGGAGAAATAATAAAAAATACAGACTATGCCAGAAAGTGACCTGCAGATGAGAAGTTTAATGCAGCAGAATGGGGAATAAGACAAACCATCTTGACATTGGGGTGTGTAGAGGCCTCCTACATAAGATGCTATAAGGTGAAGTGATACTAATTCTTGAGAAAATAATTTCTAATTCAATATATTAGACAAAGTGATGATGCCATTGTACTCTAGCAGCTAGGACTAGTTTTTCTTTTCCTGTTTTTGTCAAACCTTGAAATCTTGAATGTTTCCAAACCTGATAGTTTATTTTTACCCATGATGCTTTGAGCACAACAGCACAAATAACAGAGGTAGCCAGGCATGAAACCTGTCAATTTTGCAGCCACCTGAGTCATGCCAAGTGGGTGACAAGTGTCAAAGTGAATGCGATTGTGTGTCAGATCTGCTCTGCCACGGTGAAAAGTTTGGTGGTTTTATGGGAGGGGAAATGTTCACACACTCTTCATCTTTCTGACAGTCGCTTTGTTTCTGTCCCTTTCTCGCGTTCACACGCACACACACACGCTCCCTCTCCCCCTCTCTCACACACACACAGAGGGAAAGAGCATCCACCAGAGCGGATTTGGTTGGAGCACTAACTTTATTTCAACACGACATCTGTCATAAACCTCCGCTGCGCCTATAACAAAGATTCAATCAAAGCTTTAGCAATATGTCAAATCAAAATTCCGAGCGCATTTCGCCCCCTCTCCTTCTCTCTTGCTGTGTCTCTCAGTCTTTTACAGCCGTAACATCCATGCACGTACACATGGGGAGACAGACATGTACATACAGCACGGATGCTACCCGGACTATTAAACTCCAAGCTGCCCGACACGCCACTCTCTCCAAACTAGGCGCACAGGCATGAGAGGACGGTTTCAAGTTGCCCTCTCTGTGAATTGATTCTACTATGAGCCTACACGAAACTCTCCTCTTAGAGGCGGGGGTGCACGGCAGACAACAACGAGTCTAATTCGAGTCGAAACCTCTTTAAATCTCAAAAAAAGTATTACTCAGTATCCAAAATATGTTTGCCATTTGGTTTATTTTGCTTAAACAGAAAAACTACTCTTTTGTTGAGGTATTTATGCCAACTCCTGGATTCTTCCACCCCTGCGCGGCAAAATGGAATATCCCACAATTTATTCCAGGGAAAGACTGACAGTTTTTTGGGTCATGAAGCAGCTGTTCAAGTCAGCAGCCTGTCCCCCCTCCGCTGGAATAAGAAATTAGTCCATTTTAAAGTAAATAACTAAAGCCTCTGGCCGATAAGAAGGAATTATAGGATGGTGTGCAGGCACATTTTAAGGGAAAGAGAGCCCCCAAAACATTTAAATCCAATAAATATATTTTTTTCTCCTCCTACATCTAATTATCAAACACATTGGTGTTAAAGTTAGGCCAACTTACCAAAAACAAGAGAAAGGATGAGATAATATAAGTAGTTACAACTATTATTGGAGAGGACGTTTGTGAGGCTGACATATTGGAATTGTCTTTTTTCTTCTTTCTTATAGTCTTTTATTTTAGTGATTTCATTTTATCCCACACATTATGGTGTGACATAATTTTTTAGTTGTTTAAATGAAACTTATGGCCCTGGAAGTCATTCTGAATACCAGCCATGTTTAGGTTCATTATACTTATTTGAAGTACTGTTAATAATGATAATACTGATCTGCTTGTATTATCACCAGCATCAATGTGTCGGAAATCTCTACATGGAGTGAATTCAGCACTTCCCACAAAGTCTTCCTTATTGTACTCTGTCATCTTAAGTTATTAAATGTGTTATACAAAACCTGTTTGATGTTACTTATCTTCCTGACCTTTCATTGCAGCTGCAATGTTAGACAAGTTGTAGAATTAATTCTTCTTTCATTAAACAAATCTCCAAATCCTCAAATCTATTTGCTGAATATACTCCAGATTTTAAAGAGCTGCACTCAAAAGATCATGAATTCAGCAATATATGAGTATTGTGCCAATGTTTAATTAAGTTTCATGAAGCATGGTATATTCTGTACAAGATTAACAAATTGTATCCCGAGCTACTTCTTGTTTTCATCTTGTTTCTATGTGAAAAGAAATACATCACATCCTCCTCATTTCGGCACTGTGAAACTAATGCTGAGAATGGTTCATAAAGTTTACCGTGAGGCTTGTTAAATGTTGATATTTCAATTACCCACAAGCCTGGTGTATGCCAGAGATTAAGTTTCATAGAACGGGAAGACCTCTGCTTTTAAGGCTGTGTGCTGCTGAACACTGCATCAGAGGAAATATTCAGTGGAAGAGCCTATTGATACAAAAAAAGATGAGTCACTTAATCTCAGAATATTATTGACTTCAATTAATTACACAGAAAACATGAATTAAATTTCATTAAGATATACTGCTCTCATATATAACTATTGCTGTAATGAATGTTTACATCTTCAAATTACTTGCCTAATTGACTTTATTCAGTTATTACTCAAATAATTGAAGCAGTCATTTTGCTAACATAAGATTTCAAAGACAAGTACAATATACATAATATCAGTAACACCAACAGCATTAATAGCAACAACGTTTTATGTAATAAGTGAACAGATGGTGCATGATGTCTATGTGGGAAGATGTAAATTAATAATCTGCATATCGAAGAGAAAATATACATTTCCTTGGCACACTTCACAGCTGTTCTGTGGTACATGCAAGACTCTGAAATCAAACCAACGACCATGGATTGTAAAACTTCATTTGTGTTGTGTAAGAAAATTTGCATGTATTTAACTACACTGACTGTGTACAACACTGTTTGACCGTGTGAAAGGAAACATGATGGAGTCAGGACCTGTCTGCTATTAAAGTGGTTTGTTCAAACACCAAACTTCACTCACTTTTCCTGTTTCTCCTTTACACCTTTCTGTTTTAAATGTCACAGATCTCCTTTTATCGACACCACCTGATTCATTTTTCCCTCCCAACATCGCCACCCTCCATCTGTTGGCCTTCCTCCATCTCGTCTTCCACCCTCTATTCTCCTGTTTGCTTAGAGTCACCAGTCATCCACCAGCATGCATTGCTGCTCTGGTCATAATGGAGATCATATGTTGAAGCCAGCTCTGAAACCCAACACGGGACGTCCACATCAAATAAAACCTGCTGTCAGCAGCAAGGCCTGGCTCTGCCAAGGGGAGTGAAACCATATCTGTGTCGGCCTCACCAGCACGCCATAAAATGGGTGGCCAAAAGACAGGCAGGCAGACAGACAGACAGACAGACAGACGGGCAAACACACAGACGGGTGATAGACAGACACTTTCTGAGACTCAGACTACATCTCTCTGGGAGACATTCCACTTTCCGCTTTCAAAACTACTGCTAATGCCACATATTAGTCGAGGTATGCAAAAACATCTGAGGCCTGAGATTTGCAGCTTTTTTAGCCAATGAAGGCAAGCAGCTGTCAATCATCTGAAAATGAGGTCTGACTGACAGGCAATTTGTTGATTTCCAAGTTTTAGTGAATTTTCTTAAAACTTCTACTTCTGTCTCGGCTGTTTTGTCCTCACTATGACATTCCTCATAAGTCATCCGACACTTTGTTTATTCAATTACCTTTCTTGAATAAATAGGTGGAGTTTCCATACTGCACATAGGGCGAAGTTGGTTATCCTGGTGCCCTTAGATGACTTGTAAATAGCTTCTGCTCAGCTTCTGCCAATGATGACAGCATTGCTGTTTTTCAAGTCAGCACCAAACATAGATCACTTGAACATAGAGTGTAATATCATGAAAAGAAACAATACAAAGGCTCCAGTAAAAACTCAAAGCAAGTTGTTTCATTTCTGTAAATGAAAAATGTACATCAAATTCCCAAACCCCCTTGTTTTTACCCCAGATCAGGAATCTAATGGGCCACTGAAAACTATGTCCACAATAGCCGCTTGACTGTGTCACCGAAGACACACTGTAACTGTATGCACTGAATTAAAGGCGTGTCTTGTCATGTATGTGAGAAATGCTATGGAGTGCACCTGTCCAGAATTTTAAGTTTCCAGCAATAATCAAGTGTCTCACAATACACCAAGGGATGAGCAATAAGATTTTATCAATATCAATGCCCTTATCAATTCCTTCTTTTTCAAGTGAATAAATATGTAATTGGTCACTGGATCTGGATCTCCCGGCGTAAATATAAGGAAATAAGTAAAAATTGCACATCATGTGACGTTAATGTACAGTTTTGTAATATGTTATTGACCTAAGTAGGCCATCTAGAGTCTCGAAGTGGTTATAGCCTTATACTTAGTTGTTTCGAACCTTGTCGTAGTTATGAAACGAATCATGAGCCTAACTTTTCTTTGATTTTCTTTGAATTATTTTGACATTTGGAGTTCTTAGTATTGTTTAAAAAGAGTAACTGTGATATATTCCTGTGATGGAAGTTAAAATTCTACTCTAAAGCCAAAGTTTTACCAATGTATGCTAACCGCTAGCTTATCAATGCAATTTTGCATATACATTAGCATCAAGCTAGCGCTATTTTGTTTATTTTGAATGTATTAAATAGGAATCTCCTGTGAGAGAGTAATGTCGATTCCTGTGTCCAGTTCGTCAGTAAAATTTCAAGCTATAAATCCTTAAACAGGGTTTTCATGGGAAATGTTATCTAACTGCTAAGCTAACACAGCTGCAGCAGACTCGTCACATAAGGTCCTGCAGCTCCGGCATAGTGTGAAGAATCGATAAGGGCATTGTTGAGCACAAAGGCTAACGATATTGATGGACTGAAACATTTCTTATCGATTCTCAACAGGAACCTGTTTTCGATTCCCAACCCTAAATACACGGCAGCTCTCAAATTATAGCTAGTAATTAAAAAGTGGGGTACATGTAAATTAACGTACATGTGAACGATATTGAATTCTACAGACCGATAGTTTGCATTGACCAAAAAACTGGCTGATGAAGCCATGTGAAGAGAAGATGAAGTGCGTAAATATGTTGTAAATAGCAAATTAACTGATGAATAAGAAAGTGTGCGGTATACTGTTAATGAAAGTCATGGGTCGGACAATAGTATGCAGTTTCTGAGACAACGTTTGTGTGTCTAGGAGTAAGAAGTACAGTGGCTGATGAGCCAAATACGCTGCAACGGCTGAAATGACGTACATAATGATAAACGCGCATCATCAAACATGCGGTAAAGGAAACAAATGAGGTAAAAACAACTGCTTCAACTCAGACACACAGCAAAAAGAAAAACAAAACTGAAGCCATAAACACACACACAACCTGAAAACAACTGCAAACAAAGAACCGCTGCAAGTTCAGTCTTTAACGGAAGTACTCCAGGCCTGTGGGGGCGCTCTGTGCTGCAGCTCACCAGAGGGAGATGGGCAACTTGTGACAAATCTAGTGGCTTTCCTGGAGTTTGGAGACTGATGTGAAGCATGTATTAATCTCCAGCACTGGCTGCTTCTCTACGAGCAGCGGGTGCTGCTGTAGGCTCCTCCCCTATCCAAAACAGTCACCAACGGACAAGTCCTCTCAGCTCACACCTACAACCAGAACGGGCGACTGCATGCATATAAATCGTGCAAAGACTTGTCTTTTTACAGTCACATTTGTCCGTCCCAAGCTCGGATAAAGAAGGAGGGTTGGTGCTGTGACATAAAAACAAGGTTCAGCTGAAGAAAGTCCATTTATAGTTATTAACATATTTACTTTGTTTTTTAACAGACGTCTTGTCTCCCATGACCACACAGTCAATGTCCGCAATATTATCCCTCTCTCCCTGTGTCCATGACTAATTTGCATAATAATCAATTTGCATATAATTAAAAAGAGCTGAAAACCTGTAAAACTACTGAAGCATGTATAAGTCACCTATCTTTAAGATTTTTGTGGGTGTATCTTAAGTCAAAATATCAAAGTTGTTACCATCATGTACATATCACCTTGTGTGGTGTTGTACACATTTTGCCTATGGCCACCACCCGTTGTATAAGGCAGCAGCAGCAACAGTAGCAGCGGCACCACCATTTCTCAGCAGATATGACTGAGATTGAATTGCCCTTCCAGTCCCCATGTCTGAATAGCACAGATAGAGATCCGAGGTAAGAGCTGGAAGATGGATGGAGCATCGGTGGTGATGGTACTGCTGCTAGGGGGGAGGTGGAAGCTGGGGGTGTCCTGTTGTTCGTCAAGTAGCTGATAGATCAGATGCTATCAGATTGGGAGGTGTCTGCTCTGCAAGGCTTTGCTCCACAGGCCACGCTCTGCACACAACCGCCAGTTTACGTAAAGGATAAACAGTGACCCTAGGGTTGTAATCCACCATCAGGCCAAGCAGGAGCTGTGTGGATTACTGGAGGCTAACTGTAGCCTCTCCACTTGTTTTACACCTCGAGAGGATCCTAATTGAGCTCAATCTCATTATTTATGGCTGACTATGGAGACCATAATCAGAGAGGCCTGTGTGTCTTTAAACAGATCAGTCAAGAGCTACGTCTGTTAATGCGAGCATGTGCGCATGAGCACATAAAGCACACACACTTACACACACAGGTTCAGCTTCCAGGTTTTACGCACAAAACGACTTAGCAGAGGGAGGGGAAACGTTCGGTGGTCATTAGAGGCTCAGGTACGCTCATCATCACTGTGCTGCACATGTGAGAGTACAACTGTGTGAAAGGGGGAGGAAGACACTGAGGGATCTAATATGAAGATGTTTTGTTGTAAAACAAACATACCTGATGAAATTAACACTGCTGTCACTTGTCGAATGACATACTTAATATTTTTATGAAACAATGGTTAACAAGATTTTTTCCTGCCTTTATGCCGTCTGATTTAATGAATCCAGCCGAGAATATTCATCGCAAGCAGCTACCTAGACCAGCAATTTCCCGTCTTATTAAAAGGATTTGTCATATCGTTGATATGAAGATATGAAGTTTCATTGCTGGCTGATATGAGAGTTATGAATGGCTACACAGGGCAAGAGCTGACCCTGTGTGGATTCGTGGCGGTGAGGGGTCTGCAGCTCGGCGGGGAGACAAAAGGAGAGAAGAAAGTCCAAGAGCCGTTCATATAACTGTCACGCTTTCAAGACTGCTAATAAAAAAAACATCTCACAATAAGAGAGGCAAAGAAGAGAGAGAAATTAAGCAAGCAGGAAAGCATGAAAGAGCAGGAAAGAATGACGGAGTTTGTTAATATATTTCAGACAAAAGCAAAAAAAAGAGGGATATCAGGCAAAATGGCGGTGGAGTGATTTTGCAGAGGTTTGAGCTGGTTGGGACGAGGTGATGTGGAGCGGAGTGAAAGAAAAAGAAAAAGGATAGATGGTGGTTTGGGATTTTAGAAACCTCTCAAGCGAATGCATTTCTATGTGTGCAATATACATGCAAATGGCTGCATGCATGAGCGAAAGGAAAGCAAGAAGCAGAGATGATTTAGTTTTTTTCAGAGCCACATTACCCTGAATGATGCTGAACTCCAGCTTACCTCCACTCATCAACACAAAAAACACACAAATCTGCACAGGGCATTGGACACTAAACTCTTTTGTTTAGTCTTTCCCCGTCAATCTTCCATGTCTCTAATCTGTTAATATCAATCTGTCTGACTGGATGTTGGCTTCTTGTGTTTTAAGAGACATTTAAACAAATACTTATTTGACAGCTCAAAGAACTGGGAAAACATGCGAGATTAAATAAGATTTAGAGCTGGAGAGAAACAGTAAATCTGAGAGGCAGACAGATAGACCCTGGTTCCCCTAGGAAGAGATAACCTCACTTTGATTTTGGCTCACTTCATACATCAACAAAGGAGCTCCGACTTTGAGTTGGAAAACCCAGGGAGACGTCAAACCCCAAAATAAGAAGGAGCTTTGTCTGGGGATGCTGATCAGGTTGCTATATGGATGTAGCACAGATATTTTATTGGGGGACATGAATTCTTGAGAAGACATTTTACATCTAGGAATTTAACCACCACAATACATCTTAAATGTTGGTCTAAATCTTCATGGATATTTGCATCAGTGTCTGTGCGCTTGAGCCTGTCTCTCTGCAGACACCAATTTCAGTTTTAGAATATGCAAAGTTTTTCATTTGTGTTAAGTGACATGGCTTATTCATTTCCATATTTGGCAGGTTAGGTTTTCGCAGGTTGAAGCCCTGTTTCCACAAGATCAGACTTTCTTGGGGACCATGGGACAAATTCACAATGGTTATTCTAAGTCTTCATTTAACTTAAGTTGACTGACGTGGCGTGAATACAAAGCCAAGGCTCCTCTCAAGATAGACTTACTTAAAATTTTACTCTTAGCAGACCATCACTAAACATCTGTATGGATGTCAGACCTGCTGAATGTTTCTTACACATACGTTCAAGCATTAATTCTATCATCCTTCAAGGTTTCCTTCTTCTGTTCCTCTTTCTGGTTTGAGCTGTCCCTCTTTCATGGGTGTCTTTCTGCAAATATGTGTTAAAATGATAGACCTCCTGAATTTGTACCTCAAATTTTTTTTTAACTGCAGCTGCATTACTATGACCACTAACAGATAAAGTAAATATTTTTGATATTGCTTAACAGTTACACCTGTCAATGGGTGGGATCAATTAGGCAGGAACTTAACATGTTGTCCTTGATACTGGCGAGTACAAAGCTGTATGCGAGGGACTTTCAAGGACTAAATTACGGCTTATTATGGCTAGAAAATTGGTTTGAAACCCAAACTGCAGCTCTTGTAGGGTATTTTTGGACTTCGAGTGGTCAATGAGGACCAAAAATGATAAAAGGAATTGATTTCCAAGTCACTTGATCTCAATTTGAGGGAACATCTGGAGGATACAGGAGCTCCACCCTGCAACTCACTGGACAAAAGGGAATCTCCTTTTAGCATGTTACTGCAGCACACCTCCAAAGGTCTAGTGGAGTCCAGTTTAAGGTGAGACTTGACAAGACAACGGTCCGACATAGTATCATAATGCTATGGCTGATTGGTGTAGGTCTTAACTTGCTTAACTGACTTTATATATATCTGTCATCAACTTTACCAAGTTACCTTGGTGTTTAGGCCGACCAAGCTATGAATGTTTCTCAGTGTTAACCCACCTGAAGATCAAGCTTACCATGACATTATCATTGAAACAAAAGGTGAACTACATATATCCTGCCATTCATGCAGAAATCATTGTGTGCAACAACTCAAAATATGATCTAAATAAATAAAAACAAAACAAAACAAAAAAATAAACTGTATGGATATGCACTGGAAAATGTATAGTGAGTGGGTGGTATTGCTAACTAGAACCTGATGAGGTGAGCCAGACCTTGATACAAAGTGTGGCAGTCTTCAATTATTTATATCATTTATACTTTTTTTAGAAAGACCTTCCATGTTCATTATAAAATTGGTATTTTACATTAATTTGAGCATTTAAATTCACTTTCAATTTAACTGAACATAGCTATTAAAGGCTATATCAAACAGGGTTAAGGGACCTCTGCAGGAATATTTGTGTTGACATTTCTGTCCCCTTTTTTTCAGGTAGCTGGCACACTTTGTCATAATCAGGTTGCCCTTGACGTTGTTCAAGCTTTTAAGAAATGATGAACATTGTTATTGTTAGTTTTGACCAACCAGAACCAAGTATTGAACACTGCATTCTGATAAGACATTAACATATTTTCTAGAAGTCGACCATGGACAGTCTAAGAATGTAACAGCAGAGCTGTGCACATGCTTTAAACTGATTTTCTCAGAAATGGTGGAATCCAGTTTCACATAAATACATTATGTTAGCATGTATCTGATGGAGCCGTAGTTAGTGGAGCTAAATTAGCCAACATCAGCAGGCGCAGCTTGTGACCTTATATTAATGTATGGTTCCTCTGTGTAGCGTTTCAGTACAGACACAAACTAATAATTTTATCATTTCCACATAGAAAGCCAGGAAGAGAATGACTGTTCTTTTAGCATCTATGTAGCCATTGCCTTGCAACAATGTTCCCATTAAGTTACCACTTGTTCTTCAAGCTGTTAATTCAAAAAGCTTAATGTCTTCACAATTTCTTCTTGAAGGCAGCAATAGATGGATCCCATTTTAAAAAAGCCAGAAACGACACTTTTCATGAAATTAACATGGGAAAACCTTTTTTTTTTATTTTCTTTTGTCACGACTCTATTTCAGCTCAAACAGGAAAACAATAACATTTTTAAGTGTTGTAAAAAGTTAAATAGGAGGTTCTATATACATATTTTTGCCCTCAGTATTTGTAAACGCGGTAACATACAGTAAAACCTGTTCAGTGCAGATCTAAACTAAAAGTGTATGATAGGGACTGGTCAGTCTGTGGATGGTTTAAGTGTTGACATGGGAGTGTGTGAGCATGGCTTCATAAACACAGCGGTGTTAGAACAGGAGTTTAAGAGGGTGCAGAGGTGTGGAAGAAGGGGAGCCAGTGTAAATGTTTGTCCTAGAGTGGGAGCAGTAAAAGCATTGATGTATGTCACACTGTGACTGAGAGGACTCAACGGGTCTGATTGTATCTTTCTGACCAAGCACTGGACTGTTTTATGTGCAGTAACACGCATGTTTGTCCTCTGAAGGGAAGCAGCAAGCATGGATTTATAGTTTTCTATGAATGCATCTGTAGGTATGTGTGTGTGTATGTGTGTGTGTGTGTGTGTGTGTGTGTGTGTGTGTGTGTGTGTGTGTGTGTGTGTGTGTGTGTGTGTGTGTGTGTGTGTGTGTGTGTGTGTGTGTGCAGTTTGTTGTGAGAGGAGCTGGCAGCAGCCTCCTTTCTCCTCTTCTCTCCCGCAGTAATCAGTAAGAGTGGTGGCTCGGCCTTCTCTACCTCTCTCTGCATGTGGTTTGTTCACATACCGTCTCAGCCGAGCTGGTAGGAATGTGTTAGTGCCTGTGTGTGTGTGCGTCTGTGTGTGTGCGTGTGTGTGTGTGTGTGTGTGTGGAGCATAGAAGCATTTCTATGTGTTCTCATGTGACATACGGATCGTGCGCTCAGAAATGTGTGCATCTTTGCTTGTGTGTTGGTGTGTGTGTGTGTGATAGAGAGAGAGGTGGATAGAGAGAGGGGTGGATAGAGCGAGAGATTTAGTGCGTTTGTGTGTAAGAATAGAGGGTGGGGGTTGAAGAGGCCCCGTAAGGGAGAAGACTGAAAAGCTGAAGGTAGTTAGCTAGCCTTTTTTTCCTGCAGGAAACAGCCCATGATACACATTAATTCAAACCAGCCCATTGTGTATGCACATCATACAAGTACGACAGTCATTTCATACGACGGCAACAAAAGGATTGAGGGTTAATATTGAAAGTAGGGGCGAAAAGAATAAGTACTAATACAGATTTGAATTTTTCCAGCAGTGTGCAGATTTTCTTTTCTTTTTTTCCCTCAGTATTTTGGTGTGTTGCATCAGAAAACATCAAGTGATAGAGGTGTTTTCTGTATGGGTTTTCTTTAAACTGAAGGAGACAGACAACTGTGGGCTATGCTATTTTTCAACACGGGAAGAAGAAGAAAAAGCTTTAAAACACCCTTTCTGACTTCTCACAGACAGTCTGTACATTTACTGAGCCTTTCTGCTTCTTCATGAAAACTTACATACTTGTCCACATGTACATGTTTGTGCATGTGTTTTTAATCAAACACTATCATTGTAAACAAAAAAAACATATAAACAAGAAATTCTCCCTCTGTCTCTCTCTCTCTCACACACACACCACACGTATATCCACCCTCATGCTATCAAGTTCATTAATGAATTGTGGCCCCGGAACAAGGCACAAGGCACAAGGCAGGGATTATATTACACGAGGCTGGCATGATCCCGAGGCTGATGTAATCAGAAGTGATGAGAGGTTGTGATGACACGGTAACAGGTAACATTTGGTGCCTCTCCAACATACAGTATGTCACTGTTACGATAACCCACCTACCACCATGTTATGATGCCTTTGCAGTCATGGCAAAAATGCTCCAGAGAACGTTCCAGTCAGTCCTGTTTTGGTTTGATTGAGATGTGACCCCCTAGCTTTCAAGTATTTTGTCTCACTTTGTGAGATGATAGAGTTATAATAACAATGGAGTTATTTCATTGCTAAAAACAGTTGAGGCTCTATTTTGTTTGTCTTCAGGAAACTGGTTTAAGAACAACTCCATCACCAATGAGTTTGCAGATGAGGCACCATGCTGTTTTCCAGGGTTTTCACCACTGCTACTTTTTTCTTTTCTCATTATGATGAGGGCAGTCTGGGCTCAAACAGTTTTCTACTATCAAGAATCAAAACTAAACAAACAGTTGGATTATTCACACTTACCACTGCAGAAATCATACCAGACATCACAGACTAATTAGGTCATGTGGTGTTGATTTGCCTCAGCCGTTAAAGTGTGTGCCTGTCACAGGGGTTGCTTGTTTTACTGTATTTTTATTCATTTATGAATCTATCTGTCCGTCTATAGATACATATATAATGTATACTTGGCCCTCTTTATGGCATCGATATAACAAGGCTATATAACCATTCCTTGTTGGTCCATAGTGACTTGACAGCATCACACAACTGAGGCAAGTCAGGGTACACCTGGATACCTGAATGTCGAGCTCCGGCTGTGAGAAATGAAGCTGATGCAGAAGTGCTAAAAACTGCAGGAGGGTGTAGTTTAGAACATATTACGATCATGAGTTTACCAAATCAGATGCACAGCTAACTTAACTGACAGCTTTGGCACCCTGTAGCTGTTAGTAGGAAGGCTCTAAGCCTGCTGGCAATAAGCTTCACTACTCTGTATCATATATAGATGGGTGACATCAAAGAGACTACATTCATATCATACAGTCTATGGGTATGCCCATAACAAGCAAGATTGACCAGTCAACCTGATGAGTGTGTTTTTGGGCTGTTGGTGAAAGCCATGCACAGGGGAGAACACATGGAGAGGCACGTACCCAGCAGGGGAAACGAACTGTGAACCTTCTTGCTGTGAGACAACAGCACTAACTGTTGCACCACTACGCAGCACTGCCGATAATTTGACATTGAATTTTACAGCCAACGCTTACATTTAAATGTGTCTTTGTCAACTGTCTGTTGGAAACATAGACTGTATAAAACATGGATGTAGCCTCTGGGATGTCACCTGTCTGTTCCTGAAACCGTGAAATGAAGCCAATCCATGGACGTAGCCACATTTGCTACAACACTGGCTGTTAGTTTCCATTTGAACAGCTATAGGGCACCCGCCAGTCACGTGACCTGAGCCGCGTCTCTGACTGGACAATCAAACAATCCTTATAGCTTCTAAAACGTTGAGTTTGAAAAATAAAATCACTCACAGTACAGGGTGTGCGGATAGTGAAATCAAAGTTTAAGACCCAAGCCTTTTTTGGACCAGGTTGTGAATATGCTTTTTAATGCCGTGAAGCTTTTTTTGTGGCTGGGTGTGTATGTGACTTCCAGTCTTTCTGCAGCCAGCCTCAAGTGGATTCTGAATGAACAGCAACTTTTAGCACTTCTGCATAGGCTTAATTTTTACTAACCCGATGTTGCCCCTTGGTTTGAAAAAGTTAATAAGTTAAAAAAACAAGAGGAGCACCAGAGACCATTTAGTCCCAGGAGCTACTCTTCTATGGACTTAAGGAACTGAGCCATTGTTGTCTGTGTTTCTACCCTAGCTTGAACTTCTGTTGAAGTAGAATGTAAACATTGTACGAAGGTAGAAAATACACTGACACAGGGCTATGTTTACACATGCCAGATCCCAAAACCAAGTCCCACACTAAGTGATTACACTTTTTATGCAGCATCTTTGGCTAAAGATTAGCATTCAATTGTTGCAAATGTTTTTTAAGATGAGGGCCTTTCCCCTAAACCGATACAGACTTCAAAAAATCACCATACATGCTACAGATTTTAGTTTATTTACCAGTCAAAAAAGGCTTTATACAAATAATTGTTTTACTTTATGAAATTATAAATAAAATAAATCCAAAAAGGATTTCCTCTGAGCCATCCACTTTCATGTCTGGGTTTCTACGATGAGAACTTATCTGTCAGTCTCTCTCTTGTTTGCTCTGACTTCACTGGTTAATGATTGCAGGAGTTGAGTCATTCAGTCTCAGGTGCTGCCGGGTGCATCTAAATCAAGCTGTTTGTGACCTACTGTGACCTCCTCACCTCATCCTGCTCCCTCAAACAAATCTACAGAGTGGTATTTCTTTAAAAAAAGAAAAAAAAGTGATAGTACAATATGCTCCCATCTCTCTGCCATTCTCTCTTTCTCTCTTTGAGCTCATCCTAAGCCGCCGCCCCGCCTAATTCCAGGCTGCATCTCAGCGCCTGGAAAAAAAGGAAAACACAGAGTCATAAACACGCCAGATTAGGTCAGAGTTGGTTTCATAACCACTCCATGACCCCGTTACTCTCCTCCTGTCTGTCTCTCTCTTCTTCACTTTCCTGTCCTCCCTCTTTCCTTCCTTCTCATCTCGATGCTCTCCTCTTTCTGCGGACCAATCTGTCCTCTATTTGGCTTCGCTCTCTTTTCCAATCTTCCCTATCCCCCGCTCTCTTTTTATGTGCTCTATCTTCACACTCTTTCGCCCACTTTATAAGGTCCCGCTGTACCTCTAAACTTCACAGGTCCCGCACTCCTTGTATTTTTCTTTTTTCCTTTTTCTCAGCCCTTTCTTTTTCTTTTTTCATCACCAGTTCACACAGAATTTATTTTCCATTTTCAGCACTGCAGCCATCTTAGTCACCAACTCTGCAGCCGGGTGTCTCAACATGGCAAGAAGAGAATTCAGAGCAGTTTCTACAGCTACACTGACAACTGCCTTAAAAACAGAGGTAGATGAGAACAGTTTCATGATGCAGTGTAATGATTGTATGAAAGAAGCATAATGTACCATAATCCTGGAGAAAAATGAGGGCAGACACTTTTGTCAACATCACCTTTTATAACTGTATCTAACAAAAAGTGTTAAGAAGAGTGATAGGAAATTGTTACAGATTTCCTTATATTCTGCTCGCTATTCCTGAATGCTGTTGTTGTCAAAGGTCAAACACGGGGCAGTGTTGTTTTCCTTGGATCTAAGTGCAGTATCCCCCCTCCTCCCTTAGTATAACCCACGATTTTTGTGTTTATTTTTGTACATAAATTGCATTCATGTCTTGCTTCAAGGATGATTGCCCTACAGGGACAAATAAAGTTGAGAGTAAAGTAAAATTTGTGTTTGCAGATTTCTCATTCCCTGCATTACACACAGTACTACTCAGCCTGTGATAGCAGCTGTACGATGTCTATGGTGGCCCTGAAGGGAGCTTTGTCAAGCATGACAAAAATAATCCCCATGATGTCATAAAAACATTTTCAGACCTCACGTATAGCTTTGGTTTGGGGTAAAAAGAAAACTAGCCCATCCTAAAAAAGACTTAAGAATATGTATTTTAAGGTGTTATTATGGACTATGTAAAGAGTGGACAGCGAGGCTTCGTCAGTCACCATTAAACGGTTTTGAAGCTGAAATACCCCCGTCACAGGCGCGGCCATTAGCTGCCAATGTCTGCAGCCAGAGTCTGCACAGTAGAGGCTATAAGGGGGACACGGCAACGGTTTTAGGGTGAAATGCAAAAGTTTTGTTGCGTTTCAGCCTCACGTTTCCCTGGAAACAGTGTTTCAGCCGACCTGAAACGCAAACTTTTGAAAACGGCCCCCAGAGTGGGATTTTTCTGAAACGCTGCCGACACCGATGCTGTGTAACAATAAGCCGGCATTATCAGTGGAAACGATGACGTCACACTCTGCTTCGCGGTTTACGCATACAACAGGACAACAGTACCATTATTATGATTGTCGCAAACTACCGTGTCATGCTTGTGCTGCTCAATCTGCTGTATCTTTTGTCTGTCTTTCAACAAAATGTGCATCTGTTGCTCCACTCTTGAATTAAGTATTCCCCAATACACCAGATGATCAGTTCAACTCTACTTTGGTGGAGATCTCCCAAAAGCGGCTTTTAGACAAGACAGTTACAGCGCAGACAATAGGCCTAGCATGCTTAGTACAGCGTTTTCAGTCCCTCAGTGTTTCTGTGTAAACACAGATTTTTTTCACTGTGTTTTAGCGTTTCCAGATAAAACATTGTCATGTAAACAGGGCCTATGAGAGAATCTGAGTGGGGCCAGGTGACAAAAACAATAATCTTTTTTTTTTATCTTTCAAGAGTCTTATCTTTATTTGGCTCTCCCTCTGGAAATATTTTACAATCCCTGAAAAAAATGCACAAGAACGGCAGCTGTCAGTCACTGTTTAACGTAATGTAAAGCCTCCTTTATAACCTCTTGTAACAAAAGAAAACGAAACTTTTCAGAAAAAATGAGGACCTGAATACAAGGCAGCCCAATTATATCTTCACATCACCACAACAATCAGATGTGAGGAACATTTCTATGAGGTGTATTGATTTTTAAAAGTTTGACCCAAGCTCATCTGGACAGGCTGGGTCGATAGATTTTTTTTTTGACCTAAACTGCAGCCAGCCACCAGGGGGAGCAGTTTTAGTGGCAACCTCATGTTAGCCCTGTTTCCACCAAGCAGTCTGGTTCAGATCGGGAACGGGTTGGCATGGTTAAGTTGGTCTTGTTTGCCACAGCCAACCGTGCCCCCTTGTGGTAGGTGGATGCTGAAAGCTGCATGTAGTGCGACGCCATAGCAGCGGGACACAGTGTACCCCAATAAAAGACCCAACAAAGACGAAAAACGCAGTAAACAAAGAGCAACAATGGCAGACATCCAGCATTTCGTCCTCTCTGTGATTGGCATGTGGCTCTTTGATACAAAGTGCAATCAAGCGTTGTTTCGAGAAGACTGTGTGCCGCCAGGGGAAATGCAGCTGCTGTTGCACAGTAAGTGATGATTCTACCAACCATTCAACAGTCTAAAGAGTTGTTGCTCCACCTTCTGAGGACAGATCAGTTCAGTCTGGCACCCATACAAAAGGGTCCAAAAAGTGGGACGGCTCATCTTGGTTATTAGGGGATCTAAGTCATAAGTCAGTGGAAATGCCACAAAATGTGTGCTGTACCGAGATGAACAGAACCGGACTGCTTGGTGGAAATGCGGCTTTTGAGCCAAGAAAGATGATGTCGATTTTTTTTTTTTTTTTTACAGTCTATGGGTGTTGCATGATGGTGAGAATCTATAATGTACACGAAAATAGTTTCAGTTCAAGCTGAAAATGTTCTTTTAACACATTCCTGTAAACTTATCCGTGAGTAGACACATGGCAGCTTTTTCAAAGTGCCTGTTTGAGTAGAGTAGTGACTGCAGTTTTGTGGAGTTTAATGTATGCTTTTTATCACACAGCAAATTTTGACTGATTTAGGCTCATACTATCTTACTGTAGTGGTGAGCGTACAGAGCGATTGCTGCATTCACATGTCCTGGTGTGAGGGCAGGTCTGAGTGAACATAAGATTGTAAAGTGGCCTGTGTCATGCCATGCCATGTTGGTAGTCCAGCATGCAGCAGATGCCACAAGTTAAACAGCATGTCACTGGTTGCTGGACTAATGTGCCAGTCTCCTCAGTGATCTACCATTGGTTTGCTGCAACTTGTGTACTGTAGTGATGTTTATAAAGGACCTCATGTTTGTGGAAGGTAAGGCTGTTTGGTGTCCCCAATATGACATAATTTCCTTAGACCTCGCTTAGATTTAGCCCAGACTTTGTAGCCATCCTGAAGACTTGATTTCAGTTATTTCAATTCTAGATTATCCAAAATCCTTTCCTTTATTTTCTCTTCTTATATAATTAATTTTAAGGCTCATTAGAAACTTTGGAAGTCTTGTCCAATCCAAAGCTGGACTTTGTTTCAGTTCATTAAACAGTGATCTTACATTAAGGATCCATTTTAAGTTTTATACCAACAAAACCTTGTGAAAAATTCACGAGACTAACTAAATCTGTGTTTCATGTTGAGATTTAAAAGATACAACCACTGATAATAAGCTAATGTGGCATAAGCTGAAAAAGGACAGGTCTGCCCAAATAAACCAGATCAGGAACTGAACAAGTATTAGACAAATAATAATCATACTAGGGCTGCACGACTATCGCACTCGCAATCGCAATGTCAGCACATGCAATTACATAATCACAAAAGAGGTTATCGCAATCGCAATATTACATGCAATTCAGATTTTTCTCCATGATAACCAAGCAAGTCTGTAGACTCATCATGACACAACTTTTTTTATTAAATCGCAAGCACAATCGCAATTGCAATATTGTCCACCTAATCGCAAATCGCACCTTTTCCCCAAATCGTGCAGCACTAAATCATACATGACCTTTTTACTTTAAATTTGTATTTTTATAACTTTTTTTATTTATTAGAAGGACTTTGCATTTAAATAAGAACAGGGAGTACAGTGAAGTATGTCTGCAATCTGCAGAGTGTATTCCATCTCATCATGAGTGTGTGTAGATTTCACAATCCAGACCATCTGCATGAAAACATATTGCATCATCTGTGTTGACTTGTTGACTAAACTGGCATTTTCTTTGCTACTGGGACAAATGTGTTGAGGGATTCTCTTGTGTTTGTTGTGTGAAGCACAAAGTTGGCCTTAGAAATGGATCTTTGATGATTTATTGGTGGGAAAATTCATTGATCACGGCTTTGCAGAGACACATGATCTAACTGAGAGTAAAAAAAAAAAGAAAGAAAGAAAAAGAAAAAGAAGGACCACTGCCACCGGACACGTTTGTGGCCAAATATTCAGTAATCTATTGTGGTAATTTAATTAGTCAAGAAAGAATGTGATTAATCAAATCAATTAGATTGCACTATGAAAACATAAATCATGTTTCCCTGCTCTCATTATCAACCTCAGCGTGTGTATGTGTGTGTGTGAAAATGTTTGTGTGTCTCAATGTGGCCATGTGTCCAAGTGTGACAGTGAGAAAATGTGTGTCTATCCTTTAGTAGCAACCATTTTATCTGCAGAGGGTGTGTGTGTGTGTGTGTGTGTGTGTGTGTGTGTGTGTGTGTGTGTGTGTGTGTGTGTGTGTGTGTGTGTGTGTGTGTGTGCACGTGCACGTCTGTGTTGGTGTTTGAGTGTGTGTGTGTGTGTGTGTATGTGTGTGCATGTTGGCGTTTACAGTCAATGTACACTAGAGAGTAGCTGGAGAGGAGAAAAGAGAGGGATAAGCATTTGCAGGCTGCAATTATGGGTAATTTTCCAACAGCAGCAAAATTAAAGCCTCCCAAAACAAAACAAAGAGGGCAAATTTACTCCCTGGACGAGACTGTCACTGATGCATACAACACACTGAGTGAGTTAGGTGGAGAGGGATGTAGTTGGAGAAAGAGGAAGAGAAAGCTGGAGAGAAAGAGATGTCTTTCATGTAAAGCTCCAGGCAGCGTCTATAATACTCATATTGACCAGTGGGGTCTGTCATGTTGTTGAGTAAGCTTGGTTCATACGGGGACTCTGGCTGCTCCTGGCTCCTTTGGGATCCAAACAGAAGCTGCAGTACTTGATCTCCATAAAGCATTGTGCCACATTCATCTGACCTCACATGGCCTGCATGCTCATGGCTGTAAATAATGTGTGTTCCCAGACTAGACCTATGCCTGGATCAGGCAGTATACTCCCTTAATGAGTGCACAGCAGCGGCCTATAAGTAAGCTGGATGATCCTATGCCTGAAATCCTTGATTTCACTTTGATCAACACTCATCCCTCACATATATTAATTGTTGATCATTTTAAGCTCCTGTGGTTAGAATGTAGAAGAACAAACAAGATCGAAAGTGCCTCCATAAATGATTTGTGTCTTGTAATTTTTTTAATGTTTGAAACTGCTGTGATAGGTCAGGTGTCAAATGAAGTGTACAGAAACAGTTTTATTTTATTTTTTTAGCGTAGAGGCGTAGCTTAGCTCATATCCGGAAGCCTACACAGAATGACATGCACATTTTCAAACATGTGACCACAAGTCAAAAGGATGCAGAACACAAGCCTTGTGATGGGTCTATTGGGTGGCATCTCATTTTTTGTTTCTCTAATGCCATCTTCATGATTCATCAGCCATACATTCCATGTAAAGGACATGACTCTGATGTCTCCGCTCTGTCTTCTACACACCTTTGCTATAAGTGAAGTACGATCAACTGCTACCTAAAATGTATTACCCCCAAGTTCAACACTATACAATCAGATTCAGGAGCACATTTGCACAAACAAGCAAAAAACATAGTGGGAAACTGATGATATGATTAGTGTATAATGTGTGGCAATGTTGAAGCATAATGCTAAAGTTACTGCAGTATATAAAAGTTAGTTTAAGTTAACCGTTAATAAGGTTTGATCAGTTAATGGATATACAAATAAAGTAAAAGGTAACTTTTCTTTCCATTCATTAGTACTGTAACAAAGAAAAGTACCATAAGTCCGCTCCAGACTCTGACTCTCTGGGAGGGGAGTGAGACGGACATCAGGCACAATTATTTCCTCCTCTCCACAGACAGGAGTGAGGATTTAAGTGGTTTAAAGATGCTTTGAGTCAGTGCTGTCAAGTATTCCATCACACTGTTGAGGCCATGCCTCTTCTAGTTATGAACCTTAGTTAGCTGTGCAGTTAGTGGTACAATAAGCTGATGCCACCTGGTCCCAGGTTTTGAAAACCCAGGCCTGCAACAGAGCTCCTCCAGCCACGCAGTTAGCGCCAAATCCTGGCATCACAGACCAGCCTTACAGAACTCCTGGTCACCATACAAACCCCTTTCTCATCCAACCAGACTCCTTTTATCCCACCATTACTTAGCTACTGCTGTTGCCAGTGTCTGATTCAGACTCTTTCAGGGCACGGTCACACTGGCAATCCATACTATGCTGAAGCATGCTTCAACCCTAAAGTCCAGATTGTTTGGCCAGTGTGACCTTGAGTGTACCTCAAGGTTTTCTTTTGCCATGCTTAAGCACGGTTTACTTCTCTGCTTTGGCATGCTTCGGAGAGGTGTGCTTCAGCAGAGTTCACTTCAAGCACAAGCTCAAGCAAGAGGACATGAGGTATGTTTGCTGTGACCGCTCCTCTTAACAACCATTTTAAACAATAGCAGGGGTGTGAGAGGGCTGTGTCAGACCATAACGACTTAACGCAAGCCAGTGGTGGACTGGGACTGGAAAACAGCCCGAGACTTTGACTCAGCCCGGCCCACAACAATGGGACACATAGGTAGATCGGCAGCAGCCCCCCAGCAATACTGTTGGCCAACTGCCAGCACCGGTCATTCTAGATGACCAGTCTCCCCCCCCAATGTCATTAATGAAAAAAAAAAAAAAAAAAAAACCCTCCGACCACCAGCCAGTTAGGATCTGAAATAGACCTGCCTTCGGGAAAAGTCCCGAATTTCCTGATCGCCAGCCCGCCCCTGCTTCAAATCCTCCAACAACGCTGTCTGGCACTGTTCCCTGTTTGAGCAGTGTGATTGACAGGTGACTCTGCCACAGCCTGATCCGCCCCGCCCCCTCTCTCTCATGTTGTGGCAGCGGCCCACCGGCCCATCAGGGAAATCCCTGGTATCCCCGCACGCCAGTCCACCCTTGACATAAGCCAAAAAGTCACTTAAGTTGTAGCAGTGCTCTGTGTCTCATTGTGTTGACTCCGATGAGATCGCCCTTTGTTTAAACAGACGCTTCTCTATGACGTAGGCGGACCATGCGTGTACCTTAAGTCTGGTTCATATTCCAGTAGTGTGACCGCTGGTCATACTCTGCAGCTGGGGAATGGCACTGCTGGGGGAAAATCATATGTGCCTCCTGTCTACTCCCTGATATCAAACTGCTGCCTCTCTTCTAAACAATAATTTCATGTCTCCATCACAACTCTTAAGCTGTGCACCCCTTCAGGCCTGGAACACTTTTGTCAAGAAGTCTCCATTTGCAGCATTCAGTTTATTGCTGGTTTTGTAAGTTTGTGCCTTTGCATCTTTTGTGCATTTTCAGTGAGTTTGCTGTTGATGGAGTTGACCTTGCTTGATGCAGTTGCAATTACAGTTACAAGTTAAAGTTAGTTACATTTTTTTTTTTCATTTGCAGTATATTAACCATAGCGCTTGTTTTAAATTTGTTGACGTACGTAAATTCTTGTAAAGATAGTTGTGGTTTTTGCAGATCCTGGTTGCCGTCTTAGCTTTTAGAAGTAAACAATGTGCATTGATTGATGTCAGCATGAACATTTATTTGGCTAAAGAGTGGGGTGATGGTTGCCAGTGGGTTTGTGTAGTGATAGATAAAACATTGATTTCGTCCTGTCTGTTGCTTTTGTGAGGTTTTCATGCAACCAAACATTTATCGTCACAGACTTTAGATTTAATAGCAAAATGTGACTTACGGGTGTGAAGAGTATAGTTTCAGTAAATACTTTGTCTTCCAAATGGAGATAAATTCAGTCACAAGTCCCCACAAGTCATCTCTGAGAAAGAGGAGTAATAGAGGGTGAAGTCGTGTGGGTGTGACTCATCCTGTTCTGAGAATCACCAGAGCTGGAATCATAAGCTGGTATGCATATCAATGAGAACTGAGCTACCATGACAACAACCAATGATATGAATACTTCTCACAACATGTATACCTTTTTACTCATTTATTTTTCACAAGTTGACTGTGGGGAGCACATCAGCATTTCACACACTCTGTGAAAATGTGTCACTGTGAAACATAAGTAATCTTACTGCAGAGATTTTTTGGTGAAACTTCCCTTTAATGCTCTGCGTGTCCTAGTGCGAGGCGATAGCAGGAAGCAGCAACAGTGTAGAGAAGGGGTTAATTAATGAAGCCTCACACAATCACGGCTCTTCTTCTTTTTTCTTTTTTTTCTCTTTCTTCTTTTTCTTTCATCTATTTCTTTTTATTTCTCATTCTCTTCTCTCATGCCCAAGGCCACTTTTAGAGTTGATGTCGTTTCCAATGACACCAGAACGACCATCGTAAAAAGCCAGCCAGCGTATAGCCAGTAGTAATTCCATCAAATGAAAACAGGGTAACAGCCTCTCTCTAATCCCTCATTAGCCTAGCTCCTCCCTTCACATCTTAAAAACCACCCCACCCCAACAAAAGCACCGCTAATTAGCTTAGCACCTATGATCTACCAGGGGTGGCAAAAGTTCATCTCATCTGCTACAATTCATATATATATGAATATTGTCATTATCTAAATTTAATACTCACTGTCACTTCTAAAGACTCACCTCTGAATCAAAACTGCAACTTTTTCAAATTACAGTCATTATTAGACCAATCGAATTGAAGTTTCCTCTTCAAAACACAGTCAAAACATCAAGCTATCGTTCTTTAACTTCCTGCATTACTCATTGATGTGTCATTATTGTGAACAGTGTACAGCGAAATAAGTTATTTGGAAAAAGTAAAACGTGTCTCTTAACAATTCAAAAATTATATGCACTATGTATCAAACAGGGAACTAATATCAGAGTCTGAGTCTGAGCTTTCATATATGAGCTAAGCATACAGGTGCAGCTAATCATGCAACCCCATCACAGAATCCAGCAGAGCCTTATTGTGGGGTGTGGAAATCAACACAGAAATCTGAATGAAACTAAACTGAATATGCTTTAATGCTAAAGATTTTGAACTGAACATAAAGTCTCAGCAGGCTATCATTAGCATGTAGCCAAGTACAGTTGCACAGTAAATTGTAAAAACAGCTGTTGTTTCTGAACAGAAACCGATTACACACTGACCTGGACAGGTTGTCACAGTTGATCCACTCGCTACATGTTGTAAAGAGTTGATTATCTTTTGATTGTACAATTAATGAACGCAGCTAACATGTTTATAACCACATGTTTTCCATGTCCCATGCTACATTTTTAACAATGAATGTTGCTGCTCAGCTTTGTTTGAGGTGAAACTGGTTTGAAGTTGACACAAAACACAAGTGGAGTCGGAAAGAGACTCTGGACGTGCATCAAAAAACTGGATGAACCTAGTGTATTTTCATTGACACCAAAGTAGGTTAAATTGACATACACCTCTGCAAATATTCAATAACGTGCATGACTCTACACTCTGCAAAAACACAGTGATAAGACAGCACAGTAGGGTTTACCTGTGCAGTCAGTAGCTTAAAGGGTAAGATGACGTGGCTTGGCCTTAAATGCCTCAGTGATTTCATCAGAGTCAAATGTTTCTGGAAGTTCTTTCAAATATTAGTGATGAGAGGTTAGTCATATGTCAGCGTGGTTGCTCCGATGCTGGATTTGATCCAGTTCAAAAATAACTGCTCCATGCAAAAGCTTATAACAGGCAATGTAATCAACATGAAATGAAAAGTTCATGTTATTTCTATCACCAGTCTAGGACTTCTGTTTGATGGCCCCAGTGACCCCATTCACCGTTTATTGGACTATTTGGACAAATATTGTTTGGGCGTGGTCATACTTAGACATCTGTACTGTACTCAAGCACGATTGGCCCCCTGCAGCACCATTCCCCCTGCTGGCCAGTATGATGCACAGTCACACTACTCCAATGTGAGCCAAACTTGTATGAGCACAGTACACTTCCAGATCCACTCTGAGGTCATTGTGTTTGCTCTGTACCTGTAACACTCCAGTCTAACCAAATGCACCTGATACAGGCAGTAATAAGGTAGGAGACTTTGTTGTATGCTCTTAAAGCAGTTAAGTGTTTCAGGTGTTGTAAGAATGAAAAATCATATGGAGTGCAAATTTCAACTTAATCTGGTCTCAAAGCAGGTCAGTGACTCAGCTTATAGTTTCCTTCTATGTGTGTCCTGTTTAGGGCTGTCACTTTAACCCGTTAATTAGATGAATTAATTACACCGCAAATTAATGCATTTAAACAATTAACGCAAGATTAACTCATTGGCTCCCAGCCATTTTCAGAGCATCTTTAACGATCTTTCAAAACCCAAATATTAATGTTTTCTATGACTCTGTAAACACCAAAACTACCGAAGATGAGTGGACTCTCTTCTTTTATGTCTCTTTTTGTTTTTGATCCAAAATACAGACACAACATACGTTTATCGATCACGTTCATCTCGAGCGCTCCATCCTCTGATCCTCTCCAAGATCTCCGTCGTCTTTACTCACGTCACGATCACGCTGCTCTTTCTCTCTGAACTACCGCGACACATCCTCAGTTCAAACGTGAGCTGCCTGAACTTTTCCGACTTGCAGCGTCTCGTTATGTCTTTGTCATCTCACATCTTCTCCTCATATCCATGCTGATCTCTCATCCACACAGTAGTTCATGAGCATGATTTTGATTGACAAGCTACACCAGACCTACCTCCACCCCTCGGTTACACAACGTCAATGGCAGCGAACACAGACATTTTAATATTGGCCAGTTGATAAAATGTGGATTTAGAAATCTTTTCTTCTTTATGAATTTGTTTTATCAGTCATGCACTATAATTTTGTAATGTCCAAGAATTCAAACTCCTTATTTGGGGACCTTACGCAGATATGAGATTAAAATGCGATTAATTAGATTAATTGATTACAAATCCTGTATTTAATTAGGTCCTTTTTTTAAAATCGCCTGACAGCGATAGTTCTGTTCTGTACGTCCAAGATGTGGTTAACAACTCTCAAGAGGTTGTGGCTACAGTCAGGTTAAAGGCTATTTGCTGATTGGATTGGGGTTTTTTGTTGTTTTTAAAGAAGATCATTTAGGTTAGTTTAAATTTAAGAGTTAGTATAGAAAATGATAGCCCAAGTCAAACTAAATACTCAGTAAAACTATGAAAAGAATTCTGTTTTTTTCTATCTTAATTTTAGGTGTGCAGCTATCAGTAGGGGCGGCACCTCCACACCCTTGCACAATAGATGCAACCTTGATAGAAACTTGACAATAGTCACCTGTTATAGCTTTTCGGACTGGTCTGAGAGAACTGATCACAGTTTTATTCCTACTTAGCTGTAGTTGCTGTTCTCACTGTATCTGGAAGGGAGCAAGAAAGTGAGCTAGCAGCAGTGATTGTCTAGAGAAAACATGTGCCATCATCCATACCAAGAGCTCAGTTAACAATAAATTCTGATGCGCTCATATCAAAGTCTGATTCAGGTCGCATTTTGAGAACAAAATGTTCGGTGTAGCTTTAACAGCCCACTGTCTTTTCACACACATCCCAACACATACAGACAGTTAGTTACACACAGCGGTGCCATTAAAAAAAACAGGTTGGACTCGTTCCTTAGCTTAGTGATGGACGTAAAGTGTTGTACAGCTGTGATGAGGATGACAGAAGCCTTGTTTATGAAGAGCTCTAAAATTGAGTCGCAAAGTGTGCGTGCCATTCTCAGCATACACTTAGAAAGGAGCAATTTAGTAATTCACTTTACTGTATGGGCTAAAAAATGGTTTCATGATAACTGACTACAAGTCGAGAAACACAAGACAAGAACAAATTAGTTCATGTAAGGGAGAAATAGAGATTGGGTTTTTAGTTTTTTTTTTTAATGTAGGGCAGTGACAGAGCCTCATTAGCCAGAAAAAACAATGATATTCTCTCTGTTGAAAGACATATTCAAAGAGTACAGTACCATGTGTGCTGCATAAAAAATATTTAATTAAACAACTTTACTCTCTTTCCAAATTCTTGAAATGAAGACACTTTCTAGTGTTTTTTTAAGAGTCATGTGCTTTTCATGTTTTTGTGAAAGGTTAACACTTGGGAGGAAGAGTTAAGAGTGACACAAGGCAATGGACCACTGTCGAGTCCAATTAAGGCTACCCACTCTCAGGTCTTTGTCTCTGTACTTGAGACATGTGATTTAACCATTGGACCCGTAGTGGAAGGGGAAACATTTGTGAGTGTTATTGAGAAAGACAAAAGAAAGAAGACGAAAGCAGTATTATTGAAATGTAATCTGTGATAAATGGTAACTGTGATCTTTGGGTGTTTAAGTTTTTCCATTAATCTGTTTTTCATCCTGTTATTTGCAATTTTGCGTCTTACTTCTCTTACCTTATATCAAGTTCTCTTGTTATTCTGGACTCCAATGTACCTCTGGTATTAAAAGTGTCTTAACATGTAACTGCAAATAGAGAGACATCAATATATGTTTTAAAGCAAGAAATGATTTCTTATACTTTTTTTTCTGAAACCAATGTTGAAGCAACTTTTCTTTTTGGAATCACTAGTTTTGAATCAAAGATATCTGTTTTTACTTATTTTTTCTGCAAACTACTGTAACCAGGTTTAGTGAGTTAAAAAAGTTTTTGTGTTATATTTTTTAGTTTTTTTTCCCCCTCCAAGTGATTGATTTGTTTGCAAAACTTTGATAAAACTGGTCTTGTTTAAAACCTGTTGGATCATTTTGGTTTGTGATTAGTCATATCTCTGTTGTCATACACTGTACACTTACACCGGTTAAATTTGTTTCACATACTGATGAGGGAACTGGTGTCAATTCTAGGCAGGGACATGCCAACAGGTTGGCCTCTTCAAATCCCAACCTATAATTGGCTACTTGCCTCATCAGAGGTGGGGCTTTTATGAAAATGAACTATTAAGCCAGTGTTTCAAGAGTATGATGGAGGATTAAAAGAAATAGAAAACAAAGTTAATTCACGAGATTAGTCTCATAAATTTACAAGAATAAAGTAATACATTTCTAAATAGCTATAGGCTATCAGGAGAGAACCTGAATAAAAATGAGGACTATGGAGCATCTTTTGAAGTTATAGTACAGGTTTCAAAAATAAGGAGCTATTCAATCTTTTGGCACACCAGCATAATGACAGTGCTATCTTCAAAGAAGTGAAGCTATGAAACTGGGTCTTTGTCAAAAACTCTGGTAGAGTTATTCACAGATTCGGCTTTCCCCGATCAATAACTCATCAGTGAAACATTGGTTTTTTACGAATCGACACCACTCTGCAATCACAGCTAAGTAGTCTGCAAGTTACTAACGTATTTTCCCTCAAACAAGGCGTCCTCGGCGCTTGGGAACTTGTATTCGCCTCTAAGCAAATGTATGACCTCATTCTTGTGAATTTACCTTTTTGTCTTGTATATTTATGACTTTCTTCTTTAAATGTATGTCTTTTTCTTGTAAATGTATGACTTTATTCTCGTAAATTTATTAGATTAATCTCATAAATTAACCCTTTTTTATCCATTAACACGGCCCTTAGCCTCTGTTGCAAAAGAGGGGATGGGAACATTACTTTCTTTATTTGTTAATGTTAAAGATTTCCTGGTGCTGGTGGTATAAAGATTAGCTTTAGATTTATATCTGCTTTTCAAGTTCTTGAGGGATTACATCAAGAGTATTCTAAAACTGACACGCCTTTAAGTTAAAAAAAATATTACAGGACTGTAATGGGTAATGTCTACAGAAATGTAAATAACAGTACATAGTTTTTACCCAACCCCGAGTTAGTCATTGCCACAGTCACCCAAATAAGACATCTGGACACGCCCTTGTACCTACAGATAAAATAATGCAGCCAAAGGACATTTCTATTATTGCACAGAGTATGGCAAAGCATCAAAATTTGTCAGCCATTCATAAAACACAGCTGCTGCTGTCCTCTCTGAGGATTTTTTCTGTTTTGCAGCAGACAGCGATAAGATCACATGTGAGCAGAGAGGCTAAATTTCATCAGAATTGGTCACTGGGGGGACATTTGAGATTCACTCTGTAGGCCATCAAAAGTGGATCTGGATACGATCAAGATATACCTGGCTACACAAATAACAGGGCCATTGCTCAGTCCTGGTGTTTGTCACTGTCTTCATGCTGAATTCACTGTTCTTATGATAACTTTTTCATAATGGATAACTTCCATTTGCTATGTTCTTCTGCTTTCTTACAACACCAGTGTCTGAAAACCAGATTTATGAGGAAAAATTATGTTGCACCAATGACAATGCACACTGATTTAATAACAGAAGGGATGCAGTTATATTATTTGAAAAAAGTTTATATCATTGTATCTATTTTTCTGGAAGATAAATGAAAACAAATAGTTTTGCAGATGTTGTCAAATTAAGGGCAGAGCAACAGATTGTGGTTTATAGATCATATTGTAAACATGCAGCTAGCTCATAGAGCCTGGTCGTTGGATGGCTAACGACTTGAGGAACAGCTAGCAGCCTTTGTTAATTTAAAATAGTCCGTGGATCTTTAAGGAAATAATCTGCACATAATGTATGAACATATTTTTTTTTTTTTTTACTTTTTTTCCATGTCTCCCAAGTTTGTATCAGTCTACCCCATCCACAGTTTTCCTAAATAAACCCTGCACTGTTTCTCACCTGGGCTGACTCTAACCTTGGATAAATTTAACATGCTAGCTTGTAGGAAAAACTGTGGGTACAATCAAGGTGAGAAGGACTTCTAGTTGTGTTCACATGTGTAGGCTAAATTTAATATTTTTCAGGAGTTTTGTGCAGTGTTGGTTCAAGCCCATTCATGTTTTTGAAACAAGATTCAATTTTATTTTGACTTAAAAAAAAATTGTTAGCATTTTAAGTTAATTTAACTAGTTTCAGGTAGGCTATACAATGTCTCATCATCAAATTTTAATTATGAATACAGCATGTCAGCATCATTTGCAGCACATTGTCCTCTTTGTCTTTAACTTGTCATCAGAAAGTTTGAAAGGTGTGTGTTACAGTTTATGGTAAAATGTTAGAAATGTTACATGATCAGAGGCAGTGCTCTGTTTTTTAAGGCAACACATGAAAGCTCTGCACATGGAAAAAAAAGCTGTAACCTTAGTTGTTCAGATTCATTACAAAACATGATAATGACATGCCAAGGGTTTTTGGTCACTATGACAACCCAACCACTTCCCCTACAGGTGTTCACACTCTGATTTACTTGTTTGGTATCATACAGCAGGAGGATCACATCCCCACACGCTGATGTATTTCTCTCTCTCTGCTTGTCTTGCTCTCTTTCATTCTTTCTGCTTGAACCCGGCTGATCTGTTCAATCACCCAGGAGCAGTGAGGCAGGACCCTGTAAACCCCGATTCACTCCATTTCAGCTCCTCATACACCATTTGTCCTCTCCTCCCGTCTCCTCTCTGTTTACTGTTCTCCTCTGTCAGACATTGTTGACCTAACACTACGGTGTGACATTAAAGGAAAGACCATGAAAACCATCTTCCTAGTTTACATGAGTAGTTGGGTTTATATTCTTTGGCTTTCTTTAACTGGAGCACCGAGGAAAAAAAAGACACTCCCATATTTATGTCTCTTATGCAACCATCAGTTAAGCTAGTTTATAGTGGTTTGGGTTTTGAGGGGCTTTTCAGTAACTTTTGTGACATTTTAGAATTCTTGACAGTTTTTAAAGCCGCAGAGCGCTAACAGGCACACTATGTCTGTTCCACAGTCTTGTTTGCAACCAATGACTGACACAACATCATTGATGCAGACCCACATCCCAGCGCTTTCCAAACTTTTGTATGTGTCATTACAGCACATGAAGAGTTTGACAGCCACATGTGTAAGACGGCTGATAGGTGAGCCAAGATTAGCCAAGAAGAAAAAGAACAAGAAGAAAACAAGTAGGATGAAGAGTTTCACATTATCCCTGCTTTTTGGTTGACCAAATTCAGTTCTGGATTCAGACAGTAAGAAATTGAAAAACACTGTCTTTGTCCCAAAAATGTGGTAAACAATTACCCAATGTTCCCTTTTGTTTCAGCCACTGACCCGTGAAGACTGAGAAGTGACTGATGTCTGATTGTATTGTGTTGTCGCCCCTCATCTCCATTCAGTGTGGCCAGGAAATGTAGAGGAACTGGGCAATTATTTCTGATTTATCTACTTGGACAAATGTTGGCATATTGAGCAGGGCTCCAGTGTCTAGCTGAGGTTTTTGTCCTCATTATCGATACTTTCCATACTGTTAGCTCACTTCAAGCTTTGCCAAGACGCTCAGTTTTCTTCTGGGGGTCTGTAGTGCGTGACTGATTTTGAGATGCATTATTCTCAGCCATGTAAATGAGTTCATGGGTGAGTGAGTCATTAAAAAAATAGAGGATGGCTTAAATTTGTCTTAGGATAAAATGTAATTGTCCGCCCTGGACCAGGTGTGATGAGGAAATCAGTCAGTTTGTGTGTTGGGGTAAAGGAGGGCAGATGGAGGGTACAAGCCTCAGTGTCATCTGACAGCCTTAAATGAGTTTTAAAAAATAGATTTAATGTATAAATAATAAACAGGGATGTTTTTTTCAAGTTTAATTTTTATTATTTCATGTTACTGCATGCTACAGAGCATATTTAAAAAGACTTGGAAATTAATTCCCCATTGTGTAATAAGAAGAAGAACACCAAAGACAATGAAATGATATCCTATATTAATCTAGTTACCCATCAGCAAGCTTGATCTATAATCCTCAGATGGTGGGAGCTGATATATGCTCCGCGGGACAGATGCCAGCTTTACAGGAATATAAGTGCAGACAGTGGTTACCAAAAAAACTTCCAGGCAAGACTTGCTTTCTCATGCTGTGTTAACGTGTGCAATGTTTAAGTTGTCATTTCTTGGTCCATGCTATCTCCCGGGTTACCGCCCGTTCATCTCGGTTAAGCCCTGGTTGGTCTCCGCTCAACAGGAGACGTACAAATGCCTCAGTCCAGATAACTTTAGTCGTATAAACCATAAACTGTATGAAATATGGATGTTGCCTCGTGATGTCACCAGTCTGTTCTGAAACAGTGAAATGAAGCCAATCGTCGGATGCGGCCATATTGGATATGACGCAGGCTTCGAGCTTCCTTTCTAACAGCTATAGGGCGTCTGTCAGCCATGTGAGCTGAGCTGTGTCTCCGATTGGACAATCAAACGATCCTAATATCTTCATAAATGCCAAGTTAGAAAAAAAAAATTACCTCCCGTACACTGTAAAAAAAGTAAACTTGCCTGTAGGCTTTAAAAGACCTAACTGAGTTCCTGAAACTTCATTTTTTAAGTTATAGTTTATTACAGTTAGCATTAGTTCTGTGAACTTACATGTCTTTGTTGGAAAACGTGGGAAAGCAAACATTCTGTGTAAACATTTGTTATACTGCAGTTTCAAACTCACTGCCCTGCCTCAGTGTTCCCCCAGAGCTGGAGCCCACACAGGTAAGATGAAAACTGCCTTTTATTTGATGAGTTTAAAATGATAATGTGTTTTTGATGTGTGACTGTGTTACTAGTAAATGCATACAGGCAATTAACGCAACATTTGAACACAAACGCTAACAGTTCTTGGTGAAAGCTAGCAGCTAATCTGTAGCCTTAAAACTGAGCTGGACCGTTTCTTGTGGTTGGTTTGCTTGATCTTTCTTAACGTACATTTAATAGCAGTTTGTATTACACAAACTTGTCACAACTACAAGAATACTGCTGACTTGAAACTGTAGTCACAACAGTAGCTGACTTTACGTGTCTTTGTTTTAAACAACACGCAGCAACATTGCGCGGCTGTAATGAAGACACTTGGGCAAAATTTAACATCTGCACGTTTAGGACAGGATAAAAGATTTTAAGTTAAAACAAAGTGAAAACATGAGTTGGTGCAACTTTTAGTTGAATGGATACAAATCAAAATTGTAAGTTAAGAAACTCAAAATCAAAACTCCAAGATTAGAGTTTAGGACCTTAACTTAAAATTTTGTGAAAGTTTGTTGCCTTACAATTTCAAGTTTTCTCAACTGTTCTTTTTTTTTTTTGCTGTGTACAGTGTGTGCTGATTATCAGCTTACGCTGTAGAGTATAAACATCAATTGCCTTGCACAAAATGTAATGATGGTGTCACTGTTTTACGAGGCCTTTGTTTTTGCCGTTCACACGAACACACACAACACAGAGTTTTTAAAAATCTTCACCGTGAGAGACATGTTTAAAGCCCTTAGTTTATAGTGACTGAAAACTGTTTGTGTATGGAAAGCCAAAACACACAGAAAATGCCACGACATGTGAACAAGGTGTGAAATAATACTACAAGGTTTTCCTGAAGACAAAGCCTTTACCTTAAGTTGATGCAAAATTTCCTCTAATGAACGCTCTGAACTGCTGTGATAATTTCTGTATCAGTACATGAACATCATGATGTGGTTCGTTTAAGGCTTCAGTTTTAATGTCACAGCAGGGGCCGTGTTAACCTGATTATACTTAATCAGATTTCATCTGTCTGAATCTTTGTAAACAGTATCACAGCATATCACAGAGCACAACAGCTGAAAAACAATGTAGCAGAAACACCTTTAGAGGTCACAACATCTTCATCAAATGTTATTCTGTTTCTGTTAACTAAAAGTACGTGAGTAGTGGGTCAAGACATCCTCAGCACTTGTTTTCTGAGCTCAATATATATTCAAAAGTATCTTATTGGATCATGATATGATAATACGCTGACACCAAATTCTCTCATCTCAACTTTAACCATTCCCCATGACTCACTACCAATCAAACATAAACCTGCATATTATCTTCCTCCTTCTCCACCCATCCTACTGCTCCACCCATCCCCCACCATCCGACACATGGAGCATTTTTCATATTCTTGCACATGCAATAGCCCATTCAATTAATTCTCAGGCAGGCACCAGCCTGTAATCCAGCTAGCCAGTAAAGCAGGCCGCCAAGAGGCATTCTCGAGGAGTGGGCCATGTTTTCTTGGCTAACCACTGTCGTATGAATCTTGTAGGTCTACTGAGCCCCTCTCATAGCCAAAGCTATGGCTCTGATACTCCTCTTTGTTCGAAATAAATCCTTGTTGGTCATGACAATCTGACACACCAACACAGATGTGGTCAGTTGATAAAACTATTAAATTTCAATTGGTGTCAACCAATGTTCTCAAAAAAAAAAGAAAAAGAAAAGCACTCAGAGAGCGCAGACCTCAACCAAGCATATTGTGATTGTCACACAACACTTTAGTCCTACTTTAATGTTATACTCCCTTTCAGCAGACTGTCTGCTACAATTCGGTGTTAGCTGCAGGTTTGTACAATAATTTGTTACCTGACACTGTTGAAAATTATGATGACCCAGTACATATTTCATATTCCTGATCTTAGTATCCAGAATATTGCCAGGGTCTGGATCGTACTTTTACATCTGTCAGAAATTATGGTGACCTTGTCTTCTATTGTTTTGCAAAGCAATCCGACCATTTATTGTGCAGTTATATACACATATGGCGAAAATGGCCTGATCTCACAGTACTAAAGAATTCTTTAAAAAAATCCTGGATCCAGATGGTGATCCAGACTGCTACTAAAATGTAATCACTTCTTCCTTATCCCATTTTGAACATTTCCTAAAAATTTCATCAAGATCCATTTGTAACTTTTTTAGTAATGTTGTTCACAGACAAACAAACTCTCCCAAAAACGTAACCTCCTTGGTGGAGGTAAAAATGTGATAATGCACAAAACAGTTACTAAGAATATGGTATTAGTCCACCACACAGTAAAAATGCAATTTAAAATGATTTTAAACCAACTGAGCCAAAAATAGAGAGAAAACATTGATATTTACAATGCATTGACTTCCTAAGTTCAACAAAACCTATTTTATCAAGTTAATAAATTAAATATCTGAAATATATTTTGAAATAATATTTTATAAAAAATAAATTACTTTATCAGTACACTTGCAGAACTTCTAGGAGGTTGAATGATTTAATAATTGTCATGCTTATGTGGTTTCACTATTTGATTATTTAATGTGACTGATTCTTTAATTGGTTAGAAATGGTAGAACTTCCAAAAAAAAAAAAAAACTTTCCATACACACTCTCTTTTAATCCCTCACACCTCCCAATCCAAGTTATTATTGTGAGACCAGAAACAAACCACGCCCCATTACAGCCTCTCACCTGCCCTCAGTAACCAGTGAGAGGAGCAGACTTGGAAGTGTAATTATTTGTATGTTACAGCTTCTGAGCATGGTAGCGGATGTAAAGGAAACTGTACTCAGAGTCAGGTGAATTCTTGTGGCTTAATTTCTTCCATGACAGAACACATGCCAGGCTGGCTGCTGATGTTTGTTGCCCTTCATGTTTGTCTTGTAAAGTCACATTTGATCATGCCAGCTTCTGCGCAATATCAGATTAGTCGAATGGTTGCCCCAAATATTAAGTGAGTGGACAGGTTTAACTGTAAAGTGTGTGTTATTAAAGGACTGTCATGCTGAAAATTGTTAAGTGTTCAGTCTCTCACTTTTTTATAATTAGTTCAGATCTTTAAGTAATCTAGTGCAATGTTTCCCAAACTTTTTTCTGGCAACCCATTTTTTGGAGGAACAAGCCACCGCGACCCAATCCAAAATATGTCCAATTTGTAGATTGACAGGATAAATGTGCAAAGATAAAAAATGGTGCTTTAATGATGTTTCTGCGTCATCTTACATCTTTTGTACCAGCTAACAGGCCAAAGAGACATATATGACAAATGCATTACAACTTTGTTGGGCTGACACTCTGAAAATACTTACACAGCAACACATGTATTGGGCGCAGCTTCCAGTCTGTTTCTGTATTTTGTCTTCATTTTGGTGAGAACTCCAATTTGTATTTGTGTTTGTTTTAATGAGCTTGTCAAAGTCAAGTTTCTGTCAGTCGTGACAGACAAAAAACAATCATTTCTATTCTATTCTATTTGATGTGGTTGTGAAAGAGATAAGAAGGAAAATAATAGACTCAGG
This sequence comes from Halichoeres trimaculatus, assembly GCF_033239565.1. Taxonomy (NCBI): domain Eukaryota; kingdom Metazoa; phylum Chordata; class Actinopteri; order Labriformes; family Labridae; genus Halichoeres; species Halichoeres trimaculatus. The sequence goes on along the minus strand of NW_027437182.1, from coordinate 25,828,986 downwards.
ACAGGATATTCAGATGTAATGCTCATCCAGAATGAAGTTAAGGCATCTGGTCCATCTCTTTTTCAGCGTGACGTCACTGCACAGCTGTAACAGCCCCATTTCTGCAGCTGGTACCCGTCCAAGATCCAACAGTGACTCTGGACTTTCAAAGTCAAACAGGTCCTGAATCTGACTTCAAATCTTACTTTTGAAACTAGCGATCAGTTATCAATGGGTTAACTCTTTGTGATATAGTGACACAGTGACAGCGTTTTCCTCTGAGTGCTGTTAAACAGTAGGAATGATATGGTGGCTTGGCTTTGGCTGTTTGAGCTCATGGCTTCAGACTTTTTTTTAAAGCAGTTACATGTTTTACAGTTACAGTAAACATTGTGGCAATGTCCCTTTACGATGACAAAAATAACCAGATATGACAGTTTTAAGTGCCAATCATCAGTGAACAAATCTGCGAGGGGAGACCTCTTCTGGTTAAGGAACGCATGAATTTCATGTAAACATTCTGGAAACTAATTTGGCGACCCACCTTTGGGTCAGGACCCAGACTTTGGGAGTCACTGATCTAGTGTGTGAATGGCCAGAGTTGCAGTTCCAGCTCTCCCAACCCAGACAAGCCTTGTTTTAGTGTTAGTCTTGCAACATTAATCCAGAATGTGATGTTTTTGACACATTCCTTTTTTGTTATGTTCTGAAAATGATCAAATTTTCTCTTGAATTCTGAGGAGGTAAGGAAGAAAACTGAGTAAACACTGAGACAAAATCTTTAACATAAAAAAGTTGCTCCTAGGCACACTGTAGTATGAGCCTAGATTAGTAAGGCTGTGTAGAAAAGCGCCATCTGAGTACAAATCAAGAGAGCATCTAGAGTTTACCTCCCTAAGCAGACTGGAGAGCCACAGCAGATGATCTGAGGCTGTGCATGGACTTGTTTTGATGAAAGGTGTAGGGTGTTGTTTAAGGCCAGACTTTCAAATCTTTCTGCAGCTTTCTTGAACTTTTGTTTTGAGAAAAAAATATGAAGAAATATATACATGAAACAACAGCTCAAGGTTTATTTTTGCTAAGCAGTAATTGCAAAATTGTATGATGGGCTGCTTGTGGTCATGAGGTTTTGGTTCTCCTGTGTGAAAGAAAAGGTGAAAATCAGTAAATATGCATAATGCCTCAGACAGTGAATGATTCATATTCAATAGGTTCAGGCCTTGTGGAGTGTGCTATCCTATTTATAAACTAGTGTTACAGTCCTCTGACTCACCAGTGCCTCTAGTTGAAGTCTTTTTAAGAAATCCTACGCCAACAATGACCACAGTGTTCGTCGTGCTGCTTAATCACTGGCGAGCTGGAGGAGCTGCAAGGTGCCTCAAACACACAGTAAAACCCAGACACTGCAGAGAGCTGAATCTGTTATATTTAAGTCTGTATTCTGCGTCAATGTGGTGGAAGGTGTTTACAGATGCAAGAATATGTGTTTGTGTGAACGTGTACGCATTGGTAAATGTGCAAATATATGTGTTTTTCTGAGCCACCGTTTTTTTTTCCTCCTGTAATAAATATGCACAGCACATCTACTGTTTGTACTTAGGCAAAATAGATGGCATTGCTGGTGAGCAAAACATCTATCATTTCTGCCTCTGATTAATAGTTGTCCTGGGGATGGCTGCTCTGCAAAGAGAGAAAGGGAGAAGAGGGAGGAAGTGAGGGATGAGAGGGAGATGGAAGAGAAAGACAGAGAGAAAACAAGATAAGAGAGGGAGAGAGAAAGTCTTCCTGCTCAGGGGTCTGAAACAGTTAAACAGAAAATTGAGCTCAGAGATTCTCAAATGTCTCCTGTTGTGTTGCAATTGTGTGTTAAAGGGGGTTTATGAATAAAGCCTGTCAAGAGGGTGGTGTTGCTAGTGGTGAAATGGTGATTCACAAACCACAATTATGTTGTTTGTTGGTCCAGGGGTTTTAAATTTACTATTTTCCATTCTCTCGATTAAAATATCAAAATTATGAGTTGTTTGTTAAGCCTTGAATTCACTCTCTACACAGCATGTTGACATTTATTCATCTGGTATACTGCTGCAGTGTCATGTTGGTGATGTTGGCAGCACTATGTAAACTGTCATGCAAACCTCAAAGTGGGAAGTGTTGGTCACATGATTTCACAGCCAGAATGATCCATCAATTCTTCCTGAGCATTAAATGTTAATATTTATTTATCTGATACCTCAGATGGACAGTGTATAGTTCGTATTTACCTTCCAAAAAGCCATACAAATGAATTGGTCATGGGCTGGCAAATAGATAGTACGAAAAGATGTCAAACAGCACTGTGACTCCCACTGTTGCTTGGCTACAAAATAGGTCACGAGGGCTGCCTCCTCCATATTAACAGATAAGACATGGTTCAAAGAATAAAATCAAACACATTTTCTCAGGTGTGGTTTCTGTCATCACAGTTCACTGTTAACACTCATTTATTTCTAAGTGTTCATTTTCTGCAAACTATATTTTTTTATCACATATCAGATACAAACAGCAAAGAATAGAAGTCATTACACTTTCTATGGCTGTGAACATCAGCTTTAAGCTGCTTGGTTGACTGTGCTGGGTTTAGGGCTCTATGTTGTACTAATGCTATGTTAAATGACTGTGTTTTGGCTAACAGAAAGGCATGTACTGGTTTCTCCTGCCCTGACTTCAGTTGAGGTCATTTGCTCCAGAGAACACCATTTTTTTGGTTTCTCTTTCATAAAGTAAGTTGTAAATCCCTTTATCCATTCTTTCTTAAAGGTACGGTGTGAAGAAATTTTCATTACTTGTTAGTAAACACAACATTCAAACTGGGCTCCTCCTCCTTATCCCATAGTATGGAGAGAGAACAGCCACGTAGATTGTGAGGTGAAACAATGCAAGACTTTTGCATGGATGACTGTCCAGATAAGAAATCTGTCATGTTTAATTATTAGAGTATTTCTCTTCAGACCTTTAAATGGTAAGTGCTTCATGATAAAATAGTTTTCATTTTTTTCAAACTTATACTGTTGAACTGAGACCAGCCAGTACTTAAAACAGATCAGTGGGTACTATCCTCTGGGTTATGATGGACTAGAGGTAAGCACAGCACAAGAAGGAAGTTTTGGCTGGATGTCATTTGCATGAGCTACAACTGAATAAGTGATGCAAGGATGGTTTCTTTTTTTATCTTTTGTATTTTGATGCTCTGCATTAATTTATTTATTTAGTGCCATATAAAATTATGTAGTAGTAGTTGTAGCAGTAGTAGTAGCTTGAGCAGGCACAAGTGTAAAGCACTATGGGCTCTAATTTTGTAGCGCAAGCGCAAGCGCAAGTGCACCTGCCCTGTGCCGGCCTTTGCCACGCTGACAGGGCGTGACCGGCGCACTTTGCAAGTTTCCTGCAGTGCTAAGAGAGGCGCAGTCAAGGTGCAGAGGAGCGCCAGGCTTGCGCCCCCTGCGCTGCGCCACGAAATTAGAGCCCTGTCAGGCTATATTGTCAGCAAAGAAAGGAACGGCAGATACAATATTAAAGGGCAGCGGTATAAGAAATAAATAATAGTGGGCCCAGAGCTGAGCCTTGGGCTATCTTTTTATATCTGAAGTGATATCTTTTGAATGAATAGGCAGGGTTCTTCAAGAGAGATAATTTAAAAACCACCTTAATGTAACTCCTGAAAACTGTGTAGCTTTTGGACATATGACGTCATGTGTTCATAGTTTTTTTTTAGTTTATATTATTTTACTGTGATGTTAGAGGCCTCCTGATTTCATCCTGTCCTGAAAACCAAAAAATATGTAATATGCAATGGTTTCAAATGACACCAGATCAAAACTTGACTGTGCAAAGGAATGGTTCCTTTGTCTTTGAACACAATAAACTAACAAAAAAGCAGACACCTCACGTGGCTAGGTAATAACATGCATGCACACAAGTTTTGTCAGATTATTTAAAGTAAACAAAACTGAATTAAAAACAGGGATTAGATCAGATATTTTCCATGTCAGATCATTTATCAATTTTTTTGACTTCCATCCAAACATATTTGTGTTGATTTACCTTCAAGAAATGAAATTCTAATTTCCTCCTTGCCTGACCTTAAATATCTCCCACAATAAATAATTTCTAAGACAAAGAGTATAAATACATTCTCTGTCATTGACATAAAGTGGGAATGAGCTGGTCTGTAAAATAATCACTGACAACCCTTTTGATTAGACTGCTCCTACAGGCAGATGTGTAGCTTGCTGGTTAGACAATGTAAGGGTAAGTAGCTTTGAGGTATTTCCCAAAATGAAAACTTTTTCCTAACTCTATCCGCTGCCGATACTCAACCACATAGATGAAAAAGACAGATTAAAGAATGGATGGCTTCTACACAAGGTTGTTGACAGGTAAACATGGGGTGGGAGAAAAAAAATGAAAATAATATTTCAGGATTTTATGTTTGACAATATCAAAACCGTGATTCTTTGCCAAAAATCTTTTTTTTTTTTTCAAAATTCAAATTCTTCATTTTAGTCTTTGTTTATAAAATGGATTGGAAAAAAATGTTACTGCATTTCTCCAGCAGAGGGTGAAATGTTTCTCTCTGGCTCGTGATTCATGATAAGCATTTTATGGGAAAATACAGTTCCTGATATAGTCTGTACACATTATCATCATTTAATTTATTTCCACATAGCTTTAAAAAAGCAAATTAAAAATCGCAAAAATCATAAATGTTGAAGAATTGCAATCTAAATTGAATCAGCATCCCAAAAATCATAACAGAATTGAATCGGTGAAATAGCATATCGTCCCAGCCCTTGTAGACTGGTTAGGAACATCCGACAAACAACCTATACAATGATTATTTAGTGAAGCCAAGGATTTTCCTTTTTTTATTCAAATAAATTTTCAAAGCAGATTAATTCAACCTTTGTCGACCTTTTACTCCCCGTGGCGTATATTTATCAGTTTTGATGGTATCACTGGTGCGTGGTCTTGTGAACCCAAGTGTGAGCTTTATCACATAAACTGTTTGTCATCCAATCCTCAAAATGGAAACTGTGGCCACACAATCATTTATGATGTCCATCTACTCGCTACCATACAAATGTGTGTGTGTGTGTGTGTGTGTGTGTGTGTGTGTGTGTGTGTGTGTGTGTGTGTGTGTGTGTGTGTGTCAATGTGCCATCTGCTCTGGTGTTGAGACGGTTAAAGGCAAACAAAGGACACAATGCAAATAATGTAAATAGCCTTCTTCTTGTCCGACTCAATGTTATCTAGCAAGCGCGTGTGTCTGCGTGTGTCTGCGTGTGTGTGCGTGTGTGTGCGTGTGTGTGCGTGTGTGGTCCTGTGTGCAAGAGTGTGTCTACATGAAATATGGCTGTATGCTAATAAGAAGCCACATGGATATGTAGGTCACGTCAACCTATTTTCTGCAAGGCTTACACCCCCTTCCATGTAACATCCACACATGTACTGCAGTACGCGAGTATACTTACAAAATCCACTCACTCACACTTACACACACACATGCACACAAAACACAGTCACAGCAAAACACAAAATCCCCCCTCCTCACTTTTTGAAACACCCGTTTTGAGTTTGAGCCACTTTGAGTGGGGCTGAGGTGGAGAAAAAGTGAGAGGGAGGGATGTAACATTCCTGACACACACACACAACCACACACACACACACATGCGCATACTCACAAGGATGCTTTCTCATATAACCGAAAAGCTCTGTCGAGCATCTTGCATAGCCTCCACCTCAGCAGTGTGTAGTCTGCAGAGGCTTTCCCCAGGCTTCCCGCGGTTTTGGTTTGGTTTTGATTTTACTCTTCACACTGAGACAAAAGCTCCAACATGCCAACCCTGCTGCCTTCTTATAGACTTCAAGGTTTTTACTGTACAATCTAAAGCAGGAGCAGGGTTCTTGCAGGAAACGGGCTCCCATGGGTCTGTCTATCGAGATGTTTTAGTGCAAGGAAATGATGGTGGGAGACCAAACAATACCTGCGTCCTCCTCTCCTGACAACGTGCTGCTCTGAATTCATCATCCCACTGTGGCTATTTTGGGAGCTTAAAAAATTAAACAAAGTTTACACTGAAGTGTGTCCTGCTCCTCTTTCTGTGTGTTTCTCTCTGTCTCCCCCTCCCACAATCTCTCTCCCTCTCAGCTGATGTAGGTGTTGAGAACGTTAAGAATGGCTGTTTACTCTCCGTGTGGTATTATTCATATCATTGAACCCCTCTGCAACCCCCTCCTTCCTCTGGATCACAATCCAGTCTGCCAGCCCACCCCACCCACACACACACACACACACACACACACACACACACACACACACACACACACACACACACACACACACACACACACACACACACATACACACACCCTCGCACACCTCCAGCTATCGTGTCAGCCACTGTCCCCTCTGTGACCCTGATTTTGCATCACACACATTTGAGCCAAGTTAGTCGCATGTACAAGCATTTGACAGGTCCACCGAAGCTGGCAACGCATTAGTCTCACTCCATTGTCTCCATCAACCTGTCACTGCATATTTATACACAGCAATCATACAGCCTGGTGCTGCCATATTTCTGTAATTGATTTGTGCAAGGTTTTTTTTTTAGGTGTTCAGGCTAAAAATGTGCAAGTTCAGAGATCCACGCGGCAGGCAGGAGATGGATTGGACTCACACTGATGACTCTGGGATAAAGTGAAACATTTAACGGCTCTAAAAGTTGCAGGTTTTGCGCTTCTCCCTGTGTGATTGGTCGTTTCATCACTAAAGGCTTGTGTTGTGGAGCTCAGGGAGTGAATGATGCTCATAAAGGCACCAGTTCTTTTTCTTGTAGGGCACAGAGGAGCAGACAACCGTCTCTCCCTGACTCCCTGGTGTGACAACCCCCATTACCCGTCTGCTTAAACCCCCTCCCCCTCTGCAACACACACACACACACACACAAAAAAAAAACACACACACACTCACACACGCGCACAAACTCGTCTCATACGCCCTCGGGGCAGTGGGAGGTCACAGCGCTTCGTGCTAGCTGGCAGTGGTGTACGAGGGCGCGTGGGAGACAAGCAGCAGAGACAAGCTGTGATGCTGCACGCGCTGGTGTGGGCACGCATCCTGGCAAGCGTGCTTATGTGCATGTTTTGGAACCAGGAGTTAAAAAATGTGACAGAGAGGGAGAGGAGAGAGAGGAGGGAGGGCTGGGGAGGCAGGATGAAGAGAGAGGGGTTTGCTAAATGGAGAGTGGGGATGGTAGAAGAGGTGGAAGAGGAGGAGGAGGAGTGACTTGGCACGCAATGTTTTTGTGGGTTCCACTGAGGCGTGTTTTTGGCATGGTGGCTGCATTCACGCTGATGATGCAATTTCACCAGTCACAAGACGGCGCGTGTTCTTCTGCCACCGCCACCACCACCACCACCGAGCCAGTCCTTATCATGGTGTGACTGCGGCTTGCCTTGGTCCCTTCAGGTCCAGCTCAGGGAATCAGGGTACCACAAAGCCTGTTACACAAACAGCTAGCTGCCACTCTCTCTGCAACCCCTCGTCTTCCTCAGCACTGTCACGGTAATTCGACTCTACATGAGAGGAAGGCAGAGCCAATATATTGTGGTGATGGGAAAGTTGAGGATGGAGGGGTGGAGCGTGGTGGAGGATAATGTATAATGGAAGGAGGGAGTGAGCAGGCGGAGGATGTGACCACATGTTTCAGTGTGGCTCTGGCGGGTCGGGCCTAGCTGTTTGTGGTTTCCATCTAAAACTAAGCAGGAAGCCACACTGGAAAAATCCAGAGCAATTCTTCCTCACAGCTATCATCCAGAAATGAAACGGATCTTCAAGTGATGACATTACAACCATGTTTGTCTGTTTTATATCAGCTGTGATGTGTCAGAAACAAAGAAAATCTCACCGCAGAGGCCCATCTGGGGTCTTTAACTCCCAAACACACCAAAGTTTTACTCTGAAAAATCAAAGTCTCCTCTTTTTCTGGCCGTGTAGTCCTGTCAATCCTCTTTTTGTATGTCAGGGCAAATATTTTTGCAGGCTCCTGTCTCCCCACGTTCATCTCTCACTTCCTCTTTCTGTGGTTGCATCTTTTTTTCCATGTTTGCAGACATGAGGGGATCACAGCTGTGGGATATGGTCATCAACATCCTTCTCCTCCCTGACTGTGTGAGGATAGGGACCCTCACTCACACATAGAAAAATGTGTTGCTTTCCTGTGTGTGTGTGTGCATACGCGGGCGTGTGTTCATGTGTGAGCCTATGCTGCGGTGCGGCTATGCCACTCGCCACAAAAAGAAAATACATGTGAACACAACCACCTCCTCCCTCACTCCTCTCTCCTTCTTTCTCTCTCTGCCACAGCACATCTACCCATTCTCCTTCTCTCCTTTGACCCCTCCTCTCTCCTCTCTCCGTTCTTAAAGGTACAGGGACAAAGCTTTCAAGACAAGGATAAAAGTACAAAGAGATGGTATTCAAAACACACACTGCTTCCTTCACTAATCATTTCCACCACAGCGACTTGAAAACAGGAGTCAGAGCTAACATTCGTGTTCAAACATCATTTCAGTTGTTTGTCAGAGTTTTAATTTTGAGGCACATCACATTTTGCAAGCAGGGACATGTTCACATCAACTAATTTTATCTCTCTTTGCTTCTCTTGAGTTTAGGTTTTACCCCAAGTTGGCCCAGTGCATCTTTAGTAGTTTTTCGTACTTTATGTTGTTTTGTTTGGGCAGCTGGGACTCAGTGAGGACTTGGATGTTGATTTTATGACATCGGAAGAATCTTCTGTCACTAAAGCTTAATGCTGAACCTGTGCTTGCATATTTTACTTTAAATTTAAGATTAAATTCTTTTTGTCTCTCCAAAGCCTTGGTCAACATTTAACATGGTTTTTGTTTATCAAAAAATAAACTGTCAAAGAGAGTGCACAAGTCTTAAACAGCCAACATTCTTAGGGTTTCTTCACATCAGTACTTTTTCAATTAAAACAATGAGCTGTTGTTGCATCATGGCCATTGTTTTACACTAAAACCACATTTTGAGCTCTAAAAGCTAGGGGTGGGTTTTGGCAAGAACCTCACAATACAATACACATCACCATACTTGGGTCACGATACAACAATATCACATTATCACAATATCATGATATATTGGGATATTCTACACAGTTAACTATTTGATTGAAAACAACTTTTCTGCTTTATTGTGTTTGAAATAATGAAAGACAGATGCAGTGTTTCATACATATACTTAACTTGAAAACATATAAAGTGCGTCAAGTTTGTTACTAAAACTCCGGTGACATTAAACTGATGTGAAAGACGTGGTCAGCTGGTGTAACTGATAAACATCACTTGGTGTAACCAATGTAAAAATCTAACATTACGTAAAACATGAATGTGATTATTATTTTATCAGTCTACTACACCAGTGTTTCCCAACCCAAGCTCTGCTCGAGCCTGATAACAAGCCATTCATTTGAATCAGGTGTGCTGGAGTGGGGTAAGAGCTAAAACATGCAGGGCAGGGGGTACCCCAGGACTAGGATTGGGAAACACTGTACTACACTGTGAAAATTATACTTAAAATGATTTAAAACTAACTGACCCAAGAACAGAGAGACTACATTGATGTTTACAGCATCAAAACCCACATCATCAAGTTTAGGGATAAAATATTTTGAATATACTTTGAGATTATATTTATTATACAGTTTATAGGCAACATACAGTGGAGTAGCTCTACAGCGCCATCTACCGCAGTGGAGGTACAAAAGACATATTGTACTTTCAACTCACCTAAACTATATGTTTTTTATTTTAACAAAAGTGTCAATATTAAGAGTCACAGGTCCAAGCATGGCTATATAATGTTGTAATGTTGTTTCTTCACACCTCTGCTAAAAGCCAAATCACATGAGATCCATGATATGAAAGGTTTCAACCTAAGTCAGTGTGTCAACTCACACCAACTTTGCTATGATGCGTCTTGGCCGTGTCTCAACTCTGGCAGGTCACATCCCCCCTGACCAGGTCTTCTATTTTTGCCGAATGCCAGAACAACGATGCATCAATTCACACCAAGCGGGACAGAGCACTTCTTGAATAAAAAAAGACATTAGTATGCTGGGGTTTATGTGCTAAATTCAGAAGAAAACTGTCAACTGTCTTACTTTCTTTATGATCTCTTCATTCCTACAGCACCTATCCAAAAAAGTCAGAACACTCTGGAAATTGAATTCCTAAATTGTTTAAAAACTGTAATTACTTTTAAATAAATCAAAGATAATAAGTCAAATGCTAAAGATAAAAATGTGATTCCTTTTTTCAAAATCATGGTTGTTTAAAATGCAGTGCTAGCAGTACTTAAAAACCAACAACAAAGACCAAAAGTTGTGTAATTCTAAAAAACACTTGGAGGATCATCACCTCATCACTAGGCTGCTTTATGTACAACACCTGTTAGAGAGGCTAACAGAAGGCTCCATGTGGATGGAAATGAGGTATCTAGGGGCGTGATCAAGTGACACTATTCACTGACCTCATATATAAATAAGTCAGGGGGCTGATCAAATGGATAAAGGCTTCGCGGTAGCCTGAACAAGTGTAATCTGTTGATCTTAAACTTGTTTACAGGGACAGCATGTAAAAAAATACACATTGGTAAAATCCCACCCAATTACACAAGTTTTAGAGGGTATGAGAAGCCTTCAGAGTAATAATACTGAATCTGTACAACCTGAATCACATTTCACTGTCTTATGGCGCCCCTTTGATTTTGTTAATACTGTGTGTTTTTTGACTTAAACACCTGGTGAAGCCTTGTGTAATCTGACTTTAAGGTCCCATTGATGTTAAGTTGGCTTAAGCTGCTGTTAAATCTAAAGTAATGGCAGATAGGAGTTAAAAAGAAAGAGAAAATCAAACACAGATGCCTTCCACCCATTAAGGGTTTTCTGTTGTCAGCTACAATATGTGGAATAGTGTTTCTAAAGTTTGCAATGACTTTGAACATTTTTATGAGCAGCCTAGAAAGAAAGATATGGGAGATGAATTTTATTATTATTTCTTTCATGTGTGGCTGCAACCTGTATCTGCAGTAAAGGCACAAAAAAGCAACGAGTACCAGAGCTTTCTTTCTGTCTTTGTCTCTAATTATGGGAGCAGTGAGGAGCACAGTCTTTCTTCATCACAGCAGAGGCCTGCAGTAGCCGCTGGGTGTCAGATGGATGAAGCGAAGCAGAGTTGGGGTTGGGGGTTGGGGAGGGTGCTTGGTGCTTAGTGTTTGGGAATGGCACAGATGAACTTGGTGACCAAGTGGAATGACGCAAATCCAAACAGACAAACAGACAGGAAGGCAGGCGCACAGCCATAACAGCTGGTAGGTGGGCACACAGACAGCCACACTGACAGCCAGATAGACAGACATAATAACAGACAGACAGGTTCATATTTGGGATAACAGAGCGCTTGGAGTTATGTAAGCGGGGCTTAGGGCTTCAAAAATCTTCCAGCAGCAATAGATGTTTATCAAGGCTGCACAGTTCAGATGGATTTTTTTTTACCCTTGTGAACAGTTTCCTACATGCTCAATGTTTCTTCTCTTTGCTTGGAAATGTAGTTTGTGTATTAAAAAAGGTAATTTAGCTTAACTTTCAACAAACCTAGACAGACTGGGGTGTCCAGATTTTGAGACAATAGTTTAAAATCAGTGACTGAGCCAAAAGATGAACATGTTCCTTGCTAACGATGACTGAATCTTTTTTTATGTCATATTCACATGACAACTATTTCCTGAGGTGTCAAATCAGGTCAGAAAGATAAAACACCATAATGATCTAATGATGTAATGATGTGTGCAAGGTGTGCATCGATCAGCAACTGAGAGGATGGTGAACAGTGACATCTAAAGTAACTATTTCATTATTTTGCATTTATAAAATCGTTCTTATATCCTTTTGACAAAGAAAGGAATTCCTGCCTTGATTTAAGAATTCAATGAACGCAGTCAGTTTTCACCCACTCAGCAAGCACAATAATTAGCTTTTCATTTCCAAAGGATGTTGCAGCATAATGTTCTGCTGGCTGTAAGCTAAGCTTAGTTAAGTTTAGTTATTATAGTTCAGTTATATCTATTGCCATTTAATACAAAGTGTACATTGCTTTTGTCATGTCAAATGAGCTATCTGGAGGTTTTTCAGTAAGATATGCCAGACAAGAGCACAGTGGTGTCAGTATTTTCTATCACGAAGCAGGAAGACACTGGGACAGCTTAACTACGGAATGCTGAAAGGGACTCAAAGGCTCAAAGCTAACTCCACCATTGGATTACTAACACTATTGTCAACTAGGGCTGCAACGATTAGTCGACATAATCGACTACGTCGACGAAAAAAATTCATCGACGCAAATTTTAATTGTCGACGCGTCGTATTATTGTTTTTATCGTGGTTGTCACATGGTGAAATCAAATACCACGGGGTAATACTCATTTGTAACTTCAGTTCACACCATGAGGTGCTGTGTTATTGGATACCTTAATGGGAAAAGATCACTAAGTTCATACGTGAGGAATATTGATGAGGAAAAATCTCCGCTTCCCGAGAGCGCTGTGCGCTGACGGAGGCTCTGACGGAGCCTGTCAGCTCCCGGAGTTTAGCGTCTGATAACGTGATCTAGAGAGTCTCCTTCACTCTCTGTTACCAACAGTTTTTCAGGATCTAAGCGACAAACTAGTGTAAAAAATTCCCCTAACTTTTGAAAAGAGAGGAAATTTATCACTCTCAAGCTCACACTGCAGCGGTAACACTCAGCGGGAGGAGGAGGGGCGGGGTGCGCATGAGCGAAGTGGAAGTAGCGTATGTAGAGAAACGAAACTTAACGCGTTGTCATGGAGAGTTGGGGGAGAGTCAGACGGGATCATACAGAGAGCAAAGCAAGCCCCAATGAGCAAATAAACATTAATAAACAAGGCCAAAGTCACTAATAAGCGGTGTGTCCAACACTGCGTACAACAACTTCATTTCCCTGTTACCTGCTTCATTCAGTTTGAGATTTAGCCTATTTATTTTTTGTATAGCCTAGTACTTATACTTTTTCACGTCATCATGAATGAAATAAAGACAAACAAACAAACAAACGTGACACAAGGCTGACCAATCAGAGGTGAGAACCTAACTCTGGGTAAATGCAGTAAAAATGCAAAACACAGGTTGAATCATAAAGGTCTGCACCTTTTAAAGGCCAAATTAGGTTGAAACACAAAATAATCGTGATTAATCGACTAATCGAAAAAATAATTGATAGATTAGTCAACACTAAAAATAATCGTTAGTTGCAGCCCTATTGTCAACCATAGACTGTAAAAAAAATGGACGTCCGCTTGCTTGGCTCGAAGTGAGGTTGCCACAAAAATTGCTCCCCTTGGTGGCTGGCTGCAGTATAGGTTAAAAAAATCTGGCTTCCCAGCCATTCCAGATGGGCTGTGGTCAAACTTTAAAATATTAATACACCTCATAAAAATGTTTCTCACGTCCAATTGTTGTGGTGATTAGAAGATATCATTTGGCTGTATTGTATTCAGATCCTCTTTTTTCCTGAAAAGTTTCGTTTTCGTTAGTTATACGAGGTTAAAAACGAGGCTTTACGTAACGTTTAACGATGATTGACAGCTGCCGTTCTTGTGTATTTTTTGGGGGGATTGTAAAATATGTTGGGAGGTAGAGTCAAGAAGTGTTTAGACTTGAATAAAAAAAATATATATATATTATTTTTGTCACCTGGTTTCACTCAGATTCTCCCAGAATCCCTCACAGCCTTTACTGCGCAGACTCTGGCTCCTAACTGCTACAGTGGCTGCGCCTGTGACAGGGGTATTTTGGCTTCAAAACTGTACAATGGTAAATGGCAGAGCCATGCTGTCCACTTTATATACAGTCTCTGGTGTCAACCAGCTAGTACCACTGTTGACTATCTAGCTACTGACAGATGGCAATTGTGCTAAAAAATGTGGGCTGTTCAAACCACATTGTGTGATTCTGTCAGAATACAACGTTAGTCAATAGTCTTGTGCTTATATGGGCTGTTGATGGTACCGGCTAACATGTTGGTATACCTTAAAGTAATTGCCAGGTGCCTCCATGGATTTAGCTCTTAGTTGTCAGTTTTCTCAGTTAGTTGAATTGAAATGATGATTTTTTTAAGGTTTATGAATCGGGGACATCATGTGGATCCTAATGTGTGTAGCTTAGTGTACAACACCTGTCCCTTGAAGGGCTTTTGTGGCTAAAATTTTAAGGCATTTACCCACAATGCAAAATTACAACAAGAACTGATCCTGTCCAGACGTCAGAAAAAAGTAGCATTAAAAATAAGGTCAGTCAATGTCCCTGCAGTTTCTTGTGACAGGATTAGCATTCATGATTTTAAAATATACCATGAGCCTCCTAAAACGACTTGACTTATCACTGCACGGCACAAACAGGGTAAAGAGGGTTTGGGATTGGAACCAGCATCTTCTTCAGGAGTCCAACCTCCCATATCATATGGTAACATGTCATTTCTAGGTGTCATAGAGAAGGAGAGGAAAGATGGACTCAGAGCTCTGGAGAAAAGAAGAGGAGGATCAAGGGGCCTCAGCGAGTCATGGCTGACTCATAGGGATTGCAGGGCGGAGGTTTCACTGCTGCTTTGTATTTAGTTGTTTGGGGGTTGTGTGCTTCTTTATTAACTGGTCCCGGAGAAGCCGTTTTACTGCACACGGTTTACAAACCAAGCCTACACACATGCATACAAGCTCAAGGGACGCCGTCGGAGGCAGGTGGCGAGAAATGGGTTGAGAAAGGCATCCATTCACTCTGCACAGAATTTTTCAACCTGTGATTAATTATAATTTGGCCTCACAAAGACAGGGGCTGGGGGAATTCCTCTGTTAGTCTGGACTGCAACTTATTGTGTTTTTCCTTCCCGTGCAGGCAGATGCTGGGCCAGTGCAGGGACCTAACAGGGATTCTGGATGCCTGCATGTCTGACACGGACCCTCACTGCTGGAGCTGTTGCATAACATGAAAGTATTTAATGAGGAAAGGAAGGACTGAGTTGACTGAAACGAGCATCCAGAGTTCAACAAACATTTCAGGTTAAGGGAGAAAATATGGTCAAAGAGAGAGGAAGACTTGATGACTGGATCTGAAACGGTATTGACTGCTTGAGTCAGATAAAGAGCAAAGAAGAAAAGACAGAGGATAAAGGATAAAACTCCACAAGTTTACTCCCCTCTAAATTTTCAGTTTGCCTTAACAATACCAAGTTTTTTGTGGTGCCTTTTTATAATTTTCAGAATATTTTTGAAGTTGACCCAGTGCAGTACTGCATCAGATACTTTGTTTATTTGATTTGTCCTGGTATTTTAACTCAAGAAAGGATTTCTAGCACTTTGTACACTACAAACTAACAATAGCATGGGATATCCGTGATGAAACACATTTTTACAAAGTAGAAATTTAGATAGACAATGAAAACATGCCTGAGAATATGCAGTAAACATTTATAGTGCCATAAAAATTAGCTCTCCCAAAGTCAGCAATAAAAAAACATAGAGTCAATGCAAGTCTTTCACCTCTCTGAATGTATCAATGATTTTCAAATGCAAATATTAAAGATGCTATAAGGAGAATCCATTTTAAATGGACTGCCACGCCACCCTCTGGCCTGGGGTCTCAGGCACACTGCCGTAAAGATGTGACCTTTACCCCAGGCTCACACTGAATCCTGTGCGGCTTCCGCATGTAATCTGTATCATTAAAATCACTGTTGTAGGCGGTGCGAGTCCGGTTGCGGGAGCCGTACGGCATAACAGAAAGAATCCGCAAGAAGTCTATCTTTTCCGGATGCCGGAGCAGGTCTGCGTCAAGCTGAATGAAATATGAGGAGCTATACAGGAAGTGGATTGCTGGGTGGCATGAAGATCTGTTGTTTTTTAAAATAAAATCAGTGTACCAACAAATGTAACTTGACTCTTCTTTGACAGCACAGTCGCGCTAGTAGTAAATGTAAACATTACATCACACCCAGTGACACAAGGTCGCATTTTGACAACAAGGGACGACGAGAGACTCATCCTTGAAGTGGAAAGTCGTCCCATTTTTTATGACACATCCCATCCTTATTAAGAGAATAATACAAGAAAATAAAAAAGTAACCTTATTAAAAATAATAAACATTAGAAGAATAAAACTCTCGCGCAAGTCCAGACAAGAACGTGAACCCACGTGAGCTTCTACTCTTGTGAGTGCCCTTTCAGCACCCGGCACCGGAGCCCGCCACAGCCTCTATCTGGAGCTGATGTGAGTGAAAGCTTGCGGGAAATCCGCACGGTATCTGGACTGCCACCGTTCTGGAGCCAATGTGAGCTCGGCCTTCACCAGGCATGTGTTTGTTGTGGTACTAATTTTCTTTTTACCGGATACAACGCGACGAGGTAAGGTATTCATCAGTACAGTTAATTTAGCGCCGTTGTTTGAAACATGCCAAATGCTGTGAGTTTGTACCGTAAGTCAGTAGCTGGCTAAATGTATTTCTACTAGCAGCCCTGTGCTTCAACGTATCCGTAGGCTGTCATGACAACAGGCAAACTGTCGGTTCATACAGTAGTTTTGTTGCCGTCCACATCATAGACTGTATATGGAGTGGACAGCGTGGCGCCGTCATTTCCCATTGTACGGTTTTGAAGCCAAGAATCCCCTGTCCCAAGGGAAGTCATAGACAGCAGCTGTGCAGCCAGAGCCTGTGCAGTAGAGACGATGAGGGTGACAAAAAAAAAAATGTTTGTTTTTTTTTCTTTCAAGAGTTTAATCACTACTTGACCCTACCTCCAAACATATTTCACAATCCCTGACAAAAAAAATACACAAGTACAGCAGCTGTCAATCATTGTTAAACATGATGTAAAACCTTGTTTTTCACCTCTAATAACTAATGAAAGCAAAACTTTTCAGAAAAGAGAGAACTTGAATACAAGGAAGCAAAATAATATCTTCAAATCACCACAACAATCGGACATTTTAATACACGAGGTGTATTAATGTTTTAAAGTTTGACCACAGCCCATCTGGAATGACTGGAGTCAGATTTTTTGACCTATACTGCAGCCAGCCACCAGGCGGAGCAGTTTTTGTGGCGACCCCACTTTGAGCTGAGCAAGTGGACGTCCATTTTTTTACAGTCTATGGTCCATATGTAGCGCTACTGACAGCCCAGTACTGTGACATGTGTCGGTACTGTGTAATGTTAGTTAAGCCTGGTCATGTCCTGCCAGTGCTCATCTACCAAGCAGACCTAATGTAACCACTTTACTGATAGACTCTCAAATTTCGGGAAGCTACGAAGAAGTTACGAAGTAGATTTTCAAAATAACCTATACTGACGCTGATAATATCATTTTAAAATATGGATTAGGATCGGGAATCTATCTAAAAAGGAGACTATTTTAACATGACTTTCATGCTCCTCACAGCCCCTTTAAAGGGGGCCCAATAGGGAAAAAAGTTTTAAAAAATAAATAAAAGTAAAGTAAAAAAGGGTAGGTACTCTTTTTTTTAGCCAGGAGCCTTTTGAGGATTAAACTTTTTATATACATTTTCCTCTGATTCTGCATTTCTTTCATTCTACTTTAAAACTATAAAAGAGAACAAGCTAAAACTTTAAGGGTGTTTTTGACATTAACAGAGCTGTGTAATCTGCCGCTTTGGTAAGAACCAGATCAGATGATCTAATAATCATCAATCAGATGATTATTTTGTATTATAATACAAATTGAATTATGTACAGTAACAAGGTCAGATTGGAAGGTTACACACAAACTATTCTTCAAGTAAAATTTGAAGAATGTAGCATTTTTCTTTCTTGAGATTTCTTCTTTAGTTCACAGCTAGTTTAAAATCACCTTGAAATGGGTGTGGTCAGTGTTTTAGGTGTGGTTCCAAAGAAATTTAACATATTCTACAATAATTCCAAATTTGAAAACTTCAAAGAGTATAAATAATATGTTTTGTTCAGAAAAGGACTTAATGAGAGTTGTACAGTCAAAGATATTAAGTCAAAATAAACAGGGATTTTTTTTGCATATCGAGCCACCTTAACAAGGAAGTGGCTGTTTGCAAAATGTCAGCGTTGGTTTGTCAAAGTCTTTTTGTTCTTTCTACATAAAACACAATTATCTGAATTTACATTATCTGTTTTCTATGTGGCAGCTCATCAACCATGGAGCTTAATGTCTGCAATTTATCAGTTTAAAAAGGTGTATTACAACCTAGAACATAGTGGAGATATGTCATTAATATTTGAGTTGATGTCACTTATAGATGGCTGTCATGAGAATATTTGGTTTAAATTCAGATGATGGAGAGGAAGTAAAAGTGTTTTCAGCCCCTGCGATTGAACCCAGTAAAATACCCAGTATGCTGCTTTTCAGATCAGCTTTTTACCACAAAATTACCTTAAGCCAGACGTAACATTGCTAGAATCTCCTTTTTAAAGTCTAGATCATCCTTTGAAAGTCAAGATGGGGGATAGAGTTGATACTTGATTTTTTTTAATGGTGTATAATCATCAGTTTTTGACACCTTGGAATGAGTTTCTACATCTACAAGTTTCATCCAGTGAATCTGCACACTGCCATGTTTCTACAGTTGCCTGGAAATCACAAACCAAGCACTCGTTCTGAGGTGAACACTTTGCACTTCTCACGACTTCTATGGAAAATGTAAATGACTGAGAAACCTATTAAAGAAGTGATTAAATAAGCACGACCACCCATGTACATGTGTTAACTGAATTGCATATGTAGCCCCAAAAGTGACAATGTTTCAAGGATTCCGACCAAAACTATGTGAACACATTTACAAGCTCAGCAACCACCTGTTACGTCCCGTTTCTACGTGGGAGAGACTCGAGAGCAGTGCACCAGACTTAGCATGTTAGCACAAGCTAATCACGGGGTTATCTGACACATACCTGGTCAGTAGAAAACCAACTCCCGTCGCTCTTTGTCCCGAGCTGCTTGCCAATTCCCAGAAAGCAAGTGAACGCCCAGCCAAGCTTCACCCGTTCAGGTAAAAGCTTCATCTATTTGGCGTTAACTTCCACTTTGGTTGTGTTTTTGTTTCTCCGTTCTGCGTCTGATATGCTAGCTACTCGGGATAGCTTCCTCCGCTCGCTATCATCAACCGTTATCAACTGGCAAAGTCACCTGCGCACTGGGCGCGCTGTGATTAGCTGATTACTCCCGGAAACATCGCGATACAACCAAAAATTCAACATACAAGCAGAGGAGAGGATTGAGGCAGACGTAGATACTGCCACTTGTGTTCAAAGGGCCCAGAAGTGGCGATTATTCCTGTAAACGTTGACATTTTATCTTAAAGAAAATCATGCAGACTCTACCTTTTAAGAATCCACATTTTACCATAGCTGTTATCCAGAGCAGATGAGACAACTAGTTCAGAACCTTGAGCCAAGGTGCTGCTTCACAATGAGTTTAGGGTTTAAAATAATGTGGGTTTCTCTTGCAAATAAGGTGTCAGAGGGGGGGGGGGGGGGGGGGTAAAGTATAACATCAGCCCCTGATCAGACAAAAAAAAGTTAAACTACATCTCTCAGATGTGAACTGAACAGTTAGAGCTGTGCTCAGACTATGGGCAGATCACTCTCTATGCAGAACAGTGAGTATGACTTGGCACAGGAGACTGCAGCTTAAGCTTCCCTTGTGTTAACCAAGAACGCCCTTGATTAACTCATCGCTTTTGGATCTACATCCCACCCGTTCATTTTTGATTTTTTATTACACTGAATAACAAAAGATCATGTGTCCTTTGCTGCTTAGACAGCAGATTCACTCAAGTAAAGCTCAGAGCTGCTTGGGAGAGGAAGTTTCACTCTGACCCCCTTACTACTTATAATAATATCTTGGTCTGAGTCAGACAACAGGGAATAAAAAACTTTGATCTTAGTCAGTGGTTGTTAAAAGGCAAAATTCTATGAAAGATGTAAAAGTTACATTGATGAAGAACAC
Source organism: Halichoeres trimaculatus (assembly GCF_033239565.1). Taxonomy (NCBI): domain Eukaryota; kingdom Metazoa; phylum Chordata; class Actinopteri; order Labriformes; family Labridae; genus Halichoeres; species Halichoeres trimaculatus. The sequence goes on along the minus strand of NW_027437182.1, from coordinate 25,808,891 downwards.
AGCCGAAAAAAAAAGCTCAATTCAAACCAATCTGACAACAGTGTTGAACAAATTGACAGACTCAACAAAAAACAGTTTGAACCATCCTAACCTCAGATATCTCATCAATAAAAATGAAGAGTTAGGTTATGTTTGCAAACAAACAGGTTGAGTTAAAAAGGAAGATCTGATCTCCATTGATTTGTTTCTGAAAGAAATGCACACCCTGCCACATGTTTACGACAGTGGGTGCTGGTGCTCATCTGAAACAGAGTCTCTATCAAACTTATCTTTATGCAAAAACACTGGATTTTTTAAGTAGTCCTCACTTTGCCTTTGTATCATTATGTTTACATTTTTAATTTTGTGTTTCAGGTAATGTAGTCGCTAGGTGTCATAGCAGATTGGATCCTCAGGGTGAGGCACTTAGACTTTGAAATCCTACATGTCAGGACTCCAGTCCGCCATTACCACCTGCTCACTATACACTATTCCTTACTTATCTTTGTGGGCTACATATTAATTTTTTGTTTGATGTATTGTGGGCACATAAGATGCCATTACGTATTGTATTCCCATTGTTTTGAGTCACAAATCAAATCTAAGTCCTGGAATTCTGTTTTTTCCCTTTGAGAATGTGTGTACAATAACATGCCATCGATAGCAGGCCTTCCTAAAAGTGCTGGCATTTGTTGTAAAGTGCAGAGCTTGTACCCGGCATGCCTTTCCCCATCTTCCCCCCTTCTCTCCTCATGTTTCTGAGGTCAGTAAACAAGAAGTGTGTGTTTCCCTTTAAGGAGCCCCCACCGCTTTCAAAGCGGAGGGAGGAGCAGCAGGTCTGCGGAACAGCGGCTGAGGAGGGAAAAAAAAATCCAACAGAGGACGGTTTCAAGTCTCCCCAATAGAAACTGTGCCTGATTTGTGGCCAATGTTGGAGATGTAAAAAAAAAAAAAAGTAGAGAGAGGGAGGGAGAGGAGAGAGAAGGAGGAGGGAGGGGGAGGAGGAGGAGAAGGGGGGAGGAAAAACACTAAAGGGGTAGCTATGGAGATGGAGCGTTTTCCTGGCTGCTTTCTTTGACAGGTGTTGAGTGGGGCAAAAGTCTTAAAACAGAATCCAGCATGTACGCCAAAGGTAAAGGAGCTGTCGTCCCTTCCGATAGCCAAGCGAGAGAAAAGTAAGTGAATTATGCGCTTTATGTTAGAGTTTACCTGCTTATCATGCAGGCGAGGGGAGCAGAGGAGGGGAGTCCAACTTTCGAAACTAGGTACTGTAATTTAAAAGGAGTGTACTGTACTAAAGTGCGCTCCTGCGTGCGGTTTCCTCCTCCCCTCCGACCACCTTAGAGGTGCGCCTTTTAAAACTTCTTTATCTCAATTTTACCTCTTGTTAGCACTTTGCGTTTGTGCACTGAATATTTACCAATATTGTATCCTTGCTGATACTTCTTTCACTTCAACTCGGCGCAACATTTTACAGCACAATGATGCATTTTATGTCGTGATATGCCACTTGTGTAGAGCACAATCCTGCAGCTTTAAAGGTATAAAATTGTGTTTTACTTTTGGTCGAGCATGTTTCTGTTCAGGTTTACGCGCTCGTGCCTAGGTACGGATAGCCCGTACGGTCAGATGTTGTAAACTTTAGAAGATGAAGCTGTGCGACTGTTGAATCATTTTTGTATTTTAAGAGAGAAATGTTCAGCTTGGAAAGACTGTTTTCTGTCTTTGATGGTGCATTGCTTTGCACAAGTAAACCTGGCGATGTCGGGAAAAAGTTTTGTCCCGTTCAGTAGTCATACAGTAAACTTTTTAGCATCCATTCACACGACGGAGAGCCGTGCTACATCGAACATGAAGCTTATTCTTTTTCTTTTTACATCTGACACCATCAGTGACAAAAATTGATCACTACGATATGGCATATGTATGGACTGGTTAAACTCTGTCTTGGTTTATTTCAAAATTACTGTGGCGTGTTTTGTGAAAACGGTGTAGTTCTGTGTTGCTCCATTCAAAGCTTAACGTCTTGAATTATTTTTACAAACTGAAAGCAATTGTCAATACATGCTTTAAATATTTCACAAGATATTATAGAAGGGGAATTTAGTGGATCTGTCCCTTCCAGAGACCAGAGGCTACACTTCTTCTTATGCTTGCTTTTAGTTTAATGCTGCCTTAAATATTCCTGTTTTTGGCCACTCAAAAATGTGGAACTTCTGTGCACCCCGGCTCCTCAGATTGGTGTAGTCTTTTATCATCATTAGCTATTTTTAAGCACTAAACAGTCTGAGGTTGGGGGAGTCACAGAAGGGAACCCTGCTGAGATGCAGTTGTAATCTAAAAACACAGTCAGGTCCTCAGAGGCTGTGCTGTTACACACATCATACATCTGTAACAGAAACAAAATTTCTTTAGAGACTCTTGTAGGTTTTTTGATGCATTGCCGTGTCACATTCAATTGATTAAGCTTTCTAGAGATGTGGCTTGCTTATGTGCTTAGTGTAAGCTTCCTTGAATACTTTGTACACTTCTTGTGCCATGAGCGTTTAATTTCACTCAGATTATTGGAAAATTGAGCTGCTCAGTGTGTGTGTTGTGTGTGTGATTGTGTCGATCCTGAGGAGTGAATCCTAAATGAAAACAGTCCCATGTGGTTTTATGAACAGCAGGCAGAGTGACCTTTGAACCGGCATATGATGCTTTAATATTGCATATGAACCATGAGCAGACGTTAGGCTGCTTCTACACCTGTTTGTGTGCTGCATCTTCATTACTTTATTTACAATATTCAGAGAGCAATAGATTATTTAAATGCTGTGTTTTTTAGTTGCTTGTTCAGGCAGCGTGGATTATGTTCCATGTGTCATTGGAAGTGAAATCAGTGCAGAGGCAGCATGTATTTCAAATGATAGTGTAGGAGGAGGATTAATAATTTAAACCATAAGAGATACACGTCTTTTGAGAAGTAGCAATGATGAATGCTTCTGCGTTGAGGCTGTTTGTATCAAGCAAAAATCCTTCGACTAGTTTGTTCTACTTTGTTTGTTTGCATTTCCTTAGTAAAAATCAGTACATTCAGCTAACTCTGTGTGTGTGTGTGTGTGTGTGTGCACATCATGGGTGTGGACACAGGTAATGGCCACACATAATGGACATCGCTTGCCCTCTTCCCTCACCTGTCTTGTCACCCTAACCTGCACCGCAGGGCCAACACATGTTTCCTTGTAAATGTGGAGCTCACAATAGCTACCTCACCGCATCACTGAATAAGCTCATATTCATATTTACATATTCATACAGATCCTTACATATGCAGATGCTTTAAAGAGGGCGCCCTGGACGAACTTGTACAAGACTGAAGCAGAGTAATTTATACTGTTTGACTGAATCACAGCTGCTTCATGGGATATTTCCTCAGCGGTGTAAAATACTCAGACTTATGACACGGGGTATTTGTTTGTCTTTGTTTAAAGAAGTTAGGTTGGAGTTAGTTTTGGTCAGCTGTTTGTCATGTTGAAATGAATAAATGAATAAATAAGCTGAGGTGACTGAACCAGCTCTCATCACATATCAGACCTTGGTGTAAGGATGTTTTATCTCCAGTGGTGTGTGAGTGATTTACTGTGAAGAAGGCTTGGTCTTCTTTTAAGCCAGATATTATATCACAAACTTGTTGAACAAACAGTAGAGAGTGATGACAGAGTGATTGGGGCTTAAGATTTATTTATCATGTTTGGGGTTAATGATCAGAAAACACAAAATAAGATTAGATTTGTAAAAACTGTTTTCTTTACTTTTGACGTCTGCTAAATGTTGAATAACCTGTAAAATACTAAAAAAGTGAACATCTTTAGGATGTGTTGTTAAAAAGTTGAAGCTTTGAAAAGGGGAGAGTACATAAACTGCAATCTAGAAGTTTAAGCTGAAAACTATCTTTATCTTTTATGCCACTTTCCCTTTTGACTCCCAGAGAAGAGTGGATTTCTCATTGCTGTGGTGTAAGCCAGTTACTTACAGCATGCGCTGCCATGTTGCCATCGGGTTTATTATAGCACCTGGCATTTTAATTCCTCCCATATTGCCCCCGGTAATCATTTTATGTAGAGTTTAGAGTACGGTGAGGAGTTGTCGGATTTGTAACTGTTGCTGCATGTAATCTGGAGGGTGCATTAGACGGCTCTTAAGGTCTGTATTAAAAATGAATTCTCTTTTGTTGTGCAGCACATCCTCTTGTGTTTCAAAGCTGTAGTTGTCAGCCACCTAAAAAATGCACACTAGTCTGTTTGCAAAATTCTCAGATTTACAAGTTAAAGTGTGCATCTAAGTGTGTATGCTGCATCCTGTGCTAAGCTGTGTGTGTACAGAGAGTTTTGATTTTCTTTAGAGCCTTGAATCCAAGGTTTGAACCCAACCAGTTTGTTCAGAAACACAACATAAAGCAAACAGTCGCATGTGTGTTTCACACTCATGTGGATTCAGCCACATAACCAAGGCCTCGCCGCACTGAAGGTATTCAGTCGCCCGGTTTGTTTTTCTGAAGATCACTGGTAGCAGGGCCGACAGAAGAGTGGAGGGTTTTCTTCCTTGAGAAGCATTTTCTTGATCAGAATGTTTGTAAAGAAAAAACAAGCAGAAAAAAGAACAATTATCATAAGGTTGAGCAAGAATGGGTCCCCCCTGTGACCGTGTGATTTAATTACTTACCACACTTTTTCCTCCTGTGTTTTATCGGATATAATTGAACAGAGGTTATACAGCGGCTACAATATTATTGCCACCTTATTATTTAGTCACTATAACCTCTTTGAAGCAGGCACTGATAAATCTGTGCTTAATTAGAGATGCCATTCACAAAAACATTTCATAGTCTGATCAAACCTCTCATTTTTCTAAAGCACTGTCTCTGTTTCCAAAGAACCCTGTTCCCTGCGTCTATTTTCTCATCCGCCGTGTTTGTTTACAGACAGTTTTGTGAGATATGGAGTGTTGCTGAATTTGTTTGGGCAAAGAGCTTCAAGAACTTCAAGTTAATCAGTTTGTTTTGAACACGGGCGTCTTTACATCCTCCACTTCTCCTCTGGCTCCTCCCATGTATTTACATGCACTTTAATGGGGATCTTCAGGTCTGAATGCATGGTTTTGATTCTACACAGATGGCTCTGCCATCTGTATTTTACCCTTTTGAAGGCAGCATAAAGAGCTGCGTACTGACATAGGCAGGAACACTGCTCTAAAAGTAAAGAAACCCTTGATTTACCCTCGGCACCCTTTGGCTCACTGAGCTTCATTCAGATATGTCAACAGTCAATTAATGCCGCCTTTCGTCAGCTGCTTTGGGTGCATCCGCACAAATTTGTCAGTTTTCTCTCTTGAAATAAAAGAGAGTATAAATATTGAGACTCTAAGCCTGAAGTTGTTAATCAGTTTTGGCAACAGATGCACAGAGGAGAAGTGAGCATGTCTTCAAGGAGCACACAGAGAAATAAACCGTCTGAGTGGAGAAAAGGTAAAGAAGACTTCATGTGAGTCCTAAAGATAAAGCCTTTCAGTCAACAAGTGAGTCAGTTCATAGTTTGGATCATTTTTGCTCGAGATGTCAATATTAAGAGCAAAGGGAGGAGGCTCTGCTGAAAACAAAACTATGTCAGCTATGTCAATATATTCTCTTATCATAAATCGTCTGAAATCTCTCCTCCAAAGTGTTTTTGTGACTTTGCTGAAAATAAACAAGTCATCAGGCAGCTAAAGTGCGAGCTACGAGGTTGTTTCCAGGTGAGCCTGTTGGCAGGTAGCCTCACACACTCAGGTAGCTGCTGGTGGAAAGTGAAAGGAGTAAATGTGCGTGTCTATGTGTGTGTATGTGACTGTGACACTTCATATGTGTGTGAGAGAGAGAGAAAGTGTGTGTGGATTAACCCATGGCTAAAGCCGTGTGTGTTTACACGCCTATTGACACTGATTTGTTTTGACAAAGGAGCTGCCATAACAAAGCCAAGCAAACATAAACAGTGTGTGCAGAGGGAATAAGCTTTAGTGAAACAGCTTCGCAGAATCACAGGTGTCTCCATCACACACCACATGACTACATTTACCAGCACAGTGTCAGATCTTTACTGACTTTATACATTGTTTATAAATATTTAATGTGAGGGAAATCATATTTTTGTCTCTTTCTTCAGTGGTGCTTTGTGAAACATACAGTGCATGGGACAATAAATTATGAATGGTATATTTTTGTGTATTTCTTAAAGCAACTGCAGAATCAGGCCCTGCTTAATCCTCCTCTATCACTTCCTCCCTCCATACCTTACCTCAGCCTGCCCCTGCTCTTGCTGCTGAATTATTGAAACAAAGACATGAAAGTTAATTTGCTAACTGTCCGTGCTTTAGCTGGCTAAACTCAGCTGAGATGCCCTTGTCTCTGGAGGCAAACGGAGGTAAAGGAATGCCAGCCAGGGCAGCCCGGGGCTAAATGTCAGGTGTGTTTCCTGTGGATGAGGCACAGGAGAGATCTCCTTGATATGTGGACAAGGAACAAAGTGCTAGTTAGGACGCATGAGGTGAGGGTACAGGAGAGGTAGGAAGAGCAGAAAGCCTCAGATACAGTCTGTAAGGTTTCTTTATGAAGGAAAACCTGAGATGTTTCATAAGAAGAAACAAAAACCAGCTGCCCTTCTTGGCTTTGTTGCTCATTTAATGTTAAGTCTCTCTTTATAGGTCAGATGTTCCTTCTCCCACTCAGACTGGTCTCCTAGTATCATCAAGTAATTTTCTTGAACAAACTTCCTTGTTTGATTTCATTTTTCAGCCAAGAGTAGAGAGGGAAACGTGAGCTGTAGACTTGACAGTGTGGTTGTGGTTTGTCTTGTAAGCATCTCATCTTTTATTCCTGAGTGACATGTGTAGCTAGCACAGGGTTCACAGGGAAGGAATTCAGGTTTACACCATCCACAGAGGGAAAAAGTCGAGGCCCTGACCTCTAGTTTCCCTCTGACACAGTTCTCCTGTACAGTACAAACCCCTTTCCCCTTCCCTTCCCATGCCTCCTTTATCTACCTGGACATCCTCGGGCTCTGCTCCATCAGACCCCCCCTTCTTTAAAAAAGTCTCCTCCTCAGCCGAGTTACGCTCACTCCTTCTGACAGAGTAACAAAAGGTGTCCCCTGAAGCCTGGATTGAATGAGTGTTTTTAAATAATGCATTGCAGCCGGAGCAGGTGCCCATCGCTGGGGTATGGAGCCCCTCAGATCACGCCAGGCCCTGCCATGAAAATTTCATTGCTGCAGTGCTCACGGGAATCTCGATTGTTGGATTCTGTACAGTGTGGACTACGTGTGGAAGCTGACGCCTGCTGCTCAATATGTAACGCTGTGACGAGAGTGTAATTGTTACATGTCTGACCAAAACATAATTATTTCACCTAGAGGCCTCGAATCATTGTCATAGACACCCTCTGAACTGTCAAAGATAACCAGAAAAAAGTGTGATCCATATAACAATGAATCACCAAAAATGCTACATTCACTTTTTGCATGAAAATGTGGAATCTATACTCAGGGATTTTTAGTATGAGACGTGTGCTAGGTTTTTTTTAATACTAGTTGTATTGATCAGGCTCTATCAGCAGGCTCTGGCGTGTGCAGGTAAAGCAGTCAGCATGATGAGCACTTCCCTGGCAACAAGTTTCAATAGATTCCCTGATAATTTAAATCTCCAGACATTCCAGATTCCTCAGGATCTGATGTCAGTAAATTAAATGTTTCTTCTACACATCCAAAAAGTCCCAAGTCAGTCCAGGTTCATGCAGTCACTTTTGAGATGAACAGCCTCTGGGTTCGTAATAAATAAGAATATTGATTCAGTCAGGGGCAGTCTCCTCACACATTTTAACCATTTATTGCCAAATGGACATGCTCTCAAGCCTGGAGATCAAGGCTCTACATTTTCATTACAAAATCCCTTTCAAAGGTACAGACGAACCTTGAGAGTTGAGAGAAGAAGGAGGAGGCTGGATGGTAGAGGAAAAGCTTAACCAGCAGAGGCAGAGTGTGTGCTGCATTGGTGTAGCAAGGATCAATGAGAGTGAAGGCATGTTTGAATGGACCATCTTGTTTTGAGAATGGGCTCTGATTGGCTGTTGGTGATTGGAAACAATGAGTCAATCAGCACCTGTCAGCTGATTACACCTGGGGCGTATGACTTCTGTGTTCTGCATGAACTAACGTCAGGCTTCATCAATGAAGGCTTGATGTAGACTTGACTCTGATTCTTCTCCAGTGAAGCTGACTTGAACTGTGAGGACTTGAAGGGTGATTTGGACTTGAGGGTTGGTAGCTCTATGGCTCTCTAAAATGCATCAGAAACTGCCGATCCTTTAATATATAATAGAACTTTATTGTCATTGTAACAAGTACAACGAAATTGAAGTCACAGCAGCAAGCAAGAAAACAAAAGTAAGAAAGTGTATGGAAAGTGCAAAAAGGTCCATATGAAAATAGATGATGACAGCTTGTCCATCATTCTCCAGTTCAGCCAGCCTCCACCTCCACAGGGTCCAGGACTGAGCTTCTTCAGCAGTCTGTTCAGTCTCTGTCTCCTGTGTCCTGTCAGCTCACAGCAGGTGAAGCTCTTCCAACATGGCATTAGTGTATGATGTTAGCTCCGTTAGCCATGTCTGTGAATAGCATGATGCTACTCTGCCCTCTGGTATTCCCTCTGTTGCTGGGTTAGCACAGCTAGCTCTTCCATCTTATTGGAGATAGATCTAATGTTCCCAATAAGGATGGATGGAAGGACAGGTCCATGTCGTCACTTCTTAGCTCACACCTGAGAAACAGCACGCCGTCCTCACCTTCTTCTCCTCACCTTGTGGGAAGACATCAGGCCTTACACCAGTTAGCACTGACATGCTACAGGCTGCAAACAGCTGAGTTCACATGTAATCAATGCAGCCATGGTTACATGTAGGATCTCCAGACAAACACAGGAGAAAAAGTAGTAAAAATATCACTGACGACAAAACCAGTTTGGTGTCAACAAATGAGCCATACAAAGCAATGATCCACTCCAAGAGATGAAAAAATTACAAGAAATGGACAAAGAAGAGAGAGCTGCTACAAAAGACAGCCATAGCCAAGAGGGTGGTTACTAGCAACTCAATATAATATGCAAGTATTCAAAAAAGCTGAAGTTGCCCAAACACTCCAGTAGGCCTCTGTGTTACTTACTGCCTACAGTGAAACTGAGACTCACTGGAAACAGATTAAAGGGGGGAAGGAAGGTGTAATGAAACAAGATGGACAGTATTTATTTTAAAGACCTATAAGGTAGACTGTGCTTAGCTTCTGAACACATTGTTGCTATTCAGGTTTGTAATTGGACTGTCAACAATGCAGCACATAGTGAAGGACGTCTCAGCTACATGGTATGAATTGTGAACCACTGGTTGCATCTAAAATACTGAAATGCCAATGGGTTGCATCATTGAGGGAGTGTCCGAGCAACAGCAGGACAGATCTGAACTTCTTCTTCCTGGGCTTCACCTTACATCCTGCTGTGGCTACTTAACCTCTTCTTGCAGATTTTGTACCAGAGATGTTAGACAGGGACTGAGAAGCCTTTGTGTCATTCCTCGTGTCAAGTAGTGTCAAACATGACCTCTTAAGCTGAGACAGTCAAAATGTAGAATCACGGAGTGCTATTATTGTGGCTGATTTAGAGGCTTTTTGAGAACTAATGAAATAATAACTTTTACATTTGCATTGTGCCTTGATGTTTTTTACGGCACTGACTATGAGAACATATCCAGGCTGCTTCATGCTGTGTCACATGGACTGAAAATCTTGGTTACAATGGAGGGAACACACAATCTGTTAAAAAAAAAAAAAACTACTTCATGTATCAACTTCTCAGTTGCCATTGTCCTTATTCTACATAACACTAAACAGTTTTTATACTGATGCATGAAACAAATAAGAGGCAGTCAATGGCACAATTTCTTTGCTTTAGTGTCCGTATGAAATGCTTTCTAATTTCCTGAGAACAGGCACGTGAAAGGGAGCTTCTGAAGTAAATAAATAAAGTTGAACTTAAGATTTTTGTCGCTGTTTTTCAAATGGCACGTAATTAAACATCACAGATCGTACTGAAACACAACACTGATCGGTTTCACTGAGCAGCAGCAACAGGACAGTCACTGCGATTGAGATCAATATTAAACATTTACAAGAAGCAGTTTGCTCCCTCTTCCCTGTGACTCATGCTTCTCACAATCCTTTTTAGCACATGCAGACTGACTGGGCCATTATTAATGACGCGTTTTAAAGAAAAAAAAACTGACCAACCTTCAATCAACACATCCTCTAATGCACAAGCATTGCAATCAAAAAATCTCTCAACTACAAATCTCTCTTTCTAAAATGTGTGTTTACATTGTGTGTCAGCTATTTGTGTTGATACAGTTGTTTCTGATGTAAGAGTGAGAAATAGTAGAGGTGATGGCATCTGCCGTCAAATGCTGAAGCTGTTTTAAACCAACTGTTGCAGATTTTTTTTTTTTTTAATAGTCGATGGCTGCTAAGATGTTGCAGTAAAAGTAAAGACGTCTTTGAGAAGATGAGGAGTCAGGTCGTTAAACTCTGGCCCAGCTCATTATTGATTCAGTTGGTATCAGGCATCAACCCAAACATCATAACTGTGTGTCTGCTCTGGCCTTGACGCATGTGATCAGCATAAAAAAGACGCCTCAGACTCACAAACACATCATCAGTGTTTGTGCTATGATAATACATTAGTTAGTCGCATTGTATCCGGTAGAAAGTGGGCTTGAACAAAGAAAGTTTGAAACAAACACTCGCCTTGTTAGGAGTCCTGTCATCTCAACAGTGTGCACCAGAGGTGTCTCTGCAATTCACTTCAAACTGATGGCCCTTACAGCCTCTTTAAGTTAATTCAGTGGGGTTTTTTTTGTTTAATTTCATTTAAAAAAAAAACAAAACAAAACTCTGTTTTGTGTCATTTACTGTGTCCCGAGTGCTTGAAACTGAATATACTTGCCCATCCTGCATGACAGCAAACCAAAAAGTACTTTGGGAGATGCTGGCACTAGGTGAGATGGAGCGCTGAAATGATCCAGACGTAAGAAAAAACAGTGTTGCACAGTTTTCCTGCATGGCTCTTTTTTATGATTGGCTACGAATCAGCCCTGAGGTCATCGCCATTGTCTGTCTTTGCACCTCTGCCTTCTTCTCACCAAAATGACCGCAGACATTTGTGAGTAACACTGTGCCAGTTTGCGCCTGGATTTCAAACGTGCTGAGTAAGGAAGCAAAACAGAGGCCACAATTAGAGATGGGCCGATACACTTTTTACATTCCGATCCGATCCGATTTATTAAAATTTAATTGTGCTGATATCCGATACCGATGCCTGGGCTTTGGGTCCATACCGAAACTGATCTGATACCAGTTTTAAAAAATAACCTGCATGCCCTACTGTGGGATAAGACTGGTAATGTTTTGGGTAAAAGGCAAAAAATGAGTAGATAGAAAAACTGAAGTAAATATTTTTTTAAACTATAGAATATTCTAATGTTTAGCACTATTTTGGTAAAAACAAAGCTTCAGAATGTACAGAAATTCTATTCATGTAAACTTTTATACCCTGTAGACTGGTAATGCAAAAGGCATGGAGCTGTTTACCTGGATCCGCTCCATGGATCGGCCCCTTTCCCACCGATACTGATCCAGCTTTGAGGGGCACCGATACACCGATACCTGATACCAGGATCGGTATCGCTGCATCCCTAGCCACAATCAGTTTCAGGTTTGATAAATTACATTGCGGGTGCTAAATGCGCATATATTCTGTATATTCGTGAAAGCTCATTTCAAAGACGCAATCCTGGGTGCACCGGGTTAGTACATCAGCTTTGCTTGCGCTATCAAATTTGCACGTGTTTTTCTATACGAAAACCTTTATTAGATCAGGCTCTATGTACGCATGATTTCAGGCTGTTCACGACTGTTCAGTTTTCTACATTTTGATACTAGAAAAGAGTTTTGTCTCTGTTCTGACAAAGGGCAAAAGTTACTTTTACCCTGAAATGCTCTGAGAAAAAGGTCCATGTGTGTCTGTCCAAGAAAAACTCAGCAATATTTTGACTTGTGTGATGCTGAAGCTTCTTTGACTTCAGACTTCCATGGTTTCAACATTGGTGTTTTTATGGTTTTTTTTATTTTTTTTTTATTTATTTTTTACCAGAGCTTTTAGGCTAGCTCAGCTGCATTTACTGTGATCTCACCTTTGAGGCAGGAAATATATGCATAAAATCTTAAGCTCTTGCCACACTGTCAACAGGCTGATTTGATACTAGCCTGAGATCAAGTTGTCTCTTCACCGTTGACAAGCAGTGTTCTGACACCTGAAAGTCCGACTGGAGCCATGTCTGAGGATATTTTCCCTTCGTCCATGTTTTCTGTCAGTGTCTACACCGTTTGTGTTTTCAGCCTCTTTGCCTCAGCAGCAGAGTTCTTTAACCCACAGGGACATGGCCGAGTGCCACAGAGGCTCTTGAGCTCAGAGCTGCAGAGCTTTACGTCGCACATTTACAACCCCTCCTCAGTCCATATGATCTTCATACTGTTAAATCTTATGTATCAAAGCTCCATCTAAATGAAACAATGACAAAATTTTTCCATCTGCGCTCAAATTGTAGGGTTACTTGGCATGAAGCAAGTGTGACACTTTTGGGAATAAAATGATGTGATCTCAGCACTGACGTCTTTTCCTCTCCCTTTCTTGTTCTGTTTTCCAGGTTAGCTTTATACGTGTATGAATATTTGCTGCATGTCGGCGCACAGAAATCAGCACAGACCTTCCTGTCAGAGGTAAGATGTTCTTTCAGCTTAACTTCCTGTGTATGTGATTCCCCCTCTATTGTATAACCAGGGATGGAATTCACATCAGGAGTCGTTTTGGGTTCAAGCAGCTGTTGAGCAATCTCACTACAAGCCCTGGACATTGACAACTCTGGAAATATTAATACTTTAATGAGCCTTTTTTAATAGCTGAACAGCAGCAATGTTCCTTTGACTGTTTATTAATTAGACACAATATAAACATGACATCAGTTGGGCAACATAATATGATTACCCACCCCGGTTATTAGCTCTAATTTGTAATCATAAACACTGTGTAATTACAGCAGTTTGACATATTGTTAGCATGCGTTGTTACTCACTTTCTGCCATGACATTTAGGAAGTGAAGCTACTCTTTGCTGTGTTAATTCAAGTGCACCTTGGATACTTAAAACCAGTCCAAATAAATTCATGTGTCCTGAATTTACATGATTTATTAGTCTCATATTTGGCCCCTGAACTGTCAAAGAGGTAAAGTCTATAATGTGTTACATCCTCTTCCTCATTGGACATCCTTCCTGCTAATGGTGCTGCATCCAGACCATCTCCTGTACAACACCTCCTCTGCCTGCTGGTTTTATCTGTCTTCACTTTATACACTGTCCAGCACTGAGAGGGAAAGTGAACAGAGATCCGTTTGATTTACCCTACATCAAATCTCTCTTATTTCTGACAATATTTCAGTGCAGAGGCTGAGAGAGGAACTGTTTCACCCGCATTAACTAAAACAATGCAGCCTGCGTACCCTGAAGTGATGGGGTAGTGGTGAGCTGAACAGTTTCAACAAGTGTTTCAACAGATCATTTTTAATAATATTTTTGATACAGGCATTCTTAGGATTTACATTATGGTTCCCAGATGTTAAATCTTTAGCCTTTCCTCTGGTACACCAGGTACACCATAGCACTATAAGGTCAAAGTTAGGGATGCCCGATATTAGATTGTTTTTTTTTTTTTTTTACAGATATCTGATATGCTGATATTTATAATGTTTACATAAATGCAGAGATGATCAACTTTCTTCTGTATTAGAAGTAGCACATTGTATTGTGCTGCATACTCTTATCACACTTGTTATGTTTAATATTTCCTTCTTGTGCAAAATGAAAAAATATATACTTGAAACTGTTTATTTATTTATGACTATAACTTTCAAACAAAAAAAATTCCAAAAGATAAATCCTACTTGAAAGCAGGATGATGCTCTCCTACATGTCCTTTACAGACTGCTGCTTAAATTCAAGTTTAACTGAAAGCAGGAACCAAATATGGGACTACTCAATCTGAACTGTGCAAACAAAACAACAAAAAGTGAAAAAATGCAGCTTCAGCCCATTGTTTTATCAGTTTATTATACTGGCATAATTTGGTGTTTTGGCTGATATCCGATATTTTATTTTTAAGCCGATACCGATAATATTGTGCATCCCTAGCCAAAGTGAAAGGTATGGGTGGCATACTTAACTCACTGGGGTTCCATCTCTTGAAGTGTCCCATGTGAATACTGTATTTATTTATGGCAGAGCAGTAATCTGGGAGCAAATGTTGCTCAATGACCTGCCATAAAGGGGCTTCAGGATGGATGCTAACCCCGGTTGCAACTATATGAGGGCGCAACATAACAGCGAGCCCAATTGTGAATCCACAGAAACACACTTTAAAAGAAGGGGCAATGAAGCTATATTCTAGTTTGTGTATTTAAAATGTTTTGAACAAAAGATAATTCCAAACCAACACAATGTTATAGGACCAAGATAAAAGCGAAGAGATACTGATTACTGTATAATTACATGTCCCTCACTGAAGCAGAAATACTGGTATTTGTGTAAAACAGATAAAAGTAGAAGCTCTGATACAACTTTTTTTTATTTACAAAATAAGAAAAGTGCGGGCTGAAATTTTCTTTAAGTATGACAAATAAAAGGACATGTAGTAAAATTGAATCATAAAAAACAATATACATTTATTGTCTTAAATGTGAAAGTAGTTGAAATGAAAAATGAAAAAGAGGAGACTTTTTGTTAAAATGTAAAAAGGAAATGTTTTCACAAAAAGAGATTATCAAGCTCTGTGCAGATGTCCCCCTGTTTTAGTCAGGACCACTATCCACTCTCTGGTATGTCTGACCTGGGGCTCCCTGCTCTTCCACGTGCCATCGCCTGGGGTGGGGAGAGGGGAGACCCCCCCCTTTGTTGTGCATACATTAAATGCCAAGGCAGGAAGAGCAACAGCACAGACAAAACAGAACCAGCCTCACTGACAGGACACATGACGTTTGTGGTGGCTCTGCCTGAACTAATGCTGTGCTCCTTTTTGGTCTGTTTGCTAAGCTAATTGATATTAGCTGTAGCTGTTTCTTCACAGGACTGATTTTAGAGTGGTCTAATATGCCCCATCTAACAGACAATAAAATGTGAAGACAATAAAAATGTGTCCAAAAATGTCATACTTAAGCTTCTTGACCCTCTGGGCATCTGCAAGACTCATTTAACAAAAATGACCCTTGAAAACACCTGGTAGAATTACCTTGAAAAATATGTGCTCTCTGAATCATCAACCCCAATCAACGGGTTTGTATCAGTAAGACACATTTAGACTGAATCTGTCAGTCTTTGCTTTTAGCAAACAGGTGGACTGTTAGCAAGACAGACAGGGCTGGAGGCTGGCCCAGCTGCCAATGACCACAAGCAGGCGTCTGACATATGAAGCAAAAACCGTTGAGCAGCACAGTAGGATTAAGTGGTCGGGCTTCAGAGAGCTTCGCTCATTTCAGGGTAAATCTTCTCCCAGAGATTGAGGGTTATATGTGAGCTGCTGGAAAGGGCTGAAGTTCTGGGCTGCAGGCAACCAGAGCACACACACACACACACACACACACACACACACACACACACACACACACACACACACACATACACACACACACACACACACACACACACACACACACATACACACACACACGGATGGACAGACCCACTCAGACAGCCTCAAACTGGAATTCAACAGCATCTACACAGACAGGAATTAAAACAACACACACAGATTCACACAAACAATCCATGTCCACAAGGCATGCATGCCAAGACTGCTAAGTCAATTTGACGCCAGTTGTCTCAAATGTTGTGCCTGCAACTGTATACTGCTTAATGACTGTGTTTATTTCGACCTCACTTTGGTTTGTATTGAGTCGTCTTCTGTGGTCGGAGTCAGAGTGTTTGGATTGGACTGACATTTATTGGTACGAATCGAGCAAACACAGCAGCTTGACCTTTCACCTTTACCCCTTTATGTAGGTCTGACAGCACATTTTAAAGGTTTATGGGTTGAAAATTTGAGAAAAGGTTTCAAACAGACATTATTTGTTTGACTCATCTAGATCAGCTGGGTGTTTAATCACCATGTTAGCACTCAAAGCACTCCTCTCCCTCTGCTTACACTTTAATGCAAATAAAGTGAGAATAAGTTAAGTAAATTTAATAGGGGAAACCCATACGTGGAATTAAATTACTTCACAAAAACAGGCACAAGAACACTCTACACAACAGAGGGAGGTCTAGAAATTCAACTTTAACTATGAATCAAATGCAGCTGATGTATTTTTCTGTTTGTAGTGTGTTTTTTCATGCTGCTTATGGACAGTCACAAGTGAACATTTCTTTCTAGCCCCTTTCACTCATACATTGCAAACCTTTTTTAAAAAAAATCTTCTCCCAAACTTTATCCGGACTTTCCTCTTTTCCCTCAGAACCCTTACAATATGTCTACAAGAAGCCGTAGTGACACAATGAACGCATCATGCTATAAAGTTAGAATAAAATAGAATACAATTGCACAGAATGTACTTCATAAAAGGAAATTCAGCAGTCAGTCACAGAAGCTAACAAGAAAGTGTATAAGGCACAAATATCCATCAGTAAACCACAGCCTGAGCCTGGGATTCGAACTTATGGCCCTCTTGCTGTGAGGCACTGCACAACTACGCTGTCCCTACATTCAACTTTATTTTCATTTTTAATGTCTAAAACACTACGAAACGGAGTCATGCTAAGATGCCATGTCGTGCACTGACACACAACTGCATTTCCAATTCACTTTTTCGGAAAATAAAAGCGATATTTCAAGAGTTTCGACAAAGAACAATTTTGCCTTGCCGGTGTCTCCATTACGACCAGAAATGCCCACAACTTTGGTAAAGTGAAACATATTGTCTGTCTGGATGCTGCACTCATGATGATGCTGATTCTTGAACATTAGTGTTTTTATTCACTGCTCAAACTGTCGGCCGTGATCACGCTAATTCAAAACAGGCACAAACAAAACACTGAATGAAGATCATCATCTCCAGCTCACAAACTCTCACTCACACACACACAGACCTCTACCCCTCCCTCCTGCTGCTCTCTGACCCGCTCACAGCCGTCCTGCCAGAGTCCGTTTGTGTGGCAGTGGACACGTACAAGGAGGTGAGGGAGGTGTGTTGCTATGACAACGTGACGTTTTTGCGATAAAGGTGTTTCCATTGCACTTTTGCAAGAAACTTCAATATCGAAACTTCTGAAAAAACACCCCATGAGAGCGTAAAAACTTTTTATCGAAATTTGAGAGGATTTTTGAAAATGTGGCATTTTCAAAACCATTTGTTATTGCGATTTTTATGTTTTGCGCAATTCTGGGTGTAATGGAAACACAGAGAAACCTGCTATTACCCAAAGCTACATCCCTGGCTAGTGGTGTGTAAATTTTCATAATTAGTTGAACCAGCTAGTAACCAAGTAGGGATGATGATGGTTTAGCATTTGTTAGACTCCTGCTCCATACAACCATGGTAGGTTGTATGAAGGCACATTCACAGTTAGTGAGTTTTTGGGCTGAAAGGGAAACCAGAAGAGCAACAAACTGCCAAACTTTCTTTTACTCTTTCATTCAATAACACACAGCACTGATAAACGTTTATAAACCACCACAACTTACTTTTCTGAGACTTTGTCTGCCATCTTGGACACATCAGAAATGTTACCCTGGGGATTCAGCTGCAGAGTTTTTAAGTTTTGTCCTGTTTTCTGAAACTGTACCTTCCTTTACTGTCAGGAAAAACTGTCAGGAACTGAAATGTGAAAAATAAAAATAAAAATCTGGAAAATATGTATGCATTAGACAAATATTTTCCCAATAATTTTTAGGACTTCACACGTAACAAAGGCTTTCGTTTAGTGAAGACTGTTATATGTAAAGTTTGAGGCTGCTGGTGTTTCCATTGCTTCCTGCTGAAAACTTGACTCACCTCCCTTTTTTTTCTTGGCACACACTCAGAAAAACCCAGAAATGTTTCAATAGATAAGGGACTACTATCCTCACAGGTACACTGAAGGCACACACACACTCACACATGAACACACACTTGCTCAGTGCCACCTAATGAGAGCGCTATCACCTGGACTCTCCTGCCTCAATTAGCCTCTGTTCCTCTTCACCGAAGAGTACACACACACACAAACACACACATTTATAGTATACACACAATACTCTGTGTCCCCAGGAGGACTTTGCTACTCTCTGCTCTCATGCACAGTGCAGCACTCAGCTCTTTAGCAGCATTAAATCAACAGGCCCAACCCACATACCGCACATCACATCACTATAAACTGCACTGGGGAAATCTGTAGAATAACAAACACACATCTGAAGCTTATCTGCTTTTCTTCATATGTATATGTGGATAAAAAAAAACAAAAAATGACAAATCTTGCTGCTGTCATGCTGTCTGTAGACTCTTGGGATTAATGCATGTATGCAGTAAATGTGTATGTGTGTGTGTTTGAGTGTGCAGAATCATGTCAGAAGGAGTGTGTGAAGCAGAGAGCTGGTCTGATATCTCTCCCTGGATCTTATCTCAGTGTCCAGATACAGACAGGAGCTCTGCTTGTGTGTGAGGGCAGCAGAGAGGGCCGCTGCTTCAAGACACAAACACTTCCTTATCCACAAACTCCTCACTGCACTGCACTCCACTGCGCTGCCCGATGGCCTATTTTTCTGTCCGGCTATCGGTCTATGTCCGTCTGTCTGTCTGAAGTTGGAAGGACAGTTGAGGAAAATTATTACATTATGCATAAAACATGCAGCAGCGTCCAATTTTTCATTTCTCCTCTTCTGTCTTCCCTCTCGTGCTCAGATCCGATGGGAGAAGAACATCACACTCGGTGAACCGCCGGGATTTCTACACTCATGGTGGTGGTATGTATACGCTGATCCTCTTTCTTTCTCTTGACTGCACTCTCGCACGCAAACACGTATGTTTTTCAACTGCTCACGTTCGTACTGTTGAAGTCCTCTTGATGGTCTGAAAGAATGTGCAGGGGTGGAGAGCGAGAGTAATTGCAGGGAATGCTGAGTGCATCATCTCACACATGTTTAAGTGCTGTACTCCTGGCATCCTCCTGAGTGACAAGCATGCTAACTTGCTATACTCTGTTATTTAAACTTGAACTGCTTTTTTTTTTTTTTAAACCTCACGTAAGCGTTACTCAATCAAAGACACAATCAGACACAGATCCTCATAGAAGGAGAAATGTAGCGATGCTTTGGATCCAGTGAGCTCTGGATGACAGTTTCAGCCGCTGTTTGTGAGTCTATATTTATTTACATCCAGTAAATTTGCATGATTACAAAGAGACAGAATTAGCATTTCCATTTGCAAGGTACCCACAGATCTACACAACATCTATACATTACTGTGAAGCTTGAAAAACCTAAACATTTCTTTCTGCATGTTTAGGGGTATTCATATGACTTTTTCCTTCTGATTCAGAGATTTATAAAAGTTAGCTTCAGGTGGTCATCAGAAATAATCAAAGCTTCAAGAAGTTATGTTACAAGAGAAGATTAGGGTTTTTATTTCACTCGGTTATGTCTCATTGAAGGGGTTCAGTGTTCATGCAGATCATCAAACTTTCCTCTGTGAGTGTGTGACAGCGTTTGCTGCTGTTCTGACTGCAGGCTGCGACTGTGTGCAGGTGAAATTAAAGGACAAAGCTTTCAAATGGATCCCTCACTTTTTGGATCTTTTCCGCATCTTGCCATGTTAGCTGCATTTATACCCCCTTAAAAAAATCCTGAGATTTTTTTCAAATTTTCGGATCTTTCTAAGGAGAGCTGCACATGTGAAAGCAAACAGCCCCAATTTTAACCCAACACCTTATCTGGAATTTTTCCTGCTGGTCTCATTGGAAAACTTCAGCAAGAAGAGCTGAGCTGACATGGGAACATGGCAAGAAAATCCCCATTGAGTGAGTGAGTGTGGTGAGGGTGATGATGTTTTTATCACGTGACAGGTATGAAACCAGAAGTGCAACCCAAAAAAGGATGGATAAAACCACACTGGTTCATTTTGGCATAGCAATAAGGAAACTGCAGAATAGTGTAGATACCATTGCTGCATTATCATTAGTTAACATGACTCTGTGGCTTTGGCAGCTTTCTATGTTTTATCAGTTTCTTTGTCATTTTATAGCTGTATGAAGAGCGATAGGGCAGGAGATAAAGCAGGACGCTGGAAAGAAAGTGTGGACATGCAGAAAAAGACCTCAGGCTGGAATCAAGCTTGCTTGCTCCGAGGACGACAGCCTCTGTACATGGGGCACCCAATTTAACTGCCAAGCCAAACTGGCACCCCCATAGTGTGCTTTTGATGTCTTTCCCTCCCCGGCACACCGCCCCTCCTGTCGGAGAGGGAAGACTTCATGCTGTGAGAGACATGTGTGAACAGCAACTTGGGGAAATTTCAGGGGAAGAGTTTCTGAATATTTCTACAAATTCTCAGAAGTGCACTTTTGAAAGAGACCGTCCTGTCCTCCCCTTTAACCATTTCTCCCTGAACCTCTTCTCTACGATAAAGACTTTGAGACTTTTGGTGATGCTTGACTTCAGACACAGGAGTGTTCCTCTTTTCTTTCTATTTCCTCAATGAAATCTGTCAGATTTCTCAATGATAAACAGAGGACAGTGTTTTCAGGGTCAGTGGACTTAATGCCTGACACATACGCTTTTTTTCCTCCACATCTGAATTAGAAGGACTGGGAACACCCATTTGTAGGATTCAGCCTTTTCCAGTTGTCAAGCCAGGAGCTCAAAGACCCAACTTAAAGAGAGGAGCAGAGAGGCAGCGGGGAGGAAGCGGGGCAGCTGGAAAGGATGCAGACAAAGAATCAAGCAGGCAGACAGGCAGGAAGGTTGAATCCTCCACAAGGCAGCACGAGAGCCAAAAGCCAGCTAGGATAAGAGGTTCGACAGGGATTGCTTTGTTTGTCATTCATGCTATCCTGCTCATCCCCAAAGCCCCCCGACTGGCCCTGTGTAATAAACCCGGACGTGTGGCTTCATTCATTCATCCTTGCTCTGGCCCCAGTGTGTGTTGTAATTGTGCAGCCTGTTGACACGGTTCATAATGGTCCTTAAAGAGCCTGGCTTCTCTCAACCTGACAGCTCTCAATTGGACAGCGACCAGTAATACTGACAGAGTGACATACACAAACATACAGCGCGGGTTAAGTTTGCCCTCGCCTCCGCCTGAGCCAATAAGAGGGCTCAAAGAGACTGGCGGGAGTAGTGCGAGAGCTCGCAGTGTGTGTTCTGAGAGTATTGATGAATCCTGGCTCTGTGTTGGTCATAACCCAGTCTGTGTGTGTGTGTGTGTGCGAGTGTGTGAGTAAGTGTGTGTTGTAGTCTAGGCTGGTGATTAGCTGAGCAGGGCAGGGCTCTGGTGTAGTATGACCTAGCTGAGGGGCGTCTGTCTGGGCCACGCAGCACGTGGACATGGAGACTCACTGGGGGTGGGGTCCAGAGGGGGGGGGTCCTGTGTCCACCGAGCAGACCCCCCTCCAACCTCCAGCCTCCCCCAAAACAAAAGCTCCAGATGGTAGGAAAGCCACCAACCTCCCTCATCCCTCACCCTTCGCTCCCCCTCCCTCAACCTTTGTCTGGAGGCCTGTCCCTTTGTTTGCGGAAGAGAGACCCCCGAATGGATTAACTCTTTGCATTCCAGCCTCTTTTGTGTTAAACAGCCAAATCTAAGACCTCAACCCTGCAGCCAGAGCAGCCCTACCCCTGCTGTCCTCCTCCTCAGTGCCTTGCTGAGGTTTTCTTTCGCCCTGTCTCTGCGGCTGCTTCCTGTAGGATGGTGTTGGTGTTGGTGTTGGTGGTGGGTCAGGGTGGGGGCTTTAGAATAAACCAGGGCTGTAAGAGGAGGGGGAGGGGGTCATGTTGGGGTAGGACTAGGGGAGGGGGGTCACTCATCCACATCTGTTGTTATGGGTGGAGGGATAAAGAAAAGGCTCAGCGAGGGCTGCAGGTGTTGATTGTGTCATTAGCTCCCTTTCTATTGGCTGCAGCTAGTTGTCTCCTCCTTATCCCAAAATCGATGGCTTTAACCAGTTTTCACTGGATAGCCTCCGAATCCTCAATACAGACCTTCCTCCCCCCACCCTACAACCCCCAACACGTACACCCCACCACAAAAAACAGACACACTCATTTAAATCTGAAACACAGACGCTGAATTTCTCTGTGTGTCAGCTTCCAGCTGAATTTCTTTTTTAAGGAGGATCGTAGGATTCAGTGAGCGTTCAGTGAACTTCTGCTCTTTCACTGCTCATCATGACATCTAGTGCAGGAGTTCTCGGCTGGATATGAACCATGACTTTCAGTAATATCTAAATAAAACCCTTTAATAACACCAATACTGTTGCTTCACTTTGTGTCACATGGCACTACAGATTTGTAACACAACTTAAAAAGGTAGAATCTTAACTATCTGTAAGGTTAGATGGTCAGGCAAGTAACTGGGGTGAGCATCTTGTCAAAACCAAAAGAATTGCAAAACTGTCTTATTCTTACACTTCCCCTGGTGATACTTACTCACAATTAGTTAAAATGTAGAGCTCCTTTTACACAAGCACAGCACTCCTGACAATTTCAGATATACCTTAAAGTGGTTAATGGAAACAGCCAATCCTGTTTATCTAAACTTTAGCTGTGCCCATGCCAGCTATCTTGAACCAATGCATAGCACAGTCAGGCTGTTTCCAAACCACCTCCTTCGTACTATATATGAATTCAGTTAGGCAAAGGTGCTGCGTACTGCTTTTGAAAGTATAATTTAGAGTGATTTTTTTGATAGGTCTGTTTTGTAGTGTGTTTTGCTGGTTTTTGATTTTGGAAAGTAGAAGTACAGCTGAAAGAAAACTGGCTTTACAATAGAAACAGGCACAGGTTTGAAAGGCATGTCTAGAGCCCTGTTTCCACCAACTGTTTCAGCTTGGTTCGTGTCTGTATGGCACACACTTCGTGGCGTTTTCACTAACAAATTCTGGGACAGGTCCCCAAATAACCCAAACAAACCGTTTCCACTTTTTGGAACCCTTCCATCGGGGTAGGGATGGGTACCTTCCACAGTTGAAACGATACGATACCGATGCCTTGTACCTGGCGATCGGTATGGGTATTTAACGGTACCATTTTTCGGTACTTTTTGTGTTCATGTGGTAAAAATGATCAATTTGATCAAATTTAATAATAATTAAATCTCAAATTTATTTAATTTAACATTTTTTTCTTCAGTTAAACTTGAAATGCTGGGTTCATGTCCAGCATGGAAAATTGCCTACTCTTTCAGTCCCTCACAGTCACAGGGATACTTTTTGGTACCTAAACATGGTACCTTTTGATTTTACATGAATCAGTATCCGGTACTTTTGACAGAATTCAGTCGGTACTTATAAAAGTACCTTACTCTGTACCCATCCCTACGTCGGGGTGCCAGATAAAACTGATTGGATCCTGGAAGGTGGAGCTACAACACTGCAAATCAAAGAGCCACATGGTTATCACAATGAAGACAACTTGCTGGATGTCTTCCATTGTTGCTTTATGTTTAATGTGTCATGTTTTTTTTCGTTGTTGGATTTATTTGCCGGATACACTGCGTTGTGCTGCTATGGCATCATGCTATCACATAACGGACATGGCTTTCAGCTTGTGGCTAACACGCGATGTACCATGAAAGGGCACGGTTGGATGTGGAAACACAAACAAGATCAGGCTTTACCAATCCCTTTACTGATCCATACTGGACTGCTTGGTGGAAACTGGGCTTAGGATATTTCAGGACCAAGATGTCTAGAAACTGTTCAAAATTTGTCGGAAGTGAAACAGGCTCATGAATCTGTGCTAATTCAAAGACACATTAAAAAATTGAAGATTTTTTTAGAGATTGCACTGCAACTTCAAAAGTTTAGAAGCATCAAATTTCTTGCTCTGATATCAGTCAGTCGTGAGACCGTAGGAGTTAGTGCTGGAATAAACTGTTAACTGGCAGACCAACAGTGCAAGTTTTTAAGAGAACACTTTTTTTTTCTTTTGGCTGTCCAGAAGGTCTCTCAAGTCCTCACCATGTACCTTACTCCTGTGAAAATCCATCAGCACTCATAAAAGCGTGCTTCACGGCTGCTTCTGGTAAAGCCGTCACTCTTGTTGCGATGACAGTTGCTGTAATTATTAGCCACAGTCCAAAGGGAGTGTTGCTGATTTACATGGCACTGTGATGTGTTAGTTTCCTCCTGCTTGATGAATGCTTTGCTGCTACCAGGAGACTAGCTGCTACTTCAGTCGAGGTAATAAAGACAACTGGAAAGGTTGTGTTTCCCCACCCCCAGTCTTTGATTGCTGCATTTTGTCCCATTAAAGAGAGTCAGGTCTGAAAAGATGATGTAGTTGTCTGTCTTTTAAAACTTTTTATTTTATTTATTTATTAATTTATTTAATTTTACTTTTTGGCGGAGAGTTCTTATCCTTATCTACATATGTCTGCCTTGATTTTGTTTTTATTTATTTTTTTCCTGACTTGCTAACTGACTGGCTGAAGACACACACTCACAGGATTATCATGTAGACCTGCCACCAGCAGCTTGTGTGTCTTTCTGTGTCTTTGTTTACTCTCCTTATTATAATGGGAAAGCACATTGTAACCGCCGTCTTTGTCCGAGCACAGTTAATTGCAAATAATTATCGTGATGGCATTTAATTTTAGTAATTGTCTTCTTCTGGACGGCCAGACGCTAATCCCTTCCTCCTCTGTTCTGTGTACAAAGTGTGTGTTTTGTGTGTGTGTATGTGTGTGTGCTGACAATACCAGGCCCTTATTTTTAGAGCCTTGTTTCTCTGTGAATGAATAAAAAAAGAGTTTGCATGACCCTAAGCTGCAATTTAAATCTGCCCCGTGACTCTTCAAAGTATGACTTTTTTCTTCTATACAGAGTTGTGTGGCTCTGTTCCTCATAATACCATAAGGAGCTTCCCATGATGAGCTGATTAGATTGAAATGATTAGATAATTGGATAGAAAATTTACTATTACAAGGGGGTGCAGAGAACAAGATTTCTCGCAGATTGCTGCTGCTAATTAACCGCAAATGTTGACTTCCAAGATAATTTCTAGAGATTAGTGCTTCTGCAAAGCAAGAGACAACAACTATGACATGGCTTTTCTTTTCAAATGTGGGCACTCACAGTAGTCCTATCTAGACTTAGCCTGGATTCAGCCCCAGTATTACATGAGGTAACAGAGAAGGGGCATTGCTGATCCCCTGATTTGACCCAAGCCACGTCACTGCCCATCAGTTATTCAACCATCTTAGTCTTTACAGCGAAGTAACTTTACGTAATTCATCCACACAAATGATTTTATTTGTGTTTAGAATAGAATAGAATAGAATAGAAAAGAATAGAATAGAACTTTATTGTCATTGTAACAAGTACAACAAATTTGAAGTCACAGCAGCAATCAAGAAAACAAAAGTAAGAAAGTGTATAGAAAGTGCAAAAAGGTCCATAAGAAAATAGATGATGACAGCTTGTTCATCATTCTCCAGTTCAGCCAGCCTCCACCTCCACAGGGTCCAGGACTGAGCTTCTTCAGTCTCTGTCTCCTGGATCCTGTCTGCTCACAGCAGGTGAAGCTCTTCCAATGTAGCGTTGGTGTCTGATGTTAGCTCAGTTAGCCATGTCTGTGAATAGCATGATGCTACTCTGCCCTCTGGTATTCCCTCTGTTGCTGGGTTAGCACAGCTAGCTCATCTATCTTATTGGAGATAGATCTTACGTTCTCAATAACGATGGATGGAAGGACAGGTCCTTGTCGTCACTCCTTAGCTCACGCCTGAGAACCAGCAAGTCGTCCTCACCTCCTTCTCCTCACCTCGTGGGAAGACATCAGGCCTCGCACCAGTTAGCATTGACATGCTACAGGCTGCAAACAGCTGTGTTCAGATGAAAACAATGCAGCCATGGTTGCATGTAGGATCTCCAGACAAACAGAGCAGAAATAGTAGAAAAAATATCACTGAAGCCACAAAAAGTTTGGTGTCCATGACCAACAAATGAGCCATATAAAGTAATGATCCACTCCAAATACAAAGATGACGAAAAAGAGACGAAAAAAATTACAAGAAAAGGACAAAGAAGAGAGAGCTGCTGCGAAAGGCAGCCATGGCCAACAGGGCGGCGCCTAACAATGTCTATTTGGTATAAATGGAGCTTAAAAAAGTTGACTGAAATATATTTTGCCTGTGGGTTGTGTTACTTTTAAAGTTAGAAAAGCACACCCACAGAAACGTCACATCTGTATGATACTCTAATGTTTTTTGATTATTAGACAAAATGAATGAAAATGCTGGAGACTCAGCTTGTGTGTGTGTGCGCGCATGCTCCTATTTTGAGCCTTCCCCGTCAAAAATCTGGAGAAGCCACTAAGTTATGGAGCACTGTTGCTGACTACACTTTTTCATTCATCCTGTATCCGTCTTTCTTTTCTTTCTGAGTATTTTTACATATAACTTTCTGAAATACTTTCCAGCATCAGGTTATACACAGATGCTCAGAATTACTGATGCATGTCAGCTGTTCAAACTGCAGTATACTATAGACGTCACACACCCCTAGATGTTAGATCACCTGTCCTCTGCCCCAGTGCCTCTACTGAGGTTGTTTCTTTATGGTAACAAACTGTAACCTGCATCCAGTTTCATTCCCCTGAGAGCTGATTGGATTTGCAGTGGTCGCCCTTTTTCACCGTGGCTCACGTCTGACGAAGCAGCAATCCCTTTAACACCAAGCGGTGGATATGATAATGTACACTGGCTTTATTGTCTAGTGACAGAAAGGCAGCACAGCACACAACATATGTGTTCAATGCTGCCTTCACGCAGTCTGTCTCTGTTCCTTCAATGCTTTCTTGTCTTGAAGGGCCCAGTGCTCTCAGGAGCCTCAGGGCTATGCAGTTTTGTTTTATAAACTTTAAAAGTCTAAAAAATTCAAAACTCTGAAATAATTTTTCTATGTTGTCTTTATGTTTTGAAAGGATTAATGACATTTTCTTTTATGTTACATCTTAAAATAAAATATTTTCACATTATAAAAAATGATAACATCGAACCTCCTTACCAATGTAAAACGACCGTGGTGTGACAGGTTGTTAGTTAGCCATTCTCTGACAGCTATGGTTGATCAGCTAATATCTTCTGCTCCATTACGCTGCCTGTCAAATGAAGTCTCAGCAACGCTCCTGACATCAGCACACAGAATGCAAGTTTCAGTTTATTCACACCTTTAAATGACAGCAAGAATTTCCTCTCGTGATTTCAGCGGTCCTTTTTTTATTCTCCATCCATGAAATCAATATCTTGAAGAAGGAGAAGTCCTTAATGGTGCCCGGCTTAGCAGGTACTTAATTTCAGCACAGTAATTAAGGGGTCCATTTGGAGAGGGACCTGGTGGCCCCTGCTGCCCTGGAGGAGTAGGATTGGTCTAATTAACTAATATGAGCACGGCTGATTGGGCAGTAAGTAACATAATCACAGCTGATTGGTCAATAATGTGCAGGTCACCAGGGCAGGCTGAGAGGAACATTTGGCGACCTGTTTCTTCCTGGGGAAAGCTCTGTGGAGAGGAGCTGCAGGCTGAAGGAGAAACTGTAGGAGAGTGAACAAAGACAGGGCTGCAGAGTGTCTGATTGGACAGATTTCTTGTTTTCTTCGTGGCTTTTTTGAGAGATGTTGTCTAAGCTGGGTGAAATGTTTCTTTGGGGCTGAGTTTTGACTTAGAAAAGCTGAACACCTCAATGATCAATTAAAAAGTCAACTGACACCAATGAATCATGGGGAATTTCCAAGTCAAAATACTGCACATTCAGTTGTTATCATTACCTCTGCCGAGGAGGTTATGTTTTTGAGAGTTTTTCTTTTTGGTTGTCTGTGAACAACATAACTAAAAAAGTTACAAACGGATCTTTTTGAAACTTTCAGGAAATGTTCAAAACGGGATAAGGAAGAAGTGATTAAATTTTGGAGGTGATCCAGATCACAGTCTGGATCCAGGATTTTTTTATCAGGATTCTTTATCATCATCTGAAAACACTAAAACGCAGTGAAAAAAATCGAAGAGGGACTGAAAATGCTGTAGTAAGCATGCCAGGCCTGTAGTCAGCGCTATAACTGTCTTGTCCAGAAGCTGCTTTTGGGAGATCTCCACCAAAGTAGAGTTGAGCCGATCATCTGGTGTATTGGGGAAAACTAAGTGCCAAAGTGGAACAACAGATGCACATTTTGTTGAAAGACAGTCAGTCAGTCAGAAAAATCCCACTCTGGAGGCCATTTTCAAAAGTTTGCGTTTTGGGTCAGCTAAAATGCAGTTTCTGTGTAAACACAAGGCTGAAACACAACGTAACTTTTGCGTTTCAGCCTAAAACAGTTGTGGTGTAAATGGCCCTTGCTTGATGACTTCAACCCATCAGCCGGATCAGCCACACACATAATTGTGTGCAGCTATTGCGTTGCATCCACATAACCTATCAACTACCTCATGCCACCTAACTGCCTGTGACTGGATAAACGCATTTATACCTCTGAACCTCAATATTTCCTAACTGCTTGGGATTTCCTTGTCTTTTGGTGCCAGCCTCAAGTGGACACCTGGAGAACTGCACTTTTTTGCATCACTTTTCAATACGCAAGTTTTCATCTTGTTTGGGGAAATACATGGTATCAGTAATTGTATTTTATCATACTTTCATACCATATTACTCTGTATGTATAATAAGGCTTGGTGTTCAGGTTTCAGGTTTCTCTTAATTTATACTATAACTGTCTATTACATTAGGCTTTATCTGATAAAATAGCACACCCCTACATTTCAGGGTACCTCCCTGTGCATGCCCCTGGCACTATTTAATCTGCTATCACCAGTAATTTCCATCAGTATAAGCAGACTTGTCACCAGACAGTAGTTTCAACTTTACCCACATAATACACAAACAAACATGGATCATATTGTGTCTGAAGTGTCTGACTCCTGCTGCTCTCTTGTCTCGTGTGCACAGTGTATTCTGGGATCTGTACTGCGCAGCCCCGGACCGGAGGGAGACATGTGAACATTCCAGCGAGGCCAAGGCTTTCCATGACTATGTGAGTGAACTTCACCAGCCCACCAGTTGTGTGCATAAATATACACACATCCACTGCTTGGACACTCACACATGCACACACACACACGCTCACATGCACACACACACACACGCTCATGATTCTGAGCCCATGTGCAGAGAGTGTATCAGAGAGTAGAGACTGGTTTGTGTGTGATAATGCTGCTGGTTCTTGTTTTGACATGTCTGGTCTGCTCTGGATGGGACAGACTTGGAGCCAGACGTCTGAAATAGCATGGGTTTAAAAATGCAGCACCTATGAGCAACTCTTGTATATTTTATGGGAAAGCCTTTAGACTTCTAGCTTTAAATGTTTTAAAGACTTATAGTCCCCCTGCTTCCTTAAACATGATCCACTTTGATAAGATAACACTTTTCTTTCATCTGTACATCACTAAAGCTCATCTGCTGGCTGCACTTCCTCACACACTGACCTCTGGCACGTCAGGTCTTAACGAAACTGTCGCCTTGAGGTGAAAGGTCACAGCGTAGCCTGGCTAGTTATTGGTCTACTCAAGCCCCCACAAAGAGGGTCAAAGCACATGAAGCAGCTGGCTGACCACACAAGTACATTAATGCACACACTCACCAACTACACACCCACACATAGAGGACGTATTTAGAGCTGGATGAGCTTTGCTAGTTTGGGGCTGCAGGGGCTGAAGCAGGTGATGAAAGGTCAGGGTCCATGCCCTACTCCTGACCCCTCTCATCTTGTGGAGAGTAGGACCAGTCTATCAATAACCCATCCATCACACGTGCACACACACAAAAACAGATACACACATCTTTTGAAGAGGTTACTGGACCAGTTCTATTAGATGCAAATGAGTAATTTTTCATGATTGTGCTCCTCTAACACCTTATCTTTGGTGAGATTGGATTAAGCTGCACAGTTTATTGTTAAATCAATGCAACTGTGATGTGTTCACGTAAGGAAGTCATATCACAGGACATGATCTGCCAAGCTTATCACCTGAAATACACCATGCTGCTATTCTATGCCTAATGCAAAATAAAAACACACATTTCTCATCACAAGGTAACACCACCTGTTACATGATTGTAAACATGCACAATGACGCTGCTGCCATCACGGATTATGTTGTCTGGATGGTAGAGGCAGACGTTTGATCGTATTAGGTGGCTGTGTTCCTGATATCCATAGCACCCTTTCCTCTCACAGCCTGACCCGTGGCCGTGTAGGCAGGCTGTGTCACAGTGTTGGCTCCAAGTGGCTGTACCTGCAGTGTAGGTACACAGTGGCTTTATGTGGCAGCAGCACAAGATATGAAGCTTTTGTCTCAGACAGTTACAGGGGTTGATACCTTTATAACACACATTTGAACACTGGTAATTGTTTGCCATACTGTTCTTTTTTTAACATATCATCCAGCGCTAGTTTGAGTTGTAAAGGTCTTTTTTTTTTCAGATTTCCATCAAAGTCTCACTTCGTGTTTTCTATTTGCACCATGTTTCCAGGAACATATTTCACTTAGTGTTACACAGGTGTTTTCTGGATGTAGGAATTCTACCTTTAGATTATGATCCCACCTGTGCAGGAGTGAAACCTGAAATGGATTAGTGGTGCTATTCTTACCATCCGCTCTTCATTCAGGCTGTTTTAGCCGTTAGCCAGTCATCCATTCAGCTGAACTCTCTTATGAGGTTTGACAGCAAAAGTGTGAGCACTTGTCAGCCGAACAGATTACATTTGTTGTGCATGTACTGTGCGTGTGTGTGTGTGTGTGTGTGTGTGGGCACGAGTTGATTTGTGTGTCTATGCCTCTGTCTGTGGGTATGTGTGTGAGTGTGTGTGCATGTGTTGGACCACCATAAGATTAATTACATGGTTAATTAAACCTAGTAGTTAATTAAATCTGACAACTGTGTCTAATTAATCTAAATGCAATATAATTTCCTACACCTTTCTCCAGAGGTAGGCCAGCTGGATACCTGCATGTCAGCTCTTTAACTGCTGCCGTTTGACAGGTCTGGACAATATACGACTGAACTTCACAGTCTGCAGCTGGAAAAAGACACATTTGAAAGGTCCATGTGTTTCAGTCTTTGACAGCATAAATTAGTCAGCTGAAAGCCAGGATCACTAACAGTGTGGTACATTGGGCTGTGGAGGGAATAAACCAAATAAAGGAATAGATCTGTCGCTGTGAATGCTTCTCTTTTACCTGAGCTCAACAGGCTGGTATTACTTTGTTGTAGGTCAAGGATTCAGACTGTTCGGTGACCTTTGACTTGGCTCTGGTTGAGGAGGTCAGAGTGAGGAAGTTGTCAGAATAAGAGGACCCATTTGTTGGAGCAACAATTGTTTTTTTTTTCTTTTTAGATAAAGTTATTCTCCCTTAAAACCGTCATGTGCCTCTGACACTTAATTCCCAGCTGAAAACAAACCGTCTCTCTTGAGGATTATTTTTAACACCTATTACAAAAAGTTAAAACTATTTAACCACTCTCAGATTTTAACATCTACTTCACTTTAAGTGTTTGAATAGTGATAAGCTCTTTAGTCATGCTGTTTCAATTTGCTATAAACTCAATGCAGCACATCAGATCCATGCTCTGTTATGAAACAATGTTAAACTGCACCTATCGAAAAAATAAATTCAAATCCAAAATTACTGATTTATTTTTGTCAGTTGATTTTTACAATATGTTTCTTTGATGAACTGACAGCTAGAAGTGAAACATGAAAAAATGATGTCGCCTCCTCAGAGGGTGTGGCAGAGGATCTTAAATGTAAGAGTAAATTATGCACATCATTTCGCCTGGTGACCATTACCGTTTGTGTGTGTGTGTGTTTGTTGGTTCATGTGACAGGAGAGAAAGGGTTGCTGCGTGTGAATCCCCCGGGTTATGAAGGGTCTGTCTGTCTCTGATTAACTCTGGCTTTGCAGTCCCCGCAGACTGAAGGCCTGATCAAGTCTCTATCATGGCCCCCTCGCTGATAACAGCTCCCTCAACCCCCCTCTCCTGGTCCCCGTGGATCATGGAGTGAAAAACAACTCATCTCCCAGGAGTGGAGCACGCTCCTCTATCCTCTATGTAAAAGTGAAAGAGGAATGAGTGCAAGATAAATAGTTTTGTTTTTATTTACGTTTTATTCTTTTATAGTTTATGGTCGTCTCTGGTTGCTGTGCTGTCAGTTTGTTGTGCTTAAATAAAAGAAATTATCAGCACAGAGCTATAAAATTGATATTTAGTGTTATTTAGACACTTTGCTTATTTGTTTCCTCGAACTAATCTGGTTGCTAGGCGACATTGAGCCGGAGCACAGTCTTAGTTACAGATTTGGTTTGGCTTGGCTCACTTTGGCTCAATTTGGCCCCACTTTGAAGGCACCTCTTACTCAGCTTCCTTGTCCTACTGGCCCTCATTGTGAGCGCTGATGTAGACTTTGTGGACTCTCCAGTTTGGGGAAGATAATGGAATATAATGTGCTAATCCTCAGATCTAGGGACTGGTTGACAGCTAATCCAGGGGAATGCTGGGATTGGAGCCCTGGCTGCACTCCCAGAACTGGAGGCCTCTCGCTGCTTGGCTTCACCCCTGGATGGTGAATCTGCAATCGTAGCCACTCCAACCCTCACGCATAAACACTCACACACGCAGGCACGCTTGTGTGTGTATCACACACCCACACTGGTATGCAAATGATCACACACACTCAAAGAGAGCGGGATGACAGTGTATCATACCCAGCTGGAACAGCCTGAAGTCTTGTACCTCTGTAAAGTAATTTAAGTGGTCTCTCTTGTCGTCTTAATTGTCGCAGTTTTGTTTCTGTCCTTCCTCTTCACATTGCCTTTTAATCATGTTTATTTCCTAAAAGAGATCCACACGTCTTATAGTCCTTTTTTTCTGCTGGAATTTGGATGTTCCACAAAAGAGCACTTTGTTGAGGAAATGTGTTTGATTATAAGAACATGGCACGTCTTTAGTAACTCAATATGAATGATTAAAGGACAGGAGCTTTGTGATGAAGAAAGCGTTCATATTGACGAGCGAGCACACACACACACACACACACACACACACACACACACACACATTATTTCCTACATAAAAGTGGGCAGTAGAATAAGTCTCTGTTTCTCTCTCGCTCAGACACACACACATACACACACAAACAGTCTTTGAGGAAGTGATACACACAGCCCTGTTGTTGCAGAAATTTCGCTTTGCCCCAGCCAGGGGTCGTAACCCCAAACATCTGCGATTCATGCCAATCCGGGTTCATCGCCCGCGGAGTGTCACAGATTTAGTGGCACAAGTGCGTCACTCACATCGCAGCGCTCCACTGACTCCACTCGGCTCTCGGCTTATTGATGAGAACTGTCAGGATGATGGTGGAGATGGAGGAGGCGAATATGGGCATCAAAACATTTTCTGTTGAAACGTCAGAGCTCGTACAAAAATAGATCATATCAGGAAGTTTAAAGAAATGTTAAAAAGCTGCCATAAAGCAGTCATGAATATGATCTGGGAATAAAATAAGTGAGATGAAATTAAAAAAAAAACTTTGCCTGTTTAAGTTGATGTGAAAAATGCCAAACTTTTTCAGCTTCTGGCTTTAACCAGGTTTAACTTTTTCTTTTATGACAACAAATGTCATGAAATGTATCTGGATTCTGGACAGTTTGTGGACGAGATTGGACTATTATTTTTAATTTTATGTCATTTAAGGACATGAATAAGTCATAGAACAAGGAAAGCTCTTTGGGAATTTTTATTTGACTCTGAGAATTAAGTTGACTCATATCAAGTGAAATGATTTTTGATTGTTACTGTCTCCAGCTGTGAATCTATCAAATATGTTGAGGCTGCGGCCCGTGTCTGGTTCTGTTCCTGCCTGCTTTGTGCTGACTGTGGATAAATGGAGTCGCAGTCCTGGTTGTTGCCCGGGGATCCTGTGAGAGGGTTAAACATTTGTTCTCCTGGACCACAGTAACAGGTGGCACAAGAGGAGGAGCCACACTCTGTAAACAACTGCTGATGGCCAGGCCTTTGTCTGGACTTGTGTGTGATTTTGTGTGTGTTTTCCATCCTGTGTTGCTGTATCAGGCGCTCGCTGGCATCATTTTAATCCCACGCACACAAACGTCTGCTCAAACCTTTCCTTCATAGCTTTCTTTGTCCTCCTCTATTTTTTTTACCAATCCTGCACTGTTTCTCCTGCCTCTCAGGTCGCTTTCAGCACCAAACACCCCCCCCATCATCATCATCATCATCCTCATCATCATCATACTCCACCTCCCCCTTGCTCTTTCTTTCCTTTCCTCTCTGTTCTGCTCCCTTTCTTATTCCTCCCCCTCTCTCCTGTGCCTCCCTCCCTCCCTCCACCTCTCTCAGAGGAGATTGATTGGGTAATCTGGCGAGGTGCCAGTAGTGCCCGCTTTCTTGCTCGGGGGAAGGAGAGAGTAGCGGGGGCGACATGACGACATGTAGGAATAATAATAACATCCATAATATAGGCAGAGTAGGTAAGGATAGAGGGATGAGTAGAAGGGGGAGAGTGTTGTCTTCTTCACGCAGACTCTCCTGGTCGTTTTTGTTTAAATATAGCTTACACATGCCACAGCATTGTGTCTCCATTTCTGTCCGACTCTATCTGTCTCCCTATCTCTCCGTCTCCCCTCCTCCGTTCGCGCCTGTGTCGTCTTTTAATATCAAACAGTGCATGGAGTGCAGGCTGCAGGCAGACGGGCGCTGAGCAAGAGGACGCCGTCTTTGTGTGCCGTTGTTTACCTTTGTTACCGTCTAAATGAAAAAGGCCAGTTGGCTCCTCTGTCTGTGTATACCTTTCCTCCGATCTGAGGGAAGCAACAAAGCCTGAAAGTGCTGCCCTCAAGCTGTGCGTGTGTTCGGCTGGAGGTCTGGAAGTGACAGAAGCAGGAAGATCAAATATTGTTTATGATTCCCTTCCTCGCAGGTTCATTCTGGGCAAGCCTTAAAACGTGCTGGGGTTTAGCATTTGATCTCGACTCTGCGAGCGAAGAGGAGCTCCTGGATCTGTGTTTGACAGAGGAAGACATGAAGACAGACATATGGAGACGACAAAGCAGGGACAGAGACAGGAAAAAGGAGGGAGCATGAGAGAGGGGAGAGGAAGAGGAGGAGGAGGGAGATGTGTCAGCCTGCGGGAAGAAAGAGGTGTCTGAAGTCACTGGGGACTCTTTTTGAAGTCTGCATTTTTCACAGTTTTATCTGAGTTTTGGTGCGGGGAGTGCATTGCATCTCACAAGCCCGAGCACCGTAAATTTCATGAATCCACCTGAGCAAAGTTATCGGAGAAACAAATACCAGCGCTTGCATGCAGATCCACATTTAATTTCCCTAACCCAGTTACCCATGAATGCCCTCTTAGTTGCAGCATCATCATCCATAAAATGTAACGCTTTAAATGAATACTACATTCTGGGAAATAGTGGAAACTCCTCAGGGGGCATTTGTTTATCTCCCTCAATGAAACTCAGCTGAATGCTGCCAATTCCTGCTTCAGTGAAGTCATTTTCAGGAAACAAATTATGGTTCAATAATTAGAAAAAGCAACACTTGTTTGCCTCCACTGTAGCTGTTTTACTGTGGAGAATTGAAGTGAGCAATTTTTCAGGGGGGTTGGAAGTTTGAGGGCGACCTTCCATGCCGGAGGAGTTTGTGTCGGTGGTTTTTCTCTTGCCAAGCCTCACTGTGCTATGACTTTTACACACGTGTGTGTGTGTGTGTGTGTGTGTGTGTGTGTGTGTGTGTGTACGTGTACAAATGCCCTCTTTTTCACCTTCTTTGAATGCACTCATGACTCCAAAAACCTTTCATGATGCCAGTGTTGATTGTACTTGAACTCCTTTTAGTATTTTAGACTCATTTAGTATTTTTAAGATAATTTCAAGTCAGTTTTAAGATGTAGATGTCTCGGGATTTTCTTCAAAGTGCTCTTTTAAGCTATTTTTCCAGCTGCAGAGCTTGCTCTTCACTTTTTCTCCAACAGAGCTTGGAGCACCACTCCATTGCTGCCGTTCTTCATTAGGTCTCAAACACTGACGATGGTTACGAGGATTGTCAGGCAGGTCCCAGGGAGTGAAACTTATCTTTAAACACTCACTCCTGTTGGTTCACTTTGGGAGTTGGGAGCCAAATCTTTCTTTTTTTTTTTCTTTTTTTTTTACTTAGAGTCACTAAATTCAATCTGTTCATATTGGAGCTGCTGTAATGAATGTAAAATAAAGAGAAGTGTGATTTGTAAGTGAAGCTGGATTGCTTGCTGTAATAAAAGGTCTGGGAGCTGTCAGCCTGAAAGTTAGAGTTTGGCAAATTATTCAAGTAGAGTGCATGAAGAACGAGGATGTTCTGTAGCGGCATATGGAAACTGTTTAAAGCATTTAGAGACAGAATTTACGGCCCATGAGGCTCACCTACAAGCATGTGGCCCAGGTAGACTCCAACCTGCAGCCTCTTTCATTCATGTCACACACCACTCCCACCCTGTTTCCTGCTCTATTCACTGCCCTGTCCTCACTGAAAGGCGTACGCTTAAGGCCCCGTTTACATTTCATCTAAAAACACTAAAACGCAGTAAAAAACTGCATTTCAACGCTGACAGACGGAAAACGCTGTTGTAAGCATGCCAGGCCTGTAGGTGGTGCTATAACTGTCTTGTCCAGTTGTCCAGAAGCCGCTCGATCAAAGTAGAGTTGAGCTGATCATCTGATGTATTGGGGAATACTAAATTTAAAAGTGGAGCAACAGATGCACATTTTGTTGAAAGACAGTCAGTAGATACAGCAGATTAAGCAGCACAAGCACAACACGGTAGTTTGTGTGACGATCGTAACAACGGTACTGTTGTCCTGTTGTATGCATGAAGCGTGAAGCGGAATGTGACGTCATCGTTTCCACCGAAAACGCCGGCTCACTGTTAACACGGCAACAGTGTCGACAGCGTTTTAGAAAAATCCCACTCTGGAGGCTGTTTTCAAAAGTTTGTGTTTTAGGTCGGCTGAAACGCTGTTTCCGTGTAAACGCGAGGCTGAAACGCAACAAAACTTTTGTGTTTCACCCTAAAACCGTTGTCGTGTAAAAGGCCCTTCACTCTTGTGAATTCTCACTCCTTCATTATTTTTACTGCTGAGGAAAAAGTGACATTTTTGAATGCAGCGCTCCAACAGTTGCATTGGTCTTGTTCAAACAATAGGCACAGCCACTGCATAAAAAGTCGTTGGTGGACACAGGCCCAAACAGGATTCACAGAGCAGAGTGGAGAAAAGAACAACATTAATGTATTAGATTCTGTTACAGTGTGCGCAGTATGTGGAGGGGGAAGCCTGGAGGTTGTTGAAGGGGTCAGACTCAGAGCAGTCATGGCGCACATGCTCTTCTATTGAAGGCATGAAATCTACTGAACATGACTCAAGCAAGAAAAATAATTTCTTCAACTCAGACTTTCTCTCACCTGATCTTTGGTTAGCAAGCCAAAACATGTTGAGATGTTTCATAAAAGCCGTCTCACCATCCCCATAGCATGGCGTGGCGACACTTCCAGGGGCTGTTTTTGTGTTCCCCTCCCATGAAGAGTTAGAACTGTATAATATAACTGTGTCTTCTCATTATCACTCACAGAGGTTTGCTTTTCTTTCTGTCAACCTCCCTTCATGCCGAAGGTGTCAGTAAGCAAACATCAGGTTAGTTTTCAGCTTTTCCCCCGCTCTTCGCTGTCACTTTATGTGGTCTGCTTCATCATTCTACTTGTTGCATGCTTGTTTTTGCAAGTCTTGTAGTTACAATACTATTTCCTCCAGCGAGCACAGGGGCCATAGCTTTTTAACAACTTAAAATGCAAATGCAGCAGCTTTAAATTGCTTAGTTAATTAATAAGAAACTTCACTTCCTCCCTCAAGTCAGAGCAGCTTTCCTGCCTGGCATTTTGGAGTTTATATTTTATGCCTTTAAACACTGTCAGGATGTTTTTTTTTTGTTTTTTTTTGTGAAGTCACTCTCATTTTCTTTTCCTCCTCATGTCTTTGTCCACTCTTTCCATCTCTCGGCGTCTCGCACACACTTAGTCCTGCCCTCTCTCCTTTGCCTCTGCCTCTCTTTGTGGCAGCGGGCAAGCTTGTTTCTGGCAAACATTGCAGCCTGGCACAGTGTGTCCCTGGCACAACGTGTGTGTGTCCCTGAATGTGAGTGTGTGTCTGCTGTCTGCCAGTCCACCAGTCTCAAGCACCAGCTGGGCACCCGAACTCACAACCAAAATAAACTGGCTGCGCTATCAATGAGCCCATGGGTTGCAGCGTGTGTGCAGAAGTGTGCTCGCTTGTGTTTGTGCGTGTGCGTATGTACGTGTGTCTCCACGAGTGTGTGTAAGGTGCTGATCGGAAACCCTGCTTATTAAGTCTCATTGAACCGAGTGGTGAAACAAACACAGTCCTTCCTCAGATGAATGCCTGAGATGTTTCGCCCGTCTCAACTTTGCATTACACTGAGGCCCTCCCTGCAAGGATTAAAGACTAAAACAATTACAAAGCCTTATTTGCAATTCAAATTCTCCTAAATGCAGACTTAATCCCCATTTTCCAAAGGCAGCAACACTGAGAGGCAGAATAAATGTGCAAGAGAGCCTCAGTCGGGGTCTCTGTTGCTAAAATAACACTTATAAGTTATAGAGGGGGGATAATGAATGTGCTTTGAGCTGGTTGAGTTGTATTCCAGAAACAGTTTGTTTCTGTTGAAACTCCTCGTAATGACGGGAGGTATGCACAGAGTAAGCAGGGGAGACACAGATTTCACCTGACTGTGCAGAGATGAACTTAAGTTCGAGTAATATTTGCATTTCTTTTATTTGCATGTGTGTATTTTGAATATTCACATACGTGTGCGTTAAGGTGTGCAAGTGTCCTAATGGTGGGGGCCGCAGTGAGTGTGCTTTACTGCTGCCCAGGGTATATTTACAGACAGCGACTTTAATGCGGTGTAATGATTATTTTTATTCCAGGTACTTCGGCAGCCCGTTTGCTCTGAGTAGAATGACTCCCCATTGGCCCGCTGATTACCTCTGAGGCTGCCGCCACACCTGGCTCCTTCAAATCTCCTCTCTCTTTCCAACATTACACCTTCAAAACCTCCCCTTTTTATCGCTGCACCTTCATCTGTTCATCTCTCTGCCCCTTGCTTTCTTTTTCTTTCAGTACATCTCTATCATCTAAATCTAAAAGGACTCAATGTGAGGGAAAATAAGATGGCGGTTTTACTGGTATTCCACATAAAAGTGTGTTTAGAATAAAGTTTAGCACAATCATTTCATACAGTCAATCATCAAACAAGTCAGGCACCATTCTAATTCAAAAGACTGTGTTTTTCTATGAAACCATATCATATGGTGCCATGTAGGGACGGGTACCGAATTAGGTACTTTTGTGGGTACCGTCCGAAATCTGTCAAAAGTACCGGGTACCGATTCACATAAAATCAAAAGGTACCATGTTTCGGTACCTAAATTTGTACTTGTGACTGTAAGGAAGTGGAAGAGTAGGAGATTTTCCATACTGGACATGAACACAGCATCACAAGGTTATCTAGTGAAGAAAAAATATCTTAAATTGAAAAAAATATTATGTTCTATTATCAAAAAAATCATAATTTTTACCACATTGACAGAAAAAAGTACCGAAAATTGGTACTGTTGAGTACCGGCACAGAATGCCAGGTACCGGGCATCGGTACCGTATTGTTTCAAAAGTGAAAGGTACCCATCCCTAGTGCCTTGTCGTATCATATCAAGTGGTATTAATCAAATCGTTTCTTACTGTACCAAATTGAAATGTGTAATATCTAAATAAATTAAATCTTATCTAAAGTAGGGCTGGGATGATAAGCTATTCGTGCGATTCGATTCTATTACAATTTTTGGGGTGCCGATTTAATTTGAATCGCGGTTCTTTGATATTTACAAATTTTTTTTCTATTTTTAGATTGCTCTTTTTTTAAGTTATTTTTAGGAGCTTTTCATGCTTTTAACTGGAGATAGAACATTGGACAGAAACGGAAACAGGGTGAGAGTTGGGAATGACATGCGAGAAACAAGCCGCAGGCCAGACACATACCCGGGTCACCCGCTCGAGGGCAAACCTCATGGGGTGTGACAAAGACCACTAGGCCATCTGCACCCCTTAGTTTGCTTTTTTAACACCAGACCATGTGAAAAAGTTGAATGATGATGAAAATGTCTACAGACTATATCAGGAGCCATTTTTTCCCATAACTTGCACATCACGCGAGTTACAGAGAAACATTTCACCCTCTGCTGGAGAAAAGTGTATGTAATCCCGATTTTGATTTTGTCAAACAAAAACTCCTGATATAAAGATTTTTTTATTTTTTTTCTCCTACCCCCAATCTAAAGCATTGAGTCAAATGAAAGCATTGCATATATTGTGTAGCATTTCAGGAATTTTTTTATTCTATTGCGTTTTATCACAATAGAACACACAAATCTGTTGAATCATATCAAATCAAATGAGTAAGCCTCACATCAAACCATGTCATGTTGTATGGCACTGAATTGTACCGATGAAATCATATTGGACGATACCAAGGCCTGCTGTTAGGTATCATACCCTAATGCACAGTTGAATCGAATCACATCAGTCAAATCAAATTGTGTCTTCATTGATAAACAGGCCGTGGATTAGCTAAGAAAAGAAATCAACTGTTGTAATTTCCGTATCAGGCTGACAGAGTTAACGCATAAATCACAGGCAGTCTGGAAAACAACAAAGTCATATTAAAAACTTTATATACGTATTTTGAATTCCAACTACCACCTCCAAGCTAAGCCAAAGACTTATGAATGAAACCCAATCAAAGAAGTAATTACAGGACTTGTTAAATGGATGCCTGATGACTGCAGACCAGTCAACATCATGGAAGACTCCGGTTAATTTCCATGAACTGCCCACGTTGTTGTTACTTTTCGCTTTCTTTTCTCCTTTAAGTGTTTTACTTTAAGAAGAGTATCTCCCTCCTTGGCTTTCCACTTTACAAAAACTCTCTTCACACTCACCTTGAGTTTGGTTGTGCTCCTCTCTCAGTTACCTTTCTCCCAGAAAAAGAAAGACATTGAGTACAAGTGGAAAAATTGATTTTAAGAAGTAATCAAGTAGAGTTGGTTTAATGAGATCTGTCGTTTAGACTCACATTCTGAGTGTCTCCATCCATCAAGTGATGACAACCTTGATATTATTGGTTTCAAGCTGTGAGTTAAAGACCAGCCAAGGTTTTCAAAGGTTTTTTTTTGTGTATGTGTGATTTTTCTCTTAAACAGATGCGTAGGGTGTGGTCAGTAGTAGCATTTTAATCTACCACTTTGGTCATGGTCACTGTCAGCTTCCACTTTTCCCACATCATCATCACTCTAAAATAAATCAAAGTGAAGGATTCTTACACACTTCAGCTCACTGAGTGGCACAGCCAGTGGAAATAAGTCTGAAAATATGGGAAATCGCAGATTGAGCTAGTAGCTGGAGGACATAACAGTGAAAACCTGAAATATTTGATCAATGAAATGTAATCTAGTTTCCCAAAAAATTGGTTGGTTAAATTGTTTTTGTTCAGTTACAAGCATTTTTTTTTTTTTACCTAGATCCAAATTCAAGGCGAGGTTATGAGATCACACCTTTGAGGATGAAGGAATGTTATCTGTATTGTTTCTGGTTCTGGAGAAGTTTCTCTTGCCTATTCTTGCTCATTGGTTTATTAATATTGAGCTTTTCTGAAACATCAAACTAAAAAGACGTTCTACAGATTCCCTAACTGTGAAAGGTGACAAGGAGATTTCTGTTGGGATTTGTTGCTTTGTATTTATTGATTATGGATAGGGATGGGCAAAAATTAGGGATGGGTCCCTTTCACATTTGAAACGATATGGTACAGATGCTTGGTACCTGGCAATCAGTATCAGTATTGGGAAAAATATATATATTTTTCATAGAATGGAATAGAATAGAATAGAATAGAATAGAATAGAATAGAATAGAATAAATATTCTTTATTGATCCCCCCTGGGGGAATTTTTTTTTGTCACAGCAGCTCACAAAAGAAGTGCAGTAATGTAATAACAATAAAAATAGAATATGATAATAGAATATAAAATTAGAAATTTGAAGAAACATAATGAAATATAAGAAATACAGAAAAGTAGAAAAATGTTACTATTTACATATTTATTTATTATATAATTTATATTAATAATTGATAGTTTAATTTTATTGATTTATATTATAATTTGTATGATAATAAAATCTCAAGTTTTTTGTTTTAATATATTTGTTCTTCCATATATGACCTTGTGATGCTGTGTTCAAGTCCAGCATTGAAAATCACCTACTCTTCCACTCCCTACAGTCACAAGGATGCCTTTAGGTACCTAAACATGATACCTTTTAAATTTTATGTGAATCGGTACCCGGTACTTTTGAAAGAATTCGGTCGGTACCTATGAAAGTACTTATTCGGTACCCATCCCTAGTAGAAATATTGATGAAACAATGCATCAAAATATTTCCTTGCCCAATTCATTATCGATTCAGCAAATCCTCTGAATTGATTCATATCCTGGCAAATGGGGGGACTGTGCGTGTTATTTGCTTTGTATGGACAAGGGCCACCAGAAACCAAACAGTAAAAAAATGGCAGCCAAAGCATCAGCAGCATAAAGCCAGATCCTTCTGACAAAGATCAACACAAGGTCAGAGGCTGCTCCTGTTCAGGGTTTACTCTTCTGAGAGGGGCATAAAATCCCAAAATCCACATCCTGCCCTTAGTTACAAGTGCAAAGTGTGAACTTCCAACCCTCACCCTGCTGTCTGCATGTAAGCCTTCAGATCAGTTATTTATATCTCACATGATTAAGTTCACTGGATAAATAGGGCAGCACATCTGTTTGGTTATGTGCTGAATGACTGGACTTGTTGAAGCCTCTGTGTTCATGTATGTGAAGCCATGAAAAAGAAATCAGAGTGCCGAACATTACCTGCTCTCATAGTCTCCATGTGTTGTTTGTTGTTTGTCTGGTTTGTGCCGTCTGATCTGTCTTTACTTTGTCAGATATTTTTTTGTAAAAAGTGACATTTGGAATAGAGAGATCCACAGTGCTGCACTGCACTCCGAAAAGGTCAGCTTTCACTGAAGAAGTGTGTACGACTGGCCGGAGCTCTGAAAGTGTGAGACATAAAAAAAAGAGGTTTCTCCTGAACAGTTGGACCGACTCACTATACATTCCTGCTTTATGTGGACCTGGCTTGGCAGATCCGAGTTTCTCCCTCTGTCTGTGCTGCTCTCTTCTGTGCTGAACTGTTCATGCTGGATGCTGTAATCTCCTCAGTGCATGGCCAGATTACTGTCTGCTCCATATTGTCTGGTGGGGAGGCTGCGGGACGGAGAGATGGCAGGAGGAGGGGAGGGAGGGCGGGAGGGGATGGAGCCGGCTCTGATTTGCTGCTACATAAGGAAGATTACCTTTTTATTAATGTATCCATCTGGACATTTGCTATATTTGGTTGTTTGTCCAGTCTGTTTGTTCGTGTATAAAATTTATGAGATTTCAATAAAGATTAATCAAGGAAGAGATTAGACACGTTATTTCTCAAGAGTTGTAAACCAATGACTGAATCATAATATAATATAAGTCTGATTAGATGGTATTAAAATATCTGCTGAATTCCCTTTGTGACTAATACTGAAAATTCACAGTGCTATTTATGAAAGGCATGATTTTTTATTGAATTATTTTCAGAAAAAGAAAAATAAAGAAATTTCAGTATTCATTGTGGCCCCCTCTCCACCACCCCCACCCCTCCACGTGTCTTCCTCTCCATCTCTTTCTGTCTCCTGTGCACTCCGCGCAGAAATGATTTCCATTCCTGCTGAATTAATGAGGTTCTGCTGAACTGAGAAAAGGCAAGGGGAGTGTGTGTATACACACACACACACACACACACACTGAGGCAGTCATGGAGACACACATACACAGTCTCTAAGAAACACACACACACACAGATTCCCCACTATAGCCACATTTAAGTCTGTATCTGCGCTCACATATGCACACAGTGAGTCACTGAAGCTTGGCCACTTTCTGCCGTTTCAAAGCACAAACAGTGTTTTATTTTAAAGTAAATAGAAGGAAATCTACACAAAGACGGAGTTGGACAGCGACCAAATTCAAGCTGAAACTGATGCAACTTGGTATTTTTTGATGTGTTGTGTGTGGCAGCATCACATTCACACATGAACACAGCACATTTACTTCAAAAACATGTAGCCTCATGACTCAGGCCACATAGCTATGCACAGTCACCATGGTTACATAGTATAGTGTGTATTTGACACTAAAAACAGTGGTTTAGGACTTTGGAGGTTCTTTAACTCTCATAGCCCCTGCTTACACACACACACACACACACACACACACACACACACACACACACACATGCACACACACACACACACACACACACACACACACACACACACACACACACACACACACACACA
Organism: Halichoeres trimaculatus; assembly: GCF_033239565.1. Lineage (NCBI taxonomy): Eukaryota > Metazoa > Chordata > Actinopteri > Labriformes > Labridae > Halichoeres > Halichoeres trimaculatus. Next base: position 25,763,902 of record NW_027437182.1, on the reverse strand, counting down.
CACCCTTTGACACACATAAATGTCGGTGCAGGTTTTCCCTCCTCCTGTCATCCCACAGCATCTCCTCACCACCTGAACTGAAGTCATTATTCAGTCAAATCAGCCAGCATCTTGTTCCTGATACTCATTTTCCTTAACCGATGATGTAAAGACAACACTCAGGTTTCACAGCCACACGACAGTTCGGATAAGCTGATGGGTGGCTCAGGTCTGGTTTGTGCATTGTAAACAGACAGTGCCAACACACGTGAAGGAGCACGCAGTCAAAAGGATGTAATTGCGGTGCGGGCGGCTGTTGTTTCGTGCCTGCTCTCGCGCCACTTGAAAGCTCCATCAAGGATCGACTGAACAAAGAGGAGCAGAAAGTAGCGGCTGATTCTGCCGAGGTGCAAACTTCTAGTACTGATTTTTTTTTTCTTGAAGTGTGGAACGGATTTTTCTCGATTTTTGGTTTTGGTGTTTTCCGGCAGAAGTACACAAAGTCTGTATCTGGCCACATGTGAAGCCAGAAACAAGAGACAGATCTGCTTTTTCTATCAGTCATTCTACCGTCTTTTCTTCCCTTTCTTCATTAGAAGCACATGATCGTCGACATACAGCCACACACACATATGCACACCCTCTCCCCTCCTCGATCTCTGCTGCTTTGGTGTTTTTCTCCCCCATTTATCATCACTGAAGCAAAGGAACCGATTCCAATTTCATGTGTTTTCATTCCTCTCCTCTATTTGCTTACTTCTTCATGCCCCTGTCTCTATTTTGATCTCAGGCAACCAGTCAGCAGTCAATAATCTGTTAAATAGCATTGATCGCCACCATTTAGTTTCCTGGCCAGCTACTTAGGTTGTAAAGCTGATCAATGGCTTTGAATGGGAACCACCTAGATAGCGGATTGACTGCTGGGACGTGCGCTGCAATCATATCATTTGTCTTCATTTGCCGTTCAATTATTTGTTGTAATGGCTGCTGTCAAAAACAGCCCCACGCTGGCCCACAATGGCACGCACAGCCCTAAAACTGTAGAGAGCACGCTGCGCCGGCGTGCCTGACTCGCTCGGCTCACCTTGACTCTGTGCACCCCTCCTCCTCCTCATTCACTCCCTCTGCTGCTGCAGGAAAGACATTATATAGTAAACAGCATGAGAGGAGCCGTATCACATGTCTAAATGAGTGGAGGCGTGTGTGTTCCTGTGTGTGTGTGTGTGTCTGTGGATGTAGATGTGAGGTGTGTGTGTGTGTGTGAGAGAGAAAGAGTTGGGAGTGCATGCAGATGGTGCTCAGGCCTGGATGTGTCAATGAAGTCTGACCCAGACTGGACTTCCTCTGCCCAAGAGCCCCTTCCTGAATTCATCAATCACTTGTAGTAGGGCACGGAGGTGGCTGTGTGTCTCCACTTGTGTGTATGTTAATGAGTGTGTGTGGCTTAAACTGGATTTTTTTTTCTTGCTGTAGTTTGTCAAGCAAGGTTGTAGCCTCCTTTAAACCACATATGTGTAGTTTAAGCTGTTTATAAAACACACTGAAATCATATAGATGCTTTGTTTCCACTTAGAAAAGCAAACAAGATCATCAACACAAAAACCGATGATCCCTTTTTCGTTATGTTTGATGCCTGGAAACCAAAAGTGGGGAGTAGGCTGTCAGGTAAAGAAAGCAAGCAGCTAAAACAGTCCTTTCTTACTATTCCTACCACATTGATTCTCAATGAGTGATGCATATGAGTCTTTAAATGGTGCAGATTGAAAAACCACTACAGATGTACAACACACTGTACATCCCATGTTCAGCAGCCAGATGATGTGCTACCTTTACCACCAGTGGCGTCCAAATCAACGACCCCTCACAGTAACTTTAATGTGATTCGTAGATAAAACAATGATTTTCCTTTTTATCTGAAGCACATGAAAATGGACATTAACAAATAAAACTACCTTTGAGGTACTTTGATCTAGAGTCAGTCAATTTTAAGATCTATTCTTTAACATATTTCAATGTTGATGTGTTAGAAATTAAAATCAAATACTTTTTGTGAACATCTCCCATTTCCCCATAAGTAGTCAAATTTTCTGCACAAAATCAGGTCTAATGTCAAAACAGAAAGGCTGCATTTCATTTGCATTAAAGGCCGATGCAGCAGAGCCATAGGTCAGGGGTGGCCCACGAGTCTGGGACCAAGAGCCACAAAAATTTACCGCAGCACTACAAAGAGCCATGAAAGAAATGTGGTCTTATGTAAACAAATTTACATAAAATGAAAATCAATACATTTCCAATTTTTAAAGCGAGATTTACTGTGTTTGTCTATCTATCTATCTATCTATCTATCTATCTATCTATCTATCTATCTATCTATCTATCTATCTATCTATCTATCTATCTATCTATCTATCTATCTATCTATCTATGTATGAGCACATGAACAATTAAGAGGAGCATATGTAGAGGAAAGAAAATGAAAATTAAGTATCAATCTCATCACCCATGTATTGATCAGTACTGATCCCAACGTTGGCATCAATTTATTAGTTATATGAATAAATTGAAGAGCCGCACTCAGAAAGGCAAAGAGCCACATGCAGCTCACGAGCCACAGGTTGCCCCCCCCCCCGCCTTGCCTTAGGTTATGATTAGCGCATTTTAGGGGGCAAGCAGGTATATCAGCGAGAAAATGGGGTGAAAAATTTTGGTTGTTTGTCACAAATGCATCCCATACCCATACGTTTCAGAAAGTTTTCTGTAGTTTTGTTGGAACATGATTGCAGCTGAAAGTCATCTTCTTGCAGATTTGGTCCACATGTGGTTTGGTTTCAAGCAGTTGCTCAGTTGCCTGTTTGGTCTTATTTACACTTTATGGTGTTGTTCTGCATCTGTATCCTATAGTCAGTTAATTTTATCTCAACCCCACCAAATACACCCTCTTTACTGTACACTCCCCTAATCTCTGGCTCTTTCTCCACCCCAATCCCTCTCCTTCCATACCTCCTCTGGTTTTATTTGGACAGGAGCGCCCCCCTCCATCCCCCCACTTCTTGTTTGAAGTGGCCTGTGCTTATATATCACAGCTCATTCCTCGCAGGAAATCCTTCCTCTTCCTGCCTCTCCCTCTTTCTCTCCCTCCCTCCCTCTTTCCCTCTATCTATCAGGCTGGAGTGTGTAGGAGGAGGGGAATACCTGTTAACTCTATTTCTTTTCCACACTTTAACACTCTCCCCATGTACCCAGCGGACATGCTCACTCCCCCTCACACACACACACACACACACACACACACACACACACACACACACACACACACACACACACACACACACACACACACACACACACACACACACACACACACACACACACACACACACACACTCACAGACGATGAAGTAAGATGTGTATGCACTAGTTGAGAGGCTTCACGTGGTCAAACTTTGTTTTTTTATTATTACAAAAATAAATGTGGACCACAAAGCAGATAGCAATAGTTGTTTGGATTGACATTTTCAACACTTTACTTAGACCTGAGTCTCTTCTTATGTAGTTTTCTTCGACTGAGACTTCATTTGGATCCTAAAAGTTTCAATTTTACTGGCTTTAAATGTATAGTGTCAGATGTATCCTAGCAGGCACGTTAAAAATATGATTCCAATTAAAAGTTTTGGATCCTGATGGTGATTTCCTTTGTTTGGTGTCTTGACTTGATTCCAGTGAGTCTGACTTTGTTTTAAAATGAAATCCTGCTTTTAAACACCGCTTGGGACTTGTGTCTGATGACGAGAGATTCAGTGCAATTACATGAAATGGAACTATAACTGCAGGACAGTAATACTCTGCTTATTGAAACTGTTATGCACACCAATTGACTTGTTTATCTTACTTTCATTAGATTCATAATTATGGTTTTAACTTTATTAACAGAGCAGAGTTTCTCATTGAGTGGCTTGTGGAAAGGAAAAACTTTTTTTGAGAGTGGGTTTAGTCTTTATTGCAATTATTTTTAGTTCCACCAATTTTATGATAAAGCTCTGTACAGTCATCAAAGCTAAATATGATTAATTTAGTCTCTTCAACACAATGTAAGGCATGATAACTCGTGTAATAAGTAAAAGAAGTTTGTTTCTCTGTACTAAAGGCAATGATGATTTGTTCTGATGCCTTAAACAACTGATGCTGATATCAACCAGACACAATCCCCAGCCTTGTAAATTCAACAGGAGCTGTCTTATCTCTAACATTGCTTATTCATTCACTCATTTGACTTCATGTTTGATCTCTGCAACGCTGCTGATGAGATCTGAATGAAACGTGCTAAAGGCACATTTTACCACAGATCTCTTTCATTATTACACCAGCTGGTCCAAAGAGGGGACAAAACTACTCCGGGTCAGAAAAAGATGAAGCCACAGCCTGGTTGCTGATTGGCCATGAGGGGCCCTGTGTCATTTCCTATGAATTTCACACAAAATGAATTTCATCATTACATGAATACGAGGGCATACTTCCACATAGTTTCCTGTTTGGTTCATTATGTTCACCACAGAAGCTCTGGCACGAGGATTACCCCACCGTCCTTCATCACTCCCTTCAGTAACACCGTTTATTTGACTCTTATTCGTCCTTAATATCTTTCCTTTATGAGATTCATTATTCACTTCCTCCTTTTCATACTCCTTTAATTCAGCACTGCACTGCCCTCTCTCTTTCTCTTTCTGCTTTCTCTCTTTCTTTCTAACTCCTTGTTTTTTCCCCTCATGCCCTTGTTGTCATTTTGCTACTTCCCTCAGCTCCCCCCTCCCCCTTCCTCCTCCTCCCTCCATCTCTCCTGCTCTCCCGTCCTTTGCTATCTCACATTTTCTCCACATCCTTCTGCCCTTTTACTCCTCTACCCACCCCTTCTCTCTTCCTCTCCATCCCTCTCTTCCCTCCCTCCCTCTCTTTCTCCCTCTCTTCGGCTGAGGACAAGGAGGTGAAAGCCAAGCGGATTACAGTGGCAGTTTAATCTGGCTGACCCACCAAGGGATTGCTCTCTACTTTGCTGCGAGGCTGCAGGGCTGGAGGGCAGTGGGGCTGGGTGGGTGGGTGGGTGTAAGGGAGGAGAAGGGGAGGGGAGAAGAAGGGAAGGAGACCAGGTTGTAGGGGGTTGGGGTGGGGGGGAAGCAGAAATGGAGGGAAGTGAAGGAGAGGAAGAGACGGGAGGAGGATGGGAGAGGTTTAATTTTGTAAAATTTTTGTGTCAGACGGAGCAGAAACGCTCTCCAGGACAGGACCCTTTGAACACAAGTGCATGGGTTTGTGTGTGTGGGTGTTTGTGTGTGGGTGTGTGTGTGTGTGTGTGTGGGTGTGACTGTGTGATACCAGGGGTGGGGGAAGGGCTTTGTATGTTATTATGAGATGGAATATTAATGCTACTTTGCCTCTAATTTCTTTCCATCTGTCATCAAGTTGTCCTCTGTGCGTGTGCCTGTCTCAGTCTATGAATAGATATCTTCAGATATTAACAGACAATTAGTCTGTTCTGTGTTTCAAAGACTAAATACAAAAACGTCCTTGGTTTGATTTTTTTCCTTTCTTTACTCTGAAAAAACATCAAAATCTCATTTTACTCAGTCTTGTCAAAGTCATTCAAACTCACGCAGCTTTCATCCTCAGTTAACGCCCAGACTGAGGCCTCGCCACATTTATCAGTTCAACGAGCATCGTCTCTCTCGGCTGCAGGTCATTTGTGTTTGTTTTTTACTTCTATTTTTAATCTCCTGAAATTTTGAACATGAAGAGCGAGGATAATGTGTCGATTAACTGTAGGGGTGCACACAAGGGCTTTGGTTTGGTCTCAGCTGTGGGAATGTAGGAGGGAGAAATACGCAGTCACAAGTTCTTCAGCAAAAACAAGAGAGAGGACTTAAACTGCTGCTTTTGTTTACATGAAGACGTTCAAAACAGTGTCTGAAATTTAAATCACAGATTTTCCAACTCAGTAGTCGACTGATTAATGATAAAAGTTGCTCTTAAATACAAATGCATCTATAATAGGTGCCTCAATGTTAAATATTGTATTTCCTGCTTACTAATCATTGTCCTTTACAGAATTAATTATTAGTGGTTGGTGATTTTTAAGCATAAATAAAGATATATATATCAAATTTTAATGTTTTTCAGCCTTAGATAGTGTCTTCTGTATACTTTTTGCAATGCAGCGACAACTTCACACATCCAGAGGCAAGGCCAGTAGCCTGAGAGACAAAACTCAGGGCAAAAAAATCTAGTCATCATTAAACCTTCTTTTCTATTAGAGTATGTTCATAATAAAAGTGACAAAGTTAAAAGTATCATCCAACATTTTAATAAGCT